>NC_086335.1:2548735-3148735 GCF_032445375.1 Bacillus rossius redtenbacheri
AGAGTTGTGCGGGCTCCCAGGGAGGGGAGTGTCTGGAGAGTTGTGCGGGCTCCCAGGGAGGGGAGTGTCTGGAGAGTTGTGCGGGCTCCCAGGGAGGGGAGTGTCTGGAGAGTTGTGCCGGCTCCCAGGGAGGGGAGTGTCTGGAGAGTTGTGCGGGCTCCCAGGGAGGGGAGTGTCTGGAGAGTTGTGCGGGCTCCCAGGGAGGGGAGTGGCTGGGACCGAGGTGAGAGTCGCTGTCGAGTCGTGCTTCAGTTGGGGGGAGCAAATTGTGGACAGTCATTCATATTGTTTTAGTTCATGAAGTAGGTTAAATAATTATTTATAAATAAACTTCAGTTAATTAGACTGTACTTCCATGACTTGTATTTATACATATTACAAAATGTTTGCCTATTGATGTATACATTATAGTACAAATTTTATGTGATTGCAAATTAACAAAACCTTTATTTGTAAATAAATTTGCAAAAAAAAATTTCAACCGGTAAACTTATCATTTGATAAAACATCTCTGATTTACAGTAAACAGGTACGTTATTAGAATTTAGTATATCAAGTTTTAAAAAGCGGTAGATTGACTAAATGAATCCAGTTCGTTAACTAACGCATCAGATGAAAACGCAGGAGCAGAAACACGAGTATTATGTTCCACCGTTTATCATCACAGTCGAACTAGTCCTGTCTCTGGATAATACTAGCTCCTGTTGTCCGTGCTATTCCTGTAGTTGTAGCAATCACTCGTGACTTCCCATCCGTATGCGTTTTCCTTCAAAAACAGTTTTCTGTTGTCTTGCCCAGTCACCCTGCAGGAGGTCGCCTGCTCGCAGACACTCGAGTGTCAGGGCATCAGGGCACCCGACACTACACCAGTGATGCACACTCCAGTCAAGGACAGTTTGTGTGAAACATAGAGTAACTCTCGTCTCAGCCAATCTTGTACGCGAGTGCGGGCAGGAGCAGGGCTGAGCGGCCCCAGCGCCGCCTGTTGCGGCTGTGGCGCCGAATACCGACCTCATTTCCCAGTCTGTCGACGCCCTGTCCGTTCGTTGAGAAAGTTTTCCATTATGGAAGTCATCAGAGAATTTTATTTTCGTGTACCCTAAAGAATGTTCAGGCTATCATATAACAACTTATTCTTAATCAATCAAAAGTTGTACTCTTGACTGAACTACAGTAATTCATTAATATAATATTATTTTAGTTGAAGAACTGGAATACTTAGGTTTCAAATATGGTTCGCAAGATAAGACTTTATTAATCAAGGCATATTTACCGTTTTAAAACCATAACCTGTAAGTGAAAATTTCTAGTGTTATCAGGTTTGTACAGAGATTATTATTGAATGGTGTCGAGTGCCGCTCAGGCTCTGACTGCGTTTACAAGGTCATGTTTCAATTTGAAGTGTGCTAGCTTCCATTTAGAACTCGAATAAATAATATTTATATATTGTATTTTTTCTTAACTTACAACTAATACTTGTTGTTAAAAGACTAAGACATGAGTACTTGACTGGTGTAGCTGAGGCGGCGGAAGTGATGACACCTGCCGCTTGTTGGGGGGAGGGGGGGGGGGCAGCTGAACCAGTGCGCCTCTTTGGATTCCGAGTCTAGGGCCCGGCCCTCTAGCGGTGTTGATGACGTAATCAATATGACACGCTCCTACATTTCCCTATGTAACTCGGGTTTTTATTTTGATATTAACATGTATTGTTAGTGATAATACGACGACTTTGTTTAGGTTCATAACACCAGAAACATTTGTAACTTGACTAAAATTTTTGGTTTTGATTTTTTTTTTTTAAACTTTGCTAAATAACTTGTAATCCGTTACATGTATCTGAAAACTTTCCCTATACTTTTTGTTTCTCAGAAAATTACCTCTTTAACGGTATATGTGACTTCTATTTTATCATAAACAGTTGCCAAAACAATGTAGCGTTGACAGCGGTCGTCGTGGCAACAGTGTAATTAATATGGGTTCCGAAAAGTAATAGAGCGGCCTTATAACTGTTTATGTAGAAAATATCATAATTGTAATTTTTACGTATATGTAAATAAATTCTAGCTTTTGTAGGGTTATGAAACTTTCATTTCCGTTTACAAATCAGTGATGTTAAACTTAAGTACAAGAATGATAAATGAAAGAACGTACAATACAATATTATTCCATTTTAATATCCAAATTCAATAATATTCTATACATTGTCAAATACACTGTCAGCCATAATATCCAATTAAAATAATATCTTGCTGTCATATGCAATAATATCAAATTGATTTGTGTAATTTCAGTTGTGATTAGCGGTCACTGTCGGAGCACTGTTCTTCACATTCACAGAGTTTCGTACATCGTGTTCCCATTTACACACATTCACAAGATGTGCCTCTGGAACTGTTGTCCACTCAGGTCGGTATGACCTGAAGTCACTCCCCGTCCCCACCTGTGTATTCGTGCTTCGAGAGTAGTTCGTTAATGTGCTGTGTTAAAGCATCTGCTCTAGTAGGTAGGTTTTCGATTGCTGGATTCTTTCTTATAAAAAAAAAATTGGTTGTCTGTAAAGTCGGTTTACGGACGATAGTTTAACGTGACAACGTCATAACAAAACATTGATGAAGTGATTGCATACTTTTATGAATAAAATAGAATCATTTGTATTGAATTATCACTATTTTGTATGGATACAAAGAAGGAGTGAAATGAAATCTACAATTTAATTGATAAATTTACTTTCATTTGCACTCATTAATTAAAATATGATTATTACTTTAACGAACAGATTATTTTAACTATAACTTTTATACATTTTTGCTATTTAACTTCTTGAAATCTGTGTTATTCTGTTAAGGATAGGACGATGATAGGAAAAGTAGGAAATGAATGGGAGTGTTTCAAGTTTAATGTGCCTCGAAAAAGTCAAATCGATGGTTGTTCCAATCGAGTGGAAGAGAGATAGATGCGGCGCAAGCGTACAATTAGCGTAACGGGACACAACGTAACGGGACACTTTTTAGTGGGTGCAGCCGGCGTTCATCGATTTATTAGACGTCACGTCAAAAAGTCTAGTCTGCAGTCATTGATGCTCTGAAAATCTGCTTGATCATAAAGTAGAATAACAAATCGCTGCAACAGATCATGACATTCATCATAAATATCATAGGTGCCTGTACAGAGCTGATGCCATACAATCAATTTCACGCAATTACATCCAGAACTTCCAAGTTGCCTTCTTGCCAACGCCAAAAAATGTGGAAACTGTGTCGCAACCAGTTTCAGAATGAAAATCCAACACATTTCTGCGAATTTCCGTGAGAGTTTGGCACAGAATTAAGAATGAATTTCCTGTATTTCCAGCAACCATTCTCAATCCATAGCGCATCAATATCTTGTCTTTGTTGGAACAGTAATATTGAAATAACCAATACATCTGAATCCCCAGTTCGTATTAAGATGAGAGTATGTCTACTTTCTACTGCATGCTTAACATGGAAAAGTAGGCGGCCATCTGCTTCTTCGTGTGAGGCGGGATAAATGCTTGATACATCCATTCCTCACTGGAGCCAGGCTCAACACCTCGCACCTGGCCACACACACAGTCGCTCTCTCTCGACGTCGCTATTTCCCCTCAACTATCAGCGTTCATTATGCTTGCTTCTCATTTCATGATTGTGTTTTTACTTTTCTGTCTGTTAATGTTAAATATCTGGCAATATTACAATTTAAAAAAAATATGGGGTGTAGCTGTGTCATGGACACAGCTGTGTGTTGTACGTGAATACGTGTACGTAACAGGTAATATTTTCTATACAAAAAATAAAATACGCTTTTTTTTATTTCAACACTATATATATATTCAGTGTAATTATTTACATTAATGTTTTGTATATGCAATCTATAGATTTTGACGAGAGCTGACGATTGAGACTCAAACGAACGTCATAGCTTCTCCGAGTCAAATGTTTTACTAAATGGAAATCTCGAAACGCAGCAAAATAACCTCAAAATGGCGGCGCTTCCCCCTCCACCGCCCGCGATGCGTCACTGTCATCACTTAGCGTAACGAATCCTTTGATCCTTTAGCTATCCAGTGGTGTAATTAAATTTGTTGGAGATGATAGATATGTAGCTGCAACACTAAACTGTATCCCCCGATTATGTTATCTTTCATTTTTTTAATTGCCTCCCACTATGTAGGTTTGCAATTTTAAAGACGTATTCACGTCAAAAAAAGTATTCGAATATTTTCTTTGATATTTCCCTTTTAGCTAATTTTGCTATAACTTCGTGTTTGGTTAAAAACAGTGGCGTAGGCAGGATTTGTGTATGGGGGGTGTTAAGAGGCATGGCACGTCAAAAAAAGTATTCGAACATTTTCTTTGATATTTCCCTTTTAGCTAATTTTGCTATAACTTCGTGTTTGGTTAGAAACAGTGGCGTAGGCAGGATTTGTGTATGGGGGGTGTTAAGAGGCATGGCCCCCCCGTATTAAAGCGGGTGGTCCGGGGGTCCTCCCCCGGGAAAATTTGGATTTTAAGGTGTAAATAGTGCTATTTTAGCAGTTTTCGGTTCTTAAATTTAAATATTCTAATAGTAAAAATTATATTAATTTTAATATGAAATTTGTTTGAGTGATGAATAAGAAATTAATTAAAGATTTGGGGCTAAGGGGGGGGGGTTGAACCCCTAACCCCCCCCCCTGGCTACGCCCCTGGTTGAAAAACGTTAGTTGGTGTAGAAATGTATGATTGAATATTTAATCATCAAATATAACTAATGGTCTGGAAATGCCTTAATAACTATTATATAACGATACTGCGTGGCAAGTGATGAGTGTGTACGTGCTGGCGTGTGGCCCTGGCTGCTAGCCACGCGCCTACTCTCGGGAGACAGGACTGGAGCGACACTGTGCCACACTGTCCGGACATGTCCGTCTCAACTTACTGAATAATCCAAAGGAAAGTAATAAAAGTCATAAAAGAAGGTTGACCGCCCCGGACAGTCGGACACCCATGTGGATGTCAGGGAAGGTCTTCCTGCAGAAACAAGGCCAGCAGCGCAGATCTTATATAGTGGCTACATCCACACTTCGTCCATATTTGAATTAAAATAAATTCTAGAACATTGTCATTGCCTCCACATTCCATCCTGTTAGAGAAAACAATATTAATTTCAAGGATATGTTGTAGCTAACATTTACTATTGAGAATATTATATATATATATATTTCTAACCAAGATATCATTACTCAGTGCTTAGTCGTCCTTTGGTGAAATGTTTTGCCCTTGACCGATGCTACTATAGCCACAGAAAAACACCCAAGAATTCACCAAAATGTGGATCGATTCTTCGCTTTTCAGGTCGCTGTAACGACCTGAAATGTTACTGTTACTGTTGTTTTGAGACACAACCGAAAAAAAAAAAATTATCAGCTACGGCTTGATTACAATGTTATTTTTTTATGGTACCTTTGATTTTTTTTTTCTACTATATGTAGCTCCTGTTTATTTTTTTAACGCCACCTTTACTCTTGACTTTGTTCATTTCGTTCCTAGTTGGTAAATGTCATGTTACATTATTGCATGAGTACATTACACTAGGTCCATGTTAAGTGACAAAACTTCACATTGTGCGTACAGCTCATTCAAGAAAAATCCCACGTTCCGGAAACAAGTTGTAATCTCGGTTGGCTGCTCGTAGTGACGTAACGCAGTACGTCATTTGACGAGGCGGAATGGACAGAACAAAGAACAGTTATAAGGACGGCGGCCAAGCGAACAACCGGTCTAAGGCCATCACAAGTAGGCCAGTAGCTGCGGAGCGGAGAGGACGCATGCTCGCTCGCTCGGAGTGAGACTGCTGCTGCCCTTCCTGCAGCAGTTGCCCAGTGCCAGACGTGCTGGCACCTCGGGTGGTGTAAACAGTGTGATGCATGTTCAAACCTTTAAAGAGCTGCAGTATTGTAGTCGTGGAAAAATGAGGTCCTACAATGTTGGAGACCCGTTAGAGAGGGTAGCCGTTGACATTGCTGGGCCATTTACCAAGACTAAGAATGGTAACCTGTATATCCTGGTGGCCATTGATTACTTCAGTAAGTGGCCAGAGGCTTATGCTATTTCTAACCAGGGAACAACCACTGTGGCCATCGCACTAGGCAACAACCTCATATGCAGATTCGTGGTATTAATAGAGCTGCACTCAGACCAATGATGCAACTTTGAATCGACTATATTCCAGGAGTCGTGTGGGTTACTGGGGACAAGGTGGAGAGGTGCAACAGGACCCTAGAAGAGCACCTTGCCAAGGGTGTGGCTGACCATTAACAGGATTCCTGACGGCATCCATGGCTCCACTGGATGGACTCCTATGAGTATTGTGTTTGGACAGGAGTTGAGGCTGCCCTGTGACGTCCTCGCCAAGAGCCGACCAGCAGCACCGATGAGCACGAGGCACTCATACATTATCAGGCTTGTAATAACCTCCGATTAGCGACTAACAGGATGATGACGAGGTATACCTGAAGGATAACTCGAACGGATTTCAGGAAAGCTATTTGTTGTGGCTATACAACCTTGCATGAAAGAAAGGCGGGTGTCCTAAGTTTCAAGTGGCGTGGGAAGGCCCAAATGAAGTGTTGGAACTGCTAAATGATGTGGTCTACTGCATCCATAGAAGAAATATGGGACGATTGAAAGTGGTACATTTAGACCGACTGAGGGAATACGCCGGAAGAGATGTGTTACCTGTTAGGAAGGAACAGGTTTAAGGAGGGGGTGGGGGGCGGGGCTGCTTGGGGCCGGCCCGCTGTGGAGCTCGGGCCATTATCGTTACAGCGCTTAACTGTCTCTTCGCCACCCACCACATCCCCCCGCTCAGCGCCTCTGGGTGGTCGCCTGCATGGAGTGGTGTAACTGGGATGCTATTGTTCTGGGAGCTTCGGATGTCAAGTCGACCCTCCAAAGGGTCTGGAAGATGGCTGAGGGGTAGAGAAACGCGCGGCAGTGAAGTGAGTGAACACGGACAAGGGACGGGCCTCGTGTGCGGAGACTGGGGAGACTGGTGCATCGGGACTGTGCGGTGTGCGATGGACGAGTGTGGTGCGAGGCGGTGTGCTGGGACAGAGGTGCGAGGCAAGAGACGAGCATGGGGAGAGTAGACGGTCAACTAACTGAAAGAGTGATTATTTTGAGGACATACATTTTAAGTGTTGTAATTTAATCAATAGTGTAAATTGTAGCAAATAAAACTGTATATAATTGGGCTATCCTTTTCGAACAGTCTTCCCACACATAACAATACATAAATATTTCCCCTCTTACCCTTCTATAGCAAGCAAAGCTAAGTTATCTGTTGCAGTTAGGGCTACCATAACAACGGTTTTGTTTATTAAACATGTGAAGGGGGTTTTATCATTTGGTTATAAAATATGTACTGAAGTTTGTTCTTCATACAGCAATATGTAAACAAAAATGTAATGTGTGATAAAGAATAATTTGTTCGTAAACAATCATTTACAACATGTTAATACATCAACTTTGTTAGTAAAATACACATTTATCATTTATTCTACCCAAGGAAATAGTTTACACAGGCGTTTCTGATACAACTATTGCACCATTGATCACTTTATTGGAAGGAATACCATTTATGCTGCAACGCCAGAAATAGCGAGTCAAGCATCATCCTGAAGAAATGAATGTTTTGTGGTGTGTAGAAACATTTAAAAATTGCGTTTCAAAGAAATCACTAAGTACTTCTAGACACTGCAATTAAATAATGTAAAAAAAAAAAAACACAAAGACGTCAGCAGCATTGTAACCACAAATATCTACATCTCATATATTTGTTTATAATTTTGAAATGTAACAATAAATAAGTAACTGAACATCTAAATTATGCCGATTGTTACACCCACAACTGTCCCAGAAAACTGCAATTGTTACACTACGTTATTTATAGCACATACGCGAAACAGTTTTAACCGTTTATTTAGTCAACTGAAGCTCCACGTAAAATGTAAAATGATGTCTGGGCTAGATGCTCCTATGGTCAAACATTAAAATATTTACATCGGTACACTTCCCCCACTTTCATCATGAATAATTACAAGCAGCGCATATTTATTCCTCCTTTAATCAACGTAGAAACTGAACTGACTGATCTCTTTTCTCTCTAAAAATCGCCTCCACCTGGATGCACGGCGTGGATGTGGAAGGAAGGGACTGCGTGTGGGTGGTGGTCTCTTGCCCGGCCGTGAAGCGCGGCGCCATGCTTGTTGCCATGGCAGCGACGTGCAGCTGCTACTCGAGCCTCGCTGAGGCCACGCCGTGTCAGCAGTCACTGGAGTCGGCGTGGATGTGGAGGGACTGCGTGTGGGTGGTGGTCTCGCGCCCGGTCGTGTCGCGCGGCGCCATGCTTGTTGCCATGGCAGCGACGTGCAGCTGCTACTCGAGCCTCGCTGACGCCACGCCGTGTCAGCAGTCACTGGAGTCGGCGTGGATGTGGAGGGACTGCGTGTGGGTGGTGGTCTCTTGCCCGGCCGTGTCGCGCGGCGCCATGCTTGTTGCCATGGCAGCGACGTGCAGCTGCTACTCGAGCCTCGCTGACGCCACGCCGTGTCAGCAGTCACTGGAGTCGGCGTGGATGTGGAGGGACTGCGTGTGGGTGGTGGTCTCGCGCTCGGCCGTGTCGCGCGGCGCCATGCTTGTTGCCATGGCAGCGACGTGGAGCTGCTACTCGAGCCTCGCTGACGCCACGCCGTGTCAGCAGTCACTGGAGTCGGCGTGGATGTGGAGGGACTGCGTGTGGGTGGTGGTCTCTTGCCCGGCCGTGTCGCGCGGCGCCATGCTTGTTGCCATGGCAGCGACGTGCAGCTGCTACTCGAGCCTCGCTGAGGCCACGCCGTGTCAGCAGTCACTGGAGTCGGCGTGGATGTGGAGGGACTGCGTGTGGGTGGTGGTCTCGCGCCCGGCCGTGTCGCGCGGCGCCATGCTTGTTGCCATGGCAGCGACGTGGAGCTGCTACTCGAGCCTCGCTGACGCCACGCCGTGTCAGCAGTCACTGGAGTCGGCGTGGATGTGGAGGGACTGCGTGTGGGTGGTGGTCTCGCGCCCGGTCGTGTCGCGCGGCGCCATGCTTGTTGCCATGGCAGCGACGTGCAGCTGCTACACGAGCCTCGCTGACGCCACGCCGTGTCAGCAGTCACTGGAGTCGGCGTGGATGTGGAGGGACTGCGTGTGGGTGGTGGTCTCTTGCCCGGCCGTGTCGCGCGGCGCCATGCTTGTTGCCATGGCAGCGACGTGCAGCTGCTACTCGAGCCTCGCTGACGCCACGCCGTGTCAGCAGTCACTGGAGTCGGCGTGGATGTGGAGGGACTGCGTGTGGGTGGTGGTCTCGCGCTCGGCCGTGTCGCGCGGCGCCATGCTTGTTGCCATGGCAGCGACGTGGAGCTGCTACTCGAGCCTCGCTGACGCCACGCCGTGTCAGCAGTCACTGGAGTCGGCGTGGATGTGGAGGGACTGCGTGTGGGTGGTGGTCTCTTGCCCGGCCGTGTCGCGCGGCGCCATGCTTGTTGCCATGGCAGCGACGTGCAGCTGCTACTCGAGCCTCGCTGAGGCCACGCCGCGTCAGCAGTCACTGGAGTCGGCGTGGATGTGGAGGGACTGCGTGTGGGTGGTGGTCTCGCGCCCGGCCGTGTCGCGCGGCGCCATGCTTGTTGCCATGGCAGCGACGTGGAGCTGCTACTCGAGCCTCGCTGACGCCACGCCGTGTCAGCAGTCACTGGAGTCGGCGTGGATGTGGAGGGACTGCGTGTGGGTGGTGGTCTCGCGTCCGGCCGTGTTGCGCGGCGCCATGCTTGTTGCCATGGCAGCGACGTGGAGCTGCTACTCGAGCCTCGCTGACGCCACGCCGTGTCAGCAGTCACTGGAGTCGGCGTGGATGTGGAGGGACTGCGTGTGGGTGGTGGTCTCTTGCCCGGCCGTGTCGCGCGGCGCCATGCTTGTTGCCATGGCAGCGACGTGCAGCTGCTACTCGAGCCTCGCTGATGCCACGCCGTGTCAGCAGTCACTGGAGTCGGCGTGGATGTGGAGGGACTGCGTGTGGGTGGTGGTCTCTTGCCCGGCCGTGTCGCGCGGCGCCATGCTTGTTGCCATGGCAGCGACGTGGAGCTGCTACTCAAGCCTCGCTGACGCCACGCCGTGTCAGCAGTCACTGGAGTCGGCGTGGATGTGGAGGGACTGCGTGTGGGTGGTGGTCTCGCGTCCGGCCGTGTCGCGCGGCGCCATGCTTGTTGCCATGGCAGCGACGTGGAGCTGCTACTCGAGCCTCGCTGAGGCCACGCCGTGTCAGCAGTCACTGGAGTCGGCGTGGATGTGGAGGTACTGCGTGTGGGTGGTGGTCTCTTGCCCGGCCGTGTCGCGCGGCGCCATGCAAGTTGCCATGGCAGCGACGTGCAGCTGCTACTCGAGCCTCGCTGACGCCACGCCGTGTCAGCAGTCACTGGAGTCGGCGTGGATGTGGAGGGACTGCGTGTGGGTGGTGGTCTCTTGCCCGGCCGTGTCGCGCGACGCCATGCTTGTTGCCATGGCAGCGACGTGCAGCTGCTACTCGAGCCTCGCTGACGCCACGCCGTGTCAGCAGTCACTGGAGTCGGCGTGGATGTGGAGGGACTGCGTGTGGGTGGTGGTCTCTTGCCCGGCCGTGTCGCGCGGCGCCATGCTTGTTGCCATGGCAGCGACGTGCAGCTGCTACTCGAGCCACGCTGAGGCCACGCCGTGTCAGCAGTCACTGGAGTCGGCGTGGATGTGGAGGGACTGCGTGTGGGTGGTGGTCTCGCGCCCGGCCGTGTCGCGCGGCGCCATGCTTGTTGCCATGGCAGCGACGTGCAGCTGCTACTCGAGCCTCGCTGAGGCCACGCCGTGTCAGCAGTCACTGGAGTCGGCGTGGATGTGGAGGGACTGCGTGTGGGTGGTGGTCTCGCGCCCGGCCGTGTCGCGCGGCGCCATGCTTGTTGCCATGGCAGCGACGTGCAGCTGCTACTCGAGCCTCGCTGAGGCCACGCCGTGTCAGCAGTCACTGGAGTCGGCGTGGATGTGGAGGGACTGCGTGTGGGTGGTGGTCTCTTGCCCGGCCGTGTCGCGCGGCGCCATGCTTGTTGCCATGGCAGCGACGTGGAGCTGCTACTCGAGCCTCGCTGAGGCCACGCCGTGTCAGCAGTCACTGGAGTCGGCGTGGATGTGGAGGGACTGCGTGTGGGTGGTGGTCTCGCGCCCGGTCGTGTCGCGCGGCGCCATGCTTGTTGCCATGGCAGCGACGTGCAGCTGCTACTCGAGCCTCGCTGACGCCACGCTGTGTCAGCAGTCACTGGAGTCGGCGTGGATGTGGAGGGACTGCGTGTGGGTGGTGGTCTCGCGCCCGGTCGTGTCGCGCGGCGCCATGCTTGTTGCCATGGCAGCGACGTGCAGCTGCTACTCGAGCCTCGCTGAGGCCACGCCGTGTCAGCAGTCACTGGAGTCGGCGTGGATGTGGAGGGACTGCGTGTGGGTGGTGGTCTCGCGCCCGGTCGTGTCGCGCGGCGCCATGCTTGTTGCCATGGCAGCGACGTGCAGCTGCTACTCGAGCCTCGCTGAGGCCACGCTGTGTCAGCAGTCACTGGAGTCGGCGTGGATGTGGAGGGACTGCGTGTGGGTGGTGGTCTCTTGCCCGGCCGTGTCGCGCGGCGCCATGCTTGTTGCCATGGCAGCGACGTGCAGCTGCTACTCGAGCCTCGCTGAGGCCACGCCGTGTCAGCAGTCACTGGAGTCGGCGTGGATGTGGAGGGACTGCGTGTGGGTGGTGGTCTCTTGCCCGTCCGTGTCGCGCGGCGCCATGCTTGTTGCCATGGCAGCGACGTGGAGCTGCTACTCGAGCCTCGCTGAGGCCACGCCGTGTCAGCAGTCACTGGAGTCGGCGTGGATGTGGAGGGACTGCGTGTGGGTGGTGGTCTCGCGCCCGGCCATGTCGCGCGGCGCCATACTTGTTGCCATGGCAGTGACGTGCAGCTGCTACTCGAGCCTCGCTGAGGCCACGCCGTGTCAGCAGTCACTGGAGTCGGCGTGGATGTGGAGGGACTGCGTGTGGGTGGTGGTCTCGCGCCCGGTCGTGTCGCGCGGCGCCATGCTTGTTGCCATGGCAGCGACGTGGAGCTGCTACTCGAGCCTCGCTGACGCCACGCCGTGTCAGCAGTCACTGGAGTCGGCGTGGATGTGGAGGGACTGCGTGTGGGTGGTGGTCTCTTGCCCGGCCGTGTCGCGCGGCGCCATGCTTGTTGCCATGGCAGCGACGTGCAGCTGCTACTCGAGCCTCGCTGAGGCCACGCCGCGTCAGCAGTCACTGGAGTCGGCGTGGATGTGGAGGGACTGCGTGTGGGTGGTGGTCTCGCGCCCGGCCGTGTCGCGCGGCGCCATGCTTGTTGCCATGGCAGCGACGTGGAGCTGCTACTCGAGCCTCGCTGACGCCACGCCGTGTCAGCAGTCACTGGAGTCGGCGTGGATGTGGAGGGACTGCGTGTGGGTGGTGGTCTCGCGTCCGGCCGTGTTGCGCGGCGCCATGCTTGTTGCCATGGCAGCGACGTGGAGCTGCTACTCGAGCCTCGCTGACGCCACGCCGTGTCAGCAGTCACTGGAGTCGGCGTGGATGTGGAGGGACTGCGTGTGGGTGGTGGTCTCTTGCCCGGCCGTGTCGCGCGGCGCCATGCTTGTTGCCATGGCAGCGACGTGCAGCTGCTACTCGAGCCTCGCTGATGCCACGCCGTGTCAGCAGTCACTGGAGTCGGCGTGGATGTGGAGGGACTGCGTGTGGGTGGTGGTCTCTTGCCCGGCCGTGTCGCGCGGCGCCATGCTTGTTGCCATGGCAGCGACGTGGAGCTGCTACTCAAGCCTCGCTGACGCCACGCCGTGTCAGCAGTCACTGGAGTCGGCGTGGATGTGGAGGGACTGCGTGTGGGTGGTGGTCTCGCGTCCGGCCGTGTCGCGCGGCGCCATGCTTGTTGCCATGGCAGCGACGTGGAGCTGCTACTCGAGCCTCGCTGAGGCCACGCCGTGTCAGCAGTCACTGGAGTCGGCGTGGATGTGGAGGTACTGCGTGTGGGTGGTGGTCTCTTGCCCGGCCGTGTCGCGCGGCGCCATGCAAGTTGCCATGGCAGCGACGTGCAGCTGCTACTCGAGCCTCGCTGACGCCACGCCGTGTCAGCAGTCACTGGAGTCGGCGTGGATGTGGAGGGACTGCGTGTGGGTGGTGGTCTCTTGCCCGGCCGTGTCGCGCGACGCCATGCTTGTTGCCATGGCAGCGACGTGCAGCTGCTACTCGAGCCTCGCTGACGCCACGCCGTGTCAGCAGTCACTGGAGTCGGCGTGGATGTGGAGGGACTGCGTGTGGGTGGTGGTCTCTTGCCCGGCCGTGTCGCGCGGCGCCATGCTTGTTGCCATGGCAGCGACGTGCAGCTGCTACTCGAGCCACGCTGAGGCCACGCCGTGTCAGCAGTCACTGGAGTCGGCGTGGATGTGGAGGGACTGCGTGTGGGTGGTGGTCTCGCGCCCGGCCGTGTCGCGCGGCGCCATGCTTGTTGCCATGGCAGCGACGTGCAGCTGCTACTCGAGCCTCGCTGAGGCCACGCCGTGTCAGCAGTCACTGGAGTCGGCGTGGATGTGGAGGGACTGCGTGTGGGTGGTGGTCTCGCGCCCGGCCGTGTCGCGCGGCGCCATGCTTGTTGCCATGGCAGCGACGTGCAGCTGCTACTCGAGCCTCGCTGAGGCCACGCCGTGTCAGCAGTCACTGGAGTCGGCGTGGATGTGGAGGGACTGCGTGTGGGTGGTGGTCTCTTGCCCGGCCGTGTCGCGCGGCGCCATGCTTGTTGCCATGGCAGCGACGTGGAGCTGCTACTCGAGCCTCGCTGAGGCCACGCCGTGTCAGCAGTCACTGGAGTCGGCGTGGATGTGGAGGGACTGCGTGTGGGTGGTGGTCTCGCGCCCGGTCGTGTCGCGCGGCGCCATGCTTGTTGCCATGGCAGCGACGTGCAGCTGCTACTCGAGCCTCGCTGACGCCACGCTGTGTCAGCAGTCACTGGAGTCGGCGTGGATGTGGAGGGACTGCGTGTGGGTGGTGGTCTCGCGCCCGGTCGTGTCGCGCGGCGCCATGCTTGTTGCCATGGCAGCGACGTGCAGCTGCTACTCGAGCCTCGCTGAGGCCACGCCGTGTCAGCAGTCACTGGAGTCGGCGTGGATGTGGAGGGACTGCGTGTGGGTGGTGGTCTCGCGCCCGGTCGTGTCGCGCGGCGCCATGCTTGTTGCCATGGCAGCGACGTGCAGCTGCTACTCGAGCCTCGCTGAGGCCACGCTGTGTCAGCAGTCACTGGAGTCGGCGTGGATGTGGAGGGACTGCGTGTGGGTGGTGGTCTCTTGCCCGGCCGTGTCGCGCGGCGCCATGCTTGTTGCCATGGCAGCGACGTGCAGCTGCTACTCGAGCCTCGCTGAGGCCACGCCGTGTCAGCAGTCACTGGAGTCGGCGTGGATGTGGAGGGACTGCGTGTGGGTGGTGGTCTCTTGCCCGTCCGTGTCGCGCGGCGCCATGCTTGTTGCCATGGCAGCGACGTGGAGCTGCTACTCGAGCCTCGCTGAGGCCACGCCGTGTCAGCAGTCACTGGAGTCGGCGTGGATGTGGAGGGACTGCGTGTGGGTGGTGGTCTCGCGCCCGGCCATGTCGCGCGGCGCCATACTTGTTGCCATGGCAGTGACGTGCAGCTGCTACTCGAGCCTCGCTGAGGCCACGCCGTGTCAGCAGTCACTGGAGTCGGCGTGGATGTGGAGGGACTGCGTGTGGGTGGTGGTCTCGCGCCCGGTCGTGTCGCGCGGCGCCATGCTTGTTGCCATGGCAGCGACGTGCAGCTGCTACTCGAGCCTCGCTGAGGCCACGCTGTGTCAGCAGTCACTGGAGTCGGCGTGGATGTGGAGGGACTGCGTGTGGGTGGTGGTCTCTTGCCCGGCCTTGTCGCGCGGCGCCATGCTTGTTGCCATGGCAGCGACGTGCAGCTGCTACTCGAGCCTCGCTGAGGCCACGCCGTGTCAGCAGTCACTGGAGTCGGCGTGGATGTGGAGGGACTGCGTGTGGGTGGTGGTCTCTTGCCCGGCCGTGTCGCGCGGCGCCATGCTTGTTGCCATGGCAGCGACGTGCAGCTGCTACTCGAGCCTCGCTGAGGCCACGCTGTGTCAGCAGTCACTGGAGTCGGCGTGGATGTGGAGGGACTGCGTGTGGGTGGTGGTCTCTTGCCCGGCCGTGTCGCGCGGCGCCATGCTTGTTGCCATGGCAGCGACGTGCAGCTGCTACTCGAGCCTCGCTGAGGCCACGCTGTGTCAGCAGTCACTGGAGTCGGCGTGGATGTGGAGGGACTGCGTGTGGGTGGTGGTCTCTTGCCCGGCCGTGTCGCGCGGCGCCATGCTTGTTGCCATGGCAGCGACGTGCAGCTGCTACTCGAGCCTCGCTGAGGCCACGCCGTGTCAGCAGTCACTGGAGTCACTGGTTCACCTCCCGTACTGGCGCCTCACTTCTTAGCATTTGCAATTTCTACTATCGCGGTATGCTTATTGATATGTGGAATATATGCATCAATTTATCACCAATGCCTGTTAATTTTACTACAATATTTATAGTAAAATTGCGCTTCACCAAATTTTTATTTTTATCTTAAGCATGTTTATCTGCGGTATGTAATTCAGGGCTATTTACAATATTATCACAGTTCATTTATTAAATAAACACTATTTAAAAAAAAAGCACCTGGCAGAGTATCGAACCAACGACGTTTAGGTCACGTGCGCGATATATCGACCATAGTGTGTAGTGATTGTATTTTATTTATGTATTAAATAGTAACTATACAGTTTAAAGGGCAATAGCACAACGATGTTTTCAAATAGTTTTGTAGAAACACATAGCTTACTTATGTACATTTAGTGAGATTTTGGTAATGTACATGTGTAATTGTGAAAATATTAGTTTTTCTTATTTATTCTGGCATATATTTTGCAGTTAAAATTACGGTATGTATACAAGTATATTTTGAATACAGCTTGGTAATTATTAATAAAAATGGTAATTATTAATTTTACTATTACCTATTCCATGTGTGTTTTCACAAGTACGTACATCCGCATGTGCCATTTAACACTTTAGTCATTGTGTGAGGTGTAGCCTACATGCTGCTGTTTAGCCGAGGCTGATGTGGAACTTTGGTTTTCTAGAAAAATATGTGCAATATTACACAAAATTAACTTCTTTTAAAAAACCATATACGACAATAATGTACAATTACTTAACATTTGTAAATGCTGTTTTACGAATTATTTTTACAGTTTGCGTTAATTCTTCCTTGGATCAACCGCCATGTTGAATTTTCGGTTTCATCGCCCATTGCAGATTTTCATTAAGGGCGGGATTCATAGTCGAAGGCTTGTTTGGCGAATAAGTAATACTTTATAAAGTAGTGCTTATTCTTCAAGTAGTACTTATTCCAGCAATGAATTCATAAACCTATACTTGACGAAGTAATACTTGAACAAGCACTACTTATATTGGCCATGCTGTACTTGGTGAAGTATCTCAAAAAGTAAAGGACGAATTTTGTGCCAACGTAACGCAAGCAAATATACGGCTGTAAATACATAGTTTACCTGTTTGAAAATAAAAATGCCCACGTTTCAAACCATATATGCGATTAAAATAATGAAATTAATACGTAAGATGATATTTATACTTTGTTTGTTAGCGAACTTGGATAACATAAATATGAACATGTATTAAAAACGAATTTACAACTACATAAATATGTTTTTAATGTTTGTGTTGTTAAATTATGTTGGCCATCTTGTGTCTGTGATCTATATAGAGGTGTAAAAGTAACGAAAAAAAGCGTACCCGTATGTATTCGTTACTATAACAATTTATACTCGTTATTATCGTATCGTTACGTTACTCGTTACTTCTGATACCGCATATGCTATGTTATGTTGCAGCAACGAATCGAGCCATATTGCGTACGCGTACTGTACGCCGCGTATAGTATGACGTCGCGTAAATAATAATAAATAGAATATAAACAATTAACAATATTTGATAATTAACTGTTTTTGTTAACCAAGAAACAATAAAATCTCATTAGAGTGGTTTAATTATATTATCTGTTTTAAGATAAGAACAAAAAAACGTGAAATTACGCGATAATAAAAAAACAAAAACATACATATTTCTAATTTGTAAAAAATACTTTCTTACGTTGTTTCTGTTCCAATATAAAACTTTGTCTACACACACAATACCGTTAATAAACAGTAAAAAGCTTGCACGACGAATTTCTAAATTATACTTTATTTAAAATAAACATAGTTCTTTGTAACGTTAATTCATTGAATATGCGCGCGCATGCGTAAAACATACGAAAAATGCGAGTAACGAGATGCAGCCGTGTGTAACGTTTCGTTACTCGTTACTAGATGGCGCACCCCCGTTACTCAGTACCGAATACATACTGTTTGCTACAGCTCTATCTATCAGTTAACCACGTGGTAGCAAAACAACACGCTAGCTGCAGAAGAGGTTATGTACGTAGCCTGTATTGTTTACAAAACTAAGCGGCAACAATTTGTTTCGTTTCTTTTCCCCAAATTGAATTTGTTTACTCTCTCAATTTTAATTTAATATATGGAAAAATTAACGGGAATTAATACCTTACATAACCTATTCCTTACAACAAACAAATCAGTACCAGTACTTGAGTCACCTAGAGAGCTCACTTCATGAAGTATTACTTATATCAATGAATAAGCATGGCTTATTTGATTATGAATACTTGCGAAACAAGGCAAACATTTCATGACCGTGAATTCGTATTGAGCAGTACTTATTTGACGCAGTGCTTCGTGAAGTATTACTTGAAGTAGTCCTCATAAGAAGTGCTCTTTTTGTTCGCTATGAATTTAATGCCATACTTAAGCATGCATATAAGCAGTACTTTTTTCAAGTATTGCTTATATCACCACTATGAATTCCGCCCTAAGTGTCTGGAAATATGAGATTATAGAAATAATAACGCGTGTGTTAGCAGCTGCGGGAAACCCAGTGGGCGAGCATGGTTTGCTGAACTGTTACAAGCAGGTAGCCTGGAGGTAGCTCGGTTGCGGAACACCAACCACACAGCTCGCACAGTGAAGTGTGGTAAGAGCTTGTGACTGTGACTGTGAAGCCGAGCCTCAGGGTCGCCGGCCCGCTCTAGTCGACTGTCTGCGGAGATTGTGTGGAACTACGAACTAATCACGAGTTCAAGTTCCCTACTCTCTACCCGCAACTTTGTGACCTAGGGGTCAAGACTGCTACAGCCTGAATCTGAATTCTTTTCATGCAGAAGTACAGAGCGCATTAGTAAAGTAATTTTATGGAAGCACGCGTATATCGAACATTCATTTAAAATTAATCAAAAAACACAAAAAACGTATTTTATAAATTGTTGACTGGATTGGATTCAACATACGGTGAATAAATGGAAATAATTGTATTAGTTTAAACCAAAGTTATACTAAAAAAGAGCTGACTTAACAAAGAAATACGTCTACCATACTAACGAGACAGGCAGCAAGTGTATCGCAGCGTATAAAGGCGTTGTGGATACAGGGGGGAAAGTATCGCAGTGCATGAGGGCGTTGTGGATACAGGGGAGAGGGTATCGCAGTGCATGAGGGCGTTGTGGATACAGGGGAGAGGGTATCGCAGTGCATGGGGGCGTTGTGGATACAGGGGAGAGGGTATCGCAGTGCATGAGGGCGTTGTGGATACAGGGGGGAGGGTATCGCAGTGCATGAGGGCGTTGTAGATACAGGGAGGAGGGTATCGCAGTGCATGAGGGCGTTGTGGATACAGGGGGGAGGGTATCGCAGTGCATGAGGGCGTTGTGGATACAGGGGAGAGGGTATCGCAGTGCATGAGGGCGTTGTGGATACAGGGAGGAGGGTATCGCAGTGCATGAGGGCGTTGTGGATACAGGGGAGAGGGTATCGCAGTGTATTAAGGCGTTGTGGATACAGGGGGGAGGGTATCGCAGTGCATGAGGGCGTTGTGGATACAGGGGAGAGGGTATCGCAGTGTATTAAGGCGTTGTGGATACAGGGGAGAGGGTATCGCAGTGCATGAGGGCGTTGTGGATACAGTGGAGAGGGTATCGCAGTGTATTAAGGCATTGTGGTTACAGGGGAGAGGGTATCGCAGTGCATGACGGCATTGTGGATACAGGGGGGAGGGTATCGCAGTGCATGAGGGTGTTGTGGATACAGGGGAGAGGGTATCGCAGTGCATGAGGGCGTTGTCGATACAGGGGGGAGGGTATCGCAGTGCATGAGGGCGTTGTGGATACAGGGGGGAGGTCATCGCAGTGCATGAGGGCGTTGCGGATACAGGGGGGAGGGTATCGCAGTGCATGAGGGCGTTGTGGATACAGGGGTGAGGGTATCGCAGTGCATGAGGGCGTTGTGGATACAGGGGAGAGGGTATCGCAGTGCATGAGGGCGTTGTGGATACAGGGGGGAGGGTATCGCAGTGCATGAGGGCGTTGTGGATACAGGGGAGAGGGTATCGCAGTTCATGAGGGCGTTGTGGATACAGGGGAGAGGGTATCTCAGTGCATGAGGGCGTTGTGGATACAGGGGGGAGGGTATCGCAGTGCATGAGGGCGTTGTGGAAACAGGGGAGAGGGTATCGCAGTGCATGAGGGCGTTGTGGATACAGGGGGGAGGGTATCGCAGTGCATGAGGGCGTTGTGGATACAGGGGAGAGGGTATCGCAGTGCATGAGGGCGTTGTGGATACAGGGAAGAGGGTATCGCAGTGCATGAGGGCGTTGTGGATACAGGGGAGAGGGTATCGCAGTGCATGAGGGCGTTGTGGATACAGGGGGGGGGTATCGCAGTGCATGAGGGCGTTGTGGATACAGGGGGGCGGGTATCGCAGTGCATGAGGGCGTTGTGGATACAGGGGGGAGGGTATCGCAGTGCATGAGGGCGTTGTGGATACAGGGGGGAGGGTATCGCAGTGCATGAGGGCGTTGTGGATACAGGGGGGAGGGTATCGCAGTGCATGAGGGCGTTGTGGATACAGGGGGGAGGGTATCGCAGTGCATGAGGGCGTTGTGGATACAGGGGGGAGGGTATCGCAGTGCATGAGGGCGTTGTGGATACAGGGGGGAGGGTATCGCAGTGCATGAGGGCGTTGTGGATACAGGGGAGAGGGTATCGCAGTGCATGAGGGCGTTGTGGATACAGGGGGGAGGGTATCGCAGTGCATGAGGGCGTTGTGGATACAGGGGAGAGGGTATCGCAGTGCATGAGGGCGTTGTGGATACAGGGGGGAGGGTATCGCAGTGCATGAGGGCGTTGTGGATACAGGGGAGAGGGTATCGCAGTGCATGAGGGCGTTGTGGATACAGGGGAGAGGGTATCGCAGTGCATGAGGGCGTTGTGGATACAGGGGGGAGGGTATCGCAGTGCATGAGGGCGTTGTGGATACAGGGGAGAGGGTATCGCAGTGCACGAGGGCGTTATGGATACAGGGGAGAGGGTATCGCAGTGCATGAGGGCGTTGTGGATAAAGGGGAAACGGAAGTGAGTATCAGGGTGTGGTTTGTCGGCTGTCTACCTAAGTACTTTAACTATAGCGTCGTGCTGGTGTTTGGTTGCAAGTGATGAGATTTTTTATTCTTCTTCAATCTCTGGTTGTTTAGGTATAATGACAGCTATTTAGAAGTGTTTATAATGTGCGAAGGTTGTGTTTATAAGTTAAAGTATATACTTTTTGATATAATACCTTTAATATTCCGAAAATTACATTTACAGTCAAGTGGCCTAACTTTGGTCCACTTAACAGGATTTTGATTGTCCCAAGATTGTGAAATAAAAAAGTGGGCTAAATCTGTGTAATCATTTAGTCCATATATTGGAAAGGAACCAATTTTTGGAAACGTATCATGTGTTAGATGAATATAAATATTTAAAATGTTGATTTTTCTGGTGGAGCAAAGTTAACCAAGTCAGTGGTGTAACTTTGCACCATATTTTTATTTTGCTTTTATTTAACATGAAAAAGGTGGCTATTGCTGGAGAGTATAACTTTGCTCCACAAAGTAGATATTAATCTACACATATAGCTTACCATTTGTGCCAAATATCAAGTATTTTGTCAAGTTTTACCATAATTTTCGTTCAACAGTGATGATACAAAAAGTGAAAATGTATTTTCTAGATCTGTTTATTAATAGAAATAAATTTTGTAGGGTTAAATGAAGATGTTAAAATAAAACCATCACACATAATGTGTTACAATATCTCTATTTGTCAAAGTCTGCTATTTTATAACATCTGACATGACTTAATTGGTTATTGCATACTGTACAGTACATGCAACATGTTGGAACAGCTTTTCATATTTTTAAAACCACTTTTGACAATAGGAGAGGTTCATTAATTTTAAAATGTCCTCGGCCACTGACAGGTTCAATGTTACAAGGAGGTATCTTACAAATAACATCACAAGCTCTGTAAAAAATTTCATCTGGATGATCTGGCCAGCGCCAGTATCCACCAGATGTAGCCATGCATTTGACTTTGTACAAAAGTTCATTTTCTTCTTCAGCTATACATGTTACTGTACCAGGAAAAGTATGGCCATCATACACTACAATTACATAGTCATTAACCTTATAACCATCTGTGCGATTAATGACTACAGTACTGGTTGTGATTATAGTGTCACTGGTACAATCTTCAATCAATACAGTAGGGCTAGCATATTCACAGGTACTATCTTCCATCAACACAGTAGGGCTAGCATGTTCACAGGTACTATCTTCCATCAACACAGTAGGGCTAGCATGTTCACTGGTACAATCTTCAAGTAACATAGTAGGGCCAGCATGTATTGTTGATGACACACAAACGTCAACTACGTCCCGACTTTCTGAAGTACTAGTACATGGAATGTGCTCGCCTTCCCTAGGCCTATTTGGTTTGATAACCTTACATCGTCCTGGAAACTTCCGAACACCACCTCTAGTTTTTGGTCCTGAGCGCGCACACAGAATTTTTTTGTCATAGAAAGTTTCTACTTCTTCTACTGATACACTCCTGCCAGGTTCAATAGGTAGTTTAAACTTTCTTGATCGTTGAACCTTATCCAGATCAGAAGAACGCACTTCTGATATGAATGATTTGAAACATTCACCTACATTGTCAGTTATCTGCAATGCTTCTTTAGCATATTGCGGCAATTTTTGGATAACCTTATCTTTATCTATGGGATGGATACCAGTTGTTAAAAACCCTTTCACTAGGTTACTTGATGCAGTTGGTTCACCCATATCTAGTGTAAACTTTAGAAGCTGACAAAAAAGTGATTTTGGAAGGGCAACACAACGTTTTCCTTCTCTGGTTTGTCTCCAATCATACAGGATTTTCCTCCAATTAGACTTTAGCGACGAAAAATATGCCACATCTAGAGGTTGGAGTAAATGAGTGGAATTGGGAATAAGTATGACGAAAGATATATTGTTTTCAGTACATAACTTTAAGGTTTTCAAAGTCAAGTGTGCTGACATGTTGTCTCCGATTAACACTTTCTTGCCTGGATGTTTCAAAGCAAAAGGAAGGAAGTGGTTCTCAAACCAATCGTCGAAGACATCCTGATCAATCCACCCATGAAGTGTTACATTTAACCTAGTGCCTGGTGGAGCACCCTTCAGCCAGTCACTCCATTTCTGTTTCCCTTTCAGGATAACATAAGGAGGAAGAAATTCTCCTAAGGCATTTCCACAAAACATTGTGGTAAAACAAGACTTTGTGCTATTCAAAATCAGTTCAGGGTGGCGCGACCCTCGTCGAAAAAGAAGTTTTTTCTTACTAGGCACATCATGGAAACCTGTCTCGTCATAGTTATAAATGTTACAAGGTAGTACACCCTCAATTTCTTTTTCTAAATGCACAAAGAAATGTTTTACCATGTCTTCACTGACTTGAGCCCGGGATCTTGAGATATTACTTGCGAACCTTTGACCTAACTCAGCTTTGTGACGCTTTAGAAACAGTCTACCCCAATCCACGCCTGGTAAATTGTTTTTAAACTGAGGCACTTTAGTGTTTGTTGAATCTAAGTAACCTTTTACGATAAAGCGCACATCACACATTGATAAAGGCATTCCAAATTCACTGCATGTTATAACATGGTTTACAAAACTCTGCTCTTCTATCTCGGTAAACGCCTGAGGCCTGCCTATTGCTTTTTCGTGGCATCGCTTTAACTTGTTGCGAATTGTGTTCCTTGGTATACCATACTCTCTTTCTGCTTGGCGATGACCAATTTTACCTGCTTTGATATCCTCTAATACCTGCTGTAGAACAGCATCAGTATATGATTTATATGGCCTGGTACCAGGTAACTTCTTTTTCCTCAGCTCAGACATTGTACAGTCTTCTGTAAACAAATAATACAGTACAATAACATAAGTAATATTTTGAAATCACCGCATTTACAGTTTCAATCACTTAGGCCTAAATTAGCATTCTTTGTACCGTAAATCCATTATCTTTTTTACAATATTTAAACATTAAAATAGGCTGTGAAAAGATTTTGGTTTGTATCAAAATATTAGGTTTACAATATAATATTTGGTAAATTACACAGTCACATAGGCCTACAAAACATCTCAGAAACACAAATTGTGTGTAACTTTGAGCCGGGGCAAAGTTGCCCTGAAATGTTCTGAATTGAAGGTAAGCATGCATTTGTATTATTAGTAATTTTTTCATTATTTGTTATTCCACTTTATTTACTTACCATTAAAGTGTTAACTGTGAAACAGATGGTGCTTTTTAAGAGGTGTCTCCTTGACCATCACCCTAAAAACACTGACAACTTTAAAACAACAGTCAAAATCAACTAAAAATCACAGTTGAATTCAAACATATCTTAATATAGATGAGAGGACTTGTCTGCACTACTGCCAACTTGACAGGAAAAGTGAAATTTCAGAAATGTTTACAAAAAAAAATTTCTCTCCACAGAATAAAGAGATATTGTTAACTGTCTTTTAAAACAAAAGAAGCTAGTGGAGCAAAGTTACACCCACTGGCACAAAGTTGCCCTACATGACTGTAAAATGAGTGTTGGTTCTGTTCGTTTTTGTGAAAAGCAGAAATTTATTTTCTTAGATGAAGCTATTGGTAATGATATTACTGTACACATTTTGAATATTTGATTGCAATTTAATATAGTATTTAGAAAGAGTTTTGTGTTTTATAAAAGTTTGTAAATATTTAAGATATGGGGGAAACATGCAATTTTACTTTTCGTAAAATTGTTTTAGTGGCTAAATTATCTATACCTGGTTATTGTAATACATCAATGAACACGATTAACTGTTTTTATGGAGTCTAGTTATTTAATGTCTTAACAGAGTCTCTTGTGTGGCTCACCGTGAATTTTTTTTTAAATCTTAAATACTTTTATAAAACTAGTTCAGTTTTAGGAAGGCTATACATTTATGAAAGTTTTTCCAACTATAAGGTAGCCCTATTACGCAGAAAATAGCAAATTAAAACAAAAAATGCCAATAATTTATGTTCTACAATAAGTTCAGCAACTTTGTTAAATTCACAGTTAATTTATAAGTTATATAATCGAATAAAACACAAGTCATGAAACCATAAATTTTTACCAAGAAAACCCACGAAACCATTACTTCAGTTTGCAATTGAAATTAAATGGCAGTAAAGAGAATAAGCCTAATGTAAAAATTAAAAAAAGTAAAATATTAAGAGTATATAATATATTTGTTATGTTTTCCACAAAAAGGAATGTGTTGGCGAGTGCGGGCAGTATTCTCCGGCCTGTTGGCTGCTGCCCAAACCTGTTTGTTCTGCGAGGAGTGTCGGCAGTCTCTTCTCAAGGACGACTCACATCTCCAGGAACCAGGAACTCATTGACTGTTGTTTGGCAGAGGCGTGGTCAAAACAAGTGACTACACGATACACTGTTTTTAATGTAGCACACCAGGTATCGTGTCCTTCGAAATGTACTTTTGCCAGAGCGTCTTGCGAGCCTGGAAATCAGGTGGCTGGTTCTGCAATGAACGATGTATAGGTACAATTTGGATAATTCTTTAAAATATGAAGACAATACTAGGTATATGTTTATAGATGCAAATGTTTGGTTCTTCCTGACCCAAGTACGTAACATTGATTTTGTTTCTTTAGAATACTAAAGCATAAGTGGATTTAAGGAGTAATGGGAAAATGATAAATTTTGAAGATGTTCATTTGTGTGCGTTTAAATGCGTTTACCGTAAACTTAATTTTCACTTAGAGCGGCAGTCTTGGACATCAATTCAAAGGTGTAGTAGGTTTAAAAAAAAAACTTTAACAAATATGCGTGAACTTTTAAACATAACACAAATTAATTACCAGCAAGTTCCGTCAAAATTATATATAGCACTATAAAAAAATAACATCCAACATGTTTTATTTGCTCACTTACTGGTGACATAATGAGTATTTAAGGAACAAAATTGCGTGTTTTTACCAGAGTCAATACTTTGCAATATACGAAAAATCTTATCTTTATTAGTGTCAAACTAAATATCTACATTTATCGATACACTTTTCAAACAGGTGTTTATGACTTAGCTGTAAAAGTACTGGCTACCTGCAGAACACAGAAGTGTCAGTATTTACAAACACAGGGCAGTCGTCCCCGCAGGAGTGCTCTAGCACGCACCTGTGAGCGGTCCGCAGTGCTCAGCGACAGAGCAGTGCACGACTTGAGCAGTCCAGCCGGGCAGGAACCAGTTCTGGAGCGCGACTGTAGGTGGCTGGGTGAGGCGCGGTGACGCCATTGCGCCCCGGGCAACTAGCTTCTACACTCGGTGCGCCGTGCCACGTCCACCCGCGTACCACGTGCTCTCTGCTGGGTCTTTGCACCTGTGTCCACCCTGCCTCTACACTCGGTGCGCCGTGCCACGTCCACCCGCGTACCACGTGCTCTGCTGGGTCTTTGCACCTGTGTCTATCCTGCCTCTACACTCGGTGCGCCGTGCCACGTCCACCCGCGTACCACGTGCTCTCTGCTGGGTCTTTGCACCTGTGTCTACCCTGCCTCTACACTCGGTGCGCCGTGCCACGTCCACCCGCGTACCACGTGCTCTGCTGGGTCTTTGCACCTGTGTCTATCCTGCCTCTACACTCGGTGCGCCGTGCCACGTCCACCCGCGTACCACGTGCTCTCTGCTGGGTCTTTGCACCTGTGTCTACCCTGCCTCTACACTCGGTGCGCCGTGCCACGTGCTCTCTGCTGGGTCTTTGCACCTGTGTCCACCCTGCCTCTACACTCGGTGCGCCGTGCCACGTCCACCCGCGTACCACGTGCTCTCTGCTGGGTCTTTGCACCTGTGTCTACCCTGCCTCTACACTCGGTGCGCCGTGCCACGTCCACCCGCGTACCACGTGCTCTCTGCTGGGTCTTTGCACCTGTGTCTATCCTGCCTCTACACTCGGTGCGCCGTGCCACGTCCACCCGCGTACCACGTGCTCTCTGCTGGGTCTTTGCACCTGTGTCCACCCTGCCTCTACACTCGGTGCGCCGTGCCACGTCCACCCGCGTACCACGTGCTCTCTGCTGGGTCTTTGCACCTGTGTCTATCCTGCCTCTACACTCGGTGCGCCGTGCCACGTCCACCCGCGTACCACGTGCTCTGCTGGGTCTTTGCACCTGTGTCTATCCTGCCTCTACACTCGGTGCGCCGTGCCACGTCCACCCGCGTACCACGTGCTCTCTGCTGGGTCTTTGCACCTGTGTCTACCCTGCCTCTACACTCGGTGCGCCGTGCCACGTCCACCCGCGTACCACGTGCTCTCTGCTGGGTCTTTGCACCTGTGTCTACCCTGCCTCTACACTCGGTGCGCCGTGCCACGTCCACCCGCGTACCACGTGCTCTCTGCTGGGTCTTTGCACCTGTGTCCACCCTGCCTGTACACTCGGTGCGCCGTGCCACGTCCACCCGCGTACCACGTGCTCTCTGCTGGGTCTTTGCACCTGTGTCTATCCTGCCTCTACACTCGGTGCGCCGTGCCACGTCCACCCGCGTACCACGTGCTCTCTGCTGGGTCTTTGCACCTGTGTCTACCCTGCCTCTACACTCGGTGCGCCGTGCCACGTGCTCTCTGCTGGGTCTTTGCACCTGTGTCCACCCTGCCTCTACACTCGGTGCGCCGTGCCACGTCCACCCGCGTACCACGTGCTCTCTGCTGGGTCTTTGCACCTGTGTCTATCCTGCCTCTACACTCGGTGCGCCGTGCCACGTCCACCCGCGTACCACGTGCTCTCTGCTGGGTCTTTGCACCTGTGTCTACCCTGCCTCTACACTCGGTGCGCCGTGCCACGTGCTCTCTGCTGGGTCTTTGCACCTGTGTCCACCCTGCCTCTACACTCGGTGCGCCGTGCCACGTCCACCCGCGTACCACGTGCTCTCTGCTGGGTCTTTGCACCTGTGTCTACCCTGCCTCTACACTCGGTGCGCCGTGCCACGTCCACCCGCGTACCACGTGCTCTCTGCTGGGTCTTTGCACCTGTGTCTATCCTGCCTCTACACTCGGTGCGCCGTGCCACGTCCACCCGCGTACCACGTGCTCTCTGCTGGGTCTTTGCACCTGTGTCCACCCTGCCTCTACACTCGGTGCGCCGTGCCACGTCCACCCGCGTACCACGTGCTCTCTGCTGGGTCTTTGCACCTGTGTCTATCCTGCCTCTACACTCGGTGCGCCGTGCCACGTCCACCCGCGTACCACGTGCTCTGCTGGGTCTTTGCACCTGTGTCTATCCTGCCTCTACACTCGGTGCGCCGTGCCACGTCCACCCGCGTACCACGTGCTCTCTGCTGGGTCTTTGCACCTGTGTCTACCCTGCCTCTACACTCGGTGCGCCGTGCCACGTCCACCCGCGTACCACGTGCTCTCTGCTGGGTCTTTGCACCTGTGTCTACCCTGCCTCTACACTCGGTGCGCCGTGCCACGTCCACCCGCGTACCACGTGCTCTCTGCTGGGTCTTTGCACCTGTGTCCACCCTGCCTCTACACTCGGTGCGCCGTGCCACGTCCACCCGCGTACCACGTGCTCTCTGCTGGGTCTTTGCACCTGTGTCTATCCTGCCTCTACACTCGGTGCGCCGTGCCACGTCCACCCGCGTACCACGTGCTCTCTGCTGGGTCTTTGCACCTGTGTCTACCCTGCCTCTACACTCGGTGCGCCGTGCCACGTGCTCTCTGCTGGGTCTTTGCACCTGTGTCTACCCTGCCTCTACACTCGGTGCGCCGTGCCACGTGCTCTCTGCTGGGTCTTTGCACCTGTGTCCACCCTGCCTCTACACTCGGTGCGCCGTGCCACGTCCACCCGCGTACCACGTGCTCTCTGCTGGGTCTTTGCACCTGTGTCTATCCTGCCTCTACACTCGGTGCGCCGTGCCACGTCCACCCGCGTACCACGTGCTCTCTGCTGGGTCTTTGCACCTGTGTCTATCCTGCCTCTACACTCGGTGCGCCGTGCCACGTCCACCCGCGTACCACGTGCTCTCTGCTGGGTCTTTGCACCTGTGTCCACCCTGCCTCTACACTCGGTGCGCCGTGCCACGTCCACCCGCGTACCACGTGCTCTCTGCTGGGTCTTTGCACCTGTGTCCACCCTGCCTCTACACTCGGTGCGCCGTGCCACGTCCACCCGCGTACCACGTGCTCTCTGCTGGGTCTTTGCACCTGTGTCTATCCTGCCTCTACACTCGGTGCGCCGTGCCACGTCCACCCGCGTACCACGTGCTCTCTGCTGGGTCTTTGCACCTGTGTCCACCCTGCTTCTACACTCGGTGCGCCGTGCCACGTCCACCCGCGTACCACGTGCTCTCTGCTGGGTCTTTGCACCTGTGTCCACCCTGCCTCTACACTCGGTGCGCCGTGCCACGTCCACCCGCGTACCACGTGCTCTCTGCTGGGTCTTTGCACCTGTGTCCACCCTGCCTCTACACTCGGTGCGCCGTGCCACGTCCACCCGCGTACCACGTGCTCTCTGCTGGGTCTTTGCACCTGTGTCTACCCTGCCTCTACACTCGGTGCGCCGTGCCACGTCCACCCGCGTACCACGTGCTCTCTGCTGGGTCTTTGCACGTGTGTCCACCCTGCCTCTACACTCGGTGCGCCGTGCCACGTCCACCCGCGTACCACGTGCTCTCTGCTGGGTCTTTGCACCTGTGTCTACCCTGATTTTAAACTCTGTGTGCCGTTTGACGTTCGCCCAATGAGGGTCCACAAACCCCTGGCACATCTCCCTGCTATTCAAATAATATATGATAG
Source organism: Bacillus rossius redtenbacheri (assembly GCF_032445375.1). Classification (NCBI taxonomy): domain Eukaryota; kingdom Metazoa; phylum Arthropoda; class Insecta; order Phasmatodea; family Bacillidae; genus Bacillus; species Bacillus rossius. The sequence continues at coordinate 2,578,182 of NC_086335.1, forward strand.
TAGGGTTCTACATATTTTAATACTATTACTATCTATACCAAATAGTCCACATATGGAGTAAAATTGACTACTCTCGAATTATAAAAAAAATATTCTTTTAAAATGACTTGTTTCCACTACACGCACATATAGTACCAAACATTTTTCATTTCAAAGACAAGATCCTGCTATTATTTTAACATTCTCCATAAAAAAAACTAAAAGCAAAGAGTTTGCTAAAACCAGTTCATAGATAGGGTTGCCATATTTTTTCACGGACCAACCGGGACAGTTCTGTCTTTTTTACTTTAGGTTTTAGGGATGTCGGTTTCTGGGGGGGGGGGGGGGTTTATGAAAACAGTAATGTAAAAAACACTTAAAATATAGAATAGATAATCTTTATTTTATTCATAATGGTACACAAACATGATATTTTTACAAAACAAAACAGTTTTCTACTTGTTGTACCACTCGTATTTTTCACTTGAGTTAACCTTTCTCAATAAGTCCTTCTTCTCTTTAATTTTTTCATAAAATTCATTGCAGCTAAGTCCGAAGTTAATATTGCACACCATCAAACCGCGGACTGTGGACTCATGCATCAAACCCCGTTCATCACTCCATGCACTGTTCATCATCGAAAAAACCCGCTCAACTGGGGCGGACGTTCCAGGAAGACAGAACACATACTCAACAACCATTCCAAGATTAGACATTGCTATGTTTTGTTGCTTTAAGGAAGAGAGTAGCTCCATCCATTTTTCTTCGCTTGATTTTTTACGATCGTTTTCCTTCTCTTCTCTTTCCAAATCACCTACTTTAGAAGCCCAAAATTTCTTGGCAAGAACAACCTCATCAAAAAGCTCGTCAGTGTTAACCTTAGGTTTTCCGAGATTCTTGTTTATCAACTCTGCTGTTCTTTCAACGTTTTCCCATGAAAGTCTCGTGCTTCACCGAAACTGTCTTCCCACAGGTCAAGATAAGAGATACACCGACTGTAAAAATTTTTGAAGTCACTGGCAATGCGGTTCCAGTCTACATTGTCTTTCCCTTGAAATGATTTTAAGAGACATTTAGCCCCCTGGGGAACGAAGTTTGACTCTTTTCTTTCTTTTAAATTCTCCTTCAACAACTGTAATAAATGAGCAACATCAGTAGCACTGGACTTACTTTTTTCCAAGGCAGAAATTGTTTTATTAAACAATGTTAGCTGGCCATGCACAAACCAAAGAAACATTTCACCACATTCATCATCAAAAAAGTTTTTTTAGCAGAGCTGGACACATTTATTGACATAAGAAGTACTTCTTCAAACCAGGAAATATTTGTAAAATTCGTTCAATTGCAGGCATGAGGGAGAGGAATCTTGTATTACCGTGTTTTAATAATTTACGATATTCAACATCTGCAAACTCACAGAACTCTTTGAGCTGAGTGACCCTTACTGTATAGATGTGAAAATACTTGTAAATCTTTACTACAAGGGCTTTGACTTCAATGGGAAGCACATCTACTGCAGTCTGGACTGCGTTGTGGACAATGTGAGCTCCACAACCGATACCATTTATTGTTCTCCCCAGTTCATTCTTTACAAGAGTAAAAACATTGTTTTTCCCTGCCCTCTTGACTCCACCAAAGTTTGTGTTGCAATTGTCACCACAAAAGCCCACTACTTTATCTTCCTTCCTTCCTTTTCCTTGATGACTGTCATAAGATGACTTGTTAATATGTCTGCAGTTTCACAAGGTACAGATTTAAATTCTAGTAGTTTGACTTGCACTCCAGATTCCTGTTTAAAATAACGCACAACTATGGGGACAAGTTTATCCTCTTTTCTGTTGGAAGCATCCATACTTAGCGCAACAAAATTTGCATTTATAAATCATTCTTTAATTCTTCCAGCGCTAAAGGTGCTATTACATTTAATATTATAGCCTCACATTTGGTTTTTCCCAATGAAAATTTTGGTTCAAACAATTTGGAAATCAATCTAGAGGAACATGTGTTGGAATTGAAGCTTATGTTGTGATTTGATGTATGATAGGCGAATGTCGCTTCTTTAGCAGCTATTTCATATTCAGAATCAAGAGTATTTGTATTTTTGAAAAAAAGTTGATATTTTTGACGATCCAGCAAGGCTTAGTAAGCTATTTTTGTGTTTCTTTGTGTTTAAATGGTCGTTAATATCAGATTGTCCTCCGTGAGCAACGGAAAAGTCAGAGCAACATTGTTCACATTTGAATCTATCATCATGTGTACATACCTTTTTTAAAAACGGAAATTTACTCTGAAGGCTTTCACTAAATTTGCAGACTCTTTTCGGCATGGTTTTGAGGTTAGATTACTCGATGAAAAACACAAAGTCACACTGTCACACAAACTGTTACATTGTTTTGCCTACTTGATGCAAGGAAAACTGTACAAATAGTTATTAAATCGATTAAGGCTATATATTTAACTCCTGTAAAACACACTGAAATGACGATGAATAGTTAATACTTAATATTAATAATAAATTAATAACTAATACTGCACACGTGTACACGCTATTGTAGTACGTGACTGATGGACTGTTGGAGATGGCGACTACCTTGAGATTCCGTTAGTGCTCGGTACAAGTCGGGCAGTTTCGTAAGTGGTAGGTATATTTTGGCGCTGCTAGAGTGGGGAAACATATTGACAATGACAATCACGCGGGGGCGGGATGCGTATTGGTTGATTCAAGGTTAAGTCGACTGCAGGCTTCGCCTCCAACGGACTTCTCTGCTGCCGACTTCTGTAAATTTGTATTACTGTGTTACTTACCAAAATGTTACTGATCACACAAGAGCAGATTAATCATTCTCTGATCTAATAATTTTGCTCAATTATTTCCAAGAAACTGTGCCCTGAATCTAAACCGGGACAATTTCAACAACCGGGTGGGACACCGGGACCACCCAGTATATCCGGGACTGTCCCGGCGAAACCGGGACGTAAGGCAAGTCGATTCATAGATATCTGAAATTTAACCACCAATTGAACATGCAAAAGCTTCAATCCCTGTATCTATACAGAGGCACAGTATCGCATCAGTTTAAAATGTTTGTAACTATTTCGAGATACTGCCAAAATATTTAGTCTGCAACTTTAAGCGTAAAGTCTTACTATGTTTGCTCAGTGATTAGTCTGTTGGACAGAATGGGTGTATTATCTGGCGGGAGTTTCCACTAGAGTTACAGTCAAAACCACCACCCTGCGGCAGGCTGAGGTCCGCTCATGGCCACATAGTTGTTATAGAGTGTGTTCCAGAAGTTTATACTAGAGGTAGAGTCAAAACCACCTCCCTGCGGCAGGCTGATGTCCGCTCATGACCACGTAGTTGTTATAGAGTGTGTTCCAGAAGTTTATACTAGAGGTAGAGTCAAAACCACCTCCCTGCGGCAGGCTAATGTCCGCTCATGACCACGTAGTTGTTATAGAGTGTGTTCCAGAAGTTTATACTAGAGGTAGAGTCAAAACCACCTCCCTGCGGCAGGCTGATGTCCGCTCATGACCACTTAGTTGTTACAGAGTGTGTTCCAGAAGTTTATACTAGAGGTAGAGTCAAAACCACCTCCCTGCGGCAGGCTGATGTCCGCTCATGACCACGTAGTTGTTATAGAGTGTGTTCCAGAAGTTTATACTAGAGGTAGAGTCAAAACCACCTCCCTGCGGCAGGCTGATGTCCGCTCATGACCACTTAGTTGTTATAGAGTATGTTCCAGAAGTTTATACTAGAGGTAGAGTCAAAACCACCTCCCTGCGGCAGGCTGAGGTCCGCTCATGACCACGTAGTTTTATAGTGTGTGTTCCAGAAATTTATACTAGAGGTAGAGTCAAAACCACCTCCCTGCGGCAGGCTGAGGTCCGCTCATGACCACGTAGTTGTTATAGAGTGTGTTCCAGTAGTTTATACTAGAGGTAGAGTCAAAACCACCTCCCTGCGGCAGACTGAGGTCCGCTCATGACCACGTAGTTGTTATAGAGTGTGTTCCAGAAGTTTATACTAGAGGTAGAGTCAAAACCACCTCCCTGCGGCAGGCTGAGGTCCGCTCATGGCCACGTAGTTGTTATAGAGTGTGTTCTAGAAGTTTCCACAAGGGGTACAGTCAGAACCACCTCCCTGCGGCAGGCTGGGTCCGCTCATGACCACGTAGTTGTTATAGAGTGTGTTCTTGAAGTTTTCACAAGGGGTACAGTCAGAACCATCTCCCTGCGGCAGGCTGGGTCCGCTCATGACCACGTAGTTGTTATAGAGTGTGTTCTAGAAGTTTCCACAAGGGGTACAGACAGAACCACCTCTCTGCGGCAGGCTGAGGTCCGCTCATGACCACGTAGTTTTATAGTGTGTGTTCCAGAAGTTTATACTAGAAGTAGAGTCAAAATACCTCCCTGCGGCAGGCTGAGGTCCGCTCATGACCACGTAGTTGTTATAGAGTGTGTTCCAGAAGTTTATACTAGAGGTAGAGTCAAAACCACCTCCCTGCGGCAGGCTGAGGTCCGCTCATGACCACGTAGTTGTTATAGAGTGTGTTCCAGAAGTTTATACTAGAGGTAGAGTCAAAACCACCTCCCTGCGGCAGGCTGATGTCCGCTCATGACCACGTAGTTGTTATAGAGTGTGTTCCAGAAGTTTATACTAGAGGTAAAGACAAAACCACCACCCTGCGGCAGGCTGATGTCCGCTCATGACCACGTAGTTGTTATAGAGTGTGTTCCAGAAGTTTATACTAGAGGTAGAGTCAAAACCACCTCCCTGCGGCAGGCTGATGTCCGCTCATGGCCACGTAGTTGTTATAGAGTGTGTTCCAGAAGTTTATAATAGAGGTAGAGTCAAAACCACCTCCCTGCGGCAGGCTGATGTCCGCTCATAGCCACGTAGTTGTTATAGAGTGTGTTTTAGAAGTTTATACTAGAGGTAGAGTCAAAACCACCAGCCTGCGGCAGGCTGAGGTCCGTTCATGACCATTTAGTTGTTATAGAGTATGTTCCAGAAGTTTATACTAGAGGTAGAGTCAAAACCACCTCCCTGCGACAGGCTGAGGTCCGCTCATGACCACGTAGTTGTTATAGAGTGTGTTCCAGAAGTTTATACTAGAGGTAGAGTCAAAAACACCTCCCTGCGGCAGGCTGATGTCCGCTCTTGACCACGTATTGTTATAGAGTGTGTTCCAGAAGTTTATAATTAAGGTAGAGACAAAACCACCACCCTGCGGCAGGCTGAGGTCCGCTCATGACCACGTAGTTGTTATAGAGTGTGTTCCAGAAGTTTATACTAGAGGTAGAGTCAAAACCACCTCCCTGCGGCAGACTGAGGTCCGCTCATGACCACGTAGTTGTTATAGAGTGTGTTCCAGAAGTTTATACTAGAGGTAGAGTCAAAACCACCTCCCTGCGGCAGGCTGATGTCCGCTCATGACCACGTAGTTGTTATAGAGTGTGTTCCAGAAGTTTATACTAGAGGTAGAGTCAAAACCACCTCCCTGCGGCAGGCTGATGTCCGCTCATGGCCACGTAGTTGTTATAGAGTGTGTTCCAGAAGTTTATACTAGAGGTAGAGTCAAAACCACCTCCCTGCGGCAGGCTGATGTCCGCTCATGGCCACGTAGTTGTTATAGAGTGTGTTCCAGATGTTTATACTAGAGGTAGAGTCAAAACCACCTCCCTGCGGCAGGCTGAGGTCCGCTCATGACCACGTAGTTGTTATAGAGTGTGTTCCAGAAGTTTATACTAGAGGTAGAGTCAAAACCACCTCCCTGCGGCAGGCTGAGGTCCGCTCATGGCCACGTAGTTGTTATAGAGTGTGTTCCAGAAGTTTATACTAGAGGTAGAGTCAAAACCACCTCCCTGCGGCAGGCTGATGTCCGCTCATGACCACGTAGTTGTTATAGAGTGTGTTCCAGAAGTTTATACTACAGGTAGAGTCAAAACCACCTCCCTGCGGCAGGCTGATGTCCGCTCATGACCACGTAGTTGTTATAGAGTGTGTTCCAGAAGTTTATACTAGAGGTAGAGTCAAAACCACCTCCCTGCGGCAGGCTGGGTCCGCTCATGACCACGTAGTTGTTATAGTGTGTGGTCCAGATCTTCTACGAAAATGATTGATGTATTTAATAGCAAGCAGTGGAAACATTTGGACTGAATGTAACACGCGCTGCCTTGTGCCACTGCCTTGCCTGTGGGGGACTACACCCAGAGTGCGCTAGTGGGCCAGACGTGCCACCGGCGACGGTGATGTGGGTTGCGGCCGCCCAGTTCGCGCCAGGCACAGTTAGGCCGGTCGCGGTACCGTTCTGTCTGTTGCGCCTTCCGTAGCAGTCTCCACTGCAGCAGGAGCTCGTCAATAATGGTACATGTATCGTAACGTAAACATACACTTCATATAAATCATCAGCACTATGAACGACCAATAAGCTATCAATACCTGATATTATGTTATTAATTACAAAATTAGTTTTTTTTTCGTTTATTAGGTAAGTTTTGAAGAATTAATTAGGATACTTATGCTATTATAAATTATAACTAGAAATGTTCCAAGAAAGTAATTTTTTAATTTTATAATTTTTTTATATAAAAAATAAATACTTGTTTTTTTAGTTTATACTTTGTTAGGCGCGTTATGAGGAAATTATGAAAGTGAATTTTTAGATGCGCGCACACCATGCAACGAATTTTTTACAAAATAAAAAAAATCTACACACGGCACAGCCTACAGGCGTAGGTAGATTTCGAAGCACCTAATTCTTCTGGAAATATTTTGGAAACTTGTATAAACTACTGGGACATGTTAAGAACTTAATGTAGTCTACATGAAATCCTATTTGTTCGCCAATATTAAAAAATTATCGATTTAACATTTTGTCATATTCCATGCTACCAAAATATTTTGAATGTTTTTATCTTAATGCATTTCGCATTGGATGTCTTAACGAATTTCATATTATTACTACTAAGGTAGTTATGGAACGTTTTTTTATATTTAAACACACCTTTTTATCTCTTGCACTAATACGTGGTGGAATATTTTTTTTTCTTGGGCATTGGTTTAAGGAAACATTAAGAAGGTTATTAATAGATTCCGCCAATATTAAAAAAAAATATCGATTTAACATTTTCTCATATTCCATGCAACGAAAATATTTTGAATTTTTTTATCTTAATGCATTCCGCATTGGATGTCTTAACGAATTTCATGTTATGACTACTAAGGTAGTTATGGAACGTATTTTTATTTTCAAACACTACTTTTTATCTCTTGCACTAATACGTGGTGGAATGTTTTTTTCTGGGGCATTGGTTTAAGGAAACATTAAGATGGTTATTGATTGATTCCGACGAATTTGATCCTAAGAAAGTATTTTTTTTAAATTTCAATCCATATTTTTACGTTAATAGTTTGTTTTAGATAAAATTTAGGCGTTTTACAAAGAATTCATATGGATTTGATAGTATACCTATTAAAGTATTTTTTCTTTTACGCTTGTTATTTCCACCCCTTACAATAATGGTTTGTATTATCAAAAATTGTTTCAGACAAAAGTTGTAGGTAAAAATTATGAGATTCACAAACAATTTTAATGGATTTGATAGTGTGCCTACTAAAGAAGTTATGAATTTTTTTTTATCTTACATGCAATACACACACCGGACACGAATTTTGACGAAAATTTATCTTGATGGGATACGATAAAATCACAGGGATACGATCTCATCACATGAATATAAATTATCATAGGTATACAATACTACATACTTGACTATGCGCATTTAACTAAAAGGACGTACATTCACACGAAGATTCAACTCAATAGGATATGACCCCGTCAGGAGGATACGATCGGTCACAGGAAACAACTGCTCCAGCGACATTTGGCTACAAGGTTCCAACTGACTACGAGGCAACGAGGCTACGAGTCTACGAGTCTACAAGGCTCCAACTGGGCACAATAGCCCATTCAGCAGAGATAGTTAATTTATCTCATGCTAAAACTTGTCGCAAGTAGTTCCGATTCTTGCCAACAGTCGTCACAATGTGTGTTGTACAGGCAGTCGCTCTTTCACGTGGGATGCTCACTCACGACTGCATAAGGAGGGCTTCGCTAGACATCAAGGAGAAGGAAGTTCTTCTTTCATGATAGCGATTATCAGCTGTCCCAAGGCATAGTAATCGTCTGTAATTGAATATTTGTTGTCTGGCGTCCACCTAATAAAAAAAATTATTGTTAGTGCTGGTTTTGTAACAGGAATTCACTAAGTAAGCGAAACAATTAATAAAATTGCTTTTCTCATTACGAAATAAATTACACGCAGGGATTTTTTTCTCAGTAATAACCAGAAACACTCTGAGAAAACAAACATAAGTCTCGCTAGGAATGACCAGAAGCACTTGTAGAAACCAACAAAATATTGACAGATATAATGAAGAGCACACGGAGAAAACTAACAAAATATAAACGGGAATAATAAGGAGCAAATGGAGAAAGCCACCTTAAGTTTGCTAAATCAAGCTCAGTAAATCATAAAAAAAATCACAAAAAACTTCTGTTAGCTAGTGAACTACTCCTTTCTTCAGCAAGGATAAAGTTATAGCAGCACAAACCAGAATGTTTCGAGAGAACTTACGTAGTCTTAGTTAGAAATAATATTCCGGGAAATTAAATTTAAAAAAATATATATTTTAAATTCAAAATATAATTTATTTTTAAAATTTCATACACATGCAGGTAAAACAAGTCATTATTGTATGTAGGCTGCATTTCTTAGTTCACAGAGTATAATGGCTACTTCGTTGATGTCCGACTAGATTTCTCCATAAATCTATGCCAGTAGCAGTCTCAGACGATAGACCAATATGTTAGGATATTCTCATGACATTTAATCAATCTCTTCCTGGAATGTTTATTATTAATGTTTTTAATATCTCTAAAGTCTTCTGTTTTATGTCAGCCTCAAAGTCAGTGTTACCATCATCGTAGAAGTCAGCATCTTCACCTGGATTACTGTAAGAATTTGAAATCGTTGATGTCGAAGTTTCTTCGTCGTCTTCAAGCTTCATTTTAAAGAGTTAATTATTTTTTACAAAGTACAGAGTATCTATTTGAATATGGCTTTAATGTATTATAACTTTTCACTGTTATGATACTTCCATTGATTTCAGTCTTCCATAAACTGTCAGCATCCTTCAACTTAAGTTCTTTGTTGAGACCAGGAGAACTAGGAACATAACGTTCAAGACAAGGAAGATTATTTACATCAAGCTGCACACTCTTCTTTAGAATAGTAGCTACATCGTTGTCCGGTATATTGTTTGTGGACTTGGCTTTACAAGTTATGCTGTGTCATTTTAAGCTATCAATTCGTTTAAACAACCTGCTACACTGATCACAACTTAACATTTTGCGTAGTGGGTTTTTAACACATTCATTCTTCTCGTGATGTTCTTTCTCAGGATACATTCCTTGCTGCTTATCCACAAATGGCTTTTGATACAGCTGCAGACAACAAACCAGAATCCATATTAGCTTCTGCGACGAATACAAGATGTATTCTGAGTTATTCTATTTTTTCCTAACCTAACTTAAAGCTATGAGTGTGCCGGAGGGGTCAGGGTAGGGAAGACTCTTAAGTGTGTCTCAGGCCGATGCCTATACGCTCTAATCATGCAGGTTGTTAACCATGCAGGAGAGGTAGCATGCATCATGTGCTAGGAGGGGGATTGGCCAGCCATGGCTGCGATTGGCGCCATGACTAACTCCCCTCACTGACTATTCTAGACTAAAACTGGATAAGTCGGGCCCAGGTAAAACCTGCATAGACACTCGGAAAACCCTGCGGGGTGCGAAAATAATGCATTCTGCGTGCAGGTTGGTTACGGGAAACAGAAGGATGGATCTGGAAGAGGAGTTGGACAGAGTAGAAAAGAGTCTACCATGCGGGGGTCGGGAACTTGGACATTACTGTCCACATTTCCATTTGGTCGCACTTATTGTTTTGGGGACGACTTTCGTCGTTTCCCGAAACTGAGTTATTAACTTGAGCAATTACTTAAATAGAATATCTATTTCGTCAGCGAGAGATAATTTATCTCATACATGAAACTTGTCACAAGTAGCTCCTATTCCTGCCAACAGATGTCTCTACATGTTGTGTTGAGGTAAAAATTATTTATTTTTCATGTGGGATGCGGGATGCTGCCTTACGATCGCAAAAGGAGGGGGTTCGCTAGACACCTAGGAGAAGGAAGTTCGTCTCGCATGATAGTGTTTTTTTTAGCTGTTTTAGGGCATGATATTCGCCTGAGTATTTTTTTGTTTGAATTCAAACTGATTAAAATATTGTAAAGGTGTTGAAGTAAAAGGAATTCAGAAATTTATACGAAACTCTGAAAAAAATGTCATGTTTCATCAAGAAAGAAAAAAATACATGCAGTGATGTTTTACTCAGAAACAGAAACACTCGAAGAACATCAGCAGATGTCTCTCTAGGAATAACCAGAAGCATTTGGAGAAAACCAATCAAATATTGACATGAATAATCAGGAGCACATGGACAACACCAACAAAATATTGACAGGAATGATCAGGAACACATTTTGTAAATCTATATCAGTGAAACACATGAATTATATTTTGGAAATAAAAAAAATTACAAAACAAATTTTGTATTGTGCTAGAACTCTATCCTTGTTGTTAAGCAAGGATAGGGTGCATGGATCAAATTGTTCGTGTCTAATAAGCTGAAATACTCCTTACTGCCTAAGTATCTAGGCGGAGCTTAAGTGTTTAAATGGATTTGTAATTCTAGTCTATAAGTTACTCAAAGACAAATGTGCTTGTTTACTTACAATACTGGGCTAAAGTGGTCGTGTACCTTACTAATGTTTGTGTGTCGGCTTGGAAGGAAAGTTCAAATACACAAGGAAACATAAAATCATTATAGTGAAATTGTTCATGTACCCGCTTTTAGACTTCTTTTATACTAGATTCACTCCAGGCACTTTTAGTTTTTAATCAACGCCATTTTTTTCTTAAACACCTGTAGAGAATTAACTGTGGCTATTTTACTACACCCCTGTGTACACAAACTGAGTATGCACTCCTGTCGCATACATTTACTTATATTTATTACATTGGGAAATAGAAAATTTTCTATACAGAAATAGAAATTGAAAATATAACATGAAAATATTTTTTTTATTACTGACATGAAAATATTTTTTTATTACTGTATGATTTTATTGGCTAAGATTACACTTTCACTTCTAATTGAAAGTACTGCAACGATGCTTGACATCTTGATAGTCAGTGTTTATTCGCCTTAGCTTGCAGAGGAAGGGCGAAGTGTGTGTGTATGTATATAGATATATAACATAGTATGTTTAAAGTTGTGTGTAACCGGTAATCGCGCGTCAGCGAGGAACAGCGAAAGAATAAAAAGATCGATAGTATAAAGTGCGGCCAAGGTCAACAGCTGATTGATAAAAATAGAGAAGTCGCAGCGAAACGTGAGGAATTTTTTCCTCTTTTATAGACGGGAAAAAGAGAGCAAGTCGACTTCTACAAATTACAAGAAATTCTATCGCGGCTTTGCAGTACAGATGTTCTTGTAATAAACAACTTATAAAAAATACTTTTAAATACACAAAAGTTACATAATTTCACTAAAAAAATAATAATTTATACACCAAATAATACTTAATATTTTTCCGTTTTATGTTACTAGGAATTTATTGTTTATTATGTATTTATTAATTGTTTTATAATTTTCAAGTCAGTGCCAAGTAAAAATGAAACAGCGCATGCTACTCTGTACACGTGATAGAAGTGAACCCCTGGCATTTAAAACCTCAACTAATTATGTATACTAGTGCTATCTTCATATTTATTTGGCCAAATACTTATTCTCCTGTTCGCGTTAGAAACGTTTCACAAAAATGTTTCACAAAATTGTTGAATTAAATATTGTCATTGAAATTTTAATCTCATCGTGCCAAAATAAGTTTCAAGTCAAAAGTACACTACAATTGTTATTGTTATTCACTAAATTTCAATGAATGTTTAAAATCAGCTCTAATGCTGGTTGTGAAACAACTGTCGCTAGGAGCGCGGGGGCAGTGGTTGCCAAGATTTCCAGACGATGTTCGGTATCAGCTCTGAAGTCATTGCTTTAAGTCTTTAGGTTGTGTGGGTTTGCGATAAACAATGGATGATATATGTATATATATATATATACATATAATATATATATATATAAAATATTTAAAAAAATTAAGATCTATAATGTTTATGTTATACTAGGCACCTATTTCAAAAATATAAAATAATTAATAATTATATAATAAACAATAAATACGAAAGGAAAATACAAAAAATAATCAATTAAGTATTAATTTCCTAAATAAAACATTTATTTTTGCATTTTAGTGAACATGTTACTTTTGCGTTTTTAAAAGACTTTTTTTTTTTTTAATAAAACGTTTATTTTTCAATTTTTAGTGATGGATAGACCTTGTAAAGACACTTATCGATTGAGGAAACGATGGCTATTTGGAACTGAAGATGAAAGACTAAAACCCCTAAAAAAAATTGAATTACAAATATCAAAATACATAAGAATGAAAGTACACAGGAGCGAGAAAATCGATTGTGGGGTGTGAGAGTTTGTGTGTTTAATAAATTGAGAAACGAAAGTCATTAATATCGAGACCATCTCTTTACCATGATACGTGATAATTTAACAAATGCAGATGTTTAACACCGGGCTCATCGACTTTGTTTAGTACGTAGGCGACTGGCCAGCGAAACATAGGAAGAATGTGCTCATCGGCTTAGTTAAATTAGTAGTATATATTGGCCGTAGCTGGGAGAGTCTGCAGGCTGTGGTGCTTAGTGCCGACCTCCATCTTTGATTGTGATGTCACTGCGGCCATTTTGGATAACTTAACTCCGGTGGCCATATTGGATTCGCCATTTTGTTTTCTAGAACTTTCCGACATTTTGAATTGTCATCACCATTGCAATTTTCGTTACAGCCGCCATCTTGAAAATCCATAATTTTTATGCTAGGAAATCGGGAAAAATTTCATACTTCATAAAAAAATAAAAACATAAATAAAAAACATTCCTTTATCTTGGATTATGATGTCAAGCCCACCATATTGAAAATCCGAAATTATTACAGAAAAATGTGGGAAAAATTTTTACATTTATAAAAAATAATTGATCAAATTTTAATAAAATCTATATATTTAATAAACACACCATGGAGTCCTCAGTTCGAACACAGCGAAGGTCATTCAATCTAAAATGGCGATAGATCTTTCCTTCACAGAACACACCAGCATACTAATGCCAAGGTATATATCGCCAGCTAGTATGATGTTACATCCGCCATCTTGTTTTCGTTTGCTGGAAGCCGCCATCGTGTTATTGTCTGCTAGAGTGCACTGGCATCATGTTAGTTTAATTTTTATATGCTAGAGTGCAGTAATACTTTGTTATTGTGGCGCTCTTCATCTTGAAATTTGGATGCCATCTTGGAAATTCGTAATTATTTAGCTAGAAATTAGGGGAAAATTACAAAATTCATTTTAAAAAATCTGAAATCAATATACTGATTGATTCGATCGATTCTTATCCTTAGTTTAATACTTGATCGTTGCAAAAATCTTAATTTGAGATTAAATATACTCATATTTAATCAAATATAGTGAAAGTCCTAAAAGAAACTTAAATTCCTCTACTTCCAGCCTTAAGCCGATGAGGACATATTGGCCCCCACGTTGGAATCCATAATATTTGCATAAAAATTCGGAAAACATTCCAAAAATCATTTTAAAAAATCATTCATTAATGTAATAATCTTTTACAGGCCGATCTTTGCTCAATGGGGGAAAAATTAATTTTAAATCACATCAATTTAACATAAAAGTGACAGGTTAAGAAAAACACCCTTTTTTACAAGTACAATTTATTACATAATTTCTACTCTAGTACATAAACACTTAAAAAGTTAGCAATCTCACAAACATTTGGTTCTCCATCGGCTTGAACTGACCAATTCTTAGCTCCAATCGGTTTACTGAGACAGAGACCAACCAGATCCTTTTCCTACATAGTCCTTTTCTTCCCGATAGAAGTTCTCGATATTGTATTTAACAGACTAATCACATCGATAAAGTTGTAAATGGGAATATTCACATTCTTGAATGCGCACTTCTTCGCCTGTCCACTTGTTTACGATATGGTTTACCATACAAGCAGTCCAGCCACAAGTTATATTTTAAAGGCCCATATGTTGATACTAAGCTGATTTATAATGTTCTGCTTGATGTTGACAAAAGAAGTACAAATGTCCTTGCCTTCAACTGTTTTTGGCTCCAACAGTCTTCAGCTCCAACTGTCTTTGGCTCCAAAATCATTGGCTCCAAAAGACAATGCTCCGATTTTCCAAGTGCTCCAACACCTCCAAGTGCTCCAACACCTCCAAGTGCTCCAACACCTCCAAGTGCTCCAACACCTCCAAGTGCTCCAATGCTCCAATTGCTCTAAGAGCTTCAATGTTACAATTGCTCCAAGTGTTCTAACAGCCCCAATTGCTGTAATTGCTCCAACTTCTCCGTCTACATTTGGCTCCAAATGATTTCATTGCATTTTTTTATCGAACTTGGCCTGATTGCTGGAATGACTTTATTATTACTCTCCATTTTGTATGTCAATGGTAATGATTTTTACATCTTTATGCTAGAAGTTATAATACGGAACTCGGCATTAGATAGAAATCAGATTCGAGAAATGAAACAATTACTTTTTAAATAAAAAAAAATATTTTTTTTTTATTTTATAAACATGCAAGTAATACAAGTAATCATTTAATGTAGCCAGCTTCCCTCAGTTCTTTCAGTCTGAAGGATACTTCTTTGATGTGCGAATAGTTTCCCTCGCTAGGCGAAGCATATAGAAGTCTTAACCTGTCGAAAAATATGCTAGTATCTTCCCATGATGTGTAATCAATCTCTTCTGCTGTCATCTTCCTTGAATGTTTATAATAAATTTTATTAATATCTCGGGAGTCTTCCATTTTAACACCAGCCTCTTAAGTCACTTTCCTCATTGACCATGTGATCATAGCAAGTTTGATTAGAATAATTTAACACATTTTTTTTCCAACGTTTTGGTCTCAAAACTTCATCACAGTCTTCGGTCTTAAGTGCTTCAGGTACGTCATCAGTTTTCGATTGTCAGCCTCAGATGTGTCATCATAGTCTTCAATCATGTCAGCTTCATATATTTCATCGCAGTATCCGATCTTGTCAGCTTCAGGCTTTTATGTTCGCATTTTCATGGAGGCGACTAGAATTTGGTGTAAATATATTTTCATTTCCTATGAAGTAGATACTTTTTTTCGTTAGTTTTAAATTTAAAGAGATCTAAGATAGTAATTTTAGAAATATTATTTTTACATTATTTGTAATCATCATAGTCGTATAATATTTTGCCATCGTTCGTCTCCCTCGGTGTTGTAGATCATTCCTCGTTATCTTTAGTCACCTTAATTGTACAGGTCTTGCAATCTCTATTCAATAAATATCTTCGACCAAATTATTTCCGACACTGTCTGCAATTAAATGGGTTTTGGCACGGACCCAAAATACACTCGCTTCTCTCATGACATTTAGCATTTTTTTCTCAAGGTAAACTCCTTGCCGCAGTATCTACAGCGATGTCTTTTTGATGCAGATACAGACATCGAACCTGGATACATGTTAGCTTCTGCGACTAATGCCAGATGCAAACCGAGTTTTGAATTGGAACTATTACTTAAATATAATTTTTGTTTATTTTTAATCAGCGAGAGTTATTTATCTCATAAAAAAAACCTTGTCACAAGTAGTTCTGGCACATACATGCATGGTTAGAATCTCAGGCTTGTGTCTCCCCTGGGTTCTTAATTAAAAAGCCTTATGTTTTCATAATTAAAAATCAAATACCTTAATTAATTGAAGGAAAATGTTCGAAATGTAATACAGGCAGTGTTCTGTACCCCAGCGCTCAGTCTCAAGCACCAGCACACGACTGGCGGCGGGGAGCGGCTCGGAGCCACGGGCACTGCGTATCGCGACGCGACGCGGTGCATTACCATAAGTGTGTACGCTCCTTTAGAGAATCGCTCGCCAGATCTCCCCTCCCCTCCACACCGACCCCAGCTCTCTCTTCCCCTTTCCCCCTCTCTCCCTCCTGCTCGTGCTGTAATCGCGTAGGTACGAGGTCACAGGGAAGCCTTCTTTTCACAGACGAGAGAGCCAAAACCCGAAGTTCCCCGAAGTTCATGATTTTTTTCTCCGTATTTTTAATGTAGCTATCCTAACCAGATCAACCGTCCACAATGTTTTAAATTATTTATAATGCAGCTAACCTAACCTAATTGACCATTAGTATCCTTTTATCAACACCGCCATATTTATTTACAATGAACAAAAAAAACCGAAGATGCACGATCGGGCGTTTGGCTCTCTCGTCTGTGAAAAGAAGGCTTCCCCGAGGTCACAGTTTGACATGAAGCCGTGTCTGACATTATTTGCTGTTTAGTTTATTTATTAATTGCATTTTCGCACTACGAGTCAAAAATGTGTGTGCTGTTCTTATCAACATTTTTAATGTACGCCATACTTGTATTATGATGTTCAGGGAAACCTATTTTAAGCCTATACACAGAAGGACAATTTGCTATGAGGTAACATTCAATCCCCCTTTTCCTTTCCCGTATCTAAAAACTTTTGTCCTGCTATATCAATTTCGATGAAATTTCAAATTAAGGGGTTCTTCAATTGTTTATTATATAATTTATTTCTTATGTAGGGCTTACGTAAGGTGCTAGTGTTTTACAAACACAACAGTCAAATATAGAACATAAGAACCACTTAATTTGAAATTTCATTTAGGTCTTTTTAGCGGTAGAAAATTTTCTAAATACGGGAAAGCAGGGGCGGGGATTGAAAGTTACCTTATGAGCAAATTTTCCTTCTAAATATAGAATTAGAATTAGATTTTACCAAAATGGGTTATATATGAGGGGGGGGGGGGAAGTATCCTAGTTGGGCCGGACCCTTTTCAAAAGCTCACTAATGGTACTCAAGCTCAGAATGCCTGAGCATCCAGAAGCGAAGCCATCGTGTTACTACTCAGGAGCTCTAGCTGCCGACACCAACAAGACAGCCAAGCTGGACAGCAATTCAGAGGATTGTAATTCGCCAAATTATACTAAAAACATGGCGACGGGGCACTTTTAGGCATACTCCGTGGGGTACGTTTACCCATTATGTGCACTTGCCCCGACATTTTCCCTTGTATTTTTTATTACAAAATACTGTTTGCTTAAAGGTTAATAAAATATTTCAAAATGTATATTTAGCAGGTTAAACAATTTTTGTATCAAGACATAAAAATTCCGAATTGAGATAGGTGTTCTACTTTTATTGTGTTTAACAGAATGGTAAGAAAATGCTTGAACAATACCTCGTGAAAGCATCTGCCATTACCTGCTTACACTTATGCTGTTTCCTGTAGTAGGAGGACCCCTCCAGCGTGTGAAGAACATGCAATGGCAGGTATTTACTGCTGCTTACAATTGTCTTTAGAAGACTGAGGGTAGGTCATGCTGATATTTGTAATGTTGTCGAAACTAGCATTAAAACTGTGCAAGTTCCAAATAGAGTTATAGCTGCCAGATGATTCAGTCAAATTGAAAAAAAATATATTACATCGGCAGAATGGAGTTACTGTGGCTGTCGGTACACGGTGTGGGGACAGTTCTTCCTCGGTTATTGTATGTCCAAGGGTCAGGTTTCAGCAACATTTTTTGAGTGATGGGCTGGTAGGCTGTGAAGGTGATGTATACCGTAAGCAGACAGGTTAGAGAATTGGGCAGATTTGGTTGAAAAAAAAAATAAACATTTTGTTTGTAAGATGTACAACCAGATAGCCATGCCTTATATTTTGGACTATTTGGACAACCTCGGAGTGACATTAAGGTCACGTATCTGCCTACTATCACTGTAGCCATGAATTACATACACTGGGCTGTAGTGTTTAAGGTTCGGTAAAGAATTAGGTTAACACCACATGTGATGCATGGATTATGCTAACAAACGCCCCACGACAATAGAGGACTTAACTATATTTTAACCGCGATTATATTTTATAAGCAATTCTCGCAAACATAGTCAGGATTTTAAGCCATGGGCATGTACCCATTGAACTTTGATATTTTTATGTCGCATATTATATGCCTACTTATGTATTTAATAGACCTGCCCAACATGATGAAGCCTCCAGCTCCTACACTAACTTATGGCTTGAGTGTGAAACTATCCCATGCACACCTCACCAAAAAAAAAAAAAAAAAAGAAGAGGTAGAAAGAAAATGAAGTAGCCTTGTTGACGTGATACACCAGTTAATGAAGCTCACAGAGTAGAACAGTATAACTGAAAGAAGAGGATAATTTAGAAATATGAAAACAAAAATCTGGAGTTTAATAGCAAAAAAACAAAAGTTTGTTTGAGAGATTCAGAAGTTCCCAAATATAAACTTCCCAAAATTCATTGGCGAGAAGATTAGGCCTATTTAAGAAAATACTAATGATTCAGATTCATTTGAGGAGACGGGAAAATATGTTAATGCCTATGTTGTTGGGAGCTTACAGCGAGTCAGGCTCTGGAGAAGAGCGGGCACTGCAAGTGCTGAACAAGTGGCCATGGAGATTGTTTTCCAGGAGATGATCAGTTTTTATAGGTGTAGATTGTAATAGTGACGACGTTAGCGAATTTCGTTAGGACATATTTTACCCCGCCATGTGATATTCACTAAAAATATAAACTTTTTATTTTATTTTAGTTAATTGAATTGCAAATTATGTTTAATGATGCTAGTACAGTAATTATGGTTAACATTAAACTTATTTTCATAGCAATTGTGTATTATTATAAGATCGAAATGAAGTATAAAAGGATGTACAAACTTGCTCCGCGATGTGTGCAAGCTTGCCCCACTGCACACTTCGGAATAACCAACTTGCTAATGCCTTGTTAAATTTTTAATCCTTTAGAATACATATTACACACATTAAAAGTAACACAAAAATCTTAAGGAAGCAACATTTGTTTTCACAAAGGATTCTAGCTGATATTGTCAGTTAACACAACAAAAGGCTAATGTTTGAAACTGCATTACAGCGACCAAATTTGGGAAAAGAAAGAACTTAATATAATGAGAGCTACCAAGTAACATTTAATTATTTATTTAGTTGCTTATTTCTAAAATAAAATATTAAAGAAACAAAAGAAAAATGCAATGCTTCAAAAATTACATTTCCCGCAAAATACGACACTGTCAGAAAACATGCTGCATTCCATTCTTAACGACTCGCAAAGTATTGAAAAATAAATAAATATTCAAACAATTTTTTGTTTAAAACATCTTTGACAACATTGGACTTGATTTTAACTTAAATCTAGATCTTGACATGACATGTTGTGTGTGCTCCAGAACTCCTGGGTACTGGCTCAGCGCTCATATCTCTGGGGCATGCCACATGAGCACATGAGCGACAGGTGTTACAAGCACTGCCACTGCAAGGCTATTGCCTTTTTCAATTTCTCATACGCTTCATGCTCTCGGATTCCTCACTGGGATTTAACCCTCTTTTACCTGAGCTGGTTTAAAGAATGTCATGAGTAGCAATGCTGAAAGTTTCTCCCAAACAACATACTATTATTCTTAATGACTGTTAGCAGGTGTTTATTGTTAAACCAAAAGGCAGTAAAATACTTTTTCCGTCGACAAATACGCGACCAATTTCCCCCTTTGCCACAAAACCCACTTCCCCCCCCCCCCTTTTCTGACTTCGCTATAAGATGTTACGATCTACCACACCAGGAACACCTCTTAGTTTTGAGATGAGATGCTTCATGACACTGTTCCCTACCCCTCCCTGCCTCTCGTGAATTAGCGTTTCTTGTTTCAAAATCCCATCATTTCCCCCACTGCTCTAGCATTCTTGACTTGCCTCTCACTCTCAGATGCAGCATCACTTATTCGCTTCTTGTGCTCAACTGAGAAGCCCTACACACAGCCCACTGGCTGATGTCATACCAACAAAGCTACATTCTCTCCTGGCTTCCGGCTGCAAGTTTTCCAGCAACAGGCTAGTCCAGTAGTTTTCTTTTCCCTTTACACTAGGCGCCCCTGTATTATCCAAACTGTCATGCAAAAAGTTCAAAGTTGTCTCTCTCATGCTTTTAAAATACAGTGTTTTGATTCATATAAGATTAGTAGTATAGGAATGTATGTCCGGGCACTGCGTTCAGGGTGTGGAGCCGAGAGCCGGTCCGCCATATTGGATTTTGACGTCACGGCGGCCATCTTGGATGACCGTAACGGGACACAGCGTAATGGGACAAGTAGGACATTGGCCTTTGACCCTCAAAATTTGCCAAAATTGGGCAAAAAGTGCCCAAAATTCCTCAAAATTCGCCAAAATTTACATTTCTGTGGAAACAAATTCCGCCAAAAAATCTCAAAAAATTCCACAATTCAAAAATTAGGATTTCGAAAATCCTCAAAAGTCGTTTTGCCCTAGAAAGAACCCAAATTCCTAAAAACGGCTTAAGCATCCATGTCTACAGCCTCTGGTAAGCCATTTCTAGGAATATGGATACTATGACCGCCATCTTGGATTATGTCGTCACCGTTGCAATTTCCGTTACGGCCGCCATCTTTAACTTTTTTATTTATTATCCGATATTAATGAAAATAAAATTTAAAATTTATAAAAAAATTCAATTAATAAAATTTTAATAAAGTTTTTATAAAAAACAAACATTTACGACATGGAGCTCGGAGTCCGCGGTTCGAACCCGGTGAGGGCAAAAAAATAAAAATGACGACCGATCCTTCCCCCGCGGTGGCTGCTGGCATACTGACTCCCACCACTTTTTTTTTTTCAAAGCATATATATCGTCACCTAGTATGATGTCATGCCCGCCATCTTGTCTTCGATGCTGGAAGCCATCATCATTGTATCGTCGGCGAGAGTGCGCTGATTACATGTTAGTTTAATTCTTATCCGCTAGAGTGCAGTAATAATTTATTACTGTGACACCCGCCATCTTGAAATTTGGACGCCATCTTGAAAATCCGTAATTCTGCTAGCTTGTGAACTTCTCTTTGATGTGCAAAGTTAGAGTTCTAGTACAAGCCAGAATGTTTGAATTTTTTTCGTTTTTATTTTTAATTTTTTATTAATTTTTTTTTTGTATTTTTATGATATCAAAGACAACTTGTGGCGGTTTTCTCCGTGTGCTCCTGATTATTATTGCCAATATTATGATAGTTTTCTCCGTGTGCTCCTGATTATTCTTATCAATATTTTGATGGTTAATCCGTGTGCTTGCGATCATTCCTGCGGTTTCGGTCAAAGGTCAAGGTCACACCCATCCAAGATGGCCGCCGTGACGTCGCAATCCAAGATGGCGGACCGTGAGAAATCTGAGAAGCACTAGCAGGAAGGACGAACTTTTTTCTCCTTGGAGACTATCGAAGCCAACCTTCCTTTGCGATCGATAGTGAGCGTTCCGCATCCCACATTAATGACATAGATATTATTTACCTGCAAGCAACGCGTGGCGACATCTGTTGACGACAGCCAGAACTACTTGCATCAATTTGCTTTGCATTAGATAACTTAACTCTCGCTGATGAA
The DNA here is from genome assembly GCF_032445375.1 of Bacillus rossius redtenbacheri. Lineage (NCBI taxonomy): Eukaryota > Metazoa > Arthropoda > Insecta > Phasmatodea > Bacillidae > Bacillus > Bacillus rossius. The sequence continues at coordinate 2,599,939 of NC_086335.1, forward strand.
ATATTTCAAAAATTCTATTTAAGAAATGGTTCCAATTGGAGAAAACTGACAGTTTGTATCTAACATTAGTCACAGAAGCTACCATGGATCGTGGTTTGTTATCTGCAGCTGAATCGGAAGGAAGCCGCTGTAGATACTGTGGCAAGGATTTTGCCATGAGAAGGAATGCTAGACGTCATGAGAAGAATGATTGTGCTAGAAACCCACTACGCAACATGTTAAGCTGTAATCGTTGTAGCAGGTTGTTAACACGAATTGACAGCTTAAAAAGACATGGTAGAACATGTAAAGTCAAGACTACTTACGGCATAGAGGACACCGATGGATCCACTAGACTAAAGAAGAGTGATCTGCATTACGACAATAATTTTCCTTGTCCTGAGCGTGATGGTATTAGCTCACCCGATCGTGAGGAAGAACATAAATTGAAGGATGCTAATGGCTTCGGGAAGACTGAAACTAATGGAAGTATCATCACCGTGAAAAGTGAGAATACATTCAAGCCTATATTCAGTAGATCCTCCATTCTTTGTAAAAATGATGGACTCCTAATAAGGAAGCATGAAGACGATGAAGACACTTCAACATCATCGATATCGAATTCATACGGTAATCTGGGTGAAGAGGATGTCTTCTACAGTGATTGTTACCGTGACTCTGGGGCTATTGACAAAGGAATAGACTGTGATGAAGCACCTAGAGCTGACAAGATCGAAGAATGTGGCGATGTCCTGAGACCGAAACGATGGAAACGTCGTGTTATAATAAATAAATCTGATAATGCTTATTATGATCACTGGGACGATTGTGATATTAACAGTATTTATAATAAACAAGCAAGCAAGTAAGATGGTGGTAGAAGAGATTGATTACACATCATGGAAAGATCCAAACATATTGGTTGACCGGCTAAGACTTCTACATGGCTCGCTTTGTGCAGGAAACTATTCGTGCATCAAAGAAATATCCTTCATACTCAAAGAACTGAGGAAAGCTGGCTACATACAATAATGGCTTCTTTTACTTGTATTTGTGTAATGTTGAGAAGTAATTAAATATTGAAAGTAAAAATTTAATGTTTTTATTTCTTGTATTCTGATTTCCAACTAAGCATGTGTGTTTCCGCTACTGTATGTGTGATCATTCCGTTTCCTGTGTGTACTGTGTATATACGTTTCATTTCCTGTGTGTACGTTTCGTTTCCTGTGTGTACTGTGTGTACGTTCCGTTTCCTGTGTGTACTGTGTGTACGTTCCGTTTCCTGTGTGTACTGTGTGTACGTTCCGTTTCCTGTGTGTACTGTGTGTACGTTCCGTTTCCTGTGTGTACTGTGTGTATACGTTCCGTTTCCTGTGTGTACGTTCCGTTTCTTGTGTGTACGTTCCGTTTCCTGTGTGTACTGTGTGTAAGTTCCGTTTCCTGTGTGTAGTGTGTGTATACGTTCCGTTTCCTGTGTGTACTGTGTGTATACGTTCTGTTTCCTGTGTGTACTGTGTGTACGTTCCGTTTCCTGTGTGTACTGTGTGTATACGTTCCGTTTCCTGTGTGTACTGTGTGTACGTTCCGTTTCCTGTGTGTAAGTTCCGTTTCCTGTGTGTACTGTGTGTAAGTTCCGTTTCCTGTGTGTACTGTGTGTACATTCAGTTTCTTGTGTGTACTGTGTGTACGTTCCGTTTCCTGTGTGTACTGTGTGTACGTTCCGTTTCCTGTGTGTACTGTGTGTACGTTCCGTTTCCTGTGTGTACTGTGTGTACGTTCCGTTTCCTGTGTGTACTGTGTGATCATTACATTTATTGCACGTAAATTGCATGTATTGCGCGTACATTGCGTACATTACGTGTTGGAGCTGATGGAGCTGTTTGAGCAATTGAAGCTAATGGTCAATTGAAGCATAGGAGCAAAATGTAGATGGATCTGATGACGCGAATTGTAGCTCTTGGAGCTTGGCGTATATTGGAGAGATCGAATTTTTTTTCGATCAAATGATCCTCTTTTTTAATTTGTAGATTTGACTCTAGTATTATTGTAAATGGTTCTTGATTTACTAGCGTATTATTCCATACGGTGCATGTATATAAGCGAGTCCTAGACAGCAGGTTGCTCAGTTTGTTACTGACGTCGGCGGTGTAAGGATCGCCTAGTTTGTTTCTTCTGGTGCATAAGTCGTGTCAATTAGCTGTTCTTGAGACCTCGATGGCATTTTTACCGTCTTTAACGTCGAACTCGATGGAGGTTGTACCGTCGACTACGGGAATCTTGACGACAGCTACGACGGAGAAGGTGCAGATCCCGTTAGCAACGATGACGTCAACATTGGAGGAGATTTCAACAGATGTGATACCACCATCATCCGAAGTTTCATTATCAGCAATGGATTCTTCAACTAATGAAGAGCGTACATTGTGTCAGTGCAAATACTGTGACGCATCATTTACTATCACCTCAAATGCTCGCAGACATGAAAGAAGCAGTTGTTCTAATAATGTTAAAAGAATACAATTTCAGTGCAATAAGTGCAAAAAACTAATTTCACGTCTTGATAGCTTACATCTTCATTATAAAAAATGCTCCGAGAAAGTTAAGTGCGAGTATAATGAACATGGTTATTGTTTTGACTCTTGTGTTGTACCGGCTGACGAGTCTATATAAGTGAGACCCTGGTGATATGGACTTCAGTCCGTCTCTGGCTGCGGTGATGAACGGATCGGATAGTTAGACTTGTATAACATAATAGACCTGTATCTAGCTATTCTTGAGAACTCGATGGCATCATTACCAGTATCAACACCAACCTGGATCGAACGTCTACCATCATCAGTGCAGAGCACGATGACAACGTCGTCTACAGCTACACCTGCTCTCTCAGCACAGCAGGAGATTTCGACGCGTGCAACATCTTCCGCAGAGCAGACCTCAACGGCTTCAGAAGTTAACATGTCAGCAGTGTTACAATGGTTGTCAACAGTTCCAGTGGCATTGATGAAGGAAGGAGCATCCAGCGGTGTTCCATCACCCGACTGCATGTACTGTGAGAAGATCAAAAACTTGAAATTATGGGATTATGTAAAACACAATTGTAGTAACTCTGAACGCATTAAATATCAGTGCAACAGATGTTTAAGCAAGTTTATACTCTATGGAAGATTAAAATGGCACCTCAGGAATTGTGATAGACTGGTTGTACATTCATCGGAATCAAGCTGTATATTTTGTAACAAAACTTTAACAAATATTCAAAGTGCACAACGACACGAAATATATCACTGTCCTTTTAATGAAGTTGATAATTCGTCTTTGTGTGAAAATTGTGGTGTACCAATATGTCGACCTGATAAACTGAATAGACATTTAAAGTCATGTAAAGGACTTAGTCCGTATAGTAAGAAGACTGTTTGAATCGAGAGATCCACGAAACTTTAGTAATTTGACTGTGTATTTTTTTTGTACTTGTAGTAGTGTAGTATGTATGTAATAAAAGTTATTTTTTAAAAAAGAACTTGCTGTGTTTTTATTTTCTCAAACCTGCCACTTTAGTGGTACTTTTTCAAAATATTAAAGTTGTTTTGTATCGGCCAGGGATCGAACCAAGGACCTTAGTCGATCTAATCAATATGTAAATTAATGATTGATTTATTGATGAATTTTGGAATTTTTCCCGAATCTCTAGCATTAAAATTACGAATTTCCAATATGGTGGTCTTGATGTCTGATAGGATGATGGTCGTAGATGATTTAAAGTCTCTTTATGTATGTTGAACATGGTTTATTGAAATTATTATTTTTTACAAAAAATTAAACGTTATTGCATCGATCGGGTATCGAACCGAGGACAGGAGCGGATCGAATCAATATGTAAATTAATGAGTGATTTACTTAATGAATTTTGGAACTTTTCCCGAATTTCTAGCTAAATAATTACGGATTTTCAAGATGGCGGCCAAATTTCAAGATGGCGGGTGTCACAGTAATAAATGATTACTGCACTCTAGCGGATAAGAACTAAACATGTCATCAGCGCACTCTCGCCGACGATACAATGATGATGGCTTCCAGCATCGAAGACAAGATGGTGGACATGACGTCATACTAGGTGACGATATATATGCTTTGAAAAAAAGTGGTGGGAGTATGTATGCCAGCAGCCACCGCGGGGGAAGGATCGGTCGCCATTTTTATTTTTTTTGCCCTCACCGGGTTCGAACCGCGGACTCCGAGCTCCATGTCGTTAATGTTTGTTGGTTTTAATAAAAACTTTATTAAAATTTTATTAATTGAATTTTTTTATAAATTTTAAAAAAATTTTCATTAACATCGGATAATAAATAAAAAAGTTAAAGATGGCGGCCGTAACGGAAATTGCAACGGTGACGACATAATCCAAGATGGCGGTCATAGTATCCTTATTCCTAGAAATGGCTTACCAGAGGCTGTAGACATGGATGCTTAAGCCGTTTTTAGGAATTTGGGTTTTTTGAGGGCAAAACGACTTTTGAGGATTTTCGAAATCCTAATTTTTGAATTGTGGAAATTTTTGAGATTTTTTGGCGGAATTTTTTTCCACAGAAATGTATATTTTGGCGAATGTCGAGGAATTTTGGGCACTTTTTGCCCAATTTTGGCAAATTTTGAGGGTCAAAGGCCAATGTCTTACTTGTCCAGTTACGCTGTGTCCCGTTACACTGTGTCCCGTTACGGTCATCCAAGATGGCCGCCGTGACGTCAAAATCCAATATGGCGAACCGGCTCTCGGCTCCACACCCTGAACCCTGTGCCCGGACATACATTCCTATACTACTAAGATTCTCTCTGACTCGAAATGGGCATAAATTTTCCCATAGACTGTGTATACAGGTTTCCCATTTCATGCTAATTTCAGCTCCATCAGCAAGGAGCTATACATCAACCTCCCACTGTGTGACATAAGACCCAGGAACAATCCAGATGAATTTGTGAAATAATTTGCTCATGCCACTTTATCCTCAGCCGAAAAAAAAATGCTAAAATGTCCTTGGCATCGGTGGTCTGAAGAGAGGGCACCCCTTCAGGAGCACGCAGAGCAAATTTGTTTTTGAAAAACTCAGAGCTGTGTGAAGGTACGACCATGACCTAACCTGAATGTGATCGAGAAGCTAATTTTCCCCCTCGAAAATGTGCCACAAACTTCTACTGCAAAACCTCTATTCCCCCGTCCTCTGCAAACTGAAACGAGGCCGCCCTCAGTTCACCGCTAATTGGTCTTTATGTAGCTTATAGACCAAACGCAATGCCATGCTGGTGGAGAAATGGAAAAACAGTAATATAAAACCAGTTGAGAACCAAAAACTATCGCGGCTGCGACTAGTTATCAGAGTAGCGCAGATACGCAGCATGCGAGTCTAACCTAACCCTGACCAGAAGAGGCAGTTGCCAGAAAAAGAGCCCCAGCTAAGGTGTTAGCAAAGCAAAATAAAAGAGCCCCAGATAAGGTGTTAGCAAAGCAAAATAAAAGAGCCCCAGATAAGGTGTTAGCAAAGCAAAATAATACACGTGACCTAGGATTTGTGAAAAGAAAGTCATGTCAAACCATTCAAAACTATTTACTAGGCTCAAAAGAGTTTAGAGTTTACACACCGGTATGACAGTCCCTAGCATAACTAAATAAATATTTAGGGTAATAGTGTATAGTTAATAGTGCTTCAGCACGACAAAATTGTAACAGCTAAACTAGGCTCCATCACTGTTACTTATCAAAGGACGTTAACAATACTTAAGAACCATTTTAGTGAGAGACAAAAATAAGTTAGTAATAATTATTCATGTATAAATATACTGAGAACAAAGAAATTACTTTTATGTGATAATAAGCATAAATAGTAAAATTCATTGTATTAAAGTCCTTGAGGAAATAAAATATAACAGACTTAAAATATATACAACATAGACTTAAAATGTATACAAAATATTGAGTCTGTGGATTAACGATGAAAAAAGTAATTTAAAAGTTCACTATATTGTTAATAGCCGCCGTGAGTATAGTTGGGCGGGATAAATGTTAAACAAAAATTTCTGTGCTTAAAATTACTCGTTAATATTCAAGTCACACATCAGGTAATAAAGAGTGAAATTGCGTTATGGACCTCGTCAATTATGTAGGCACCGAAAGTATGCCTAAACCTGCAACACCTGCCTATGCATGCCGCGTCGCACTTCTGTCGGTGTGGCCGAACCTACTTATAGCCTGTCCACTTAGCTTTGTTAGCGAGGCAGCTTCTCTGACTTACAGCGACCCATGCGCGCGAAACCTGGCAATCCCACTGGCTGAGGTGTCTTGCACATCACATTGCCCCAGCATAGACAAGGCGAAGTTCCTGAGCGAACTGCAAGGACGTTTAGGTCGAGCTATAGTTTGCTCAATCAGAAGTTCAGTACTAAGCATAATCACGGGAAAAGGTCCAGCAATGTACTCGTTGCTTAAAACGCAAAAAACCTAATATGCGTATAATTAAAAGCTCCATAGTAACCTACAGTCCAAATGAAAGGATCGCTGCGCATGACGGTGATTGGGCAGTGATAGAAATAGGTTAATTTCACTTTTGAATGTTAACAAAATCGGAGTGTTTCACTTGTGAAGTGTGTGTGCATGAAGCAGTACATGCAGTGCAGGCTCGCTGCGCAGCGCTGGTGATCGGAGTGTTTCACTTGTGAAGTGTGTGTGCATGAAGCAGTGCATGCAGTGCAGGCTCGCTGCGCAGCGCTGGTGGAGTCCTCGGGGAACACCACTGCGGTGCTGCCAATACTCGCGCATGAACGCGTGAGTTAATAGGGCCAAACGTATACATATGAAACTGAAGTTAAATCAATTTAATATTATAAAAATTAAGCTGCTGTTAAAAAAATTATGTAAAAAAATCAAATTTAGAATTGTACAGTAAAAGGTTTAACGGAACATACTGAGGCGTACATCACGCTTAAATCGGAATATTTAGATCGGAATCGATAACTTATTGCAATAAGCCATTTATCGTTGGATTTATATGTAGAAAAATTTGGTTGTTTTATCTTATAATGAAATGTATAGTGGTCCTCAACCTTGTTATAATTTAGTTCTGTGAAATCAGTATTTATTCGTTAGGATATAGTCATTATATAAATGAAAGAAGAGAGCACGCCACGCTTTTTATTGCATTAAAATTAATTGTTTTGTTTATTACTTGATTCTTATTTTGAACTTTATAAAACATTACGTTATACATAGTTCCAGTTCATTCCATCTTTGTTGAACAAATTACATAAATTTAAAGATATTTTTACTATTAATTTCCTACAAATAGCGTGTTTTTAAAGTTTTTTTTTTTAAAATAAAGATTTATTTTTTTTACTTATCAGTTAATATTGACCCTGTGACCCCTCCTTCTTTGTATTTTCTTGTCTCTTCTGTGAATCCCTTGCCTGGGAGTCGTACTCTTGCATGACATGACACAGTGGTGTGGTCCGGCGAACGAAAGCACATGTCGTATTCTTGCATGACATGACACAGTGGTGTGGTCCGGCGGACACAGTGGTGTGGTCCGGCGAACGAAAGCACATGTCGTATTCTTGCATGACATGACACAGTGGTGTGGTCCGGCGAACGAAAGCACATGTCGTACTCTTGCATGACATGACACAGTGGTGTGGTCCGGCGGACACAGTGGTGTGGTCCGGCGAACGAAAGCACATGTCGTATTCTTGCATGACATGACACAGTGGTGTGGTCCGGCGGACACAGTGGTGTGGTCCGGCGAACGAAAGCACATGTCGTATTCTTGCATGACATGACACAGTGGTGTGGTCCGGCGGACACAGTGGTGTGGTCCGGCGAACGAAAGCACATGTCGTATTCTTGCATGACATGACACAGTGGTGTGGTCCGGCGAACGAAAGCACATGTCGTATTCTTGCATGACATGACACAGTGTTGTGGTCCGGCGGACACAGTGGTGTGGTCCGGCGAACGAAAGCACATGTCGTATTCTTGCATGACATGACACAGTGGTGTGGTCCGGCGGACACAGTGGTGTGGTCCGGCGAACGAAAGCACATGTCGTATTCTTGCATGACATGACACAGTGGTGTGGTCCGGCGAACGAAAGCACATGTCGTACTCTTGCATGACATGACACAGTGGTGTGGTCCGGCGAACGAAAGCACATGTCGTATTCTTGCATGACATGACACAGTGGTGTGGTCCGGCGAACGAAAGCACATGTCGTACTCTTGCATGACATGACACAGTGGTGTGGTCCGGCGAACGAAATCACATGCTGTACTCGAAGAGTGACCCAGTTAAAACTAGTTTTGAGAGAACGAATATTTCGTTGTAAAGGGCCTGTACCCATACCCCCTCGGGTGGGGTGGGGGGGGGGGGGGGCGTGTTTGATCCACAGAAGTCCTACTTCGTAATATTCCTCGAAATGCACCACAAAATCAATTTTCAGAGTCCCGTAAATTTCGGGGGCAATTTGCCCCCCTCCCCCACCCGAGGCCCTAACGAAGACCTCAGGAGAATTTCAGAATCATCGTACTTCAATTGTCCTGACTTTGTAAAAATCAGTGGCAAATGAACTCCCTTTTAGGAGGGGGGGGGGGGACAGCATTTGTACCCCGGGCACAATTCACACCATGCCTCTTGAATCGGAAAAAAAAAACCCTCCAAGTCGAAAGATAATCGATTTATTAACTTTCCGAAATTTTGTGGCTGACTTCCTGAAGGAGAAGGGGGGTGGGGGGGGGGGGGGGGCGCAGACAACCCCCGGTCAAATTTCCCACCGTACCCCGGCTTCATTGATACACAAAAATCATGGTTTTTTCCATAGCTGGAAAATTATTGTTTGGCCCCTTTGACCTTCTATGCTCTCTCTCCGGATCATAGTAAAGAAATTATTGTATGGACATCCGGATTACATATACCTACTTGCAAATTGTCAAATCGATACGATATTAGAAGTTAAAATCGACTTCCAAGTTTTGATTACATAATTACAAATGAAGCTAATATGAGCGTGTTAAAAAGAAAACTACTGAATTATGAATGGATAATTACTCTAATTGGTCTCCGCAGAATGGCACCACCAGCTTCACAAGGCGATTACAATGCCACTAGCATTCCTAACTGCAAAATATTTTTCTAGTGACTTAGCAACTTCTGTAAGTATTATTTGTATTCAGTATTGTTAGGTTGGTGTTATTGTAATTCAAACTGTTTATTTGGTTTGAGGCGTGCAGTATCATAATCTTTATCTCTTTCGATTGTATGTTATAGATTTAATTTTAAAAGCTAAGCGTAAATTTATGAAATTAATCAAAAGCACTCTACCGACTTTGCTTATACACGAACTTAAAAATTAGGTTGCCATACCTGCCTACCTACTGTATTTTATGAAAATACAATCAACGCCTGGAAAGATATCGCCGAAACAAACTCACATACAAAAATATATTCAACTCCGATCTTTCTAGAGGCTACGGCAAGCTCGCTACTCGAGTAGGTTAGCTCGCCAGGGCTCGCTGGCCACATGGCTCGTGGCACAATCAGCGAGGACGTGAATAGCGGCGGTGTTGTGTCTCCGTGGAGACGACCCAGTTGCGTGCGCGCTATTGATCGGCAGCAGCTGTGTGTAGCCGAGCTCGGCGCCGCAGTGTGGGCTAGGTTGGGACCCCCGCCGGCCATGGACATCGTGCCTGTCTGCAACGGTGAGGCTCTTGTCGCGAGATGTAGAGCACTAGTAGCTCTCTGTGCTTAGTGAAGTGTGCTGCAACGGTGAGGCTCTGGACGCGTGCAGTTGTGCTCTGTTCTGTGGTCAGCTCGAACAACCAGTGTCTTCTGTGTGTCAGTCTAGTAGCTCTCTGTGCTTAGTGAAGTGTGCTGCAACGGTGAGGCTCTGGACGCGTGCAGTTGTGCTCTGTTCTGTGGTCAGCTCGAACAACCAGTGTCTTCTGTGTGTCAGTCTAGTAGCTCTCTGTGCTTAGTGAAGTGTGCTGCAACGGTGAGGCTCTGGACGCGTGCAGTTGTGCTCTGTTCTGTGGTCAGCTCGAACAACCAGTGTCTTCTGTGTGTCAGTCTAGTAGCTCTCTGTGCTTAGTGAAGTGTGCTGCAACTGTGAGGCTCTGGACGCGTGCAGTTGTGCTCTGTTCTGTGGTCAGCTCTAACAACCAGTGTCTTCTGTGTGTCAGTCTAGTAGCTCTCTGTGCTTAGTGAAGTGTGCTGCAACGGTGAGGCTCTGGACGCGTGCAGTAGTGCTCTGTTCTGTGGTCAGCTCTAACAACCAGTGTCTTCTGTGTGTCAGTCTAGTAGCTCTCTGTGCTTAGTGAAGTGTGCTGCAACGGTGAGGCTCTGAACGTGTGCAGTTGTGCTCTGTTCTGTGGTCAGCTCTAACAACCAGTGTCTTCTGTGTGTCAGTCTAGTAGCTCTCTGTGCTTAGTGAAGTGTGCTGCAACGGTGAGGCTCTGGACGCGTGCAGTAGTGCTCTGTTCTGTGGTCAGCTCTAACAACCAGTGTCTTCTGTGTGTCAGTCTAGTAGCTCTCTGTGCTTAGTGAAGTGTGCTGCAACGGTGAGGCTCTGGACGCGTGCAGTTGTGCTCTGTTCTGTGGTCAGCTCGAACAACCAGTGTCTTCTGTGTGTCAGTCTAGTAGCTCTCTGTGCTTAGTGAAGTGTGCTGCAACGGTGAGGCTCTGGACGCGTGCAGTTGTGCTCTGTTCTGTGGTCAGCTCTAACAACCAGTGTCTTCTGTGTGTCAGTCTAGTAGCTCTCTGTGCTTAGTGAAGTGTGCTGCAACGGTGAGGCTCTGGACGCGTGCAGTAGTGCTCTGTTCTGTGGTCAGCTCTAACAACCAGTGTCTTCTGTGTGTCAGTCTAGTAGCTCTCTGTGCTTAGTGAAGTGTGCTGCAACGGTGAGGCTCTGAACGTGTGCAGTTGTGCTCTGTTCTGTGGTCAGCTCTAACAACCAGTGTCTTCTGTGTGTCAGTCTAGTAGCTCTCTGTGCTTAGTGAAGTGTGCTGCAACGGTGAGGCTCTGGACGCGTGCAGTTGTGCTCTGTTCTGTGGTCAGCCCGAACAAACAGTGTCGTCTGTGTGTCAGTCTAGTAGCTCTCTGTGCTTAGTGAAGTGTGCTGCAACGGTGAGGCTCTGGACGCGTGCAGTTGTGCTCTGTTCTGTGGTCAGCCCGAACAAACAGTGTCTTCTGTGTGTCAGTCTAGTAGCTCTCTGTGCTTAGTGAAGTGTGCTGCAACGGTGAGGCTCTGGACGCGTGCAGTAGTGCTCTGTTCTGTGGTCAGCTCGAACAACCAGTGTCTTCTGTGTGTCAGTCTAGTAGCTCTCTGTGCTTAGTGAAGTGTGCTGCAACGGTGAGGCTCTGGACGCGTGAAGTAGATGCTCTGTTCTGTGGTCAGCTCGAACAACCAGTGTCTTCTGTGTGTCAGTCTAGTAGCTCTCTGTGCTTAGTGAAGTGTGCTGCAACGGTGAGGCTCTGGACGCGTGCAGTTGTGCTCAGTTCTGTGGTCAGTCCAAACAACCAGTGTCTTCTGTGTGTCAGTCTAGTAGCTCTCTGTGCTTAGTGAAGTGTGCTGCAACGGTGAGGGTCTGGACGCGTGCAGTAGTGCTCTGTTCTGTGGTCAGCTCTAACAACCAGTGTCTTCTGTGTGTCAGTCTAGTAGCTCTCTGTGCTTAGTGAAGTGTGCTGCAACGGTGAGGCTCTGGACGCGTGCAGTTGTGCTCTGTTCTGTGGTCAGCTCTAACAACCAGTGTCTTCTGTGTGTCAGTCTAGTAGCTCTCTGTGCTTAGTGAAGTGTGCTGCAACGGTGAGGCTCTGGACGCGTGCAGTTGTGCTCTGTTCTGTGGTCAGCTCTAACAACCAGTGTCTTCTGTGTGTCAGTCTAGTAGCTCTCTGTGCTTAGTGAAGTGTGCTGCAACGGTGAGGCTCTGGACGCGTGCAGTAGTGCTCTGTTCTGTGGTCAGCTCGAACAACCAGTGTCTTCTGTGTGCCAGTCTATTTGTTCTCCTCATTGAGGTGAGTCGAAATGGTGAGGCTTGGCCTCATGTTTCAAAGCTCTTGTTTATGTTTTTTGTTTTGTCCTGGTGTTATTTGTGCTTACTGTATCAGCTATGATGTATTTGGTTTTTCCGTTTTTTGTTTACAAAATTTCTTCAGTCACCTTCCATTAGATGCGATGTACTTGTCAAGTCTTTTTCCCGCGGGTGAAGCACCTCTGGAAAATTTCAACTTTGATATCCTCGAAAGCCTTTTGCGAAGCACATAAAAAAAATGCTTCCCTTTTAGATTTTTCTTCATTCTCAAACGAGAGAAATTCTCACGAGGCTAGGTCCGGCGAATACGGAGTGTGGGGAACGGCCTTGTGTGCAGGGCGTAGTTATAGCATTGAATATAACGTTGGGATCACTTTAAATCTCTTTTTTCAAATCTCCTGGCTCGAATTCAATCGAATGTGTTTTTTGATCCTGTTTGAGAAGGCGAGGATCAAATTTAGCGGCAACACGTCTCATTTGCAAATCCTCAGTCAAAATCTGCTGGCACGAGCTCCAACTAACTCACTCCTGTCTCTTCTGAAATTTCGTCGATCGTAAAACGACGATCCTCGTGGATTTTTTGGCGGATGTTTTCAACGTTTTCTTCCTTTCAAGATGTTGAAGGGCGCCCAGTACGAGCATGGTCTTCAACACTCATCTCACCACGTTTAAAGCGCCCAAACCACTCGAAAACTTGTGTGTGGCTTAAAGCATCATCCTTGAAAACCTGTTGAAGCGTTTGGTAAGTTTCCGTTGCCGATTTTTCAAGCAGGAGACAATATTTCAAACACTGACTGTGTTCTATTATATTCTGCCATAGCGACTTCTCAGGTGGAACACGAGAACAGTAAGAGAAAAACAATACTACGATCACACGTTAACCTACAAAATGATGCTGTCTGGGCAGCTTTTAGTGAAGGTATCTACTAACCCCACCTAGCGGGAGAACTCTCTACTGCGTCTACGAATGGCAGCGCGCTCTTAGTCCGGTTTTTTGGGGTTCCCCCTCGTATAGGTAGTTCCCCTTTAGGGTGTTCAACCCTCAAAACAAGAAAGCTCAATGGCCAGCCAATTTTGAGAAAAAAGCACAGCTTATGTACTAATAAGTATTACATAGTCGGCAGCCGCAGAGCAGCTTGGTCGGTAGCGCTCTTGGCTGCCAAGTCGTCCACGGTTCGAATCTCGGTCGCGAGCACTTTTTGTGTGTGTTTGTCTACAATTATATTAAGATATATTAATAAATAAATATTAAAGTTTTAATATATCAAATACTATTATTTAAAAACAACACATGTTGAATACTGGTTACATGTCATTTTAATTATAATAATACCAAATAATTAAGTATAATTAAGACAATTTATAATTTGTTACAAATGGTTATCATAGGAAGTACACAGGTTACATTGTTTTATTGTTTAATTACAAATATTTTATTACCTATAAAAACCTGAATGATAATTATCATAGATACACGGGAAACAAGACATGTTTTGGCATCTAGTACAACAAATAAACGACTAACGCTTACAAGAGAAATGTTATTTCAGAAGATCAGTTGGAAAACAAACTTCATTCTCATTCATGAACATTTCTCTGTTTTCAGTAAGTATAGCAGCATAGCAAGCTTATCTAATTATTTTATAAAAAAACTAGCTGACTCGGCAAATGTTGTTTTGCCATATAAATTATTTCTAGGGAATTTCTAGTGTAGAAAAAAAAATACTAACTTATTGTAAGTGTGTAAGGATGTGGTATATGAGGATGTGGTGAAAGAGGCATGGAGCGCTGTGAACAATGATTCTGATTGTTCTTGACGCAATTGCGCCGTGCTCACACGCGCATCAGTATTTTGTTGCCGGATTTCTTCTTCGGTTCTTTGATCTCTTCTATTTCGCATGCTTCTAGATCTACTTGCATTACGGCTCATATTAGCCCCTTTGCGTTTTGTTGGCATTGTTCACTGTACAAAACACACATAAATAAAACTAATTAAATTACTTAATGATGAAAAACATTATAGTAGTAATGTATTTAATCTTTGATTGTACACACATATATACATATACATGTAAATATTAGACTGTTTTCCGAAAGGGAAAAAAGTTATTTTTCTTAGTTATATCGAAAATATATTGTTAGAAATGGTGAAAAAAAAAAATTCTGTGGAAGTTACCGTTCTTATAAATGAATAAAAGAAATTACCCAATTATAATAAAAATCTAACATTCGCCGAATTAGTTTTGACCATTTCCAACAATATATTTTCGATATAAATAAAAAAAATTATTTATTTTATAATAAACTAGCTGTACCCTGCCACGCTTCGCTGTGGCACATTGTGATTGCATAGTTGAGAAATGAGAAACGAAACAAAGAATACATTTCATATAAGTTTAATTTTGCAATACTTGTGGATGTACAATATATTTTTTCTTTTTTTGTTTTTCCACTGTATGCGTAGATATAAAGACTATCTGGTTTTCCGACTCGGGAACACGCAACATACAGTTGTCCATGTGAAAAGCAATCCGCATCTAAATCTAAACCACACAATTCTAAAGATTGACCTTGAGCTTTATTGATTGTGATTGCAAATGCCAATCGAATTGGGAATTGCAATCTTTATAATTGAAATGGTGTATCGGTCGGGATCATGGGTATTCCAGGAATGAGGACATCTTCACCTTTGAAAGGCCCCGTTAAAATCGTTGCTTCCACTACATTATTCGTTAATTTCTTAACTGAAAGTCGCGTGACGTTGCAGAGTTTTGGCTGATTAATATTCCGCAAGAGGATAATTGGCACACCTATTTTTAATTTAAGTATGTGTGGTGGTATCCCTGTCAGATCAAGTGAGTTTAAAAATTCCGTTGGATAATTAACTACTTCATCTGCTTCCACAACGGTGTCTATCGACTTATATGTAATTTCATCACTTTGAATACTGGATTGAATAACATTATTAAGTTGATAGACATCTTTATTATTTGCGGCAAGGATAGCTCTTTCACTAAGCCAATCGTGATTTCTATGATTTTTTTGAATGTCAGGAAATACTTTTTCGATCAGTTCTTCTTTCGATGTTACTAAATTACAAAAATGATCGGGAAATGATATTCGTCTAGACGTCTCACCGACTGGCAGCTGTTCGTTTCCAATTTCCAGTAACTGTCGTGAGAATAACTCAGCTGATGGATCATTCTGCAACTGGACACGCATATTCGTAGTCAACTGCAATGTACGTACGTGCCGCCATAGTGTTGAATATTTCAGGCAAACATTTATTTCGTCTGCTGGTGTCGATCGAGAAATTACAGGCAATGTTGGAGTTCAAAAAATGAATAGCCTAGAACCATCTACATGCAATCCCACATCAAGTGGTGATAGACCCATACAAAACATAACCTCTACTTACGATTTGGATAACGGCGCAGCTCAATCGAGACACTAAAGTACTTCATTCAAATTGTATAATTAGTCCCATACCGGTACGCTTAGTCATTTTTTAATTATTGCACCTCACAATAAAAGCATTCTCATTGTATATAGCCATTTCCCGCTCGCTTCACTTGACGTAGTTTTTTCCATTGTGGGTCGTCCATTAATCACGTGATGTTTTTTTTAGCAAATTTTTAACCCCCCCTCCCCCCTAGTGATTTGTGGTGAGGTTTCAGACTTCCCCCCCCCCCCCATAAATCACGTTTTTTTTTTTTTTGGTACAAAATATTTTTAAAAATTTCAGAATATTATCTTTAAATATAGGTATAATCTAATTTAATTCTGGTAAATTAAGCACAGTGATAAAAATGTCCAGACACACATTAAGGTTGCAGGTTTATTCTCACTGGCATACAAATAATAAAGGAAAGGCTTATATGTGATTTACGCATGTATTCGGCGCCAAAATCACAGTCTTACTGGCGACTGGCAAGCCGAGCCGGGTGGTTCATGTTGCGGCGGGCGGGGATATTGTTGCCTGGCTACGGCGAGTCAAGGTCACGCGTCGCTTTTCGGTTTAGTAGAAATCGCGCGAAAAAATAAATACACGTGATATCTCTCTACACCCCCCCTCCCCCGTTGTGATATTTCGTTATTTTTCCCGACAAACACCACCCCCCCCCTCTTTTCGAGCTTCGCGTAATTAATGGACGATCCCTTGCTAAGAGAAATCCTTTGTCATGGAGAAACGTTTCCATACCAGAAAATGCGTGTTTTTTTTGTTTTTATTGGTGAGAAAACACATTAATAAAATGGCGCAGTTACTTTTTCGCGGTCGCGGGTATGTCGCTGACGTGAAAAGTAGATAAAAACAATCCTTGATACGGGTTGTATATAATGGTAAAATTTCAGCTCGATCGGTGCAGAACTTTTTGAGTTTTTGAAGCGTACACAAACCAACATAACATTTTTATATATATAGAAGATGTATAAGAATAATTTATACTTCCAACACAAAAGCCGTTGTTGGCGGGAGCTCGTGACACGTATTGAGTAATTTATGAGGTTATGTAAATCACTTAATTAACTAATTGTGTGAACTTCACTCAAAATTAATAATTTTATTAATTATTAATTAAATATGAATAAATAATTATAGTCCAGCAAATAATAATAAATTTACTTGAGAATGATAGTTAATATGAGAGTTACACTGAGATAGTAAAATTATAATTGTAAACGTTACTACTTCGCTTGATGCATAAACAATAATAATGGCCGCAAACTGTGGAGTCTCATCCCTACTCCGCGCTGTTTGAGGGTGAGAAGTGACACGGGTAGACCCCTGGCGGGGAAGGTCGGCTATCGACCGGGGTTGAAAAATATAAAATTCTATTAAAAATTAGGGGTTGGTGATAGAAGGGTGAAAATTTAGGGTTGTATGTATTTTTAATGCCACATTATAAAAAAATAATTTTGTCCAAAAAATAAAAAATAAATGTTAGGAGTGGACAACCCTTATCACTTAGGGGTATGAAAAATAGATAGTAGCCGATTCTCAGACCTACTGAATATGGATACAAAATTTCATAAAAATCGGTCAAGCCGTTTCGGAGGAGTATGGTAACTAACACTGTGACACCAGAATTTTATATATATGACTAGCTGACCCGGCAAACGTTGTTTTGCCATATAAATTATTTCTAGGGAATTTATAGCTGCAGTACCCGGCGTTGCCCGGGCTGAATACATGATGAAGGGTACCTTTTTCGAAATCAGATGTAGTTAGTAATTGTCTTCTTAAGAGGCCGTGTCAGTAAATGTTTATTTCCAATATTCTGCTCTAGAAGTTCTCTCTTTTAACAGTGAGATTTAGTGGCTTTTTCAACCGAAGGAACTGTAGCCGCTGCGCGTGATAAAGCTACTATACCCTTATCACAGGATTAGTGGGAAGGTTGACAGCTCGAGTTTACTCGACGAAAAATGTATCTGGTTCCTCGACAATCTGAGAGGATGACAATCTGACCGGCGGCTCACTAGGAAATTGCGGATGCAGGGATTCAGAATCAAGAAACCTCACTTATACAACTATGGTATGAGTCGAATCTAAAAATTTTAATACTTTAAACGTATCGGAATACAATTAATCTTCAAACATGTGGTAATTATTCTTTATCTGGATGTAATAGTCCGTGATAAATAATGTTAGTTGACATTAAAAAGTATACGAAATTCATCATGTAACGTTTTAAAAGGATAATAACATAAATGCATATGCTTAGATATTGCATATGCATCACACACAATCTAAATACAATCTCACTTAAGTCAGACTACCTAATTTTTTACAATGCACCATCATACAGTTTAACAGAGGTAGGTGAACCTCTTATCGACGTTGTTTCAAAGAATTTAAATTTACAAATATTATACTATTTATCTTAATACGATATGTAGCCTACCTTTATGAATACGAACTTACAAAAAAATTATTGAATTTATCACATTACACTTTAACATTACACAAGACTAAAACACTAACAAAACTTAATTTTATACATTGCTGTAGCATATTAGAAGACGAAATAACTCACAAGACTAACATTAAGAGGGCTGCATTACAAATTTACTTTACAGAGAAGAAAATATCCTTTCAAGATATTTCATTACCTCATTCATTACATAATACTGCCGTTGATGTGATCGTAGATATAAAGTATTTAAAAAATATATTCCATTATGTTCATGTAAATATTTTGAAAACGTTATTGCTTAAAGATGCTCATTATTTAAATAATAACGAATCTTTTACTTTTATGTACTGAACAAACAAAATACTTATAAGTTAATAAGAATAAGCTTAGTTGAGTAACATCTTCAATTTGTATTGAATTCAATGTACATATCGAAAATCATGTACAATGAATGCAACAGATTGAATTCAATAAATATTTGATCTTGTGAAACGGCCATAATATTGATGTAGATTAGGGACCGGAAAAATTCGCGGTTTCGACGGCCTTCAGGATAGACTGCACATTCCCCTGTACACTCGGGCAAATAACGGCAGTTCATTTGCTGCTGACTTGTTAGTCGTCTCAGCTTGTTTGTGATTCGATCCTTCTTTGGTTGGTGTTTTATAATTGGTTTAGATTCGTCCAGATGAACAGTAAGCCAATAGCAAAATCATCTAAAAGGTATATGTATTTGACTTCTAGCCTATCGCCGAATGAATCCGCGAATTTTTCCGGTCTCTATTAATTTAGATGCTCACATGCATCGTGAGAGTCCGTATAAAGCCTATTACAATTCTATAAGTATACATTAAAATGCTTTTAAAATATACATGTGTAATATAATTAAAACTTGTTTAAGTAAGATCATCACAAAAAAAATGAAAATCCTTCAACAGTAAGTGATGTTTTATAAGATTTTAACAAAACACACTTACAATAAGAGAATACTAATCATACCACATAATTCAACACAAAATATACATTCCAGTAGGCGCTACGTAAAAACAACTTCTATTTTTATGCTGATAACTCTGCATTGTTTTATATATATCATTATTTCTAACTTTTAATATTCTCTACACATTAACTGAAATTACTTATTTACAGAGTCTTGGCTAATGTTGGTCTGTACCACATACAGTTCGTACGATATCTCTACGCAAAACACATACAGTTCATTATTAGTAATATCAATTATATTTCATGAACATAATGAAATTAGTATAGGCCCTAGGTTGTTCACTGTTAATTGAGTACTTCTGAAGTATTTTCATTGTGAGTTAACATACATACCAAATGCCATTCTTCCAGTAAAGTTACAAAGAAGACAACAAGATAATATAAATATGTATGTAGCACCATATTTTAAACCCCTATTAAATGAATAATAACTCAATCTCTATTCTGGACTATTAAGTAATAATTTTTATTAATGTTATTTATAACTTAAATAAAATGACAACTAACAAATTAGTAAAAAAATATAATTACGTGCGATATAGTGTGACATTTGTACTTGGACGGCAAACGAATATAATAAAATGTCTATGACAATGTTAACTTTACTCATTATTATGGAAAGAAACAAAATGGGCAGATAAGCATATTCTACGCTGACATTTAAAAATGCTCAATTTAAAATGAACATTCCAAGAAAATTTATTTTATATCACCACAAAAAATCAAACTGCGGCATCATTTTCCCGATGACAAACAAAAAAGTTGTATGGTCGCGAATAATACATTCGTATGGCGTCACATCAGCGGAATATTCCCTTGGCATAAATGTGTGAATTCTGTGGCACTAATGGAGAAGTAAACCTTCGCTCGAACACAAAAACAAATGAACGAACAGCTTTTTTTTTTTTTGATAAGATGTGTAATCGGAGACCCCTGGGGTGGTTGAAGAGTGTCAGGTCGGTCGCCAGACCAGATAGTAAAAGCTCAGGGGCTGAGGATAGAAAAGGCATATCTCCAAATTATTAAGTATAAATGTTGTCATGTAATAGTTAAAGACTTGATTACACCCAGGTTTATAAACCCATCATGATCATGAAGACACTGATCGGAAGGTAATGTACAATACATTTCAATGGCGTTTTCAGTTTTTGCTAAATAACTATAAATATAAGCAAAATTTCAATGTATCTGGACAAATCAAAATATTGATAATATTATTTTCATCACAGAAATAATATATGATATGATAAATAAATTTGAAAAAAGCGGTTATGTTAAATGTATTGTATACTTTCAGTAGGCAAAATTTCCGGCCCCTACCTCTTATAGACTTTGAGAAAAACTGCCTTTTAAAATAACATTGATATAGATAGGAGCGCAAATTTGTGACACGGCCTCTTAATTTGAATGTCAAGTGTGCAAAATAATTTGCAGCCAAACGCCAGAAAACTGCAGTGTGAATACTAGTGCACAAATGAGATATTAAAATCCCTTAGCAAGAGCCAATTGTTGTGTGTGGATAACTAAATCTTGTTTATATGGTGCTTCAATAATACATGCGTCTATCATCAATATAAGTTTATTTATATTTACAACCATTATCAGCATCATTTCTTTACATACGAATCTTTTACACTGTGGGTATAACCTATATATATATATAATCTCTTTATACACTGTGCATTTATTAAGTACGAATGTTGTACACATTTAATTAACACTTTACTTTTACGGCACCAGGCAATAGTATCTGCTATTTTATGTCTTCCTTTACAACAAGAATAAGCAAACTATGTCCGCCTATGTGTAGAACCAATACTATATGATTTTACGTAACATGTTGCGGAAACGTTCCTAACATACTTAGGAAATGGTTACAGAGTTCTCGTAAATATGTAAGCGTATATTTTTACCTACACCGGTTATGCGCTAACGTCTGAGTGATAACGAAATAGCAAGCTAAATTAAATAGTGCTGGAGCACAACACGCAGTTGTAGAAAGCCGAACTAACAATATAAATTGCATACAAATAATGGCGGGCCCAATACTCAGCGATCGCCGTCACTATTACCAGCATTTACTTTGCAAAATGTTATGTCGCGGATTTACGGTTTCAAGATCTACGTAACGCGAATCTAGGTTCATGACGATCAGTACGTATTCGGGCAGCATGACGACGCTGAGTGTAGACGTAACTCGTTAGCGCTAACCGGCGGACTGTCCCCTTAGACCTACTGGGCAGACAGTAACTATAACGAGCTGAGAGCCCGCTTAAATACTCTAAAAAGAACTAAAATCACAGGTGTCGCTAGTGTTGACTCTAGAGGGAAAAGAGGGGAAGAATAAGAGGCGGCAGAGGGGGAACAAGACACCTAGAGTGGGAGTAGGGGAAATGAAAGGAGGTGGCGCTGCATCGCGACTGGCGGCGACTGAGCGCAGCTACTGCTGCAATCTCCCCTCCCTTAAGACCGCGCCTATCTGATAGTCCGCCTTAGTAATTTCAACTTGCAGTGAAACCATCCTCTTCATACCAATCATCATATACGGGTAGGTCCACTCATGGACACGACTCTAACACTGTGACGTCAATGTACTCATACAAAGTGCGTAGACAAATAAAAAAAAAATAACAAGCACAAGGAACGCTTCTTTGCAGCAGGGCTCTGGCTGGTGGCAGACAGTCCTGCGTGTCCCGCTCTTGAGGCCTCAAAGAGCCGGACACTGCAATGGGCCGCCGATGGTTATGCAGCCATCCTATACGAAGTAGCGCCAGGATATGCGCCCAGTCGTCCTCTGGGAGCCTAATCACGTAGCTCGTCCTCGGCGAGCTCGCAGAGCTGAGGCGTAGACTCCTTAGGCGGTCTCGATCAGACAGTGGTCGGGGAGGGGAAGCGACGAGAAGAGCCTCGCTAGGACGTCTCCTTGCGAGGTCGGCATGGGGCCGTCGGTGCAGATGCAATCAGCAGATGCAGCGGGGGGGGGGGGGGGGTAGAGGGAAGGAAGGAGAGGCGCGCCCAGCTGTAAAAAAGAATAGAAGCGACAAACACCGAACCACATAAACACGAACACTCCTACAGTGGGGACATTCAACAAATAAATAAATTATAAATCTCACACCTTATTATAGCCTATGATTATATATATATATATATATATATGAAAACTAATTACACAGTGTCTTAACTCACAAAATGTTTTACTTGACTAACATGGCACTTTTTATATTTATTTTTAAATTTACATGAGCGTAGCAATAATGTGTTGGTGCCAAGTATCCTATCGACCACAAAGGGTCCATCGTACAATGGTAATAATTTCGAACTAACTTGGGCAGCTAAGTTGGGTAAGCGATATGAGCGACATAAAACAAGCTCACCAACCTTATAATTAGCCACTGTTCTGTTTTTGTTATAGACCTCGGCTACTGTACTGCGTGCCCGTTTCAGATTACATTCAACAGAATTTAAAATTTTTTCAAGCTGTTGGGCTGTGAGACTGGAGTCAATGGCAGGCAGGCCCCACTGGTTTAGTAAGGGATGAATTAAATCTCGACCCAAAAATGGAAGACAAGGGGGGAAGCCAGTGGAAGAATGATGGGCGGAATTTAAACCAACATTAATAAAGGCGATATCAGCGTCCCACATTGTCTGATCATCCCTGTAAAATGATATGAGGATGCTCTTTAAGACTTTATTTACTCGCTCCACCATATTCCCTTGGGGAAAGTATGGGGAGCTAAACACGGGTTTTACCGACCACTCAAAAAGCGCATTTTTGTATATTATAGACTGAAAGTATGGAGCATTATCAGAGACTATGATATTGGGAGGTCCAAATATTTTAAAAACCTGCTCAGACAGAACCTTAACTATCGTTTCGGCCTTCATATCTCTCATTGGAGACAATATTACAAATTTTGTAAATATATCCATAATGACCAACAAACATATGTTACCCTTTTTTGATCGTGTTAGGGGTCCATAAATGTCAATATGTATGGTATGCCAAGGGGCAACTGGCGGGTCTGCCGCATACAAGCCCACATTAGCATTACGTGGTGGTTTTGATACTTGACAATCTATGCACGAACGTACGAATTTACGGACGTCATCGCGTAAATCCGGCCAATATAGATATTTACCAATACGTTGATATGTTTTCTCAATGCCCAAATGACAACCTATGACCGACGAGTGAAAGTATGTAAGAACCATGGGACGTAAAACGCTAGGCACAACTGCTCGTCGTAATTTACCATTTATTCCTGTATAGTACAGTATACCTTGCTCTACAATGTACGGAATTGGTTTCTTTAACTTCAACTCTTTCACAATTTCACAACACGATAGGTCTTGTTGTTGACATTGTTTTATATTAAAATAGGATTCTGGAATAAATTTGAAGGCCAGTGCATGATCTATGTGTAATTGATTGTCAATGTCGTTCTGTTCAAACTCATCTGGGTTGTACATGCGGGAGAGTGAATCAGCTATCAAATTTTCCTTACCGGGCACGTGATGTATAACAAATCTAAAGCGTGAAAGACGTAAAATCCACCTACCTAATTTTCCCAGCTGGTGTGGATGATTAAATAACCAGCTCAATGCTTGGTTATCTGTGTACAGATCAAATTCACGTGAATCTAAATAGCTCTCAAATTTTTCTACGGCAAACAAACAGGCAAGGGCCTCCTTTTCGTATACACCTAGTCGGCGTTCGGATTCAGATAGGCAACGACTAGCATACGCTATAGGGCGGATTGTCTTTCCTTCTTTGTGTCCGAGTACGGCGCCCAGGGCCAAACTAGACGCATCAACCTGTACAGCAAATCTGTCTTCAAAATTAGGAAGAATAAGAATCGGGGGTGTGGTCATTGCTCTTTTTAAGTTTTGAAACGCCTTTTCCTGATCTGGCCCCCAATTAAAAGCTACATCCTTTTTGCGAAGTACGTTCAGGGGGGCGCATTTTGTAGCAAAGTCTTCAATAAAACGTGAATAGTATCCTATCATGCCCAGAAATCGCTGTACCCCTTTTAGATTAATAGGTCGAGGAAATTGAACAACTGCAGCTATTTTTCTGGATCAATTGTCAGTCGCCCCTGGGAAAGTTGGTAGCCTAAGAATTTTACTGAGTTTTTACAAAATTCGAATTTTTCCGGATTAACTGTTAAGTGGGCTTTTCTTAAGCGTTCCAATACCTCTTTAACATGACTTATGTGTTCTTGCAAGGATTGACTATAAATAATAATATCGTCTATGTAATTAAAAACGTATTTATACTTAAGGTCGGACAAAATATGATCTAAAATTCGGCACATGGCCTGGCTACCAAAGGTGACTCCCATCGGGATCCTGTTAAACTCATAATGGCCGAATGGCGTGGAAAAGGCAGTGAATTTACGACAATCTGGATGTAATAAACATTGATGAAAACTGTTATTCAAATCTATAACAGAAAAATATTTTGCCTTTCCTAAATGTTGCAGAGCGGACTCCACCGTGGGCAGGGGATACACGTCCTGATAAGCTATTTTTTTATTCAAAGGAATATAATTATGCGCTAGTCGCCAGCTTACGCCGTCTTTCTTACGAACAAGAAAGGTAGGCGTACTAAAGTCCGAAGTCGAGGGCGCTATAACTCCTGCAGCTAACAGTTTATCCACAATCTGTCGCATTGCTTGCAATTTAGGCGGAGATGCCTGATAAGGTTTACTATTCACTGGCGTTTCGTCACGTAAATACAATTTATAGGGAAGAATATCACATTTACCAATTTTCTTCGTTATGGTGTCTGCAAATTGTGACTTTAAAGATCGTAAGGTTTGCTCACGCGTAGACTCATTCACATCGCTACCAGCTACGACAATGTTACTACATACGTCGTAACGTAAGGGAATCTTAACGTTAGGAGCAAAGTCAAACCGTAATTCATGGTTACCCAAATCTACAACACTACGTGACTGACCTAAAAAATCTAAACCAATAATAAACTCAGGGGAAATTCCCGCTACTATGGCAAACTTCCACGACCATGAGAAATGTTTGATTTTAAAGTGCAGTATTACAGATTGTTCAGATGGAACACAACTCCCATTTGCCACACACAGCTTTATAGATTCACTAACAAATGAAGAGGCAGAAAATAATTTAGGAAATTTAAGCTGAAGGCTCTTTACAAAATGCTCACTCATTATCGATCGTGTGGCTCCAGTATCCACCAGTGCCGGATAGAACTTATCTTTTATCTGTATGGGCATGAAATGTAAAAAATTTCTGTAAGAGGATTTCACCAAAAAGCGACGGGAACGCCCTCTTTTACGTCCCGTCACTTGTAGTTTTCCGGGCAATTCGCACGATAGTGACCCTTTCCCTGGCATCTAAAACACTTACGCTCTTGCGCCTCAACACGCGGCCCTTTACACTTAAATGCTATGTGGCCAAATTTACTACAATTAGCGCATCGTAGGTGAGTATTTTGCGTGTCGCCCTGTAGTTGCTGGGCAGTGCGGGCGATGTGAAGCGGCCGCGACGGTGTCTGTTCACCCGGATCACTTACACAAGGCGGAGTTACCTTGTGAGGCCCCTGTCATATGATACATACGTGGACGAGATGTTTTAGTGCCTGTAATCTTTTGGCTTTGAGCACCTTGAAATTGCCGTTGATTATCTTTATAATCACTGCTTGACTGCTGCGGATGAACCGCAGGCTGCTTATATCCTGCTGTAAGTGTATCTGGAACGAGCCGCGTATTATCGGACATATGCCCGTGTAAACCTGTGCCGTGTAAACCTGTCTGTTTACAAAAAGTTGCTTCATACTTTGACACCGCAGCTAATCGAGCGTCCACATCCGTAGCCCAACTACGTAAAGCATCCACGTCTTTGGGTGGTGACAGCATGCTAGCCATGCTAATGACGTGGGGTGCCACATTCCCTAACATTAAAGAAATTAATTCGTTGTCACCCGTGTCCAATTCTAATACCGATGCGTATGATAGAACACTATCAACGAATTGGGACACGCTCTCATCGGGTCGTTGTAATCGCAGAACGTAACTACGTTTACATGAATCCAACACATGGGGTGGGCATACAGCACGTATAACAGAGGTCTTAAAGGCCTGGTATTCCACGCCTTGAATAATTGCCTCTGTCAATCTATTGACATACACCCCTGCGCATTTAGTTAGAAGCCCCTTCATAAGGGAGGCGGAAGGCACTAATTTAAGTTTACTCAGGCGATCAGCCTCTAAAAAAAATTTCAATACCACCCCAGGGTCGGAGCTATCCAGGGTTGGTAGTGCCTTAAGCACTGAAAAATAAAGTTTTTGGGAGAATGAGTCTGGAGGTACACTTACATTAGCGGCTGCCTGCCCGCCCACTGCTCCAGCTCCGTCGCCCTCACTGGGTTCAGCCACAGACTCACGCAAATGACGCACCAGACGTGCGCGTAAGACTGCGACGGTATCACTGGAATCTGTAGGTAGGTTGTTTTCTTCACAATATTGGACGAGGTCGGCTCGGTGCAGTTGGTAGACCCAACCGACCCCGACCGAAGACGCAGTGGAAGCCATGGAAACAAACATACAAAAACAACAATTTAGCTGCAGCTTAAGCAGAGTTGCGCAGAACTTGCAGCCAAACGCCAGAAAACTGCAGTGTGAATACTAGTGCACAAATGAGATATTAAAATCCCTTAGCAAGAGCCAATTGTTGTGTGTGGATAACTAAATCTTGTTTATATGGTGCTTCAATAATACATGTGTCTATCATCAATATAAGTTTATTTATATTTACAACCATTATCAGCATCATTTCTTTACATACGAATCTTTTACACTGTGGGTATAACCTATATATATATAATCTCTTTATACACTGTGCATTTATTAAGTACGAATGTTGTACACATTTAATTAACACTTTACTTTTACGGCACCAGGCAATAGTATCTGCTATTTTATGTCTTCCTTTACAACAAGAATAAGCAAACTATGTCCGCCTATGTGTAGAACCAATACTATATGATTTTACGTAACATGTTGCGGAAACGTTCCTAACGTACTTAGGAAATGGTTACAGAGTTCTCGTAAATATGTAAGCGTATATTTTTACCTACACCGGTTATGCGCTAACGTCTGAGTGATAACGAAATAGCAAGCTAAATTAAATAGTGCTGGAGCACAACACGCAGTTGTAGAAAGCCGAACTAACAATATAAATTGCATACAAATAATGGCGGGCCCAATACTCAGCGATCGCCGTCACTATTACCAGCATTTACTTTGCAAAATGTTATGTCGCGGATTTACGGTTTCAAGATCTACGTAACGCGAATCTAGGTTCATGACGATCAGTACGTATTCGGGCAGCATGACGACGCTGAGTGTAGACGTAACTCGTTAGCGCTAACCGGCGGACTGTCCCCTTAGACCTACTGGGCAGACAGTAACTATAACGAGCTGAGAGCCCGCTTAAATACTCTAAAAAGAACTAAAATCACAGGTGTCGCTAGTGTTGACTCTAGAGGGAAAAGAGGGGAAGAATAAGAGGCGGCAGAGGGGGAACAAGACACCTAGAGTGGGAGTAGGGGAAATGAAAGGAGGTGGCGCTGCATCGCGACTGGCGGCGACTGAGCGCAGCTACTGCTGCAAATTTATATCACTTTCAGATCCCGACAGACGTTGCTCTGCCAGTTTATAGTTATTTACCTGGTCTGTATGTAATCTAGACTCTATAAAGTAATATAGAAAAAAACTTAAAAATAAGAGATTACAAATATAGAAAAAATTCAATTATCTAGCTAATGCTCGACATGCATTGCAATGCCTCATTCAGCTATGTTTTGTAATATGTTTGAAGTAGTTACACATATACAAATCATCTATCCATCTCTCTAAACATATATTTATCTCTATCTACATCTTTATATATCTATGCATCTCTCTATCGCTATTTATCTCATTATATCTACATATTTACATATATACCTCACACTATCTCTATCTCTTCTATATATAAATCTCTATATAGCTATATACATCTATATATCTCTTTATCTAACCCATTTCATTCTCTATACCTCGCTCTATCTCAACTTATCTCTCTGTCTCTCTCTATCTCACTCTATATATATCACTCTATCTCTGACTCTCTTTTATATTTAAATAAATTATGTCATTAGTGTGCACTTATACAACAAAAACAGACGAATTACCGCTATATAATATGAAATAAACACATTTTTGAAACGATTTGTGCTCCAACTATTGCAAAATAGTTATACCGTCTCAGAAACCTTCACGGGCATGCGCATTACAACTCACCAAAATTGCATCGCAATTGGATGAATGGTATAGTAACGCATACGGCACAAACAAACGAAAATTAAAGACATGACAAACGCATCAAACGATGGTGTGTTTAAAATTCAAGGCAACTAACTCTATCTATTGACGAAGTTAAGAACAAAACGGTTATGAGCGCCTTTATTTTGCTAGCCGCTGCGAGCTCCACTAAGCGGGCTGGTCTCACCAAGGAGAAAAATATGAATTTGCCAGACCTTACTATGTGTATGATCGTGTGGCAGACATAAAGAAATGACACTCCCTCACTATTTGTATGTCTATGACCTATGATTTTTTCTGTTATAAAATGAAATTATCACTTTTTCACTCCCTTAGGGATGGAATTTCATATTAATATGTGGTCTATGTGTTAATCCAGGTAATGAGCTCGCTGTAGGCGGGGAAGGTTGATCAAGTGTTAATTGATCAGCTATCGACCGGGGTTGAAAAATATAAAATTTTATTAAAAATTAGGGGTTGGGGGTAGAAGGGTGAAAATTTAGGGTTGTGTGTATTTTTTAATTCCACATTATAAAAAAAAAATAAAAAATTTTCTCCAAAAATTAAAAAAAAAAAATTAGGGGTGGACTACCCATAACATTTAGGGGGATGAAAAATAGATGTTGGCCGATTCTCATAGATACCGGATAAGCACAAAAAATTTCATCAAAATCGGTCCAGCCGTTTCGGAGGAGTATGGCAACGAAAACTGTGACACGAGAATTTTATATATTAGATTGGCGATTACAGTTGATGGTGAACATTTTATTGTATTTTAATACAATCTTCTCGAGAATGTATTTCTCGATTCTGTTCGATTAAATAACCAGTATTTTGAATATTTTAAATTATGATTTGTACTTGTCTATGAAAATAGACGTCACAATTTTGAACGTGAGGAGTACGCTTTGGAGGAATTACTTTAACCGTACAAGTAGGTATTTCATTGCCATCCTTGAAGATTATATCATATAATTTAGGTTTTGTTTGTCTTCTCCAAATGGAGGTACCAATGCCACCTACATTGGTGTAAAATTACACTTTTTACGGTGTAAGTTAAAATTTATGCAGCAGAAACGACAAAAGTCATCTGACAATTTTGGGTTTTAAAGCAAGCTTTGAAATCTAAAATGGAAGCATTTCAATACGTCTCCATAATTTTAAAAGATTTCAATTCCGCCCATGTGTCATTGTTATGCCTGCTATATTTAATTTTTGGTTTCCTATGGCCATGATTAGACACATCACTTTTCCAAGCCAGGAAATTGTTCGAATCTCCTCGGTTATGGTAAATTGTATACTGAATTTTAAACACAGTGTACATTTAAGGTTTATAATAACACTTGTAGAAAAGTAACATTAGCCTTACGTGCATGAGACATATTGATTGATGAACTGTAGGAACAAACACGTAGAAGCGGATGAAAACAAGGAGGTGGACCCAAGTTGGCAACCAGGTTCAAGGTCATGCGGGTCATGGAGATCAAAGATAGCGGTTATTGTTATTACGTCACACAATATGGCGCTCGGCTCATGCTGCACGCCCTGACCATGCTCTCGGACAGTCGCACACATTTACAATACCTATCCATGTTCATGCTCTGTTCGTGCATTCGCTCACATTTATAATCTTATCACGGAATAGGACTACCGCACTATAGGCATTCTGTCTTTTCCAAAGCAGTCTCACATATTATGCTAACAAGTCGGTACGTTATTACATATTAACGATCTTCTTGATAATTTAAAATCTGGATTCAGACTTGTTCAAAATGAAATCGTGAACGTCTAAAGTCCATACATGTTGCCTCGAACGTTTAACACCAGCGGTGGACCAAGATATTTAAAACATTGCACTGATTGAAAAGTTTTCATTCAAGATACGTACGCATCTATCCAAGGGAATGCTAAATGAATGTGCATATGAGTGGGGTTTTGTATGGTAATGTCATACATAAGATTGTTTATTTTTTATTATTTAAAAATATATCAGTTATATATAGTTTATGTTACTAATAATTTTAAATCTTATTGGGTAGCTATTAAAGATTTGTCATTAATTGTTTTTGTTTGTTAGTTCGTAATATTCATGCTCGAGTTTTATTATTTTGTGTTGTGGAGTCGTGTTGAGTGCAAGAACTGCGTTGAGCCAAGTGGAACTAGATGCGTGAAGTAGGTCGACCGCCCACTCTGCCCCGCTCTGCCCCGCTCTTCCCCGCTCTGCCGCGCTCTGCCCCGAGGCCTCAGTGGCGAGCAGACCCGTGCGTCGCCCTGAAACTCGCTAGCTGACTGTTGATGCCGGTGTCGTCTCTGTGCTACCATTAAGGTCCATTGTTTCAGATTTACTGGAAGAGAAGTTACACAATTGTAATTATATAGCTAGTTATTTTTCTGATGCATTTGTTATAAGTTGATAAGGTTAGGTTGACAGACTGGTGGTGCGGCACGAGTGAGGCTAGGAGCCGGGGACACATGCAGACATCACTACCGGCGAAGCACGCGGGAACAAGGCTCCGACTAGTGTGAAGATGCGCTGGCCAGAAGCGGCTCCGAGCCGGCCATACACGAGCCAAGCCAGGCAAGGAGTTCACGTTTAAAACTCACATCGTTTTACGAGCAGGTGTGAGATTCGGTTAATTAAAGTATAGTTTTGCGCACTGGTTGACAGTACAGACTGTAGGGAGCGCTGATGTGAGCTGTGACGCACTGGCGCCACGAGTGTTCCAGTGACGTCAGCAGGACTGCGAGGACTCTCATAGCCTCGCGCAGTGTGAGTGGAATATCGAAGGCCAAGCCACTCTTACTGCGATACTGCTGGTCCTCTCAGCACAACTCAGGTCGCTCTGATACTGTCCAGATCTTCCCCACGGAAATTACATTTCGGTGTTGTAATTTACACGAACCCCCGCCTCCAGTTCTAGACTAGTGGTGTTCCGTTTATGAAGACTGTGGATATTTCAACCTATAGCTAACTTGTATTTACAATTCAATCGACAACCTACTAACAAAATAGAAGGATAAAGTAATAAAATATATTTTCTATTAAATTAAACCTGAAAACAAAACAAAAAGATTCGGAAATAAACTATAACTTGCCTGCACGTGTTAGGTAGACAATGTTTTACAATAGAAGACTTTCGTTGTAATACAGAACAAACATTTAAATATGAAGTTATTGCCCTCTTCCTTTTAAAACACAAAGTAATTCTGCAAGTAAGACCAAGGAATAAAAACCTCGTCTTTGTTTTATCGGAAACTTCTTTCATTTCAAACAATATCTCGACTGACACAAGATTCGAAGCTTATAAAATAAATTAATTTTTAATTTCTATATATAATTAATATTATAAAATAGAGTCCGCTTGTGTTACATTTTTTATATGCCATAGGTTGGTCCTATGAGGTTCATAACACTGGTAGGTAAGGAATCATCAACCTTATGTGCTAAGATAGAGTGACACTGGTACACTCTAGGAACAAACATCAGAAACGCCGATGGCCTTCAGCATACAAAAAAAACTGCCAAGAGCCCCGAGCTACTCCTCAGTCTGCCAAGAGCCCCGAGCTACTACTCAGTCTGCCAAGAGACCCGAGCTACTACTCAGTCTGTCAAGAGCCCCGAGCTACTCCTAGTCTGCCAAGAGCCCCGAGCTACTACTCAGTCTGCCAAGAGCCCCGAGCTACTACTCAGTCTGCCAAGAGCCCCGAGCTACTACTCAGTCTGCCAAGAGCCCCGAGCTACTACTCAGTCTGCCAAGAGCCCCGAGCTACTACTCAGTCTGCCAAGAGACCCGAGCTACTCCTCAGTCTGCCAAAGCCCCGAGCTACTACTCAGTCTGCCAAGAGACCCGAGCTACTCCTAGTCTTCCAAGAGCCCCGAGCTACTACTCAGTCTGTCAAGAGCCCCGAGCTACTCCTAGTCTGCCAAGAGACCCGAGCTACTACTCAGTCTGCTAAGAGCCCCGAACTACTCCTAGTCTTCCAAGAGCCCCGAGCTACTACTCAGTCTGTCAAGAGCCCCGAGCTACTCCTAGTCTGCCAAGAGCCCCGAGCTACTACTCAGTCTGCCAAGAGCCCCGAGCTACTACTCAGTCTGCCAAGAGCCCCGAGCTACTACTCAGTCTGCCAAGAGCCCCGAGCTACTACTCAGTCTGCCAAGAGCCCTGAGCTACTACTCAGTCTGCCAAGAGACCCGAGCTACTCCTCAGTCTGCCAAAGCCCCGAGCTACTACTCAGTCTGCCAAGAGACCCGAGCTACTCCTAGTCTTCCAAGAGCCCCGAGCTACTACTCAGTCTGTCAAGAGCCCCGAGCTACTCCTAGTCTGCCAAGAGACCCGAGCTACTACTCAGTCTGCTAAGAGCCCCGAACTACTCCTAGTCTTCCAAGAGCCCCGAGCTACTACTCAGTCTGCCAAGAGCCCCGAGCTACTCCTAGTCTGCCAAGAGCCCCGACCTACTACTCAGTCTGCCAAGAGCCCCGAGCTACTACTCAGTCTGCCAAGAGCCACGAGCTACTCCTCAGTCTGCCAAGAGCCCCGAGCTACTCCTCAGTCTGCCAAGAGCCCCGAGCTACTCCTCAGTCTGCCAAGAGCCCCGAGCTACTACTCAGTCTGCCAAGAGCCCCGAGCTACTCCTAGTCTGCCAAGAGCCCCGAGCTACTACTCAGTCTGCCAAGAGCCCCGAGCTACTCCTCAGTCTGCCAAGAGCCCCGAGCTACTCCTCAGTCTGCCAAGAGCCCCGAGCTACTCCTCAGTCTGCCAAGAGCCCCGAGCTACTCCTCAGTCTGCCAAGAGCCCCGAGCTACTCCTCAGTCTGCCAAGAGCCCCGAGCTACTCCTCAGTCTGCCAAGAGCCCCGAGCTACTCCTCAGTCTGCCAAGAGCCCCGAGCTACTCCTCAGTCTGCCAAGAGCCCCGAGCTACTCCTCAGTCTGCCAAGAGCCCCGAGCTACTACTCAGTCTGCCAAGAGCCCCGAGCTACTACTCAGTCTGCCAAGAGCCCCGAGCTACTCCTCAGTCTGCCAAGAGCCCCGAGCTACTCCTCAGTCTGCCAAGAGCCCCGAGCTACTCCTCAGTCTGCCAAGAGCCCCGAGCTACTCCTCAGTCTGCCAAGAGCCCCGAGCTACTCCTCAGTCTGCCAAGAGCCCCGAGCTACTACTCAGTCAGCCAAGAGTCCCGAGCTACTACTCAGTCTGCCAAGAGCCCCGAGCTACTCCTAGTCTGCCAAGAGCCCCGAGCTATTACTCAGTTTGCCAAGAGCCCCGAGCAACTCCTAGTCTGCCAAGATCCCCGAGCTACTCCTCAGTCTGCCAAGAGCCCCGAGATAATCCTCAGTCTGCCAAGAGCCCCGAGCTACTCCTCAGTCTGCCAAGAGCCCCGAGCTACTCCTAGTCTGCCAAGAGCCCCGAGCTACTCCTAGTCTGCCAAGAGCCCCGAGCTACTCCTCAGTCTGTCAAGAGCCCCGAGCTACTCCTCAGTCTGTCAAGAGCCCCGAGCTACTCCTCAGTCTGCCAAGAGCCCCGAGGTACTCCTAGTCTGCCAAGAGCCCCGAGCTACTCCTCAGTCTGCCAAGAGCCCCGAGCTACTCCTAGTCTGCCAAGAGCCCCGAGCTACTCCTCAGTCTGCCAAGAGCCCCGAGATACTCCTCAGTCTGCCAAGAGCCCCGAGCTACTCCTCAGTCTGCCAAGAGCCCCGAGCTACTCCTAGTCTGCCAAGAGCCCCGAGCTACTCCTCAGTCTGCCAAGAGCCCCGAGCTACTCCTCAGTCTGTCAAGAGCCCGAGCTATTCCTCAGTCTGCCAAGAGCCCCGAGATACTCCTCAGTCTGCCAAGAGCCCCGAGCTACTCCTCAGTCTGCCAAGAGCCCCGAGCTACTCCTCAGTCTGCCAAGAGCCACGAGTTACTACTCAGTTTGCCAAGAGCCCCGAGATACTCCTCAGTTTGCCAAGAGCCTCGAGCTACTCCTAGTCTGCCAAGAGCCCCGAGCTATTACTCAGTCTGCCAAGAGCCACGAGCTACTCCTCAGTCTGCCAAGAGCCACGAGCTACTCCTCAGTCTGCCAAGAGCCACGAGCTACTCCTCAGTCTGCCAAGAGCCACGAGTTACTACTCAGTCTGCCAAGAGCCCCGAGCTACTACTCAGTTTGCCAAGAGCCACGAGCTACTCAGTCTGCCATGAGCCACGAGTTACTACTCAGTTTGCCAAGAGCCTCGAGCTACTCCTGTCTGCCAGAAGCCCCGAGCTACTCCTCAGTATGCCATGTGTTCATGCGCTTTCTTAAGTTACATTTACTCTTTTCCTGAAATTTGTTTTTCTTTGGAGGTTTATCTCACAGACCGCTTATTCCTCGGATGCGGCTGTTCTGCTAGGCAGATTATAGAGACTTCCTGTGTAGTTATCGTTTGCAAATTATTTGAAATTACTAATGAAATGATTCCTTATCTATTCATGCATTGTAATTAATTAACCATTACATTTATATTGAAAATGTGGGGAAAAAAATTACTGATCACAAAATACTGATACGAAACTAAACAAAGCAATCGAAATGGATCAATTATATCAAGTACGAAAATGAGTTATTTTGTAAATGCTGAAAAAAGAAGTGTTTGCCAAGAAGTGGTTCACGTATTAGCTACAGTTGTGCGACATGTAGTGGTCGCACACCGCGCGGACAGTTTGTAGATGTGCCGTGTGTTGCGGCACGCGAGTGGGAAGTGTCACGGCCGCGTGCTCACCCACAATGGGTCTGAGGTCAGACACCGGCCAATGGGCACGCGGCCGGCTGCACTGTCAGCATTGTCCTGTCGCGCGCTTCCTGGAAGTCGCCAGACACGCTTCACGCGCTCATAGCACTCAGCACGTCGATAACACTGATCACCAATGTCCCAACTCTGTAGCTTCCCGAGACAAAGAGCGTTCAAAAAAAGGTGCCTAGCTTTTTACAGCTTTTATTAGTATTTATTTTTAGAATCTCTAAAAAGTATATTGTCTGCTACGGATAGCAAATTAAATGAATGCATAGATGTGTAATATATTGTATGTGTGGTATAGTGTAATTTAGTAGTGTGTGCATGCATATTTAACAAAAAAAAATTGTTTATTTACACGTGTATTGATGTTATAACATAAATACTAAAATGAATAATGCCATCAAACAGGTTTTACAGATGTTGTTTACGACAAACCAAGCTAAGCAACACATTGTTACGAACGCAGACAGGACCGCGACTCCCGTCAGGTTCGGAGCTGGCTGGCGGCCCTGCACGGCCTCTGACGTCACGCGCCGGCCACTGACGTGAGGCATGCCCCGCGTGTCTGGCAGGATTACAAGGGTCCTCACTACCCTCCCCCCTCTTCAGTACCCGCGCATAACCACGCCTCGGGCTATCGTCACCTTTAGCGGCCTAGGAGTTCCGTGGTTAGGCCACCACGAGGAGTGGCGTGAATAAGCTTCGCTGTTCTGGGTGTTTCGGGAGTCGGGTCGGCCCGGGATGACGCGACACGCCACAGCCGCTCTCGTCACTTCGAGAAGGACGCCACGGGTATATAAGCGACGACGCTGGCCTCCGTGATAGTTCCGAGTGAGATCCAAGAGTTCTCTGTGAGAAGGGAAGTGCGACATCGGCGAAGAGAGGGAGAGACCCCCTCGAGAGTGGCGCGACGTGAAGCGACGGGATTGAGAGAGTGCGACTGAGTGGCGCGAGACTGTGTGTGTGGACAGACGCGTGGTGAGGGGCGAACCACTGTCGAGACCAGCTCCAGTGAGGAGTGTGAACTGTGGAACTTGACAGACATTGCGTGACTTGAGAATAAACTTATTTAATTGTAATTGGTGATCAGTTTAAGTACAATTATTTATTAGTAATGTAAATATTGATAATAAAAATGTAATAAAACTTATATGTGCTACCCCTTACGAAACCAATTCCCCCACATTACATTCGTAACATTTTAGTGTCAGAAGTGAGATAGTTCAATAAATAGATTTACTGTACAGATTTTAACTAAAATTTAAAAAATAAAATATTTTACAACGTTTTTAGTTATTCGAGAATTGAAGTATTAGTTTAGGAACTGTAGTTAGTTTTGAGTGTAGTATTGGTAGAAAAGTTACTGTTAGTTTTTAGTAGAGGTTTAGGTTAGCTCGTGGGGGAAATTACAGTGTTAGTCATAAGACAGTAGTGATATGCTGGTAGTGTAGTGTATGGTTTTTTCGGCCGAAATGATTATTAAAATAGAGGAATGAAGATGAAGAGTCATGAGGTAATGAAGAAGAGTAAGGAGGAAATGAATAATAAAATTGAGAGTAACCAAGAGGAAATGAAGAATGAAATAAAGAATGGCCAAGAAGAGATGAAAAAATTGTGCCTAGGTATTTGGAATTGATTTTAGCTATATTTGGGGCGCTGAATCTAAATATGAATTTTTATTCTCTCAGCTATAGTTTTTGAGATAAGTGTGAAAACAGAATTAAAACCGCCTGCTTGACTCAAGCCACTTCGTCACCGGGATACCCCAGGGTGGGAATCCCGTCTTCGTTTCAATGCTTCAACTAAATATGAGGTCAGTTTTTGTGTTTTAGCCGTGCAGGATGGATCGAAGTTGATAAAAATTTAGTTCCAGTAGAATAAGTTGTGTAAATCATCCTGATGTGTTTTGCTACATATGTATACGGAGAATACACATGAAAAGATAACAGAAAGATTGTCAGTGACCTTGTAAAGAGAGCTTATCATGGATAATTTGGTGTTAAGCTCGGTGATCAGGATAAATCCTGGGCACCGCATCAGGCTTGTAAAACTTGCACAGAAATTGACGTCAGTGGACTAGCGGGAAAAGAAAAAGTTGGAAATTCGTCGTATCGATGGTTTGGAGAGAACTTAGAAACCTATTAGATTACTGTTATTTCTGTCTAATAAATATGACTGGAATCGAAAAAACCGTAGCAAGTGGACTTATCCTGATTTAGTCTCTGCAAGACGCCCGGTCCCTCAATCAGAGGAAGTACCGATCCCAGCATATCACCAGCTTCCAGAGCTTTCTGAGGGCGAGTGTTGTCTCTATAAACACTCTTCTGATACTAATGAAGGTGACAGTGATTATGAGGGGATGTCAATAATTCCTCAACGTTTCAACCAGGATGAGTTTAATGACCTCGTCAGAGATCTTAACCTGTCAAAATAACCTGTCAAAAGAAGCTTCTGTATTACTGGCTTCCAGGTTGAAGGGAAAAAAAATTGTTGAAACAAGGAACTAGAATTACTTTTTACCGTACAAGAGAAAAGGGTCTGCCACTATTCTTCTCTTAAAAAGAAAATCTTGTATTTTGTAACGAAATTAGAGGACTCCTGGAAAAAATGAGTCTTCCTGAATATTTTCCAAATTATTGGTGCCTATTTATTGATAGTTCAGAGCGAAGCTTGAAATGTGTTCTTTAACACAATGGAAACAAATATGGTTCAATACCAATTGCTCACTCAACGACAATGAAAGAAACATATAGCACCACAGCTTTGGTCTTGAAGAAGATTAGTATCTCTAACATCAGTGGGTTATTTGTATGTATTAAAAATGGTAAATTTTCTCCTCGGACAGAAAAGTGACCACGCAAAATATCCTTGTTTCTTGTGCCTCTGGGATAGCAGAGACAAAAAACACACCACTTACATTAGACAAGAGTGGCCTAAGAGAGAAGACATGGTCGTTGGAGGAAAAAGTTATTAACGAATCGTTAGTTGAACGAGAGAAAAACATCTTTCCTGGGCCTTATGAAGCAGTTTATAAAGGTTCTTGATAATGATGGATAATACTTTTCATTCATAGGGGTGAAAAAGTCTCATTTGAGTAAGGAAAAAATTAAATCAGTAATATTAATGGCCCAGCAATAAATTCATTAAGGTCCAAGCCTTCGTAAATTCAATGAATGAGGCTGAGGGAAAATCCTGGACTTCATTTGTTCCATTATTCGGAAATTTTCTTGGCCAACGAAAATCATAAAAAAACATGTTGAAGTGGTAAAAGATATGCTTAAAAATTTCAGATCCCTTGGGTGCAACATGAGTATTGAGGTGCAGTATTTACATAGCCACCTGAACAGTTTTTCTGAAAATTTAGGAGACAGCAATGAGGAGCAAGGTTGAAGATTTCATGAAGATATTGAAAGTATGGAGGACCGCTATTAAGGACGATGGGATATGCACTTGATGGCAAATTATTGCTGCAGGTTAAAAAGTTTCTGTTCCATGTTATATTCAAGAAGTTCACGAAAAATAAGCTTCCAAAGTGTTGAAAAAGAAACTTCTGAAGTATTGTGTGACTAGTTGGTTCCATCATTGACTTGATAATATTTTTGTATATATAATATTAGTATATACCTATATTTGTTTAATATAATATGTGTATAATATAATGATATTGGTATAATATAATATGTGTTTAATTTAATAATAAGAATTTCATTTTTAATTTTAAGATTCAATTCAGGGATTGAACCTAAAATAAAGTAAAATGTAAATTTCACTAAAACATTATAAATTAGTAATTTGACCTCCTAGGCAAAAACTAACGCCATCTTGTGATTCAGGGAACCTAATTCATATAAAATCACCTCAAATACCCTGACACCAAAACTATTGTCGGCCTGTGTAATAGCCAAAGAGAGATGAAGAATAAAATTAATAATAGCCAAAAAGAAATGAAGTATGAAATGAAGAACTGCCAAAAAGAGGTGAAGAATAATATGAAGACCGAGATAGAGGACATCAAGAAGAACCAATAAGAAATGAAGAATAATATTGATGAAACCAGCATCCAGTTGAATGGCAAAGAACAGAGTTTGGAGAAGCACCTTACACAACAAGAAAAATAACTCGTACAACAAGAAAGCAACTTGTCCGACAGGAACTACAGTTAATTGAACTTGAACAGGCAACCAAACTGCATGTAGAAGCTGTGATTAACGAAACTACAGCTGCTGCAACGTCAACAGAGATCTTCGGAAACCCTCCAAGAGTTCGAAGTTGAAATCGAGCGAATCGTGCACCTCGCCCACCCAGAAGCACCAACAGAGTTCCGCCAGCAGCTAGCCACCAGTGCTCCAGCCAGACAGTTTCTCTCCGTGCTCCACAACATGAGCAGTGCGTATGGCTGCTCCTCGTCAGTCTCTCCTCATGCTCCACAATATGAGCAGTTCGTATTGGTGTTTGTATCTAGATTAAGGTGTTTTGCTGTTTGCCGCTTGTAAAGAAGGACCGGCAAATATTTATTATTTTATAGTTAACCTATTTTCAATTTTTACACCGGTGGCTCACACACATAATTCCTTCTTTGACCTCATTTTTTAAACAGTTCTTCATAAAAATTTGGAATTTGTAGAATAAAACAAAATTTAAACCTGATGGTTAAGGCAGAGATTCCAGTGGCCGGCCTAGTGAGGCGGGACGATAAGTGCGACGCTCGCTGATGCTTGTGGCACGGTGTCGCCTCTAAGCGCATGGCTCTGGATGGCGCCAGTCTTCTTTTCGTAGGACAACTATAATATTTGAGCGGGACCGCGACATTATATGGCGGAGAAATGCAGCTAAATGTGTAATGAAAGTGTCTGTACCGGTTGTTTGATTCCTAAATTCCTATAAATTACTCTGAAAACACGCCTTGTAGCCATTTAAACTCTTCTAAAAATACAGCGTAAAATTTTAATTGTGAAACCAAACTACTTATCGGCCCTCAGCGAATTCCTAAATGCTTTTCGTAAGCAGACCCCACTCGGATATCTGGAGTAGTTTCTCCTGAAGCTGTGCACACCGAGTGTGCCGGGGTAGGCGGGGGCCTTAAGGCTCCTCCGTAGACCAGGAGGTCGTGAGAACATCGCGTACGGAAACTACTGCTTTAGTGAAACATTTTTTTTTTAAATTTAGGTATAATATAAGATTGTGTTTTTATAGGAATTAACAGCTACATTTACTGGAAAATTTTATTTGAGACAATAATGGACACGTGAAAGGTGTGATGCCTGTACGCTGTGCTGAACCAAGCGGCCTACCAGTTTCCCCGTGATCAGGCTGGACCAGTGAGGATACCACATAACTCTTGGGCAGGCGCGCTACAGGAGCCGGGTCTTACAACACACTTGCTAGTCTCACAGTAGCCTAGGTGCCATGGAGTTGTTTCCGCCGTGTGACTAACGAGTTGTTAGAAGGAAATGGGTATGCTCAATAATGATTTTGCTAGAAATAATTTGAGGTATTTTCTTGCATTTGGCAGTCGACACGAAAGATAAATAGGTTTTAAATTGGTCTACGTAGCTGTATTATATTATATATAGGTATATGTAAATATATATACTAATCAAAACGAAACGATTCAGCATTAAAGCGGACTGTGCTGTAGATATATTCGAACAGAAGCTATCTGCATAGTTTCAACATGTAGTTACTTGGTGTTCGTTTAAGGAAGTGACTTGTATTTGATTTCTTATCATTCCATCTGCGGCGAATTTTTTCTCAGTGACGAGAGAAACACAATGGCGCTTCATAACTTTCTCCCGCGACGCCAGCTTTCACTCGACTAGCGGCGGCGCTGTCCGCCCCCGCCGCCGCAGTTCGCGTGCAGGAGACTGAGGCGCGCTGCAGCGATCCTAGCGGCTCGGCCTGAACGACGCCCGCCGCCGCAGTTCGCGTGCAGGAGACTGAGGCGCGCTGCAGCGATCCTAGCGGCTCGGCCTGAACGACGCCCGCCGCCGCAGTTCGCGTGCAGGAGACTGAGGCGCGCTGCAGCGATCCTAGCGGCTCGGCCTGAACGACGCCCGCCGCCGCAGTTCGCGTGCAGGAGACTGAGGCGCGCTGCAGCGATCCTAGCGGCTCGGCCTGAACGACGCCCGCCGCCGCAGTTCGCGTGCAGGAGACTGAGGCGCGCTGCAGCGATCCTAGCGGCTCGGCCTGAACGACGCCCGCCGCCGCAGTTCGCGTGCAGGAGACTGAGGCGCGCTGCAGCGATCCTAGCGGCTCGGCCTGAACGACGCCCGCCGCCGCAGTTCGCGTGCAGGAGACTGAGGCGGCGCGCTGCAGCGATCCTAGCGGCTCGGCCTGAACGACGCCCGCCGCCGCAGTTCGCGTGCAGGAGACTGAGGCGCGCTGCAGCGATCCTAGCGGCTCGGCCTGAACGACGCCCGCCGCCGCAGTTCGCGTGCAGGAGACTGAGGCGCGCTGCAGCGATCCTAGCGGCTCGGCCTGAACGACGCCCGCCGCCGCAGTTCGCGTGCAGGAGACTGAGGCGCGCTGCAGCGATCCTAGCGGCTCGGCCTGAACGACGCCCGCCGCCGCAGTTCGCGTGCAGGAGATTGAGGCGGCGCGCTGCAGCGATCCTAGCGGCTCGGCCTGAACGACGCCCGCCAAAT
Source organism: Bacillus rossius redtenbacheri (assembly GCF_032445375.1). NCBI lineage: Eukaryota > Metazoa > Arthropoda > Insecta > Phasmatodea > Bacillidae > Bacillus > Bacillus rossius. The sequence goes on from NC_086335.1 coordinate 2,641,633, forward strand.
TCACATTCCCTCGTTTTACAATGGGCGATTTCGGCACAGATTTTCTCTCGTCAAAAATATTGTTGTCGTAGAGTAATCCATTAATTCTCCATACATTTTTATGAAAACAGTGTTTTCATAGTCGAAACAAATTATCGCAATCTAAAAAAAATATGTTGACTTAAAGATCGTGAAAAATGCCTTAACTTTAAACATGATGACAAAAGGGCAATGTGACCATAACTTTTAACAATGAAAAATACTTAACTTTAAAACTGAATTTTTGTAATTCGTTTATTTCGTAAATAATTCCACGACATATTATAAAATAGTTTATCTCTTAGAATAGGTGCTCATCTGAAACAAAAAAAAACCTCCGATAAATTGTATTTTTGATTACTACTGTCCAAGAGAAACATCGCTAAGTGTTAATAATGTTGCTAACTCAAACTAACCAACCATTCACAACAATTTACAGCATTTTAAATGTAGCTAACATAAATCTATCAACTGTTCAAACAGTGTGATATTGGTTAACTACTTGAAGTATCGCAATGTTTTTTATCAGTCATCAAATAGAATGATAGGTACTCAAAAATTAAATTTTCCAAAATTGTATACAATATTTTTATAAGAGCACCTACTCTAGAAAGTTACGATTTAAATATTTACAAAAATGTGTTTAAAAGCATTAATATTTATAAAAATAATAAATATTTAAAAGCATTACATGTTGCTGATATGTAACTCCGTAACTTCATACTCATTGAGATTTGTTCCCATAAATAAGTTTTCACAATTAGTTGAAGACAGTAATAGTGTTCTTAATTTAAATGACAGTTGTGCAAAATTTCACTCTTTAATGGGGTGGGAAAGGGAAATGGGTATTGTTTTGGGGGATTTTATATAGGCAGTGACATTTTACATATTTTGAAGGTTAAGTGCATACAATTTTATAATGTTCGGAATAAAACTTTACATTTGTAAAAAAAACGTAAACTTTTCTTTATATTTATGTATACACAATCAATCAATTCGATTATTTTTATAAGATTTTTTATTTTCATTGTAAGTATAAAATAAATGTTATAGGCCTATCTAGTGTAAAATAACCATTCCAACGGACTGGGCTGTGCATTTAAAGTTATTAAAAAATAACATGTGATTTTCTTGAACTATGGTATTAAAATGTAATAGAGTCGTATAAGAAATTGTAAAATATAAATCTAACCGCTCGAGGTTGAGGTCGACGTCAGGTACTTGCGCCCCTCCGCCACGCCTGCCGCCGCGTCCTGGGGTTCATGAAGCGACGACTTCGACAGCAACGTGCCTGAGCAATTTTAACTTCAAAAACAATTTAGAGCCCTTAGCAACATCGTAATTGTGGCTACCAAGCATTGCAGGAAGTTTCCCAGCCATAATAAATAACAACTTCAGAAAACTTGGAAAAACGTACATTCAAAACGGTCAAAATACCCTTATCACATATGCGCTAACGGTGTAGGATCAGGCCATGTCGCTATAATGCGCTGTATAACGTGTCTCCCGCTTTTTCTATGACTTCCCTATAGTATTCCATTACAGTATTCGGTCCAGGTATAAGGGCGATTAACATCTTTATTTTGTTCATCTAGGGCAGGCTTCTTGTTTCGCTGGTGAAAGTTTAGAATACGCGCCTTTTCAGCTCAATTTTAAATTTACTTACTCCGTAATAATGTAGTAGTAATCCTTATCGTGGCTATATGGTGAACACAGAAAATACTGTTTATCAATTATTTTGATTTCTGGACACAAGCCGAATAAAAAAAGTCGTTATCTTGGCATACATAAAGCATTCTAGTAGCCCAGTCAGTTGATGTTGACCTGTCGTCTCCAACCAGGGGTGCAGTAGCCTCGCCTTCCGCCGGTGTCCGTGTGCAGGCGACGTGCAGGTAGTGTCGCTAGCCTCTGCTCTACTCGCGCTGCCTCTGGTCATCGGGCCACATTGCCGTAGTGAAACTGTCCTGGAATATGTTTTGGAAACTTACATAGTCTTAACGTGAAATTATTACAACTTTAAAAATTCGTGTTTAAACTTTTTTTTATTACATTTATGATGTGGCGTCTCGATTACAGTTTTGCGTGTCTGTAGCACAACGCAAAGTGTAGTGTGTAGTGTGTCAGTAGACCAAGACGGGGACGCGAACATCGGGGTGAAGTACTTCCCGATAGCAATCCACCCTTTACTCTCAAGTGTTCTCGAGAAGCAAAGCACGGCTGATATCACCCAAGACGTTGCTGTCGGAGTCGCTAAGGCAGCGTGGCCCACTGCCTGCCTCGCTACCGACTCCAATTCAAACATTAAATACATTGTTTTATTTCAGAAATTAAATGTATGCATTATATCATGTGTGCAAAATTTCATCAAGAAACACCAAAATTCTCTTAAGTGGTTGGTAAAGGGATATTATGGTTTTCTGGATCTCGTGTAGAAAGTTATTTTAGTAGCTTTTCTAAATTAGTCATAGACGATACATTTGGTCAGTTGTCAAAATTATGTCAAGATGTACCAGAAAGAATTCCGCTGTTTTTTTTTTTTTTTTTTTTTTCGAAATAAAATGTGGTAAATGACATTCTTCATGAATTTTTAAAGCCAAGTTTGCAAAATTTCATCCAGCTGTGGATAAAACTGTAAATTAGTATAAACGCAAACCAGCCTAAACACTACTATATATATGTCCAATAAATTACTTCGATTGTATTCATTAAATTTTCCTTTACTGTAAGAAAAATATAAAGTTGCTATGGATAACTAGTGCACAATAACAAAATAAAACTATCTGGGCTGTGCATTGAAAGTTATTATAAAACTTGGTTAAAGAAATATCAAGTAATAATATATATGTTTAGTGTTTTAAATTAAGCTTCAAAAGGGAACTTGGAATCGCTTCACCATGCATTTAACTATTCAGTTAAATTCACGTTATACCAATTTAGAATTTTTTTTTGTTTTGAATAAATTAATCCCAGGATGACAATGTAATTTTTTATTTTTTTATTTTCGTGATTATTAAAGTTTATTAATGTATTGCAGGATAGTTTTGCTATTACAAAGATGTATTCGGCACACATGTGCGCGTGGTAGCTGCATCCCCCGATGTCGACGACAGGGAATGCACAGAATGAGTCTCACTTCGGCTGCAGATTAATCACGTAAAAATATGCTCCAAACATGTGCATTATTTATGGTCTAAATTGTTTCCCAAGCTTTTGAAGAGGCAGTTGAACCAGTTTGTTTTTAAAATAATGAAGAAACTATTTATGATGAAATTCAGAGTCTGCTTAGTGTCCAATTGAACAAATTTCTATAAACACTGCCGATCTTGTCGCTGAAGTAAAATTATTAAATGTAAATATTTTAGAGTAACATCCTTATGTTGATTATTAATCGCCATGTCAACATTAACGAAAAAGGTCACCCTACCGTTTTCGCGAGAAACTGATGCAAAATTTAGAAGGAAATACTTCAATGCCTGGCAGATGTGCAACACTCGCATCACTCAAGTTGATACAGCTGCCATCAGGGGCCTCGATGTACACGCAAATGAAGGTATTTCGAAGAAAACACTGAAATGATAACGAAACTAAAACTACTGAAGACATAACTTAATCACATAAAACATGAATGCTCTACAACACATACGTGTCATCAAACACCACAAGAAAAATGGAGAAAAATGTAGTCACACCTTTATTTTTCAGGAAATATATTTTCATAAAACATAACTTGTTAGTTAAAAGTATATTTTTCATTAGGTACTACAGTTCACAAAACTTAGAATGTAGTGTCATGAGTGCATTCCAATTCTGGAATAAACCACGCGTCAAGACACAACAATGGGAAACAGGATGTTCCATTTACCGCCGGAATACATGAGATAAATACATAAATACGTATGTGTATCATTGCATTGACAGGCACTTAGTATTGTGTTTATGTTGATGTAAGCACGGGAAATTTTAAAGATTTCCATATTTAAAACGCAATCTTAAGGATTTAAGTACCGGGTTATGTACTAGTTACAAGTTACAAGTGTTCCACAAAGAATTATTGTCAAAAGTGTAAGAATAAAAGTACTATTGTACAAGTTGACAATATTTATGTAAGGTGTGTTAGGAATATTAAAATTAGTATTATTTTTGGCTGGTTTGTTCGAAATTTCTTTGAATATATGAACAAGTTGTCATATTAAATTATGCGAGGACAAGGACATCATCATAATCTCTGATAAATGCATCAATCAAGAGAGCTCAATAGCTTTGTAAACAATCCACGAGAAGGCTTGTGACTTGGGATTAATCCCGGCAGACAAAATTTTACATACACGAGAGACACATTTTGGCAGAATCTGAAGTAAAACACCACTGTAAAATTCCGAACTTATTATTGATAGTTATACTTTTAAACCTACTCTTAGACTATAGTTCATATCTTTAACAAAAATTACAACATATTACAAATAATTAGGTAGATTATTTTTAAAAGTAATTAAAAAATATAAAGTATAAATATGGATGGATAATCTTGAACATAAAACCCCTACCTCACTGCCGTGCATGTCTGACAGAATGGCTCTGCGCCCTAGTTGTAGCCACACACGGCTCCAGTGTTGCTGGTGAAGCTATACCTCGGTTTTTGCGGCAGTGAAGTCAGTTCCTAAGTTCCTAAGCTTCAGTAGAGTTTTACAGCATTCATTAGCAATTGCTTATTAAATTTAAAAATACTTTGAAAATTGTAATTTTACCAAGTATTATAAATACTTTACTTTATTTCCTTCATCTGAAGACGTATTCCAGATAGTGAATACTCAAATAACAACAAAATAATTAACTATTCAACAAACTTTCACCTACCTCAAGAGCTAGGTTATATTGTTATTACATTTTACAAGTTTATTTTACACACTTGTACTTTTCATCCCAAGCATGTGTGGACTATTGTAGAAAAACACTTGTAACTTATATACATTCACTGGGATTTACATGTATTCACTTGTTCATTAGAGGAACACAATTTCTTTCTTACTTTAAAACTTGTAGAACACTTGTGTAATAAGCCCCAAGCTGCTATGCACGAGGCGACAATCAGTGGCCACACAATGAACAGTAAAGTGAAACCACCAGCAGGCACTATCATGAATGGCCATAGCCTCGCATCTAGCGAGCTCGTGAAGTGGCGGTCTGGTGGTCGCGAGCGCCCCTGGCTTGTTGGTATTCGAGAATACCCCGACATGGCCCACAGAGTCTGTGCATCTGCTCTTCCATGCGCCACGTTTACATTGCTGTGTGCAGTCTGGTTTCCATATGCCAGCCAGTCGGAGAACAACTAAGAGATGTCTTTTGAATCTGTCTTCAAACTTCGTCGTGGAATGAGTACTGGGTTTAGGACCAACAACTTCGAGAGTATGGTTTGGGTACACGATGACAAGATGAGAAGACAACGTCCACTATACACACATTTATTCCACGAGAACATTAAAGCAACACTTGAATGTTTTGTCGTGGGCAGAATTCGCAACCTCCGCCTTTCGCTGTCTTCTTGTTGGGTTTGAAACCAACAGGGGGAGGGCTAGAGCCGGACGAACGTGACACAACAGTTGTTATCTAAACTTTTCTATTTATCAACACTTATATTACAAAAGAACTGTTCCACACGACTGCTCCATAAGCATGATAAAGACGTGCAATGGTGGCATCCACGACGCATCGCCACCTTTTAACAAACATTTAAAATAATGTAGCATTAATCAAATAAACAACATAATATTCTGAAGTTACTTGGGATGAATTTACTCTAACTTTCTATGCAACAACAGTGGGTCGTCACAGTGACTTTACATTAACCCTTAACCGGAGACGTGAAAATATTTGACATATCTGGTGACGTGGTGCCACTTAGACCCCAAAATGTTTTGTAGAAATCAACTGATTAGAAATTATTTTTGTTCCATGTAAAATTATTTAATGCATTTTTATACTTATTAATAAATTAAAAAATAAATTAGTAAATAATTATTTACCAATTATAAAATACAATTTTTTTCCATTGGTGCTTGCTCAAATAAATCTAAAAATGCCTATTTGTAATAATTGCTTTTTTGAAAAAAAAAAAAAAAAAAAGCATATGGTAGCCTAAAAGTTTTATTTGCTATTCAATATAGATATAGTGACAAAACAAAATCTAGAAAACTTCTACGAATAATAAGACTTTTTCATAAAATCTACAGCAGATAAATTTTCCCAAAAAAAGAAATTACTCCCCCCCCCCCCCCCAATATTTTCCTTGCATAACCAATGCTTAAACCACAACAAAATATATAATATAGCTAACCAGAAAGCACATGCATACTTATATATTTTGCAAATGGCATTTTTACATAAAATATATTAGTCGAACATTGTTTGAAAAAATTAAATTTGTACGAAAAGTCACTCTGTAGTACAGTATTTGCACATGTTTGCTCTGCAATCATCACACATTGCTTTTCCACACACGCTTTGATCACTTAAGTCACTAAAAATATCTTTCAACCACTTAGAAATAGTTTCGTCATAATCTGGATCGCCCACACGTACACATGTTCGTTTAGAAGCCATTTGATCACTTCTGAGATAGAAACATAACCGGTGACGTGGTGCCAATACGACCCCAAGTTATCTTTGCGACCTGATATCTAGCGCCAGACAGCGTAAACAAATCTGACACTGCAGTAGCTATAGGGGATGCTGGGTGTAATGGGCGTATTACATGGTCCCGTCTGGCGTGGTGGCAATCCCGGCCGCTCAGGTAGTTGGTAGAGGGGCTCGAGCCTCGTGGCCTGGCGTTATTACAATAAAACAGTTCATTAAAGATAGCTGCGTCTAATACCAATGGCCATGGGGCTACACTGTCCCGCCTGTGACCGTCGAGGGGTGGAGTCGTCCCCTACTCTGCAAGGTTAGAGGGGCTGGCGACGGAAACAGAGCCAGGATGTGCTGCAACTAACTGGTGGTTGCGGCCTAATCTCGCCGTGCATGGCTCCGGCGACTAAGCACTGCGGACTTGACAAGCTGTAGTGATTGCTCATGACCCCCGTGATTCAAGATGGTCGACACGTGATGGCCACAACGACTCCTCGGCACTCCGTCACGTGTCTCCGGCCCAGTCCCGGGTCGACTCATCTGCAAGCGCTATCTCGACTCCCTCCCCCGCCCTGTCGCGCGACTCGCGGTGGACAACATCACACACGGCCCTTCAATGAATGTGAGTAAAATATATTACACTCTTATTTTAATTAAACACGAGTCTTGCTCAAAAGACAATCATATCACACTTAAAAGAAAACACATGCCGGTGCGTTGGCATCCCTGGTTCTACCGTTCCCCCCCCCTCCCCCCGCCTCCTCCACTGCCACAATCTACACTTGGCCGCGCACGTGCACTGGCAGTCCTCGGGGTAAAGAGGTGGCAATGTGCACCAACGATCTAGGCAACTAGAAGAAGCACTTGTTTTTACGAATTGTGGGGGTAGGTTCGTAAGGGTAGCCCAATTAATGTTTAATTCAGTTTTATTAATTACTAATAACTACAGCTTGAATTTAATGAAGAACACTCAGTCTAATCTCTGTCTGCAACATCAGTCTCACGCCGATCACTCACACACTAGCCTGCACACTGGAGCTCGGCTCGACAGTGGCTCGCTCCTCTGCCGGTCACAGTGCTCGACGACCACCTCGCCGCTACTGCCGCTACTGCCGCTACTGCCGCTACTGCCGCTACCAGCCGCCGCGCAGGTAACTACCCTCGCTGTCTGCAACATCAGTCTCACGCCGATCACTCACACACACTAGCCTGCACACTGGAGCTCGGCTCGACAGTGGCTCGCTCCTCTGCCGGTCACAGTGCTCGACGACCACCTCGCCGCTACTGCCGCTACTGCCGCTACTGCCGCTACTGCCGCTACCAGCCGCCGCGCAGGTAACTACCCTCGCTGTCTGCAACATCAGTCTCACGCCGATCACTCACACACTAGCCTGCACACTGGAGCTCGGCTCGACAGTGGCTCGCTCCTCTGCCGGTCACAGTGCTCGACGACCACCTCGCCGCTACTGCCGCTACTGCCGCTACCAGCCGCCGCGCAGGTAACTACCCTCGCTGTCTGCAACATCAGTCTCACGCCGATCACTCACACACTAGCCTGCACACTGGAGCTCGGCTCGACAGTGGCTCGCTCCTCTGCCGGTCACAGTGCTCGACGACCACCTCGCCGCTACTGCCGCTACCAGCCGCCGCGCAGGTAACTACCCTCGCTGTCTGCAACATCAGTCTCACGCCGATCACTCACACACACTAGCCTGCACACTGGAGCTCGGCTCGACAGTGGCTCGCTCCTCTGCCGGTCACAGTGCTCGACGACCACCTCGCCGCTACTGCCGCTACCAGCCGCCGCGCAGGTAACTACCCTCGCTGACTGCAACATTAGTCTCACGCCGATCACTCACACACACTAGCCTGCACACTGGAGCTCGGCTCGACAGTGGCTCGCTCCTCTGCCGGTCACAGTGCTCGACGACCACCTCGCCGCTACTGCCGCTACTGCCGCTACTGCCGCTACCAGCCGCCGCGCAGGTAACTACCCTCGCTGTCTGCAACATCAGTCTCACGCCGATCACTCACACACTAGCCTGCACACTGGAGCTCGGCCCGACAGTGGCTCGCTCCTCTGCCGGTCACAGTGCTCGAAGACCACTTCTCCGCTACTGCCGCTACCAGCCGCCGCGCAGGTAACTACCCTCGCTGTCTGCAACATCAGTCTCACGCCGATCACTCACACACTAGCCTGCACACTGGAGCTCGGCCCGACAGTGGCTCGCTCCTCTGCCGGTCACAGTGCTCGAAGACCACTTCTCCGCTACTGCCGCTACCAGCCGCCGCGCAGGTAACTACCCTCGCTGTCTGCAACATCAGTCTCACGCCGATCACTCACACACACTAGCCTGCACACTGGAGCTCGGCCCGACAGTGGCTCGCTCCTCTGCCGGTCACAGTGCTCGACGACCACCTCGCCGCTACTGCCGCTACCAGCCGCCGCGCAGGTAACTACCCCCGCTGTCTGCAACATCAGTCTCACACCGATCACTCACACACACTAGCCTGCACACTGGAGCTCGGCCCGACAGTGGCTCGCTCCTCTGCCGGTCACAGTGCTCGACGACCACCTCGCCGCTACTGCCGCTACTGCCGCTACTGCCGCTACCAGCCGCCGCGCAGGTAACTACTCTCTCTGTCTGTAACACCAGTCTCACGCCGATCACTCACACACACTAGCCTGCACACTGGAGCTCGGCTCGACAGTGGCTCGCTCCTCTGCCGGTCACAGTGCTCGACGACCACCTCGCCGCTACTGCCGCTACTGCCGCTACCAGCCGCCGCGCAGGTAACTACTCTCTCTGTCTGTAACACCAGTCTCACGCCGATCACTCACACACACTAGCCTGCACACTGGAGCTCGGCTCGACAGTGGCTCGCTCCTCTGCCGGTCACAGTGCTCGACGACCACCTCGCCGCTACTGCCGCTACTGCCGCTACTGCCGCTACCAGCCGCCGCGCAGGTCACTACCCTCGCTGTCTGCAACATCAGTCTCACACCGATCACTCACACACACTAGCCTGCACACTGGAGCTCGGCCCGACAGTATCTCGCTCCTCTGCCGGTCACAGTGCTCGACGACCACCTCGCCGCTACTGCCGCTACTGCCGCTACCAGCCGCCGCGCAGGTAACTACTCTCTCTGTCTGTAACACCAGTCTCACGCCGATCACTCACACACACTAGCCTGCACACTGGAGCTCGGCTCGACAGTGGCTCGCTCTTCTGCCGGTCACAGTGCTCGACGACCACCTCGCCGCTACTGCCGCTACTGCCGCTACTGCCGCTACCAGCCGCCGCGCAGGTAACTACTCTCTCTGTCTGTAACACCAGTCTCACGCCGATCACTCACACACACTAGCCTGCACACTGGAGCTCGGCTCGACAGTGGCTCGCTCCTCTGCCGGTCACAGTGCTCGACGACCACCTCGCCGCTACTGCCGCTACTGCCGCTACTGCCGCTACCAGCCGCCGCGCAGGTCACTACCCTCGCTGTCTGCAACATCAGTCTCACACCGATCACTCACACACACTAGCCTGCACACTGGAGCTCGGCCCGACAGTGGCTCGCTCCTCTGCCGGTCACAGTGCTCGACGACCACCTCGCCGCTACTGCCGCTACTGCCGCTACCAGCCGCCGCGCAGGTAACTACTCTCTCTGTCAGTAACACCAGTCTCACGCCGATCACTCACACACACTAGCCTGCACACTGGAGCTCGGCCCGACAGTGGCTCGCTCTTCTGCCGGTCACAGTGCTCGACGACCACCTCGCCGCTACTGCCGCTACTGCCGCTACTGCCGCTACCAGCCGCCGCGCAGGTAACTACTCTCTCTGTCTGTAACACCAGTCTCACGCCGATCACTCACACACACTAGCCTGCACACTGGAGCTCGGCTCGACAGTGGCTCGCTCCTCTGCCGGTCACAGTGCTCGACGACCACCTCGCCGCTACTGCCGCTACTGCCGCTACTGCCGCTACCAGCCGCCGCGCAGGTCACTACCCTCGCTGTCTGCAACATCAGTCTCACACCGATCACTCACACACACTAGCCTGCACACTGGAGCTCGGCCCGACAGTGGCTCGCTCCTCTGCCGGTCACAGTGCTCGACGACCACCTCGCCGCTACTGCCGCTACCAGCCGCCGCGCAGGTAACTACTCTCTCTGTCTGTAACACCAGTCTCACGCCGATCACTCACACACACTAGCCTGCACACTGGAGCTCGGCCCGACAGTGGCTCGCTCTTCTGCCGGTCACAGTGCTCGACGACCACCTCGCCGCTACTGCCGCTACTGCCGCTACTGCCGCTACCAGCCGCCGCGCAGGTAACTACTCTCTCTGTCTGTAACACCAGTCTCACGCCGATCACTCACACACACTAGCCTGCACACTGGAGCTCGGCCCGACAGTGGCTCGCTCTTCTGCCGGTCACAGTGCTCGACGACCACCTCGCCGCTACTGCCGCTACTGCCGCTACTGCCGCTACCAGCCGCCGCGCAGGTAACTACTCTCTCTGTCTGTAACACCAGTCTCACGCCGATCACTCACACACACTAGCCTGCACACTGGAGCTCGGCTCGACAGTGGCTCGCTCCTCTGCCGGTCACAGTGCTCGACGACCACCTCGCCGCTACTGCCGCTACCAGCCGCCGCGCAGGTCACTACCCTCGCTGTCTGCAACATCAGTCTCACACCGATCACTCACACACACTAGCCTGCACACTGGAGCTCGGCCCGACAGTGGCTCGCTCCTCTGCCGGTCCCAGTGCTCGACGACCACCTCGCCGCTACTGCCGCTACTGCCGCTACCAGCCGCCGCGCAGGTAACTACTCTCTCTGTCTGTAACACCAGTCTCACGCCGATCACTCACACACACTAGCCTGCACACTGGAGCTCGGCTCGACAGTGGCTCGCTCTTCTGCCGGTCACAGTGCTCGACGACCACCTCGCCGCTACTGCCGCTACTGCCGCTACCAGCCGCCGCGCAGGTAACTACTCTCTCTGTCTGTAACACCAGTCTCACGCCGATCACTCACACACACTAGCCTGCACACTGGAGCTCGGCTCGACAGTGGCTCGCTCCTCTGCCGGTCACAGTGCTCGACGACCACCTCGCCGCTACTGCCGCTACTGCCGCTACTGCCGCTACCAGCCGCCGCGCAGGTCACTACCCTCGCTGTCTGCAACATCAGTCTCACACCGATCACTCACACACACTAGCCTGCACACTGGAGCTCGGCCCGACAGTGGCTCGCTCCTCTGCCGGTCACAGTGCTCGACGACCACCTCGCCGCTACTGCCGCTACTGCCGCTACCAGCCGCCGCGCAGGTAACTACTCTCTCTGTCTGTAACACCAGTCTCACGCCGATCACTCACACACACTAGCCTGCACACTGGAGCTCGGCCCGACAGTGGCTCGCTCTTCTGCCGGTCACAGTGCTCGACGACCACCTCGCCGCTACTGCCGCTACTGCCGCTACTGCCGCTACCAGCCGCCGCGCAGGTAACTACTCTCTCTGTCTGTAACACCAGTCTCACGCCGATCACTCACACACACTAGCCTGCACACTGGAGCTCGGCTCGACAGTGGCTCGCTCCTCTGCCGGTCACAGTGCTCGACGACCACCTCGCCGCTACTGCCGCTACTGCCGCTACTGCCGCTACCAGCCGCCGCGCAGGTAACTACTCTCTCTGTCTGTAACACCAGTCTCACGCCGATCACTCACACACACTAGCCTGCACACTGGAGCTCGGCTCGACAGTGGCTCGCTCTTCTGCCGGTCACAGTGCTCGACGACCACCTCGCCGCTACTGCCGCTACTGCCGCTACTGCCGCTACCAGCCGCCGCGCAGGTAACTACTCTCTCTGTCTGTAACACCAGTCTCACGCCGATCGCTCACACACACTAGCCTGCACACTGGAGCTCGGCTCGACAGTGGCTCGCTCCTCTGCCGGTCACAGTGCTCGACGACCACCTCGCCGCTACTGCCGCTACCAGCCGCCGCGCAGGTCACTACCCTCGCTGTCTGCAACATCAGTCTCACGCCGATCACTCACACACTAGCCTGCACACTGGAGCTCGGCTCGACAGTGGCTCGCTCCTCTGCCGGTCACAGTGCTCGACGACCACCTCGCCGCTGCTGCCGCTACCAGCCGCCGCGCAGGTAACTACCCTCGCTGTCTGCAACATCATTCTCACGCCGATCACTCACACACACTAGCCTGCACACTGGAGCTCGGCTCGACAGTGGCTCGCTCCTCTGCCGGTCACAGTGCTCGACGACCACCTCGCCGCTACTGCCGCTACTGCCGCTACTGCCGCTACCAGCCGCCGCGCAGGTAACTACTCTCTCTGTCTATAACACCAGTCTCACGCCGATCACTCACACACACTAGCCTGCACACTGGAGCTCGGCTCGACAGTGGCTCGCTCCTCTGCCGGTCACAGTGCTCGACGACCACCTCGCCGCTACTGCCGCTACTGCCGCTACCAGCCGCCGCGCAGGTCACTACCCTCGCTGTCTGCAACATCAGTCTCACGCCGATCACTCACACACTAGCCTGCACACTGGAGCTCGGCTCGACAGTGGCTCGCTCCTCTGCCGGTCACAGTGCTCGACGACCACCTCGCCGCTACTGCCGCTACCAGCCGCCGCGCAGGTAACTACCCTCGCTGTCTGCAACATTAGTCTCACGCCGATCACTCACACACACTAGCCTGCACACTGGAGCTCGGCTCGACAGTGGCTCGCTCCTCTGACGGTCACAGTGCTCGACGACCACCTCGCCGCTACTGCCGCTACTGCCACTACTGCCGCTACTGCTGCTACCAGCCGCCGCGCAGGTAACTACCCTCGCTGTCTGCAACATCAGTCTCACGCCGATCACTCACACACACTAGCCTGCACACTGGAGCTCGGCTCGACAGTGGCTCGCTCCTCTGCCGGTCACAGTGCTCGACGACCACCTCGCCGCTACTGCAGCTACCAGCCGCCGCGCAGGTAACTACCCTCGCTGTCTGCAACATCAGTCTCACGCCGATCACTCACACACACTAGCCTGCACACTGGAGCTCGGCTCGACAGTGGCTCGCTCCTCTGCCGGTCACAGTGCTCGACGACCACCTCGCCGCTACTGCCGCTACCAGCCGCCGCGCAGGTAACTACCCTCGCTGTCTGCAACATCAGTCTCACGCCGATCACTCACACACTAGCCTGCACACTGGAGCTCGGCTCGACAGTGGCTCGCTCCTCTGCCGGTCATAGTGCTCGACGACCACCTCGCCGCTACTGCCGCTACCAGCCGCCGCGCAGGTAACTACCCTCGCTGTCTGCAACATCAGTCTCACGCCGATCACTCACACACTAGCCTGCACACTGGAGCTCGGCCCGACAGTGGCTCGCTCCTCTGCCGGTCACAGTGCTCGACGACCACCTCGCCGCTACTGCAGCTACCAGCCGCCGCGCAGGTAACTACCCTCGCTGTCTGCAACATCAGTCTCACGCCGATCACTCACACACACTAGCCTGCACACTGGAGCTCGGCTCGACAGTGGCTCGCTCCTCTGCCGGTCACAGTGCTCGACGACCACCTCGCCGCTACTGCAGCTACCAGCCGCCGCGCAGGTAACTACCCTCGCTGTCTGCAACATCAGTCTCACGCCGATCACTCACACACTAGCCTGCACACTGGAGCTCGGCTCGACAGTGGCTCGCTCCTCTGCCGGTCACAGTGCTCGACGACCACCTCGCCGCTACTGCAGCTACCAGCCGCCGCGCAGGTAACTACCCTCGCTGTCTGCAACATCAGTCTCACGCCGATCACTCACACACTAGCCTGCACACTGGAGCTCGGCTCGACAGTGGCTCGCTCCTCTGCCGGTCACAGTGCTCGACGACCACCTCGCCGCTACTGCAGCTACCAGCCGCCGCGCAGGTAACTACCCTCGCTGTCTGCAACATCAGTCTCACGCCGATCACTCACACACTAGCCTGCACACTGGAGCTCGGCTCGACAGTGGCTCGCTCCTCTGCCGGTCACAGTGCTCGACGACCACCTCGCCGCTACTGCCGCTACCAGCCGCCGCGCAGGTAACTACCCTCGCTGTCTGCAACATCAGTCTCACGCCGATCACTCACACACACTAGCCTGCACACTGGAGCTCGGCTCGACAGTGGCTCGCTCCTCTGCCGGTCACAGTGCTCAACGACCACCTCGCCGCTACTGCCGCTACCAGCCGCCGCGCAGGTAACTACCCTCGCTGTCTGCAACATCAGTCTCACGCCGATCACTCACACACTAGCCTGCACACTGGAGCTCGGCTCGACAGTGGCTCGCTCTTCTGCCGGTCACAGTGCTCGACGACCACCTCGCCGCTACTGCCGCTACCAGCCGCCGCGCAGGTAACTATTCTCTCTGTCTGCAACATTAGTCTCACGCCGATCACTCACACACACTAGCCTGCACACTGGAGCTCGGCTCGACAGTGGCTCGCTCCTCTGCCGGTCACAGTGCTCGACGACCACCTCGCCGCTACTGCCGCTACCAGCCGCCGCGCAGGTAACTACCCTCGCTGTCTGCAACATCAGTCTCACGCCGATCACTCACACACTAGCCTGCACACTGGAGCTCGGCCCGACAGTGGCTCGCTCCTCTGCCGGTCACAGTGCTCGACGACCACCTCGCCGCTACTGCCGCTACCAGCCGCCGCGCAGGTCACTACCCTCGCTGTCTGCAACATCAGTCTCACCCCGATCACTCACACACACTAGCCTGCACACTGGAGCTCGGCTCGACAGTGGCTCGCTCCTCTGCCGGTCACAGTGCTCGACGACCACCTCGCCGCTACTGCCGCTACTGCCGCTACTGCCGCTACCAGCCGCCGCGCAGGTCACTACCCTCGCTGTCTGCAACATCAGTCTCACGCCGATCACTCACACACACTAGCCTGCACACTGGAGCTCGGCCCGACAGTGGCTCGCTCCTCTGCCGGTCACAGTGCTCGACGACCACCTCGCCGCTACTGCCGCTACTGCCGCTACTGCCGCTACCAGCCGCCGCGCAGGTCACTACCCTCGCTGTCTGCAACATCAGTCTCACGCCGATCACTCACACACACTAGCCTGCATACTGGAGCTCGGCTCGACAGTGGCTCGCTCCTCTGCCGGTCACAGTGCTCGACGACCACCTCGCCGCTACTGCCGCTACCAGCCGCCGCGCAGGTCACTACCCTCGCTGTCTGCAACATCAGTCTCACACCGATCACTCACACACACTAGCCTGCACACTGGAGCTCGGCCCGACAGTGGCTCGCTCCTCTGCCGGTCACAGTGCTCGACGACCACCTCGCCGCTACTGCCGCTACTGCCGCTACTGCCGCTACCAGCCGCCGCGCAGGTAACTACTCTCTCTGTCTGTAACACCAGTCTCACGCCGATCACTCACACACACTAGCCTGCACACTGGAGCTCGGCTCGACAGTGGCTCGCTCCTCTGCCGGTCACAGTGCTCGACGACCACCTCGCCGCTACTGCCGCTACTGCCGCTACTGCCGCTACCAGCCGCCGCGCAGGTCACTACCCTCGCTGTCTGCAACATCAGTCTCACGCCGATCACTCACACACTAGCCTGCACACTGGAGCTCGGCTCGACAGTGGCTCGCTCCTCTGCCGGTCACAGTGCTCGACGACCAGCTCGCCGGTACTGCCACTACCAGCCGCCGCGCAGGTAACTACCCTCGCTGTCTGCAACATCAGTCTCACGCCGATCACTCACACACACTAGCCTGCACACTGGAGCTCGGCTCGACAGTGGCTCGCTCCTCTGCCGGTCACAGTGCTCGACGACCACCTCGCCGCTACTGCCGCTACCAGCCGCCGTGCAGGTCACTACCCTCGCTGTCTGCAACATCAGTCTCACGCCGATCACTCACACACTAGCCTGCACACTGGAGCTCGGCTCGACAGTGGCTCGCTCCTCTGCCGGTCACAGTGCTCGACGACCACCTCGCCGCTACTGCCGCTACCAGCCGCCGCGCAGGTAACTACCCTCGCTGTCTGCAACATCAGTCTCACGCCGATCACTCACACACACTAGCCTGCACACTGGAGCTCGGCCCGACAGTGGCTCGCTCCTCTGCCGGTCACAGTGCTCGACGACCACCTCGCCGCTACTGCCGCTACTGCCGCTACTGCCGCTACCAGCCGCCGCGCAGGTAACTACTCTCTCTGTCTATAACACCAGTCTCACGCCGATCACTCACACACACTAGCCTGCACACTGGAGCTCGGCTCGACAGTGGCTCGCTCCTCTGCCGGTCTCAGTGCTCGACGACCACCTCTCCGCTACTGCCGCTACCAGCCGCCGCGCAGGTAACTACCCTCGCTGTCTGCAACATCAGTCTCACGCCGATCACTCACACTCACTAGCCTGCACACTGGAGCTCGGCTCGACAGTGGCTCGCTCCTCTGCCGGTCACAGTGCTCGACGACCACCTCGCCGCTACTGCCGCTACCAGCCGCCGCGCAGGTAACTACCCTCGCTGTCTGCAACATCAGTCTCACGCCGATCACTCACACACACTAGCCTGCACACTGGAGCTCGGCTCGACAGTGGCTCGCTCCTCTGCCGGTCACAGTGCTCGACGACCACCTCGCCGCTACTGCAGCTACCAGCCGCCGCGCAGGTAACTACCTTCGCTGTCTGCAACATCAGTCTCACGCCGATCACTCACACACACTAGCCTGCACACTGGAGCTCGGCTCGACAGTGGCTCGCTCCTCTGCCGGTCACAGTGCTCGACGACCACCTCGCCGCTACTGCTGCTACCAGCCGCCGCCCAGGTAACTACCCTCGCTGTCTGCAACATCAGTCTCACGCCGATCACTCACACACTAGCCTGCACACTGGAGCTCGGCTCGACAGTGGCTCGCTCCTCTGCCGGTCACAGTGCTCGACAACCACCTCGCCGCTACTGCCGCTGCCAGCCTCCGCGCAGGTCACCACTACTCTCTGCTCGGAAGCGCGGGAACACCCGGACACCGCGTGTCCCTTGCCCCGAGGCGACGACCCCAGAACTCTCCAGACTCGGCTTCCAGGTGGGTGTGGCTGGCGACACACACACCTCCCTCGGAGGGATCAGGGAAGGGTCCCTGGCCTTTAGAACATGGCGGAAGCGACAAGAACAAAAATTGTTTAAACGTGTGTTTTCAGAAGATTATTTATGCATGAAACAACCGTTAAATGTTCTCAAAAGTACTCAAGGGACTCGCAATATACTTTTTATCTTCATCCCCCCCCCCCCCCACCGGGGCATATAATGTTATGAGTAATGATACCACATATTACACCCTTCACCTTCGTGTGCGCTACTTTACGATCATCCTGTACTTTATTGAATTTACTGTCTAGTTTCTTCGGGCGCTAGTCCCCACGTCGCAACTGTTTACATTAGTCTTATTGATGTTTACTTGACTTCATCAATCTCCGGCTCACAGGCCTAGACAGTACGAAAGTTGATTTTCACTTATTGAAAATCGAGGCCTCTTTGGGTCTTTACTCTTAGACTTTCCTACTAACCAAGTTTAACTTCATCTGAATGCAAAAGGCATTACTCGCTCATGCACTCCCGCCCACTGCGCGGATCAAACCACTCGGAGTACTCGTCTTAATTTCCTGTCAGGCCCTCTCGCGCCCCTGCTGTTCTCTGCTGGTCGTAGCGAGAGGTCTGTTGCTGCGAGCCTCCCATTCGTGTTGGCTTCCTTGGCTTCTTCATGAGAGGATGCGTACTACGCAACCCTGAGCTCTGGGTGTCGGGTTGCGCACCCGCCACTCGCTCTCGGTGCTGCCTTCCCCGTAGTCACCTGGCTAGTAGGCATGGGCGATGCCGAGCAAGGCGCTACTTGCTGGGCTAGCAGCAGTAGCTGGGAGAGTTGGCCGACATGGAGGTCATGTAGTGGCTCGCCGATGCAGCCTTCTCGCTCGTAGCCTTCTGACCTGACTGCCGTGGACTGCTCTGATAACTGTTCTTCTTTTTTCCGAGGACCTGGGTGTTTCCCAGGGTTAAAGCACACACACCATATCGTGCTGGAATTTAACCATGCGATTGAAGCCATGGCTGACGTTCCTTTGGTCGCCCTAGTTCAAGCCAGCAACTGTGGGGATCAACTGTCATGCTTCCAGCCAGCGAGATCACTTGTGGATCAGGGGATAGTTCGAGGTGAGAAGTGTTGGATGGGACAGAAGGAGCTGTCATGCAGGGTGTTGCGGCCAACTGACTGGACGGGCATGTACACTCCCTTGACCCAGTGACGTCGCTCACCCCCGCCGACCGCGGCCACTCGGCGAGCCTTCAGAGTTTCTCCCCAAATCTCAGTTAGTATTTTCGGCTGAACAACCCCTGGGGAGTGTTTGAAAGTACGCATGCAGGCCTGGCGTCGGCGCGCCGGCTCGAGCACGGTCGAGTCGTGACCGCTGCCGCCCTGGATCTCGTGGGAGGCTCTGCCGGGCAGGTTCCCACGAGCCAGCGGCTGTCCGTCTCGTCCAACTGTAGTCATTACAACCACGTGTTGGTTTATACAGCCGTTTTAGGGATTTTTAATACAACAAACACATGCATCGAGTGAGTTAGTCTTACTGACATAGTACTTTCTGGGAGTGGAGCATGGCACTACTAATGGTTGCAGATTTTTTCTTAAGTTTCTTCAAAGCTCAATTGTCAAATCATGTTAAATTTGATGTAACTTTAAGAACAAGTATATAAATTTACTTTTTACCTTACATTCACTCTATTCAGTAGCTAATATCAAAATGTTTATAATATGACATAGATGTCTAAAACAATATTAAACGGTACTTGAACTAAGCTAATTATGCCTGTGTTAAACCATCACACATTTATTTAATTTTAGATAAAAAGGCCGGAGCATATCATAACTATGTTTCTTAATAGTTATATCGACTGAGGTGAACTTTCTTTACTCTCGCAGCTTATTCGCTAAGTGAAGCATTGGTTTTGGACTTAATGAGTAGTGCCTCAAAATAAACTGGTTTCGAGAATTCTGTGCACAATGTTTGTTATTGATTTAAAAAATCTGTTTTAATCCCTACTAGAGAAGAGATTATATTCAGCTATCGAGTCATTTATTTATATATGGTTTCTTTTATTTTAATGCTTAAAAATGTGAACTATTTTTACTATTATTTGATGTCCGACCAACTTCTTTTGAATGTGTGTCTTGGAACCCCACTTGCTGTGATTGTAGTGAATGTACCATAACATGCTAATCTATAACATTCGCCATCTGTTTGGCGGCTATTCCGTGATAAAAATGATGCTATGTAGCTGCGACTGCACACAACCAAACGAGACTGATTCTAGCAGGAAGATAGCGGGTGCTGACTGCGTGATCCCATCCATCCCCCAGTACTTACATCTGACAACCTCTGACAGTGTTATTCTGTCTGTCACGATGCAGAGCTCTTGTTCACTCTCCCTGAGAGAAGTGGCGCCCTATCTCATCGCCTGTATGCCGTTGGTTTCGGATTTGTTACTTTCTGGCACAATAAGTTCTCAGTTTTTAAACTGCACATTTGTCTGACCTGGCAAACAAGTTTTTCATCATTGTCTATAGATATTTCTATAGTTTACTATTATCGATGGCCAAGATTGCCAACTTGTAGATCTCATAACCTCAGTCTGAATCAATCTTGATCACTGAGTCCATGCCCAAGTACAGTGAACGTGAAGCATCACTTGGACAGGTGTGTCGCAGTGTGTCTGAAGCGCGGTGTGCTCCTGCTTGCAGGTGTCCTGGAGATGACGGCCACGGAGAACACTATCAGGTTCAGCGGCCACACTCTGGACAAGGCCACCAAGGCCAAGGTCACCCTGGAGAACTACTACAGCAACCTCATAGCCCAGCACATAGAGCGCAAACAGAGGTGAGCCCTGCCGTGTCCTCGTTCCTCGATATTCCCCACTGTTGTACTGCTCTGGATTCACTAGTCAGTGAAGACCTACCTCATCCTGCATTGAGATCAACATGAAACTGAACATTTGGGACTAGGAATTAAATGTCTCCTTTTAGTTTATAATTTGTAAGTTTTGTGAGTACCTTGACCTATATAATGCTCGTAATGAACATAACTGTACAACCGTTTGTAATTCGTGCCATTTAAATTTAATGGTAGATTTCGTAACTTCCGTGGTGGATAATTGTATAAACAACTTCACCCAAAAGTCTTTGAAAACCAATCCTTGATAGCTACATTGGTACTCGAAACAACTTATTCAGTAATTGAAATAAAAAATTTACAATAAATTATACAAACACATGAATCATTATTATTCTTTGTTTTCTTAGTATCGGAAAGAGTCTAAATTTATCATCTCTAGAGATAGAAAATATGGATTAAAAAATTTGTTGTCTGTAAAGTCGGTTTACGAACGATAGTTTATCGTGACGTCATAACAAAACATTGATGAAATGATTGCATACTTTTATGAATAAAATATTAGTTTAATTTTTATTTTAACAATAAAAGAATAAATACTTGAAATTATACTAGTAATCAGATTTTTAAAATGCAAGAATAATTAACCTTTATTGTCGAAATTGTTGTTGTATTAAGCAATGAAAACCACATTAACTTTTCACTTCACTTTATAAACAATCTACGAAGTGTAGATATTTGTAATCAATTTTAAAAACTGGCGTTTAGCTATAAAGTTTAAATATAATTATGAACAAGTTTTCATATAAATAAACTGTAATCAAATATCTATCATCAATTGTATGAATCACCATAATTTTTTAGTCAATTGTAACATAATCTATTATTACTGCACTCGCCGACAGATGCTACTTTTTTAGTAACAAAAGAATAAATACTTGTAATTATACTAGTAATCAGGTTCATTTTCTTACGTACATTTGACGTAGAAATTATTTCATATTACACATTTATAAACAAAGTTTTAAGTTTTCACTTCTGTCGGTGCGGCGCAAGCGTACAATGAGCGTAACGGGACACAGCGTAACAGAACAATGAGCGTAGCGGGATACAGCGTAACGGAACAATGTGCGTAACGGGACACTTTTTCGTGCCTGCAGCCGGCGTTCATCGTTTTATTAGACGTTGTCACGTCAAAATGTAAACAACAAAATCAAGCGGAATCCCAAAAAACAAAAACAAAAAAATCTGGAGCTACGTATGTATTACGAGAAATGGCTATGCACAGCAACCATCTCTGCGGGTTAATTATTCTGACATAAATGACCCAGACCTTATTGCTAACTATTATGCTGATTATTTTTTTTTTTAGTGTTTTTGTAACGCCAACACACAAATCTAATACACCAGTTCCTATCTATACAAATGATTGTATATCTGTGATATATTTCTGAGAGTCTGGTTCTTTATAGTATAAAAACCTTAGAATCAACACTATTAACATGTCCTTATGACATTCCAAATTTTTGGTATAAAAGGATGCTCTCGGCACCTCGTTATTCTTCTACAGTACATCTTTAATAAAATTATTGATTGTGGTTTGTACCCTGGAATGGAAGCTTGTTAAGGTCACCCCCATACATAAAAAAGATAACACGTTAAATGTTTCAAATATAGGCCTATATCACTTTTGAATTGATTTGATAAAGTCTTGGATAAAATAATATTTCAAAATATTGATTCAATCTAAAAAAAAAAAAAAAAAAGAGAGACTTTCAGATGCTCCACATTAGCATCAGTTTTAAACTGGTAAACCGACAATTACCAACTTAGTACCTATCTTTTCTAAACCCTATTTTGTCTGAAGGTATATCACGTGGTAAGTTGATGCAAGTTAATTTGACTTAGCAAAGGCATTTGATACGGTAAATCATCAAATTTCTCTAAATGAAGTAGCTATATTTTGTTTAAGTTTCAGATATATTAAATGGTTTTCGAGTAATCTAAAAAAAGAAATTCACTTTTATGTAACAGTAAACAATTTTATCTCTAGTTCTGAGTTCCCTCAAGGAGGTACTCTTTGAGCTCTACTTACCAACATCTACATTGACGATATATAAGCACAGTTCCAAAACCCTCTACTGGAAAGTAGAACTTGTTTCAACTTAATAATGACAAAACAATTATTATAATATTTACATGAAAAATCCATTTAGTTGCTTTTGAATACAAAACCGATACAACCGTATTATTAAATCTCATTATGTAAAATATCTATGTATTTTATTTTTTTCCAAGTTTTATTTTGATGTTTACATCGAATCCCATATATAGGCTACCTAATTCTAATAGAATTAGATAAAGGTTGATTCTGTTATGTCTCGATTTAGCTCTGATTAGATCCTAACTTAAATATAGATCTATTATTTGGAACAGTAATAACAATTCTGATATTGAAAAACTCAATAAAGTACACATTAAATTATCTAAATTTATAGACGTTAAAATTCAAAATTGTATAACTGTATGATTATCTTCTGGGTTTTCTCTTTCAGCCAAAAGAGTTGTTAGGTGCAATTAGGTAGATATCAGAGAAATACTACCTAATGTAGCCGTTACCATGGTGCTACTTTCGAAAAATTTTTATATAGTTTTTCGTTTCATGGTCCGTAGACTCCAAAACCATCGTCAACTCAAAAGTTTATACATCACAATTTTGTGGACACTATACTTAGTTGTCGCAATTTTTCACAACTCACTTCCAAACTGATATATAAGTTCTAATAGTGGAAAATCTGGGTCGAGTTAGTTAATAGGCAATATCCTACCATAGGGGTATAAATGGGAAAGGTTTTTTGGAAAACAAAAATCGCTGTAACTCACATAATATGGAAAATATCACAGCCATTTGTATGTATTAACCATTGTTACAAGGGGTTGATAAAAGAGGGGTAAAATGAACAATCAATCATAACTCCCTTAGTAGAAACACTATAAAATCCATTTGAAAAGTTTGTAAATCACATTTTTATTAAAACTTTTGTCCAAAACAGTTTTTGATAAGACGAGCCATTGTTCCAGGAAGTTGAAAATATAAAGGGTATAATTTAAAAAAAATCATATCCATTCTGTTTTATTGTATACTATATCTGTTCTGTTTTATGGTAAAACCTTCTATTATTATCTACAACTTTCGTCTGAAATAATTTTTTATACGACCAGCCATTACTGCAAGGAGTGGAATAAACAATGGTTGGATGACAACAAAATATCGTAATTCCCATCAGATTCGTTCAAATTGTTTGTAAATCTTATAATTTCTTTCTAAAACTTTTGTGAACTAGTTTTTGATTAGACGAACCGTTGCTACAAGGAGTTGAACAAATGGGTGGAATTAAAAAAAAAATCCTAACTCCCTTATTAGTTAAATTATCAAATCTGTTCAGTTATTTCAAAATCGTATAATTTTTATCTAAAACTTTTGTCTGAAACAATTTATTATAAGACGAACCACTATTTCAGGGGGTTGACAAAATAAAGGGGTATAATTAAAAAATAAATCGTAATTCCTTACCATATACACACTTAAGTCTGTTTGTTATATTTTAAAACCTTAAATTATTATCTGCAATATTCGTCTGAAATAAATTTTTAAACGGCCAACCATTACTGCAACGGGTGGAATAATCGGGGGTTGAATGACAAATTTTTAATAACTCCCTTAGTAGGCACTCTATCAAATCTGTTCTAATTGTTTATAAATCTTATAAATATTATCAAATATTTTATCTGAAATAATTGTTGATACAATCAACCAATGCTGCAAGGGGTGGATAAAGGGGGGTTATAATAAAAAAAGAAATTAATAATTCCCTTAGTAGGGGCACCATCAAATCCGTTCACATTGTTTGTAAATCTTATATATTTTATCTAAAACTTCCTCTGAAACAATACAAACTAATACTGCAAGGGGTTGAAAAAACCTCGTGTTAAAATAATAAAATAAAAATATAAAACTTCCCTGCCATGTACACTATCGAATTAATGTTTATTTTGTTTTAACATTTTGAGTATTGTTGAAAACATTTGTATAAAGTAAATTGTATGTACCAAACCATTAATTACTATAAGGGTGGGTATAACATGGGTAGTAAAACAAGTCATTACTTTTTGTAGTAGATATACTATCAGATAGTTATAATTTATTGGAAAGCTCCTAAACTTTATCTAAAACCTTCTGAAACAATTTTTAATGAAAAGAACTGTTACTGTAAAACAGGAGTCGATATTTAAATAAATATATTTCTTGGTATTAAATTTATTGGAATTTATTTTTAAAATTTTTAAAAATACCTTAAACCTTTGTCCAAATAAAAAATTATACCTCCACATATTAGTGCAAGGTATGAAAAATAGTGTTTGGAGGTCAAAAATAATTACATAACTACCTTAGTATGCATAATATGAAATACGTTACGATATTCAATGCTGGATGCATTGAGTTAAAAACATTCAAAATATTTTTGCTGCATTGAATATGAGAAAAATTTTAATCGGTTATTTTGGAATATTGTAGAACATATAGGATGTTATGTACTTTAAGTTCTTAAAATTTTTCATTAGATTATAGAAGTTTCGAAAAAAATTCCAGAAGAAATAGGTACGTCGAAATCTACCTACGCCGAAAGGAATTTTTTTAAAATTTTTTTTAATTTTTTTAATTTTTTTCATTTTTTTCTGCCTTCTACCAAGGTTCCCAAACAGTTATTTATCATTTAATATAACACTATATAAAATAAATTAATTCAGTTAATATATATAAGCGTGAAAATCTGCAAACTTGTTTGGTATATTGGTTTCCGATTATATGATATAATATTGCCATTATATAAAATATGCAATCTTTAACAATACGTTTAAGATACAACATAACACAGGCATGTGTAATACCTTATTTATGATCAATCATGATATAAGATATCATCTTCTGTTTCTGTTACGGATACCATTACCTTGCCATTAAGTAACTAACATTCGTATTTATTCTGTAGTTACGGTTTTACAATCAAGGCCTCGACAATGCAGCTATGGTATCGCGCGTCATGTAAATGTCTGCCATATTCCATGCAAATGTTTTCTTCTTACCGTACATCATAGCATTAAATAGTCTTAATAATGTCCACAGCTGATAGTGCTAAATATAATTCACCTTAAATACCAATTTCCTGAATTTGCCTGCATTTTGGGTCATCACAAAACGTACATTTAGTATTTATAAGGAGCTGATCAACATAACACACAGTTACTACCATGCAGAGACCTATTGTTTCATTGTTGTGCAATGTCACTCAGAGGATGACAGGATAACAGGATGATAGGATGACAGGATGACAGGATGACAGGATGACAGGATGACGGCCCGAAGCTGGTTGTAATCTCCAGCGGTCGTCATGGGCAAGACGACCAGGCCTACTGGGACTTATTAGACGAATCTGCGGTGGTTATTAACTTCCTTCTGAATCATGTAGGTAAAGGGACAATACAATGCAGTCCTGAACATAAAAAAGGAAATTTTACAAAACTGAAAAATTCCTGAAATGGCTTGGACTGAATGACCCGGATGTTCGGCCCACGAACCCTGAAGTTTAACCTTGATCCAGCAAGCTGGACTCCTTCGGGGTAACATGTTAAAAGCTCACTCAGATTCACTCTGCTTTTAGATTGAACAAATTCTTTTATGCTGTTCTGAAATATTGTATTAGGGAAAAGAGGTTGTTTGGAAATTTGTGGGCCTAAATTTAATGTGTGGCAGGGAATGCCAAGCCAAGCAATTTGTATGAAAGAAAGTGTGCCTGATACATAATCATGAAACGTTACCGAAAGTTACGAATAGTAGTGCACATCCAGGTACACGCCACTCGCTGAGAGGATGCGCAGTCTCAGCGCCGAGACGTTCAACTGCACCGTGCGCAGACTTTCAGAGGCAGCCATGCGTAGTAGCAACCAGCAGGCGGACATGCATGGTTGTGGTACGTTGGTACGTTCACCCGTTTGGCTTTAGGCGATTAGTGCAGTGTACTATCTGGTAAGTATGGTGCTGCAATGCAGGGGTGACACTAGTAGAGATGGCCGACATCCACATGGTGTGCGGGCGGGATGGGAATTGCTGCAGAAGCAGAGTGCTCACAACGGAAGTGTACCGAAACAAAAATGGTTTATTTGGGCATTTCCTGCCTACCATTAAATGTATGTAGAGCAATTCCTGAGCATCCGATAAAGGTTACAACATTCATCTATGTGTTTACAAATAGTGTAAAGCAAGTATAATGACCAGCTACTTGCTTGTGCCCCAGTCTGACTGCCTGGGGTGTCAGGCAGGACGTGCTGTAAAGCAAGTATAATGACCAGCCACTAGCTTGTGCCGCAGTGCTGACTGCATGGATGGGGTGTCAGGCAGGACGTGCTGTAAAGCAAGTATAATGACCAGCCACTAGCTTGTGCCGCAGTGCTGACTGCATGGATGGGGTGTCAGGCAGGACGTGCTGTAAAGCAAGTATAATGACCAGCCACTAGCTTGTGCCGCAGTGCTGACTGCATGGATGGGGTGTCAGGCAGGACGTGCTGTAAAGCAAGTATAATGACCAGCCACTAGCTTGTGCCGCAGTGCTGACTGCATGGATGGGGTGTCAGGCAGGACGTGCTGTAAAGCAAGTATGATGACCAGCCACTAGCTTGTGCCGCAGTGCTGACTGCCTAAGGTGTCAGGCAGGACGTGCTGTAAAGCAAGTATAATGACCAGCTACTAGCTTGTGCCGCAGTGCTGACTGCATGGATGGGGTGTCAGGCAGGACGTACTGTAAAGCAAGTATAATGACCAGCCACTAGCTTGTGCCGCAGTGCTGACTGCATGGATGGGGTGTCAGGCAGGACGTACTGTAAAGCAAGTATAATGACCAGCTACTAGCTTGTGCCGCAGTGCTGACTGCATGGATGGGGTGTCAGGCAGGACATGCTGTAAAGCAAGTATGATGATCAGCCACTAGCTTGTGCCGCAGTGCTGACTGCATGGATGGGGTGTCAGGCAGGACGTGCTGTAAAGCAAGTATGATGACCAGCCACTAGCTTGTGCCGCAGTGCTGACTGCCTGGGGTGTCAGGCAGGACGTGCTGTAAAGCAAGTATAATGACCAGCCACTAGCTTGTGCCGCAGTGCTGACTGCATGGATGGGGTGTCAGGCAGGACGTGCTGTAAAGCAAGTATGATGACCAGCCACTAGCTTGTGCCGCAGTGCTGACTGCATGGATGGGGTGTCAGGCAGGACGTGCTGTAAAGCAAGTATAATGACCAGCCACTAGCTTGTGCCGCAGTGCTGACTGCATGGATGGGGTGTCAGGCAGGACGTGCTGTAAAGCAAGTATGATGACCAGCCACTAGCTTGTGCCGCAGTGCTGACTGCCTGGGGTGTCAGGCAGGACGTGCTGTAAAGCAAGTATAATGACCAGCCACTAGCTTGTGCCGCAGTGCTGACTGCATGGATGGGGTGTCAGGCAGGACGTGCTGTAAAGCAAGTATGATGACCAGCCACTAGCTTGTGCCGCAGTGCTGACTGCATGGATGGGGTGTCAGGCAGGACGTGCTGTAAAGCAAGTATGATGACCAGCCACTAGCTTGTGCCGCAGTGCTGACTGCATGGATGGGGTGTCAGGCAGGACATGCTGTAAAGCAAGTATGATGATCAGCCACTAGCTTGTGCCGCAGTGCTGACTGCATGGATGGGGTGTCAGGCAGGACGTGCTGTAAAGCAAGTATGATGATCAGTCACTAGCTTGTGCCGCAGTGCTGACTGCATGGATGGGGTGTCAGGCAGGACATGCTGTAAAGCAAGTATGATGATCAGCCACTAGCTTGTGCCGCAGTGCTGACTGCATGGATGGGGTGTCAGGCAGGACATGCTGTAAAGCAAGTATGATGATCAGCCACTAGCTTGTGCCGCAGTGCTGACTGCATGGATGGGGTGTCAGGCAGGACATGCTGTAAAGCAAGTATGATGATCAGCCACTAGCTTGTACCGCAGTGCTGACTGCATGGATGGGTTGTCAGGCAGGACATGCTGTAAAGCAAGTATGATGATCAGCCACTAGCTTGTGCCGCAGTGCTGACTGCATGGATGGGGTGTCAGGCAGGACATGCTGTAAAGCAAGTATGATGATCAGCGACTAGCTTGTGCCGCAGTGCTGACTGCATGGATGGGGTGTCAGGCAGGACATGCTGTAAAGCAAGTATGATGATCAGCGACTAGCTTGTGCCGCAGTGCTGACTGCATGGATGGGGTGTCAGGCAGGACATGCTGTAAAGCAAGTATGATGATCAGCCACTAGCTTGTGCCGCAGTGCTGACTGCATGGATGGGGTGTCAGGCAGGACGTGCTGTAAAGCAAGTATAATGACCAGCCACTAGCTTGTGCCGCAGTGCTGACTGCATGGATGGGGTGTCAGGCAGGACATGCTGTAAAGCAAGTATGATGATCAGCCACTAGCTTGTGCCGCAGTGCTGACTGCATGGATGGGGTGTCAGGCAGGACATGCTGTAAAGCAAGTATGATGATCAGCCACTAGCTTGTGCCGCAGTGCTGACTGCATGGATGGGGTGTCAGGCAGGACGTGCTGTAAAGCAAGTATAATGACCAGCCACTAGCTTGTGCCGCAGTGCTGACTGCATGGATGGGGTGTCAGGCAGGACGTGCTGTAAAGCAAGTATGATGACCAGCCACTAGCTTGTGCCGCAGTGCTGACTGCATGGATGGGGTGTCAGGCAGGACATGCTGTAAAGCAAGTATAATGACCAGCCACTAGCTTGTGCCGCAGTGCTGACTGCATGGATGGGGTGTCAGGCAGGACATGCTGTAAAGCAAGTATGATGATCAGCCACTAGCTTGTGCCGCAGTGCTGACTGCATGGATGGGGTGTCAGGCAGGACATGCTGTAAAGCAAGTATAATGACCAGCCACTAGCTTGTGCCGCAGTGCTGACTGCATGGATGGGGTGTCAGGCAGGACATGCTGTAAAGCAAGTATGATGATCAGCCACTAGCTTGTGCCGCAGTGCTGACTGCATGGATGGGGTGTCAGGCAGGACATGCTGTAAAGCAAGTATGATGATCAGCCACTAGCTTGTGCCGCAGTGCTGACTGCATGGATGGGGTGTTAGGCAGGACATGCTGTAAAGCAAGTATGATGATCAGCCACTAGCTTGTGCCGCAGTGCTGACTGCATGGATGGGGTGTCAGGCAGGACGTGCTGTAAAGCAAGTATAATGACCAGCCACTAGCTTGTGCCGCAGTGCTGACTGCATGGATGGGGTGTCAGGCAGGACGTGCTGTAAAGCAAGTATGATGACCAGCCACTAGCTTGTGCCGCAGTGCTGACTGCATGGATGGGGTGTCAGGCAGGACGTGCTGTAAAGCAAGTATGATGATCAGCCACTAGCTTGTGCCGCAGTGCTGACTGCATGGATGGGGTGTCAGGCAGGACGTGCTGTAAAGCAAGTATGATGACCAGCCACTAGCTTGTGCCGCAGTGCTGACTGCATGGATGGGGTGTCAGGCAGGACGTGCTGTAAAGCAAGTATGATGACCAGCCACTAGCTTGTGCCGCAGTGCTGACTGCATGGATGGGGTGTCAGGCAGGACGTGCTGTAAAGCAAGTATGATGACCAGCCACTAGCTTGTGCCGCAGTGCTGACTGCCTGGGGTGTCAGGCAGGACGTGCTGTAAAGCAAGTATGATGACCAGCCACTAGCTTGTGCCGCAGTGCTGACTGCATGGATGGGGTGTCAGGCAGGACGTGCTGTAAAGCAAGTATGATGACCAGCCACTAGCTTGTGCCGCAGTGCTGACTGCATGGATGGGGTGTCAGGCAGGACGTGCTGTAAAGCAAGTATGATGACCAGCCACTAGCTTGTGCCGCAGTGCTGACTGCGTGGACGTGCTGTGTGCAGGCTGGCCAAGCTGGAGGAGTCCTTGAAGGACGACAGCCTCTCCGAGTCGCAGCGGCACGAGAAGCGACTGCAGCATGCGCAGAAGGAGACAGAGTTCCTGAGGCTGAAGCGGTCACGCCTCGGCGTGGAGGACTTCGAACCACTGAAGGTGATAGGGCGCGGTGCGTTCGGTGAGGTGCGGCTGGTGCAGAAGAAGGACACGGGCCACGTGTACGCCATGAAGATCCTGCGCAAGGCGGACATGCTGGAGAAGGAGCAGGTGGCGCATGTGCGCGCCGAGCGGGACGTGCTGGTGGAGGCCGACCACCAGTGGGTGGTCAAGATGTACTACAGCTTCCAGGACCCCATCAACCTCTACCTCATCATGGAGTTCCTGCCCGGAGGTACCATCACCACTGTCTTTCCCACGTCACACACGTATGTCACCTCTACCTCATCATGGAGTTCCAGCCTGGAGGTACCATCACCACTGTCTTTCCCACGTTACACACGTATGTCACTTTTGCCTCATCATGGAGTTCCTGCCCGGAGGTACCATCACCACTGTCTTTCCCACATCACACTTGTATGTCACCTCTACCTCATCATGGAGTTCCAGCCTGGAGGTACCATTACCACTGTCTTTCCCACGTTACACACGTATGTCACTTTTGCCTCATCATGGAGTTCCTGCCCGGAGGTACCATCGCCACTGTCTTTCCCACATCACACACGTATGTCACTTTTGCCTCATCATGGAGTTCCTGCCCGGAGGTACCATCACCACAGTCTTTCCCACGTCATACACGTATGTCACTTTTGCCTCATCATGGAGTTACTGCCCGGAGGTTCCATCATCACTGCCTTTCCCACATTTAGTTGTGATTTTTCTTAATTTGCCAGAATAAGCTTCTCTGTTAATTTCCCCAAAACATTGTGATGTGGCATAAGATATATTTGGAAAAAAAGTTGATTTTAAATGCATACTGATGTGAACTCTTTTTAATTTAAAATACTTAAGAGAATGGACACATATTCCACTTAAGTTTAAGGACTCATTTGATATGGAGAATTAATTACATTTTCTTTTGAGAATTCTCAAAATACAATTATATCAAAATGAATGTTGTATGTTTCAAGGAACATGAATTAATATTTATTTTCAGCTGATAGAAATTATTAAATGCGAGAATCACACATTGTCAAAATTATTAGGATAAATGAAATAAAATCAATTACAAGCAGTAAATTTTTAAAAAATAACATTGTATATTTCTATAGCAATGTTCATGTGCTATTTCAGAACTGGAAGTGCTGCGATGATTAGATTTTCATACCATTAAAATTCGAATCTTTAGTATATTGTGATTGTTAATCAGAAGACTGATGTGTGGTCATGGTAACTACAACTAGACCACAGGGCTTCTAAGAGTTAAGAAAATTGAAGCTGTTTCTAGTTTTACTAGAAAGTAGAGTCACAGTTGCGACACACTATGTAAGGCGCGACACTTATGATAAGAAACGTCATTTATCACTTTTCCGCTCTCAGTCGTATGGTGACTGTCACAACAATAAGGCCTCATAGTTATGATACCTTAGGCTCATAGGTGCCATAACCACTGTCCTTCTGTCATTGTACATAGTGAATTACCTTTTCTCATCCTGGAGTTCTTGCTTAGTTTTATCAGTTTTCTGTGAAACAGAATAATTAATTGTAAGATCTCAAAATATTCACAGCAAGCGCCATTTATAACCGTAACAGGTTTTTATCTCCTAACAGTGGTTTTGATTCTTTATAGTAGTTATGTTTGGCAGTTATACATGTACTTCCAAGAATCTCTTTCTCTCTCAGCTTATCCTATTTTTAAGTTTCTCTTGCTGGCTGGATTTAAGGAGCCCGTCTATTCAGGCGGGACGATAAGTGCGACCCTCGCTGGTGCTTCTAGCGCGGTATCGCCTCTAAGGCAAGGCTCTGGACTGGCCCAGCCTCTCATCGTGCATAGGACAGCTGGGCAATGTGAGCGGTGGCATAGAAATAAGGCAATGGTGTCCCTGAAGTACTTTCAAGGATCTGCACTGGTTGCTTGATTGTTGAATGCTGTTGGCAAGCGTGCTCGTGTGTGCAGGCGACATGATGACGCTGCTCATGAAGAAGGACACGCTGTCGGAAGAGTGCACGCAGTTCTACATCGCGGAGACGGCCCTGGCCATCGACTCCATCCACAAGCTGGGCTTCATCCACCGCGACATCAAGCCCGACAACCTGCTGCTGGACGCGCGCGGCCACATCAAGCTGTCCGACTTCGGGCTGTGCACGGGCCTCAAGAAGTCGCACCGCACCGACTTCTACCGCGACCTCAGCCAGGCCAAGCCGTCCGACTTCAGTGAGCGCTTCCCCGCTTCCCCACAACTCCAACCTCTCAATTCAATAAGAAATAGCAGTGAATCTAATTGTCATTTAATATTATTGTTGGTTTAATGTGGGTTTTTTTTACCGTAATGTGTCACGTCTGTGACTTAAGGAAATGAAATTATCAGGTACAAAATAGTCCATAATAGAAATAAGAAGTTTTTAAAACAAACAAAAAACTTCCAGTGTTCTGAAATCATATCGAGCATCCCGGCAGTAAACAAGTCTTAAAGCAAGTCCAGTGCCTCCGCTCGAGCCTGAAAAAAACCCGTTGACAATCGATTTCTTAAATATATTCCATTTGTCACGCACTTTCAATCATGTTACTTCATTTGTAAATTCATAGATGGCAGTGTAGTTTGTGATTGTAGCAGGTACGGAAAAACAACGTTGAGTTGCCAGTCTTTCAGATTTTTGATCGTTGATTTAGATACAGGTTTAAAACACACAATTCATATCATTCGGAAATAAAATACTCAATAAATTATATATCATAAGATAATAAAGTAGGAGTTAAAATATAGACATACCATAACTGCCAGATCCATATTACTTTTTTAATTAATAGTAAAAAATGCCATCTTCAAATCTAATATCATAAACTAAAGATATGGAGTATGAATAATAAACAAACAAAACTACTAACATCTCATTTGCTAGATTTTATAATAAAACTTAGCGACAGACTGTAATAAAAGTGAGTTTAAAAACTAAGCATGCATTACGTACGGAAAGAGTTTCGTTCCAAATGGTGGTGTGTAAGAGGCTGCATCGTGGCTGCATCGTGGCTGCATCGTGGCTGCAGGCTGTGGGGGAGGGGGCTTGCTTCCCTCGGTCTGTGGAGGGAGAAGCCAGCTGCATGGCAGGCCTCACAGCCTCCCCTCGTGAGGTGACATCACACCCGCTATCTCGTATACCATCCAGCTCACTTCGTATTATTAATAAGCAAGCATTTATGAAACAGATGAGCCAATTTTCAACTTATTCTGACGTATGACTGTACCAGATCCCTTAAACTCTCCAATTTAAGCCTGTTCTGTACCTTTAAGGCTTATTCAGTAGAATTTAAATGTAACATACTGCAGTTTTGTAAACTTATTAAATAACATAATTTTAATTGATAATAAATATATTTCAATTTTTTGAAGGCTTTTTAGTTATCACACACATTCTAAAGGTTTTGGAAACCTAGTTGTAAGAGTAAAATGGATTACAACATTAAAATATTTTATTTTTAAAGTTAGTGCTACAGCTACATGTTTACATAATTGTGATTTAAGTTAATATGAACTTTAACTTGGACTTTCCTACGTCAGTCAATAATTAATAATAAAACAATCTTGTTCGGGATTAGATGGTCACGTATGTCGTACATGGTCCGTCACTGTGGCCGCGAGAGGACAGTTTGTAACAGTGGGTGGGAAGCACATGTGCAGTCGTGCTTTAAGTGTGCTCGGTGCACAGTGCGCTCTGATTGGCTTGCAGCCTCCAGCCCCATGGACAGCAAGCGACGGGCAGAGAGTTGGAAGAAGAACCGACGTGCGCTGGCGTACAGTACGGTTGGCACCCCTGACTACATAGCGCCCGAAGTGTTTCTGCAGACTGGCTATGGTCCTGCTTGTGATTGGTGGAGCTTGGGCGTCATCATGTACGAGATGCTCATTGGTAAGTACGCCCAAGATCTGCTCTTGATTATTTCAGGTGTTGATTTTATAGTTTTAAAAACTTTAAATATGTCTAATTATTTATATTTCAATTCTAGCATGGTCTGAGAGTGTGTCATCATATGGAATGTAGCAGTGCATTAAACGGTTGTGTGTAGCCTTTGATGTTGAACAGTTTAGTTAATTTATATATTTTTTTTATAACTGTCGAAAATAAATTATTTTTTCATCAACTTAGACAATTGAAAGTTTTTAGGAATTGGGAAAAACCATATTTTTTGACATTTTGGATGAATTACTACTAATAATAATAAAAAATGCCTAGTGACTACATTCGAAAGATTATTGAAAAATTTCTGAACTTTCTGTTTGGTGTGTTAATATGTTTTTGTTAATGTTAGAGACACTCATTAAAAGAGACTTATGTAATGGCAAATGTTTGTAAATCTGTAATGTTGATATAATTTACTGCAAACGCACAAGTATGGCTGCTAAGGTGCAGAGGTGCAGATGTATACAAAGGTGAGGAGAGAGTGCTGCCCGGGTGTGCACAGGCTACCCGCCCTTCTGCAGCGAGAACCCGCAGGAGACGTACCGCAAGGTGATGAACTGGCGGGAGACGCTGACGTTCCCCCCGGAGGTGCCCATCTCGGAGGAGGCCAAGGACACCATCGTGAGGTTCTGCTGCGAGGCGGAGCGTCGCCTGGGCTCCCAGCGCGGCATGGACGAGCTGAAGCTGGCCCCGTTCTTCCGCGGCGTGGACTGGGACCACATCCGCGAGCGGCCGGCCGCCATTCCCGTCGAGGTGCGCTCCATCGACGACACCTCCAACTTCGACGACTTCCCCGACGTCAAGCTGGAGATCCGTGAGTGTGCCGCTTCCTTCTCGTACTCGTTATGTGCTATTTCTTCAGCTTTCTCTTTGAAATTTGGCCATTTGTAAGGATTCCATTACCAAAAATATTTGTTGTTGGTTAAGAGTCTCGCATTACTTTTAAATGTTTATTATTGAATTAAGCAATTATTCAAAATATTAAATTACCTTTAAGTTACCATGAAAAGCACACATTGCAGACCCTCAGAGGCCCTGGTGCAACCTGTACCGTATTTGCCTCCGACACCTGTAGGAAGGCCCTTATGTTTTAGCTCTGTCATTACCCGTGGCCATTGGAGGCTCTCAGAGAGACTGATGCTGCCTGTATGGTGGTTGACTCTTGAATTATATTTTTTAGTGGTAGACACGTGTGGGAAAGTTCTGGGTCTATCAGCATCATTGCACATTGTGGTGTAAAAAAGTAAAACCAGGAGAGAATTTGCCTTAGTTGAGTGGAATCGCGAACTTCAGCACTGTTAGCTTTCTTTGTACTGGTGTTAACCTCTGCAGTTAGGTTTTTGCAGCAGTCTTTAATTTTCCTTCAAGGGTATTACAACATTTATAAATATTTTCTTACAATTCTTTGTTGTTAATACATGTGTGTTTGTGTGTATATGTATGTGTGTGTGTGTGTATATATATATATAGATTTATATGTACGTGTGTGTATGTATGTATGTATGTGTATATATATATATATATATATATATATATATATATATATATATATTTATTTATTTATTTATTTATATGTATATGTTCATTTTTCACATATTAGAAACTTTTGTCGGGGAAAGGTGCTTACTTGAACTTTTAACTACAAGTATGCAAGGTTTGAAAATGGTTAGCAGTTTTATAGCCTATTTAAATTATTGAAGCAGTTAGACTTCTTATAATCACACAAAAATATCATGGTAGCTGATCCTTAAAAGGCACGTAAATAAAAATAATCAAATAATCTAATTGTGGTTTTATTTTTAAATGGTTTTTGTGGACAATGTTAATTTAATACAAACCATAAATTTAAATTTAAATTTTTAATGGTTGTCGGCCATGGAAAATCTGTTAAATGTGGTTAGGAAAACATTTAGTTGGCCACAATTGAAGCTGAAAGCCAGGTGCAACCATGCAAGCCTCGGAGACTTGGCCGGGGCTCGGCACAAGGGCCTAGATGCATCTGTCAGGGCGCGTGGCCGGGCGGTGACGGACTGTCTCTCTTCCAGCCGCGGCACCGCTGCCCCAGGACGGGGAAGTGATCTACAAGGACTGGGTGTTCATCAACTACACCTTCAAGAGGTTCGAGGGCCTCACGCAGCGAGGGACTCCCACCAAGAAGTAGTCCGCCCCCCGCCCCGTGTAGAGACGAGCTACCCTCACGACGAGCGCCAGATGTGCTCCTTATTTATTTCACTTACCTGCAGAATGTGCTGAAGGATCATGAATTTGGAATGTGACATTGACATTGCATTTGCTTTATTGTTCATTTTTTTTTTTCATTTTGTTGTTTTATTTGGTATTAGAAGTTGCACTTAATTTATTGTACCAAGCTGTGATTTGATTTTTTTTCCCATACAGTTAGAGCTGTAGGGACAGAAATATTTTCTGGAATTAATTCTGCAAAATAAATTTTGCAGCTGTATGATTTACAAATACTTTAAAGGTCATACTTCATTTTTATTTTATTTTTGTAAGAATATAATCACAGGATTGTGAAATTTCTAGAAATAGTTGGATGTGTTTTAATTTATTGATACTTTACAAGGACAATGTGGTGGACATTTGTCATCTCTTGCTCGTCATAGAAACATTTTTTTATATGTTGGAGCAACCAATACTACTAAAAAAAGTTATTTTTTATCACAGCAGATTTATACCATATAGCGTGTCTTTGCTCTGCCAGTGTCTAGTGTTTGGAAATACGTACATTGGAACTTACTATTTTTCCAGTTGTGCTAAATAGGCTTGGAAGCATTTTGGCTCCAAGAGCAACCATAACCTAAAGTCTAGTTTGATTGAAGTATTTAGAATTTAGATTGAAGTACCTAATTTTTGCCGATTTTAAGCATATTGATCATTTGAGCATATATGAGCATTTATTGAATAACAATTAAAAAACATCAATGCAACCTCTGTTTCTCTTTATAAGTGTAGTTAGAAGATGGCATTAAAAGCGTTTGTTTCATTTTACTGTACTCATCAGATCTGTACTATTGCTGGTGGACTGGTTGGTGTGATTGCTGTGCAGTCAGTTTCTTGGGTTGTCACATTTCATTTGAAGCTCTCACTATACAGAACAGCTGAAAATATTGTGTTGGAACTAACTTGAAGTTAGAAAACAACACGTGAAACTATCCAAAATTGTAGGATATGTTGTGTATTGTGTGAATGTTTTGGGTATAAGAAAGCTTTAAAAGGTCTGTTGGCTCTGTGCTTTGTGATTCTACAACATAAGCATCTAGCAGTTCTGAAAAATGGAAAACTTGTAAGTTTTGGTTTATAACCCGTAAGAATGAGGATGTTTACATTAAACTAAATCTTGTAAAATAAGTTCTTCAATAATGTGGACTGATTGATAAGAGTTAAACTAGCTGTTGTCAGCTAAGATTGGTTTTGCTTTTTTGTTTTGCAGTAGTCAAATACGTTGATTCATATTGGTAATTATGTGCTTAGACGTACTACCAAAAACTAAGGGCTGGTTTCACAATGTCTGGTTTTGCCCAAATTAAGTTTTGAATGAACAATCTTATTAAGCAAGTTTTGTGTTTCTCAGTGTATGGTTAACATTAACAATGATGAATTTGCCTCTAACCAATGATTATCAAGCATCTTAAATTTAAGAATAGTTCAGATTACGTACTAGGCTAATCAAAACATTTACAACAATTTTTGAAACCACTCTTGAGGTTATGTAGTGTACTTATCAAAATATTTCAGAACAAGGATGGGGATTGGTTCTTGGCTATTATTAAGGGGCTATGCTAGTGAGTGGTGATTATCAGCACCCCAACCAATGTGATGTTGGTTTAATTCCCGGAACTCTGAGCCAATTGTAAAATGGGGTGGATGTTGCTAAGTGTTGGTGGGTTTTCTCAGGATACCTGCATTTTCCCAACTCAGTGTCTACTAGTGGTTAAGCTTAATTTATTAATTTCTTGTTATTTTATAAAGTAATTTAACATTTGATTATTGTAAATAATATAATAATCAGAATGAAATTTAAATTTAGTTTTCTCATTTACCACAGAAACACATGTGAAAACTGATACATTTCACAACGAACAGAGCCTGCACAATTATTTCCAAAGAATACGGGGTGTAAGAGAATGGCCAGAGCCAAATAAAGTGGAAATTAGTAACCTAGTAGGAATTAATTCATTTTATTTACATTTTTTTGGTACATTATGATGGCTATAAGAAACTTTAAACATAGGTAGTAAAAATGGCCCTTTTTAAATGTATGATATTAATTGCATAATTTAGTAATTAATTAACAGAAATCTTGAAACTATTTGCATTATGTTAGTATTGAATTCATTAGTAGAACCCTGTTATAACATTTTTCAAGGGGAAAAAGGGGGAACAAAAAAAAAACACAGGAAAATGTTATTAGCCTCAAATATCAATTTTGCACTTGTCAGTGTTATAGTTTTTTATCAGTGAACTCATCTAGCCATGTAAACAAATTTAATGTTAAAAACAGTAATGGGTACTCTTAAATGCTTAGATTTGCTTAAACCAAGCCAACAATTTTCCTTCAACTTCATGGTGCTTCAACTGCCACATTTCTGTAAAATTGTCTGTGTCCAGTTTCTTCGCCACTTAACATGCCATCATGAAACACTTGGCAAACTAAAACATACGTACGTACATCTGAAAGCACACCAGAATGTCAACAAATGTAAGGATTTGTTATTTTGTTTTCCAAGACGAAGATGTTAACAGACACACAACTGCAAACACATGTACCTTTCATAATATGGAATATGCAGAAGTATAATTATTTTTTTTTTGCAGTTCTTGAATTTTATAAAACAAGCAATGAAATATTATACACATAATGTAAATACATTTTCTTTACGGGGAAAGCATTGGGACTTAAAACGTGACATTATAAACAGAAAAACATTTATTGCAAAACAGGGTTCTATTTTACTAAAACAAAGTTATGAGCTGATATTCAGATAATTTTTTGCATTATCTGCAGCATGAACTTAATCTAAATTAAAATATTTTATCCCATTTTTTATTTTAATTTTCTAATTTTAGTCATAATATTAAGCCATCATATGCCTTATTAAACATCTTCATCTATATATATAAAAATTTAGCTTCCGTATGTATTTGGCCGCAAAACTCGGAAAGTATACGATGGTTTGGATTGAAATTTTTACAGAACATTGCATCTTAACAGAAGAGTGTTTATATGAAATAAAAGTTTGGGAAAATCCACCGGAAAAGTCGGAAAAAAAAGTTTCTATAACTAAATATCATGGTCACCCAACTTAGTTGTGACCACGCTCGACGATGCTGTACCATATTGTCGAAGTTCAAGCACATCAGGCTACTCGACCATTGTGCCTTGACGACTATAATTTACACAAATATGTATATATATATATATATATTTCAAGAAAGAATAAAAAACTTTATTTAATTTGAAAGTATATTCTTTCGACTCTATTGATAAAAATATGTTTAAATTAAAAAATATTCAAATTTTTGGAGCACAGTAAAAAAAATGCATTTAACCACGAATATGCGAGTTAAACTTCAGAACGATCCAACAGCAGTCATATTTTCAAGACAATTAATTGAAGTTGGTAACGGCACTGTACCTACAAATCCAGAAACAGGAAAAATCAGCTTATCATCTGATTTATGCAACATCGTAGATTCAAAAGAGGAATTAGTAGACAAGGTATTCCAAAACATCGAAACAAAATTCAAAAATCATGCATGGTTGAGCGAAAGAGCCATTCTAGCGGCTAAAAATGTTGACGTACACGATATGAACAATAGTATTATAAACAGAATCGAAGGTGAAACAATGACATACAAATCTATTGATTCAGTAGTGCACCAAAATGAAGCAGTGAACTTTCCAACGGAATTTCTCAATTCACTCGATGTTCCAGGATTACCACCACATATTTTGAATTTGAAAATTGGTGTGCCAATTATATTGCTTCGAAATATCTGTCAGCCTAAATTATGTAATGGTACACGATTAGTAGTTAAAAAATTAATGGATAATCTTATTGAAGCAACAATTTTGATTGGACTTCATAAAGGTGAAGACGTATTACTTCCACGAATGCCACTTATTCCGACAGATATGGCGTTCGAGTTCAAACGACTTCAATTTCCAATACGCCTTGCGTTCGCTATGACCATCAATAAAGCACAAGGACAATCTTTGCAAGTGTGCGGTTTGAATTTAGAAAATGAATGCTTCTCTCATGGACAGTTATATGTCGGGTGCTCCAGAGTCGGTAAACCATCTGATCTATATGTTTATGCAAAAAATGGGAAAACAAGGAATGTAGTCCTTCCATTAGCTTTACAATAAAAATATTTAAGCTAAACACATTTTTATTTCTTCTATTACATTCCACAGCCATGCACAGTAAAATATTAAATTAAACAATGAATTAATATTAAACTGTGCCACAGCAAAGCGTGGCCGGGTTTAGCTAGTCCTTTATAAAATAACATATCACACCTATTGTTCTGTTATTAGGTTCATGTTAGGTTTTTATTATTTTAATGTTTTTTTTCTGCCTAATTTTCAAGGCACATGCCGAACTAGAATTAAGTTAAATGAAGATTGAAAGTGCATTTCCACTTGCATTCCTAAAATGTTAATCCACTTATGGATTCTTCAATGCCATTTATACACTACAATATTTTGCATAAGGTTTCATCAAGTTTATTATCTCCTCTTAAAAGTAAGTACAAAAAAATAAGTTGATGTTGAATCCCAATGTAAAGCATCACTGTATTATCAGTATTGTTAGTTCTCAGTTTGTGCCCGGCTAAAAGACAAACTGATCCGCACAAGACAAAAACTCTTCAGAATATCTTCAGCTAATTAACAAAACTGTTCAGACAAGTTCATAATTTTTTGAGTTTTGTTTTCCAGATTTGAATGTAGGAAAATTTATAGCTTTGCCTTGCTTCCTCTCTACTAAATGTACAAAACTTTTTATTAATCTTAAAATTGTGCTCATCTTTATATACAATATTATGTGTGTATTTTCCAAACTCTTGTGGCAGACCTACAGACGCTGGTATACTGCACAAGTAACAGCCATTTGAGAAACTTTACAGTAACAACCATTGGTTCAAGGATCCGTGTAAATTTATCTTATAGAAAGTAAATCAATATTTTAAACACACATTGTGAAACTGGTTTTTTTAAATTTTTTTTGGGTAGATTTTTTAAGTTATAACGTGTGCTGTAAACTTGATATATCTGCATGATGTTTGTGCCAATGTATGGAATTGTAAGTGATTTAATAGACAGTTGTTGCAATAAAGAAAGGTGAGTGTTGGAGAATAGGCTAGTGTTTGTGTTATTTAAAAAAAAGAAGAGTTTACATATCTTACTACAGTGAAACCTCATATTTACATTCACACTATTTATGTTTTCATGTAATTTATATAGTTTTGTTAAAGTAACTGTTAAATTTAGCTTTGAATCAGTGTTAAACATTCTCTTAAATTACACTTCCCTGAAAATTACTATCTTACTATTTAAGTTTCATAACATTGATAATCACCACTATTTTGGAATGAAAGGCACACATTAAGTCATAAATGTGAAACAGCAAACATATTTTGAAAGTAGACATTTTACTATCTCAAATGTACTATTTTTTCTACTACAGCACCATTTGTTATTTATAAGTGGTGTCCATAATGTACTTCACTGTTATTTACACTGTGTAGCAACATGAAAGTGATATCTTCATATCAGTGATTATCTATTGAAAGGTGGAACAGCATTGTTTTTGCTTATAAAAGACATTATTATGTATTTAACACCTGGTGTAATGCTTTTTTTCAAACAAATACGTGATTAAATTCTTTAAATGAAGTTTTTTAATTTTTTTAGTGGAGAACATTGTTGTTAGACAGAAAATGGGGAAAGAAAAGTGAAAAGAAAAACTGAGTTAATCTTTCACCATATTGTTTAAACTTTTCATTCGGGTAATTTTATATTTTACGTACAGTTTTTGAATAGGACCATTGAATGGCGTTAAAAAGAGTCCAGTACTGTATGTTATTCGGTCGTTACTGTTGAAATATCAAAAGGTTAATGTTATGAATGTATCAAATACTGAAGCTATGTGAATTGTATGAATTACAACAGTAACATAATTTTTTACCATAATTGGCACTTGTCTGCAGTTCACAGTTTACCCTTGGAGGGGGAATAAGGGGTTTCACTGTGAGTAACGAGTCTGGCACTATGAGTGGCAGGAACCATGTGATTGGAATAAAACAATGTGTTTATGTTTGTATTTTTATAGATATTTATCACATTTCCATTTACCATTTCAAAATGTTAATTTTGCTTCTATTTTAAAATTATTAGTATTCTGAAATTAATGGAATTTAGTATATAGACTTTTTTAGGCTGGCATGTTAGATTGATCGTGCATGAGATTAAAATTCAAGCTACGTATGTTTAACATTACAAAAAGTTAGAGGATAAAAAAAAATTTTTTTTTAGGCACACATAAATTGGTTTTTATAGAAATATTAATTTGCTTTTATATTTTAACATTTTAATTGATGCATTTGGGTTTACCACCATTATAAGTATATTTAGAATTTTTATTACAAATTTTGTTGAAGCAGTTAATAAATTGTGCTACATGCATGTAACTTAATTTTCAGTCAAAATTTTTATGCTACAGTAAGTCACATATTTTTAGTTTTCTTATGTTGTGTGATAATTTTTTTGTGACATATTTGTTCATTTCTAAATTTATTTATTTTTTCCATTTAAAAGAGAAAACATTAAGTTATTAAGTTCTTTCTTTGTAGTCTTTGCTTGAATGAGTTGTAGAATGTATATTGACATTAGTTTTATTATTATAACTAATGATTGTGTGGTTTAATATTCTTACATGTGACAAATATTAGTTGTATAGAGGTTAACATTAATATTGTGTGTTTGCAAGAAAACTTGGCACTCAAGATTAGCAAGCACAGCTTCTCTAAGGCTTCGTCACCATCGGTGAAGCTGAAAATACTTTCTTTTCCTTACAGCATGGTTATCAAGCATTTTATATTGGCTACAAAATTACTAACATGTTAAAAGTTTGGATTTGTGAATTTTGGAATCAGCAGTTGGAATTCAGGCATACAGATAGTGTTTATTTATAAACTGTAAACCACTACTTCATTATAGCAAAACATTTTGCTAAAGCAATGTTTTGAATCAAAGATTTTTCGGAATATCGTAATGTACGCACATCTGTGTTGTCTTGCACGGAGTTACTATTTCATAATTATTTAATCATTGATTATCTTCTTTTACACTTTGGTTTAAAATAAGAGTACTAGTACCAATTGGCAATTACATTTTTAAGTGTTACTGTATTTTCCTGTGTGTAAGACAAGAATGGTATAAAAGTATTTACCTTAAAGCTGCTGAAGTAGTCTTTGTGACTGGCCTTATGTCACTGTTGCATAGAGATCGCACACATTGTTTCATGAAAGATCATGGGAAAGAGCTGTTTTAATAATGAATTGACTAGCTTGAACCAGGTTTTTACCCTTGATTTCACACTTAAGACCTTCATGTCATGCTTCACTTACTGGTGTGGTTACACTTTCTGCGCTGCAGAATTTGAAAGCAAGGTAGTTGGAACTGATGTCCCCATTTTGTTTATAAAACTGCTGTTTGGTAAGTTGTAGGCACGAACTATGCCCTTATCTTCTGATAGGGCAACCGCATCCTGACTGAGAGTGAGTCAAATGACAGCAGTATTTTTAAAGCTTCTTCACACTCACAAAATTACCTCAAAAATATTCCCAAATATGGCTATATTGTTTTATACTTAAAAAAAATTATGCTGTCTTGTCTTATATACTGGAAACTAAGGTAATACTTTGTGACTGCTGTGATTTTGAAATGTTGGGAGTTAGAAGTTTACTGTTTGAGATGGAGGAGTTTCAGTGGCTATTCTTTTGTC
Source organism: Bacillus rossius redtenbacheri (assembly GCF_032445375.1). Lineage (NCBI taxonomy): Eukaryota > Metazoa > Arthropoda > Insecta > Phasmatodea > Bacillidae > Bacillus > Bacillus rossius. The sequence continues at coordinate 2,686,367 of NC_086335.1, forward strand.
TGTGCAGTGCTTGGCATAAATTTACATTTAGAAAACAAATACAAAGTGAAAAATTAGGACTAGGTTAAATACCGTGTTTTATCCCATAATCGTCGCATATTTTATACTAAAATCAAGTTTGAAAAGTAGGGGTGCAACGTTTATGCGAGAAAAAGAAATTTTTGTTAGGTAAAGTTATTCATAAAAACAAAACACATTCATGGAAAGTACGTTTATTTAAAAAGAGCACGCCAAACAATTTAAATTAGTAAGTCATGCAACAAAAACCTTTCTTCAACTTTAAATAGAAAAACAAAATCTGTGACTAGAATGCGAGCCTGAACTAACTATCGTCGTAGTATACACCACTAAAGGCGGGCCATCAGATGTAGTTAACTTGGCACTCGACAGAGAGCGCGCGTTGCATACAATCGGCGAGATATAAGTGGTACACCAAGGCTATGCAGACGAACAGATAAAGGTTATAACATTTAAAAAGTCTTCAAAAAGAAAATTTACACTTCAGACAACTTCGTATTTCTGTTAATTAAATAAGTGGTAATGTCCCAATAAATATATTTCTACTTTAAAATACATAGTTTTATACGGAAACAATTCCTACACAAAGCACACTGAATCTAATAGCTAGACCAAAAACATCATGCAAATTTTACGTGAGAGGTTTTTTAATCCAAATTTTGACGCCCTAAAATATCGGTGCAACGATTATATGCGTGTGACGATTATGTGATCAAACATGGTAGTGTAATTTGCATTTCTTATGAACAGTTTCAGAAATAATTTTTCATGGCTTATGTACTTTATATTTCCTCCTTATATCCTGTTTCAGTCTTTTAAGACACACATCATTAGTAACTTACGTTATGTGGTTCGACACAATATGTTTTGAATAGAGTGAGCATAGATACAGAGCGAGAACAGTATTATGCCCGCGGGGCCATGAGTTGTGTCAGTGTGTGGACAAAACTGTTCTGTGTTGGCTGTGGTAAAATTTTAACCCAATATGATCAATTTACAAATTTTTTTAAGTTGTATACTGGTTTTTTGTTTTATTATGACTAGTGTTTGTAGACATATATTTACATTTCATAAGAAGACAATAATACAGTGAAAGTCCGTTGTTGCGAATACGGTCTATAACGTAAAGTCCGCTATAACGATAATTGCCATCGGCACCGTCAGTTTTGCAAATGCTGCGTAGGATAAAAATTTCGGAAATAATGAATGCAGCGTGGGCTCATTTTCGCTATAGCGATAGATTACACACCTGTAATTATGCCCTAAAACAATAAGAAAACATCTACAATTTCCTTAATAAATGAGAAACAGCTTCACACAATTCCACGCGTCCGGCAAATGAAACAACGCGCATGATGTGGCCGTCTTGGCAACACCGCACAAGGTAGGGGGCCCCACAGCGAGCATAGCTTGCCTCGCGGCGACAAAAGCAAGTGTCGTTAACCCACTGCGACAGGGCCCGGCTGCGAGCATTACTTATTTAGAATCTCGCCGACTGTAGCCCGTAAATGAGCATAACTCGTCTCACACTTGCATCGTAAGCATTGTGTACGGTGTAGTTACGGGGAGTTGACGAACACGGAAATTGTCGAGCTCGTCTCTTCTAATCAAAACGAAGCGGCGTCTGAAGATGATGACAATAATGACGACGAACCAAGTGACGTATCTGTTCCGTCAAAAACGTCGGTGATGGAGGCACTTGACACAATCAGTCGTTTTTATCAGCATACAAATGCTTCAACGAAAGATTTGATGAACTTCCAAGAGGTCCAGTCGTTTATTTTGTCCGAAAGTTTAGTGAAATCAAGGCAAATGAAAATTGATTCGTTTTTTAAAAAGTGATTTTTAATTTTGTGTTATTTTCCAAGGGTCTGTACGAGTGATTATTTTTGTGTTACTGACCAATTGTCGGAAAAATTATTTTATATAATTTGTATGGTTGTTCAACGTAATTAGAGATTTTTAAAATTTTTTTTTTTGTGTTTGACATTTTTCATAGGTGTCAACATGAGTAATAATGTGACAAATTTTAAAATAAATTTCACTACATCTTTGAGTTTACATATTGTTAGTAAGTATTCAAAACTCCGCAAATATGCACCCGATATCATCAGCTTAGCGCACATGTCTCCAGCAAACCAGCTGCGGTCAAAGCGACAGGAAGCGGCCGGCATGACCTTGCGTGACCCCGCCCGCCCGACGCCATGTAAACAAACAGCTGTGCGCTTAGCCACGATGTGCGTGACGGCCTTATCACGGCCACGCGGTCTCATATTTCGCAGTCGGCAAGTGCTGATATAGCTTAAAAATGTTATTTTAGTAAGTTTTATGTATATTTCCTTTATTTTTGTTGTGAATTTCCATAGTAAAAAACAAGCGAGAAAATAATATATTTTTAAAATGCTACAAAAATAAGATTTTTTTCAAATTTTGGCTATAACGAAAATTCGCTATAACATAAACTTTTGGCGCCGTTATAAATTTACGTTATAACGGACTTTTAGTGTATGATAAAGTATGATTTAAAGCAGTTTTAAAATACAGGTTAGGCTTTATTGCCATGGTTATGTTTACATAACACAAAATTCCCTCTGCTGTTTTTATATAATTCCTTGATTCTGATTGGTCCATTGAAAGTGTCACATGTTTTTTGGCTACTAAAGTTTATATGCACTACACACCTCTATTCACTACTGTATGTATTTTGTCTACAAAAATACTTTCATTTTTGTTCTTTTAGGTTTTAGTTTTGTGATCTTTTAAGAAAAAATGGCAGAGTCGAGCCGAATTCAGTAAAGTACCATGGACTCGAGTCCACACTCCATTAGTTTTTGGTTGAGTCGAGTTGAGTCGAGTTGAATACTTTACATATTTAGTGAAGTGCAAGTAGTTGCAAAAATTTTTGAGTATGATTTTAATTTTGTGGTGATTATGTAAATGTATCTTTAGCACCATATTAAACTATGTATATATATATATTTCTTCTACGTGATAGTCATCATAAGTAAATTATAACTATCAATCATAGCAACTTATTTCTTTTAAAATTGAGTATATTATTTCTACTAGGTAATGGACTAACTCATTAGTTGAGAAGTCAAGAAAATTATGTGGTTTAATAAATTATAAATTATAAATATCATTAATAATTTTCACATAGTTGTTCTTATTTTTAATAATTTTTTCCTCCAATTGACCTATACTCCCGACTATGTGAGTTTTTTTAGCATCCATTTGAAATTGAGAATCACCTTTTTGCAAGATAATCAAGCTACATTAGAAGTACTCATAAATGCCATTTTTGAAATTTTGACATTTTTTCTTGAAAAAAGTAGGTACTTTCAACAAGTACTTGTTTTAAGCACTATTAAATTGACATGTTAACAATAACTGCACATAAAATATAATATCAAAACAATAACTGTAAACAAAAAATAGTTAACTCAGTATTTTTTGTTTTCCTTCTGCCATTTTCTAGTCAGTGACGATTGTTCCGATTTTAAAATCATTAATACTTATGCATTTTCAAATGTATTGTCACATATTTAAAAAAGTCAATAATCTAGGTGTCAAATACGTAAGGTTTGTTAAAAACAAAGTAAAGCTATCTGCCGTTTTAACTAGATAATCAGATATGAAGATACATGCTATAATATAACATTCATGTATGTGCTGAATAATAATACGTTTTATTGCCATGGTAGTAGAAAAAAATGTACATTCGAGACATAAAAATATTTTATTTTTAAAATTTATTTGCTGTGTTAAAAATATATGATTTACAGCCTGCCATTCCGAAATGGCTTTGTTTTTCAGTGATTTGAAACATGAGAAGCAGGATTAACTTTTATTTGGCAGTAAAATAATGGAAAATTAACCATACTTTGAGAAAACCATGCGAATGTAAATATGAAATTATGCTGTGAAGTGTTTGAAAATACTGGTTATTGATTTTATTTTCTTTGCTATTGTCAGATTTGTATCCGTTTTATGAAAAATACCGTAGAGTCTCATCCCGTAGAGTACAATGAACTTTATTTCCGGACCAAGTCAAGCTTTAGCCACTCGCTCAACTCGACTGGAGTTTTCAAGTCTCGGCCCATCTCTACTTTTTAGTAATGTTATGCACTTGACTTGAGACATTTATTTTGAGTGACAACACAGATGTTGTTTTTGATGATTTCAAACAGTGTGTTGTGCTCCTTTCACACTTGCTCACAGTTTCGCTTGTGCTTAGTGCATCATATGTAGCAGTGACATTTGAATTTAGCTCAGTGGCTAGCCTGCGTACACTTTGAGTGTTTTCCATGTCTTTCATAATATTGTGTGTGTCATCGAATTATGTAGTGGCAAAGGAATGAAAAACATTTCTTTAGGTCACACTTTGTGTTTGTGTAGAATTTTTTTCTAATTAGTTTTAAATGTTTCTGGTACATAACATTTTTATTTTGCATCTCTCTTATTCTTACTGAGCTGTATTATCTAAGAGTGAAATAGTGGTGGTACCAAGTTGGCAAACTCAACACAAAATGAAGTTGCAAGTCGCATGGATATTTCGTCGGCGTTTACCTCCACAGCGATGTCGAAGCTGCATTGAGTCGAGCAGATCTGAAGAAACAGCAGTGCTGCACGTGATATTTGTATTCTGATGATTGTTGTATAACACTTTTCTGTGCTTTGAAAGTGCAGGTCAGTTGCCCCTGCGAAGGACATTTTCAACCTTAAATGAAATATTGTCTATTTTCATCTCCCTTGAGTTGACAGTGATAACAGTTTAGAAGTTGTAATGTCACCCTGTTTTCATTGACAAGATCTCTTTGTGTGTGCACATTGTGTGGGATGCATGCTCTCTACTGGCATTTCCGTGAACATTCCAAGAGTAAGTGGAACTGTAATTGTTTATCTAAATACACATATGGAAGCAATTCTGGCAAAGTTCGTTATTGACACACACTCGTACAGGTTCTCTGCAAGGAGTGAAGTGTATAACACAGTTACGAGAGTTTTAGGGTTGGATAGCAGTTGTAACATTTTCCATGGTTGATTTTAATTTCTGAATGTTTTTGAAAATTTTCAATGCACAAAATACAGCATGGAATGGTTGCAAATATACATTAGGAACCAACTGCAGTTTTTAAAATCAAATACATTGCATTTTTAACTTATATAAATTCTGCTCTTTTATTTTGGAAATTAATATTAAGAATTTATGTGGCAGTGATAGAAGTTGAAAGTTTTATGTGTGAGGTTTTGTGAAAATGGCTGTAGGTAATAAAATGTGTTTTTTTTTTTTGTGGTTCCTAATTATATAACTGCATCTAAATGAACTTCTAATAATGTTATATGTATCACTGATTCTATACAATATTTCTTGAAGGAAACCTAACTGCTTTTAACAGGCTTGGAAAAAAATCTCTCCTGTCAAGCCTTAGTTATTTCCCCAGGATTGATGATGTCTACATTGCTAAGATGTTTCACCTACATGCCAGAGCAGGTGGGGTACTTGCTTGTATAAAACATATTATTGGATAAGTTTATATAAATTATAAATTTACTTTTGTAAGATGGATGATTTTTAAATAGTTTTATAAACAGTAGTGTTATTTACACAATGCCTTGCAATGTGTACACAGTGCTCAAAGTCTGTCCTGTCATGTACACCCCATCATCTGCACGTAGCTTAGACACACAATTACTGTATGTTCAGCTTTGTGCTAGTGTCAAGGTTGTTACAAACTGATCTGTCTTGGCGTGTTCACGGAAAAGCCCCATGCTAGCCTCTATGGTTGTAACCGACCTATATGTGCTCTGTATGTGGTGCGTATTATTGCTATTGTCATTATAACAGGATTTGTTTGCTTTTTTTATTGACATTTATTTATTGCTACTTTTTTGTAACAATGTTTTGTATTTAGTGACATCACAAATGACACTGTGCAGGCAGCTTGGTACAAAGAATTTTGATATTCTTAGAAATAATTTCCAGATAAAAATCCCCCAAAATGTTGAAAATTTGTTATGTTTGTTTAGATTTTTTTTAAAAGCTATGAAATATATTTTTGAAAACAAACAATTTGATTTTATGTGAAACGTTGATAGATGTTTGTATTTTCTTTTAAATGTAGTAACAATTGAAACTCTTTAAGTAGATATTGGCTTTATCTTTCAGTTAGTTATGAATAAGAAAATTGTGATTTGTTTAAGCAACGTAATGATGTAGTATTTTAATAAATAATGCATTGTGTTAATTTTTATAAGGTGTTTTGAAAAATACATTATCTTCTTTTTATAAAAAAACTTTGTCTGGTACTCTTGTGTTGACATTTTATGTACTCTCTTTGAAATATAATACGTAGTTTGCATAAACATTTAGCTGGTGCTTAAACTTGTTTTAGGGAATGTTACATACCGTACAGTATTTACTCGCAGATAGGTTGCCCCTTCGTAATTCGTATGAGTTGCACTCTTTATTCTGGGCAAAAAAATCTTACTTTTTCACCCTAAGAATCACTGTCAAATATGAGTTGTGCTATAAATATGTCTCCATTAGAATACAAGTAAAGTCTTTATGGCAGATTTTTTTTCCTAACCTAACTTAAAGCTATGAGAGTGCGGGAGAAGTCTGTGTAGGGAAGACTCTTAAGTGTGTCTCAGGCCGATGCCTATACGCTCTAATCATGCAAGTGGTAAGCCATGCAGGAGAGGTAGCATGCATCATGTGCTAGGAGGGGATTGGCCAGCCATGGCAGCAATTAACCTAAAACTAGATAAGTTGGGCCCAGGTAAAACCTGCATAGGCACAGGAAAAACCCTGGGCTCATTCATGCGGGGTGCTAAAGTCATGCAGTAGGTATGTGTGCAGGTAGGTTACGGGAAACAGAAGGATGGATTTGGATGAAGAGGTGGACAGAGTAGAAAAAAATTCAACCATTCAGGGGTTGGGCACTTGGACATTTCTGTCCGCATTGGGTTGGGTGTAGCTGGTGGTTTTTGGGGCGACTTTATTCGTTTCCCGCCAGGCTGCCAGCCAGCCTAAACTAAATTAAGAAGGGTAAGTTAGATGTACTCTTGTGAATTTAAATATATAAATAAACATTAAAATATGTTTGATTCAATAGCTTTTTTTTAAATTTAGTTTTTTTGTCACGAGGTGGTGCATCGGGCCTACACTCAGGAGTGGATAGAGCTTCAGGTTGACCGAGGTCGGTTAGAGAAATTGTCCAGTCCTTCATCGCGAGGCCCTAGCCTCAGCTTCTACGCATTCCTGGGCTGACGGAGTGTGCGAGTATATGGGGGACGATGGTGTTGGAGGGAGCCTTAAAGATAAATTTAATTAAGTTAAAACTAAACGTAACTTAAACTACAGCATACATGTGTGCAGTGCGCTGGTATTCTGTAATACAATTGGACGCACACTGCCTTCCCCTGTGATAAGCACATAGGCAGGTTTATTTCCGCCAGTCCGGCGGGTGTACACGTGCCCAGGGCTGGCGGGAGACAGTTCCCGTGTCTCAGCTCGCTCCCCACTCTCCCTCGGCTGAACTCTCGCCAGCTAAAAATACAAAGGAAAATTGTTTCCCATCCCCTTGTTTTTTTTTTTACCCATCACATAGTCTTCCCTAAAACAGAAAAGAACATTGGCTATTAAATTTTTTTTTTTTTCACGTTCTTCAATAATAACAGGCATGCTGTTTACAGCAGTTTTGTCATGAATGTAATGTTGCAGTAGAAAGCGTGGGAAATCTTACACAAAAACAATGTTCGGACACAGTTGCGTCTCAATACGGTGCCAGTTCACGGACATTCACAACGAAGATTGAGAAGGGGGGGGGGGGGGGGGGAACCATAATCACTGCTGCATGGCCACACACACACACACACACACACACACGTACTCCCCTCCCCCCTCTTGCGGAGATCAGCAGGGCGGCAGACAGCCACGTCACTTACTGGGGCGGGTGGGGTATCTGCCCGCAGGCGGCAGATGTAGCTATTTTAACTAAACAATTTATATATTTACTCGTGACATATTTATTAAAAACCAACATAGGCTAATTATTTAAAAACGTAGTCAACCATAACAGTGCAATGTTCATTTTTTTTTTACCCAAAATGGAAAATTTGCATATGTGTCACAGTACATTTTATAAAACAAACAATTGGTTTAAAATCTGTAACCCATATGCGGGTAAATACGGTATTTACCAGAATAAGCCTTGTGCCCACAATATTTGGACCACAACCAAAAAGATTTTTTGTTAAGAATAAGTATTACACCAAACCTTTAAAACCAGAACTTGTGACCCAATTCCATATTTCTATAAATGTTTATTCTGGACTCAGGCACTTATTAAAATTGATAAATCGCTTTTAACTAATCAGCCTAGCATTCTTGGTGTTGACATCTGCTAGTAAATTCTCCAGCACTCTATTTTTGCCACAAGAGTTTCATTAAATGTATTGACACAAACACACACACATACACATACATATATATATATAATTTATTTAATAGTGGATGATAACATGATAACTGTGATGCTAGGAAAAAAAAAGCATCATGGGTATAAAAATGGATACTGCCTGCAGTTATTTTGTTTAAAGCAGTGAAACGCCATTTGTATTTCAGCCAGGAATGGCCCAAATTAATGTTACCTTACAAATATTATAAGTAGAAATAATTTTTTAATAATTTTATTTTTAGGCTAATTTTGTTTTTTTAAAAGGGGTATTTTTGTGTGTGTTTTTTTTTATGAATTCTGTATTTCACCAAAACAGTTTCATTTTGACTGATTGTGATATCTTTTAAAACTATAATAATTTATAAGAAGCATGCCTAACTACACAGAACAAGAATAATTAATTGGCAAATATTTGTGCATTTGAAAAATGCACCAAATCCATAATGTAAAATTTAATTACTACCAGCAACAGTTGCAAGATAAAGAAAGTATAATATTTCAAATCTATTTTGTACATATATTTTGGTACAAATTTCCTGCTAAATAATTTACACTGTCTGAATTGAACAATTTAAAAGAATAGTTTTCATGATTTAATTTTTGGTTAAAGTTGCTGATTAATTTCATGATTTTTGTTGCATTTCGGAGCTTTGTGTTTTATTAACTTGGATTTCATTGTAGGATAGTGTCCTGACATGCCTTTCGAAGTTATTTCAGTTTTATCGCTATTCATCATATAATCTTATTCTTGATTGTTAAAATAAATAAAGTGAAAATTGCTGAAACATTCGCAACAAATTCTCATCTTTCAAATAAAATTTTAATTGCAGTACCATCATCACTAAATAAATTTTATTTCTTCCCTCCAGTCATGAATACAACATTCCAAGGCAACGTACGTTCTTCCCTCAGCAATACGTATTTCCCATTTTCTGAGCCACTTTTAATCTAATTTTGTTTTTTCAGCAACTGTTGATAATCGCAAATGTAAATCCTTGGTAACATTGTAATATCTTTCTCGTAAAAATACACTCGCTAACCATGTGCAAGATTTCTGTCATCCATTAAGTAATAGCAGGTTAACCAACCTTGGAGCTTGATTGAACTTGTGCAAGAATTGGGTAAAAGTTCCGTATCATCTATACAAGGTAATCTCTTGATTACGATGGCATTATCCTATATGCATTGATCCTGTGGTACATGGTGCTTGCTGTTTTAATTTAGTACGTCAAAAGATCCTGACCTAACAAATAAAACTTGTGAAATAACAATGAATAATGATTGTAAGTTTAATACAAAAAATATTTTCCATTTTATTCAACTTACGATCATAAATTATTGTTAATCACAAGTTTTTGTTATTTGCAGGATCTTGTGACATATTAAATTAAAACAGCAAGTTATCATGTACCACAGGACCAAAATGTACAGGAACATGCCATCAGGATCAAGGGATAAACGTAGATATGTGATACGGAACTTTTACCAAAAATTGTGTACTTTAATCTCTTACTTGACTAATGACTAATGTGTTCCTAAAATTGTTTGTTTTATATGAAATCGTGGAATCTGAAGCATTAGTCTTCATAAATAGCAAGACTAATTTATTTAATGTGTTAAAAAATGTGTAGGGAAATATTATTTAAATAGTATAAATGCAAAGAATAACACTCACAATAAATATGTCACACCATTTATCTTTATTAGCCTACCATCGAATACTTTGTATGACAAATATGACAACCGCATAACGGCAGATAGTTATCGTTAGTCGGCTGGTTGGCTTTCCACAAACTGTCCAAACCATCCTTTACTGGTAGTGAAACCAATATTACTGTTAGGATATTTACATTTTAAGTTTTCAAAAATTAAAGTGCTTATTCGCGTATCACTGCTTGGTTCACATCAATCCTGTCAGGTCCGTAATTTTTTTTCATTGCACCATTTATTTAACAACCTTTTCCATGTGAATCACCTGTTCATTTCTGTTCTGGTAGCTAATGTCAAATATATTCCCACTAGTACAACCAACAACACCAGACTTATATAAACGTTTGATAGAGTCCTTATTTCGTACAACAGTTGACTTCCTTAACACTAAAGTGCGACCAACATAAGTGTGGCCTTCATGACATTCTACTTCTAGTTTTGTCTCAAATACTTGAACACAATTTGTGTGTGCGAGTTCCCTGCCACTGGCTAGACTGAGTTCACGGCCCGGTCTGTGGCCGGGAGACAACGGTACAACACGGCGGCATACGCGCGGACGTAAAAACATTTGGTCCTTTACACTCCGTAGCCGCAACTTAACTTGCCACAGCTGATGTTTGTACAACAGCCTATAGCGCAGTCAGAGCTGCGCGCTCATCTCTTCCCCCTTCGTGTAGCTAACCGTATCCCATGGCACATCTGTTGTTTACCGATTTGAAGCAGACTTCGTGGTGTCATCTCGACTTTTTTTTGCCCGTAGCGATTTCATGCTAACTAAAATTTACAGACGTGCTATTCAAGACTGGGGCAGTAAAATTAACATAGTGCTAAATGAATTGCGCAATTTAAAGATGTGCTAAGTGAGGAATTGGTGTACTGTTTATTTTGGAAATACAGTATTTTACTGTCAGTTATATTTTTGTGTTAAATTGTTTGCTGTCAATAGCATATCTTATGGTAGTGGCTACAGAAATGTGGTTCTGTGTAAGGAAAGGGATATTGCCTTAACTTCACCACTGATTAAGACTAAAAGTTTTTATTTATTAATTTATTTTAACAGTAAACCACAAAGTTTCAGGAGGCTCTGCATATAAATCATACCTTGTCTCGGGAGGAGTGGTTCCGCTACCCTTGCCTTCTGAATATGTCGACTAAGTGGAGACTCTGGCTTTTGAAGGGGAAGGGGCGTTGATTGAGTAGTAAGCCTATTCTCAACTACTGCTACAGATTCTAAAATCAAAACTTTCACTTTAAAATCAGCTGTAGTTATTATTTTAATTTTATTCTGGCATAATAGTGATACACTGTTCAATAAACCAAGCATGTCTGCACAGTAATTTTTTTTTACCTTCAGATCCACCTATTGTCTCGTGTGTGTAGTTAATATTTGCCTCAAGTGTTGGCTGTTTGTTACTTTGTACCAGTGTACGCTATTATTTGAGTTTTAAATGTTTTGTAACACTTCATGTTTCTTAATTGGATTGTTGTTTATTGTAATTATTTCGATACTTTGTCATGCATGTGAGACTAGTGGCTGTACAAATTGTATGTATACTTTGTTTTCATATAAAACATTTTATTATTTCCTATGAGGATAAGACTGAGTTATTATTTTAATCCCAAGGTCATGCCTGTGCCCACCATCAAGCCTGTGATTTTCCTTGAACTGTTAACGAGAGTCGTGTTCTATTGTCGCAAGGGAAGCTCTGATCACTATCCGGAGCTTCCTCTGACGGGCTCCTGAAGTGTGAGGATGAGATTAAGCGAGTGATTGAAAATGAAACTACTTTTCTGTAAAACCTTTAACAATAAACTGGCTACACTAAAAGCAGTCATAGTATTTGTTGGGCAATTAATATGAATGGGGTATATCTTATTAAAATAAATACCAATTAACCTGACACAGGTGGTAGAGCCAAAAATAACAACCACCATCGTTGCGATCATGTTCAGATTCTTTCAGAGTAGAACAAAAACCTTCAAGCCTTTGCATCACATGGTGTTAAATTTTCTGATACTGTCATCCAGGACTCTGAAAATCAAGCCATCACTTTTGCACTTGTAGCTTGTCTGGTTAAGCATGAAAAGGAGTAAGTGTTTATGAGTTCTTTATTGTGAGAATATTAATTTATAGTTGCTTTAAAAGTCCTCTGAAAAAGCAGTTTTTGACAATTTTCAAACGGCTGTGCCCTGTTTACTATTCTTCAAAAATTTTTGTCATTATTTTAGGACATTATTAACGAGGCTGGTTTTTAGTGCATGTGTTCTTGTGACTTATGTTTTAATGCATGGACTATAGAATATGAAATCATAAGGGATTTAAATACAAAAATTATTTGGTACCATATATCAGTTGTTTGCTTATTTATTGTTTTAATATAGAATTTCTGCACTTTAATACCACTTTTTGTAAATTATATTTACTGTGTTGTGGGGCACCTACTTATAATGAATGAAACTGCATTGCGACCATTTTGCTTTTCAGAATTGTAGGACTAGCAAAAATTTAAAAATTTTTTTTTCTCATAACTGCACAATGTCACCATGCTTTGCTACAAGGCTCTTAAGTGCTTCCTGCATCCTGCATTCGCCTGAATTACATGAATTACATAAATTAGGGTACTTCTTCTCTTCATGTCAATTATCGTTTGAACAGTTGACGCATGACAGTGCACTGCTTGTGTTGGCCGGTGATGGGCACTCCAGCATGATGGCTATGGGGACGTGGTCCTTGCTACCCGGAGACGGGCACAATCAACCTGACATCTCTCCAGACAATATGCTACTTTGTACACAAGAACATAGTTTTATACAAGTCCACTATGTCAATTTATTTTTAACATCTTATTTATGTATACAAATCTTAATTTCTTAGGACGACACTGTTAAAAACTGACAACTTTATGCTCGGCATTGCTTTATTGTTAAAAAATTGAAATAAGTAATTCATATTTCAGATTAATATTTTAATATTTTTTGTATGAAACAAATGCACTACATAAGGAACCAAAATACAGTTGATAAGTCTCTCTCGGTCAGCGTGTCTGGCAATGTAGATGACAATCCTATGGTCAAAGAGAGCTGAAGAAGGCATTGTTACAAGCATACAATACCTGAACTGTGAAACAATTAGTTTTTGTTTAAAAGTTAAATTTTTATCAAGATATGTAGTGAATTAATCTACTCAAAAAAAAATTTCATTTACTAACAATGTCAATTTGAATGGACAAACAGTTGAACTTATTTCATGGTTCCCATTGATTCAGCAAGACATTTTCACTAATGTAGACTAAGAGACTGACATTAATTTACCAACCATCCTGTATAGTAAGGGGTAAAGATTACAAATACAATTCATTGAGTTTATTTTCACAGACATGTACAGTATTGCATCATGTGGATCTTTCGAATGCAACAATTAACCTCTCAGCAGAATGCATAAGGATTAATTTATCAAGAGTGAGAAACAAATACATAATAGCATAGGCCCTAAAGATAAATAATTATGAATAGTTTTACATGCCTTTAAAATATTTCTATGGGGAAAAAAAACAATTTATACTATTGAAAATATCTTGTAAAGGTACCGTAATTAAAATATTTCTATGGGGAAAAAAAACAATTTATACTATTGAAAATATCTTGTAAAGGTACTGTACTCAAAATATTCAAGTCAAGTCTTTATATTTAATGGCTAGGTATTTTTGTCATTATTTACATACGTACATGGACAAGTAATCAGTCAGATATATTTTACATTTAATGTTATCTGCATCAAAAAAATATCCTATAGGCATTAGAGCAAATATACTAAACAGTATGATATATGTTTCTCTGATATGTACACGATTAATACACTAATCTTGTGTTGTAAGGGAAACAGTCTAATCTGTGTGTTAGAATATATTTTTATTTATTTCCAGCAGCAACATTGTTTCTAGATAACATTTAAGCATTTAAGCACTATCCAAGTATGATCATGTATATTGAAAATAATATACATCTGAATGGGAAAGTGAACATATAGTGTGATTCACAATGCTGTCAGGCTTAGGCAACATTTCAAAGCGAGGGAAAGATGGATTGCAAGTAACACAAAATTAAAAAATTATCTTATAATGCAGTTCTCCTTTAATTTTTTTTCAGTGACACGTTTGTACAGCATTTTTTGCACTTACTGTTGCCAAACTGAATATTATGTTTTGAAGAAAAAAAAATAGTTTATGTTTACAACTGTTAAATATACTTGAAGGTATTAGCATAGTTAAATGTGTGTTCGTCTTTCTGTTACAGTATCACACTAAAAAATAATTGTTTTCAAGGAATTTTTTATTTAGTTGGTGGGGTTTTATGTTTTATTTAAAGGTAAACATATATCGGAATTAACTCAAGCAGCACATAAAAAATTTTAACAATACATGAGGATTTATAGTAAATATTTTGTTTGAAATTTTGGTGTTTGATACATCATTATATATAATAAATGTTTGTACATATATAAACTACGCATATAAATGCTCCTTCTAAATCAGAATGTGCTTAATATTACAACCATATCTTACATTACAACTATAGATTACTTTGTTAAGGTTTCCTTTAATTCCACACCTATGGAAAGTACCTACCTACTATAGTTTAATTTTGGCTTTACTAAGTCTATGCATATTACTGACTTCAAAGAACTGTAAGATGTGAAATTTTTAATTCTCTACATTTAAAGAAAGAAGCACTTTTTTTTACCTTAAAGAAGTGGAAAAGAATGTAGTTTTATTTTTTCATGTTTAAACACATCCATCTAACTAAAGCAGACTATAAAAAAAATTGGAAAATGGTCTATTTATTAAAACTTAATAGGCTTATACAAAAATATATATGACTTTTTAGACTGATATGTTACCCCATCTTTTACTTTACTTAAAGATGTTTTTTCTTGATCACATATGTGTCTTACAATGTTACAATTTTAGCACCATCTACATATTTATGCAAGTGAAATAATAGATTTTTCATATAATAATCCCTGTTGATTTGCAACCAATTAACCTTAAAATTCTCTAATAATCATAAATTTGTAATTATTTGCATACAAGTTTTCGATGAGCCGGAAAGGACTGGTTTCTTCGGCAAAATTTATGCCAGCTTTCACTAGCTGGCGGCTAGTTTGAATATAATTTTTGGTTTTCATGATGCAGCTGTAAAATCATTTTTTACAACCTTGAATCATCACTAGTGAAATGTAAGTTTTCCCGCTAAACAATCTATAATATGAATGAAGTAGGAATATGTGTTATTCAGATTCTGTATATTATTTTAGCTTCTATGGAGAAAAACCAGTTGGACCACAAACGATCCTGGCAAGAAAAAAAATGAACCCTAACTGTCTGCATTGTTACGAGTGCAAGAGAGTTATTTGGACCTCCAATATATTTTTTCCTCCAAATTTGACAATGAGCCTACACTTGAAGCTACTAATGAGCGGTTCAAAATTGCTTAGGCTAATGAAGATCTTTTCCTAAAATGGCTGGAAAATGTAAAGCCAACCAAAATAACCAGTACAGCTGTTGTGGACAACCATGTTTTTCACAGGACTTTAAAAGCGTTACAGGTATATACTTTGTGTTGAGATCACAGTTGATAAATCCATCCTTATACTTCACATCATTCACAAACTTTGGACTTGATTTTTTGGCCCGTTAAAAAATGCTTGCAATACAGGATGTGACTTGTTTATCAATGGAAAAGGCTTTAACATGATAAGACCAAATTATGTTGCAATGCTATTCAAAAAATATTTTACAATTGTAGTGGCCAATGGGAAAGGAGTTTCAGGATTTTGCCTGCGGTTATTTATCCTATGAATCCGGATAAATAACCTGTAAATGACTTTTAATGTCTTGCCTTTGACGATAAGTGGACTCTGTGGCCATGCAAAATAAATTATTAGAGAACAAAAATGAGGCCATTGCACTGAAAATGTGCATTATCAAGGGAAAACATGTGTTTGATTGGAACAGGGGAGCAGTAGATCGGCAGGAAAAGGTGAAACTGAATGCGATGACAGAGCAGAATGAACAGTCTACCCGACTCCGTAGGAAGCGTGGATACGTGGCTCTCGCGCAGAGCAGCAGGGTGGACCGTCCTGCCCGCGTGGCTGCCGAGGGACGTCTCCCGCGCTGCAGGCTAGTTGTGTTAGTTCACGTGGTTTGGCTCGCGGACACGCCACATGCAAGACAACACTCACGCACACGGTAGAAAAAAAACGATAAAAGAGATGATAACACACTATAGAACAGAACCAAAAGCGATAATAGCGGCGAGTTTATGGAGCGTCTCGCGACCGCGGCCTCGGTGGCCGCCATGGTGCTCGGGACTGTCGACCAGGCCGCCGGGGCACCGCTGTCGCGCGCACGGAGTGGAAGTGAAGTGATTCCCAAAGCGGACAGGGCTGTGATCCGGGCTTGAACCCAGAGGCACGGAGCTGATAAGCCTGGGTCCAGGTTAGGGCCGCCCATCTCGCCCCGGGCTCGCCGGGTCGTCTCAGCCGGCTCGGCGAGGGAGGCACCACGTGGGTGGGGGGAGTGGCTCAGCTGCCTCCTCGTCCGGCTCGGTCACCAGAGGTTGTCCGTCCGCCTCGGGTCCTCCTCTGGGTCTTCTTCATCGGCTACCCCGTGGGCTGTCCATTCTCCTGGCACAGGCAAATTGTGGCCTTGGACCATTTCCGCCGGGGTCATTCCTGTGGCTCTGTGGCTGCATTGGTTCTGCGACGGATGCAAAACAGAGCCTCTGCAAGATGGTCGTCCCACTTAGTATGGTCGCTACCCAGCCTTAATGCGCATCTGAACTTTCAAATCTTGGTTTCGCCTTTCCATCGGGTTGGCTCGTGGGTGGTAGGCAGGTGTGGTCCGGTGTTCAACGTGCCACGAGTTGCACATCTCCCGCCACTGCCTCCCGACGAATTGGCTGGCATTGTCCGTCAGCAGGTCTCTCGGGTAGCCCCAATGCGGGAAGAGTTCCGTTTGCAATATCGTCCCAAAGGTGTTGGCCCGAACGTTGCTGGTGGGGTAAGCTTCTACCCAACAGGTGAAGAGATATGTCACTGCCACCGGGCTGTGCGGGGATATGGCCCCATGACGCCCAGGGGTAGTGGGAATGTCCCGTCGCTCCGCCGCGTCTCGCAAGCCCTCACGTGCCGGGCCAGTGGTAGTGCTGACCGCCCGCCCGCCGTGTTCGGTCCGCCCCAGGGGGTCCGGCCAGGTCCCGTTCCTCGTGTGTACAGCACGCCATCTCTCGTAGTCCAGGTCTCACATGGTTCCGCTATTTGCTTCGCGCGTCTGCGCTCAGCGTCCTGAGAGGTGTGTTGGGCATCGTGCACCCGACGTTTCAGCTCGACCAGGTCCGCAGGAGGCGGGTCGTCCACACCTAGAGCAAGCAGGCAGCAGGTTGGGTCCCTTGTGTGGTGGTGATCCGTCTCATGGCCAGGTGGTAGTATCTCGTCCTCCAGGCATGATCCCTCATCAGGGCGTCCGGCAGCTCGTTTTATACTCCTGGGACGTGCTCCACAACGAAGTCGAACGACTGTAGAAACAGCGCCCACCTCACGAGTTTGCTTTTCCGCCCCTGGAGGGTCCGCAACCACGTGAGGCATTGGTTGTCTGTGCGCAATACTAATTGCCTACCCTCGAGGTGGATACGGTACTTCCTCAGTGCCCATACCAATGCCAGGCACTCCTGTTCATTGCGGCTTTTAGTTGAATATTGCTATTAGAAACCTGCGAGGCCTACACCCCGGGTACCTTAGGCCACCACTCTTCTGCCTTGGAGCCACATTTCGACGTCATGCCCTGAGTTCACAGGAACGTCTCAGGCTCTGTGATCTATCACACATTAACTGACATTTGAGTGCATTTGAGTAACCACCATGATAAGGCTTTAGACGACAATGTAAGTACGCTTTTCAGACATAAACCCCTTTTCTAGGTCTTCACTTGGACAAAAAAATTCAAAGCACAGTTCTAAGCAGCAGCATTAAAAATATATTTACTGTAACAACAATGTATTAATATTTGAAGAAGCTACAGAAAATAAACTAAAAAAAAAAACGCAAAATTAATTCGGAGCCTGAGAAAAAAGATGAAACAAGGCAAGGGAATAAGCAAGTCACGTTCAAACATCTATTTGAGGACATCAGCTCAGATGAAAAGGTGACATATTTTCTCTCTCTAATTTATGTGATGACAACAGACTGACAATCTAGTAACTTTATGTAATGTTACTGCACTTATACCTGTAGTTTGTGATAAGTACTGTGTGTTCTGAGGGTGTCTGACAAAAACCAAGCATTGTGGCACCAGTGTGGACATTGTTCGGGACTGGTGTACACCGACAGTCGTGCAGCCTAAACTGCAGGGAATTTTTTGTGCGAGTTATGTCAGAACAATTAAGAGATGCAGCTACAGTATAAAGGTATAGGTACCATTAGTAGGTATTTTCAGTTTTACAATGTCATTAGTTCTCTTTTAAAACAAATGATGAGAAAACTTTTTTTATTCATGACATGGTACATGCATACTTACAAAAAATTTTAAAAAATATTTACATGCAGTGTAAAGTAGGTAAAAGTACTGAAAGTACTGACATTGAAAAATTAAATATGAGAGTTTTATAAATGTTACTTAGTGTGCAGTTTAATGCTATACAGTCTGTGCTACTGTCACTTGGGTTGGGACATGTGTCCATTACTTAGTGTAATAACCAATGAGAAAAAAAGTTTTGTGAAATAATGAAGTAGTAATGAAGATTTTGAGGTTCTGTTATTCTTATGTCTGAACACACAGCCATGCAGACTAAGCAGGGTGATGATTATTTAAGAGACTATTTAGGCATTTATTGAAAAAATATATATATAATATGAAAAAATTTCATATTTTACGTCGTAACAGAAAATACATAGTTAGCATTACTGTATTATAATTTGTGTTGGAAGATTTTGGCTTAGGAAATAGAGACGAACTGCCAACACTTGTGGCAAAAACAAACAGACTACAGTAGTCGCTAGTCACTCTGCCATCACACTGCCAGGACCTTACTTACTGACGTCGAACACGCGCTTGTCACCCAACCAGTGCCAAGACATGCATGATCCATAGTGGGGAGCAGTGCTGGACTAGAGTAACCGTTCCATTTCCTCGCTGGTCGCCATCCCATCACTATATTCATCATGGTCTGACTCGCTGTGATCCCCCAGGCTCTCGTCACCCGACCAGTGATCGAACTCTTCTTTGTGGTGCTCCAGTGCCATCAGCGATGGGAACAGGCTGTCGCATGCAGAGCACCTGAAACAACACATGCAATCAGTATTACGACCTTTTCCGAATTTTCCACTGTTTGATGTTTCCCATAAAAATATGTTACCGGTGTCATGACACATGGTAATTTTTGTTGTTTATTTATATAAAAAAATATTTTCTGTATAAAAAACTGGAAGTGATCCATGTCCCGAGAACGAAGACCCGTGACCTGTGACCCAGTCAGTCAGGGCGAGAGCCGAGTCGAATCTGCTGGAAGAGACATGGTTCACTGAAGCGTGACCCATGACCCGTGAACCAGGTATTCCTAACCACGTGACTCCCATCCACGCCAAGGCACATGCCAGGACCCAGTTCCAGGATCCAAATTTATTGAACTGTAATTCAGGTAACCAAGAATCTTTGGCGAGTCCATCAGCTAAATGGCCAGATGAGAACTGGATCACTGAACGGTGATCTGTAAATACGAATCGAATGCTTGGGCGGTTCTTTTCTTGTATATAAGAGCACAATATATCCCAGTCTACACCTGCACTTCACTCCACGACTTCTTGGGATTGTCACTGAATTGACCTGCCATCACCGCCGAATCCGCCTAGTGCCCGCCTTAAGTATCACGCTCCTAGAGGAAGCATCCATGCCAGGATGGAATCTGGAAGATGTAGTGGTAAAGTACTGTACTCCCGCACTTGAACAGTTTTGTCGTGTAGTATGCAAGTGAGATCTTTAAGTGATTGGTTATGGTGAGGAGAAGACGGATTGTTAATGTTGTATTACCGCTGGTAGTTATTGAGAGGCGAGGAAGTGAAGGTGAGGGGAAAGGTGTGGCGGACATTACCGGAAGTGTGACGCACTGATTGGACTTGACGAACTACGAAAATGCTCTGAGCAGTTAGTGGGAGAGGCCATTCTGTTTGTTGTTAATGAGTGGTCAGAGAGACTCCAGTTGCAGTTTGAGAATTCAGCACGGACGAGTGGGCGAACAACTTGATCTGCCGGCCGGAGGGTGTCAACGAAGAGTAGTGGTGTGAAGAAGAGCAGATGTTTCCAGACCGGGCGGTGGAACCTGTATTGCGAAGACAGTGGACGTTTCCAGATCACCGTGGGTATGCTGCCCCAAACCACTACCCGGAACCTTCAGCGTAAAGATGTAGCGGATGTTGCAGGACCTGGTGTCAGAGGTTGGAGCTGTCACAGATGCCGTTCGTCCACCGCCGTGCTCAGGGGTGTGTCCGTCTCGTCCTCGCCGGTGGTAAAACAGTGCACATGCTGGTCCGTGTGTGAAACATGTACCGCTGCAACCCGCTCCTCCTAGTCTCGCAGTTCTCTGGCCCATCTGGTTCATATGCTGATTCTCGGTCCCCGGTTCATGTTCAACTTCAAAGTCGGACGACAGTAAGAGCAGGTCCCCGCATATTATATTCCCTTTGCGACCTTGAATTGAGTGTAGCCAGCTCAGGCACCGGGGGTCCGTGCGCAAGGTAATTGTTTTGCCCTAGAGATGCTGACAGTACTTTTTAACAGCCCACACTACTGCTAGGCACTCTTTGTTGTTACCGTAGTAACATTTTCCTGCCTGTATAAATTTTGGCGCTCGCATAGTCTATTACTTCTCGGTTCCGTTGCATGTCCGTGTGAAACAGGACAGCTCCTACTCCTAGGACACTCGCGTATGTCTGAAAGAACAGTTGGCATTTAGGTAGGCGATGGCGAAATGTCCTAAATAGCCCTCTAGTACCCTAGTCATTATAGCCTGGAATGTGGCTGATGCGCACTTTATTTCAAATGGCATAGCGCGGAACTGAAAGCACCTCCCGCCTGGTACAATGAATGCGGTTTTCTCCCTGTCTTTCTGCCAGATGGGCACTTGCCAGTAGCCTTATTTTAAATCCAGCACACTGAACACCCGGACCTCGACACTAATCTGAGGAGGTGGGGAGCTGGTGGTGACGGCATTCAGTAGCGGGAAGTCCATGCAGAATGGCAGGGACCCGTACTTTTGGTAGCAAGTACGATGCTTGCACTGTACAGGCTGTTAGAGGGCTCGATATCCCCGTCCTGCAGCACATCCATCATCTGCTCACGAATCACACGCTGTTAGCGAAATCCATGACCTTGTGGGGGCTCGTGGATGGGTTAGTCAGTAGTGGTCGGGATAGGATCTTCGGCGGTTGTAGTTCGCCTCAGCTACTGCAAATATATCCTGCCTCTCCCGTAACACTTTGTTTACAGCACACTGAAAGACAAGGGGTAGGCCTACGTCATGCCGTAGGTTATCCAGGATCACTGTTTCAGTGCAACACGTGTAATAATTTGGACGACATGATAACTTGTAAAGGCATCTTATAATATGCAGTAGGTCTCTGACATTCTCTCGGAAGGCATAAGTGCGGCAAATGGGATAAGGATTTTTTAACATTATAACAGTCTGGATGGTCACCAGATGATGTGCATAGGAATAGAAACAAGTGCTGGTATGCCTCAAACATCAGGCATCTTCAATTATTGCTTTATCTGAGTCGATAGTCAACAAAAGAGCAGTTGTCAATTGCCTAAATTGAAAGATCAGTTTGTTTTAAAATATAGTATTTTGGCAAGATTTTTCGAAGGAAGTCATCAAAATCGTGTTGATAAGAGGTATTATACTTTGGAGAATAACTACGACTTTGATGATCTATACTATCCACCACCATTAAATCAGATTAATCTTTTTGAGAAAAATAACCCTGAAGTTTCGTTAATGTGTATGCGCTAAATGAGGATAATAAGGTATGTCCGATTCGGACAACTAAACAACAAAGAAAATATAATTTCAATTTGTTGCTTGTGACAAACGAAAGCAATGCTGTACACTACTGTTACATCAAAAACTTCTCCTGACTTGTGAGACCTCAGGTTACCAAACAACAGCACATTTATGTTTGTAAGATTTTCTTTAAGTATTTCGCTGACCAACCTCGTAAATCGGGACTAACAGCTATACAGTGTCTTAAACTGCACAAAATTAAATTTTCAAATAAATCTTGAACAGAAATTGTTTATGTAATCTACTTTTTAGATAAATTGTTTTTGCTTTTTCGTAGTAGTGTAGAATTTACGTAATAAAATTTATGTTTGTAAAAGAACTTGTGGTGTTTTATTTCTCGAACCTGTCATTTTTGTGGTATTTTTCATTAAGTTACCTTTCTTGCATTGGCCAAGGATGAAGCAAGAACAGGAAACCATATATTCAATCAATTAATTAATGAGTGATTTTTTAACAATTTTTTGAATTTCTAGTTTAATTATTGCAAATTTTTAAGTTAGTGGTCAATATGCCATCATCGGCTTACTAGAGGCTGGTAGTAGGTGCACCATCCTTTATCCGAAATTCCAAAATCCGAACAGCTCTAAAATCCGAAAATATTTTCGAAACTTCAACGTCCGCGATATTGTTCGCAGTTGTGTGGCAAACTCAAGTCGCGATCGCGTGACTAGTGCGAGCGAGTGACTTGGCAGCACTGCGTCAGCAAGGCAGCATGCAATTTGGCAACGCTGAGGCGCTGTGTTTACCATTTGTCCGGCAAACTAGCGCCAGTTACAGCTTGCTGCTTGGCTACGATAGGAGTTGTTTAATCGCGTTTAGTAGTTAACCGTGTTGTTACGCGAACGTGTTACCATATTTGAAGACGGCAATGGCAAAAAGGCATTCCGATATGAAGATGGGTGGTAGCGAAAAATAACGAAAACACTTAACATTATCAATAATTCAGAAGGTGGAATTATTGCGGAAACTAAACCAAAACAAGTGACACTTCAAGAGGCATTTAAAAATGCCATCATTCGTGCTGCTTCATCTCAGGAGAAGGAAAATCCTGCTCCCGGCCGATCACGAGACGTACGAATTGACGGCGACATCGGCGGCGATGACGACGCATATAAACATTCTCCAGATGTTTTACAGTATCAGTTGTTAAAAACAAATTATTTTGGCGATTGTTTCGGGTATTTATTTATGCTGCAGTGTTTATTTGCGTTATGTACTTTGTTGTTTTTTGTACTATGTTGCTTGAAATCCTTAATACATCTGACATAACCTAACTTGGCTTTACTAGGCCTCCTGTATTATAATTCCGAAATCCGAAAAATTCCGAAATTCGGAATGCTGCTGGTCCCGACCATTTCGGATAAAGGATTGTGCTCTAGAGGAATTTAAGCTTATTTTTGGACTTTACACCATATTTATTTAAATTAATTTTTTTTACATAAAATTTAATTTTTTTACTTCGATCAAGTATCGAACCCAGGGCAGGAATATATCGAAATAATCAGTATATTAATTGCAGATTGTTTACATGAATTATGGAATTTTTCCTGTATTTATGGGTAAATAACTACGAATTTCCAACATGGCATCCAAATTTCAAGATGGTGGGCAACACAGTAATAATAAATGATTA
Organism: Bacillus rossius redtenbacheri; assembly: GCF_032445375.1. NCBI lineage: Eukaryota > Metazoa > Arthropoda > Insecta > Phasmatodea > Bacillidae > Bacillus > Bacillus rossius. Next base: position 2,710,301 of record NC_086335.1, read on the forward strand.
CTGCACTCTAGTGGGAAAATATTAAACTAACATGGTAGCAGTGCACTCTAGCAGACGAAAACAAGTTGTCTCCAGCAGACGGAAAAAAATGGCAGACATGACATCATACTAGCTGGCGATATATACTTTGGCATTAGTGGTGGGAGGTCAGACTGCCGGTGGGTTTCATGGAAGAAAGATCGGTAGCAAATTTTTATTTGGCCTTTACCAGGCTCTAACTGAGGACTTAGAGCTCCATGATGCAAGTGCTTTAAAACAACATTTTATTAAAATTTGATTAGTTAAATTTTTTATAAACTTTATTTTTTTTTTTCAAATTATGTGATAATTTTTACTGATTTTCAATATAGTCGCCTAAACGAAAATGTCAATATTCTAGAATCCAAGATGGCGGCTGTAACTAAATGTGCAATAATGTTGTCATACACATCCAAGATGGTGGGTGTAACAAAACATGCAACATATCTAGAATCAAAGTTGGTGACTAACAAAATGTGCAGTGGTGTTGTCTTAATTAAAGATAGTGGAACTTTTTATTAAAATATTATTAATTTTTTTATGAATTTTAATTTTTTTCCCCCAGATTTTCGGACATAAAAATTATGGATTTTCAAGATGATGGCCATAGCAAAAATTGCAAAATATTGTCATAATTAAAAATGGTGGAAAGTTCTACAAAAACCAAATTAAGGTTAATTCTACTACAGGTTGGGAAGATCAATGTTATAAGTTTGGCACACTATTTGGTTTCTCCGCCAGGTGGCAGTAGTGTTCCATGAGGTGGTCACTTTCATCTATTTCAATGTATTTAAATGGGCCGTTTGCATTTTTCAAAGTGAAATAACAATATGTGTAAAACTTGTCAGTTCGTTTTGAATTTAAAATTAGGATAGCTTAACTTTCATCTCTAAGTAGTTTTTAATTTAGTTTTTCAATATGCCTAAGTGTTGTTTTGTGCCCGGTTGCAAAACTGGATGTTGTAGAAAGTACGACGCAAGCATTAAAAAGTATTTAAGGCTCCTGCAGACGAAAAAATAAGAGAATTATGGAACAGAAAGATCCCAATGAGTGATAGAGACTTGAGGAAAGCTGATTATGTTTGTGAAATTAATTTCGAGGTTCGTGAAAATAAATAGTATATCCTAACCAATTCCATCCCGACTTCCAGCTTGATAGTCACGTTAGGCTCTGTAGTAGAGTAGGATGAGTTCGTTGGTATCAAACCAGATATAAAAATGGTATTACAACATGCATTTGATATTTTTGTTTATGTTAAGGTTCGTGTTCGTTTCTGTATCATTATTAAAAAAAACTTCAGGTTATATCTTTTGTATGCCAATAACCCCAAAATTAAAAAAAAAAAAAAATGGCATTCATATTTTCAGTACGTTTTGGGCTGTTGATAATTGTAATAGGTACTTTAAATATCAACATTTATTCACCTATTAATTAATTAAAAAAATTTCAAATAGCCTTCTAGTTTGCTATAATACTACTTACCATAAGTAATATTTCTTTCGTTTCAATTTTCATTCAGGTTATCATTTTGCTCAAGGATTCCAATCTGTTGACTATATTTAACACATTTTTTTTAGATAACCAATTAGATCAAAATATTCCAATTGAAAAGGTTTTCACCAGAACTGCATGTGTGTTAATTTAAATTGAAATGCAATTGCACTTACTAGAGAAAGTTAACAGCACTTTGAAACTTTGTTGGCATTAATAACAATTCAGTCTAAATTGTTGCTCAATCTTCCAATAGACACACAACACAGAGAACATACACTGTGTATTAAGGAACGTAAAAAAACACATTGTGGAAGCCAGATGTCCCAAGATGATATCGATGGTGTTAAGGTAAAACGCTGTAACCCTCAAATTGGGCGAAAATGAGATATTATGATGGAAACACTTATTTATTATGGTTTTATAGGTAGGTAAAATGCCGTAACCCTACAATGAATAACATGGTAGATATACACTTTTATAATTTGGGGTAACCCTCACTAAGTGTATTTTCAGTGTGGTAAAATGATGTAAGCCTCATGCTTGTGGGTTACATCATTTTACTTCCACGAGTTATATTACACAAATATTTGTTGCGATGGTTACGGCATTATGTATTGTAGGTAAAGTTATCAGACTTCATATTACAATTACTTTTACTTCCATGGAGCCATAGTGTTCACAGTGTGAGTAAAGTCAACTGTTTCCTCTTAGTTGTGAGCATTGTTTTCTTATGCTTTAATCTATGGACAGCAGTTGATTGTTATTGTTTATTGATGTTTGAAAATTTGTCTAGTTATTGAGAATGTCGGTTAGAACATTAAAGATTCTAGAATTAGCGAAACAGATATCTGGAAGTAAGTATGATAACAATTTGCTTGTGCATCAAAACGAAGATTCGTCGAGTACTGATGCGAATCGTATAATCATGCATCGTAATAATGAAGAGGTTATTGAAGTGCGTGATCAAATTGTTCTAAACCCTGGAAATGTAGAAAATAGTGTGCGTGAAAGTGAAAATGTGACTTATAATCCAGATGTAACTATTTTTGAAGGTAAAACGAATACTGAGGTTACTAAGAGTCATAGCAATAGCCTACTGCAGTGCAAAAAAGTAGATGTGGAAACTCATCTTGAAACTCAACAGAACTGCATTCATTTAATTGAAAATGAAAGTGGTTGCTCAAAAGAAGTTGTCGAGACAGTTGAATGTAGGTCAATACAAACACTTAAACTAAATAAGCAACAAATGTTGGTTATTACAGAAGATATAAACAATAAAATTGATTCTACAAACCTACTAGGTGCCACTTCTAGTCACAGTGTACAAATTATGCAGGATGCAAACAAATTTAGTAAAGAAGGAATAGAAACTGAGTTAGAAAACGTTGTTGGTAACAGAGGGACACGCAAACATAAAAATCCACCAAATGCAGTAGTACAAAAACTTAAGAAGGTAAAGGGAGAATCGTACATTAGTAAAACAAGAAAAGAAATGCCTTCAAAATGTGTAAAAATGGACCCATGCGCACACGGTAAATGCCAAAATAAATGTAGTGCAAAGTTTGAAGGTGAACGGCAGCATCTTTTTAACATGTTCAGGTCATTAGACAGCTATGCTCAAAGAAGTTTCATACTCGCCTGCGTAAAAGAAGATGGAAAACAACGTGTCTACACAAAAGAAGAGCAAAGTAGACGTACCAGAACACTCACGTATTCCCTGCCAAAGGAGAAGGAAGAAGCAAAGTGTGCCAACAGTTCATCTTGAGTACTCTAGACATAAGCCAGAGAATGATTCAGTATACTTTTGATAATAAAACTCACATACATACACCAAAACTAGATGGAAGGGGCAAGAAAGCACCACCAAACAAGACACCACAGGAGAGAAGAGAGATAGTAGAACAATTTATAAAATCACTTCCAGCTGTGCCGTCCCATTATTGTCGGCAGAGCACCAACAGACTTTATCTTCCTGTGGAGTTTAAGAACACGACCAATGTGTACAGATTATACAGTACTTATGCTAAGGATCATAATATTACTCCTGTAAAAGAACATGTTTTCAAGGACATTTGGCGTACAGATTTTAACATAGGAATACACTGCCCAAAAAAAGACAAATGTGTAATGTGTGAGAAGAACAAGAATGTAGAAAATGGAGTAAGTGAATCAGTTATGGCTAGGCATTTGAGTGACAAAGATCTAGCAAAAAAAGCATTCGCATCTGATCAAACACGTGCACGAGAAGACCAATCGTTTGTGTGTGTGTCATTCGATTTACAGAAGGTGTTAAACACACCACACGGGGAAAAAATATGCTTCTGTATTACAGTAGGAAGTATGCAGTGTATAATCTAACCTTCTACGAAAGCAGTACAAGAGAAGGCTACTGTTACTTGTGGGGAGAAAGTGACGGGAAGAGGGGAGCAAATGAAATTTGTTCTGTAATATTTCAGTACTTGTCTACTGTAGATGACAGAGGAATTGTTAAAGAAGTGTCCCTGTATTGTGACAGCTGTCCTGGCCAAAACAAAAACAGGCAAATATGGGCTATTTTATTCAAATTTTTGAAAACATCTACAAGTATTGTGTCTTTAAGCATCTGCTATCTTATTCCAGGACATACATACATGCCAGTGGACTCTGTACATGCATGTATTGAAACTTGCAACAGAAAGAAAACTATTTGGGCCCCATCGGAATGGCCTACAGTAATAACAAACAGTAGAATTACACCTCGGCCGTACAATGTTGTAGTACTTTCTCACAGAGAATTTAGAAATTGGAAGGAATATCAAGAAGCAGTATTACCAGACTCTAAAACCAAAAGTTTGGAGGGAAGTCGAATAATGATTAGAGAAGTTACTAAGGTGAGATTGTACAAAGGGAACAACATTGTTGATGTCTATACATCCTTTGATGAACAGAAGCCAGTGCATCTGACAATGCACGAAAAAAGAGGTCGAGTAAATGACTCGTCAATGCCTAAATTAATGTACCCTGCTCGAGTGCCTATTTCTATGGCCAAGTATAAGGACCTTAATAATTTGTGTTCAAAAGGGGTAATACCAAGTAGGTACCATCACGAGTACAAATCACTTCCCAAGAGAAATGATGTTCCAGACTGTCTAAATGAGACTGATGAAGAAGACGATGTGAACACTAGTGGTTAAATGACGCAACTATAACCGGACAGTGGACACATTGGTCGTTTAAATAGTGATAATTGTTCTGAAGTTTATACTACTGCAATGACATTTGTTTTATAAAACTTCTTTGTTATATTATCACAACAAATACATGGGAGTATTCTTTAATTGTCTTTATGTTACATTAAAAAATGAGGTTTGTATCATGATGTCTGTGTTAACCCTCATCTCACCTAGAGGTGAAATGCAGTAACCCTCTATTTTTTTGTTTTTTAATTAATTCAAAAACCTTTTACACATTTTTTATATGCAAAACATGCACCAATTGAGTCAACATAATAAAATGTTTAATCTCCAACCCAAAAGATCCACTAAAGTTCCTTTAATTCAAAGATAACTGTTTTTTTGTTCTCCTGAAAAGTTTGTCAAATGTGGGTTACAGCATTTTACCTTAACACCATCGATATATTTATAGACCTATACAATTTAATTTCACAACTAGGAAAATCTAAATGCACGTGACTAAGTACACAAGATCCTCAGTTTAATATAAAGTAGGAAAAATATATTTAACGAGTGAGGTCATATAAAATAGTAATTGGGTAGAGGGGCTGGGGAAATCCGGGAGATAGGCTGACCCGAGGGGTGTACAGAGGGAGCAGGGATCACCAGTGGAAGACCCAGAGGGAGTGGAGACGAACTGAATCAGGAAAGCAGGTGTTTCTGGTGAGGACAGGGCGAGAGTGGAATGGGCTTGAGGGAAGGGTACTGAATGGGAGAGGAGGGACGGACTTCAGAAATTGGTAGAGTGAGCTAGAGGGGAGCTCCTTGCCAACGGGTGAAAGCCCAACCACAAGTGTATAAAGATAATAATTTAATATCCAACTACCCTGAGTTTGCTCCAACCAACTGAAAAGTATATCAATGTGTGCTGTAAGTACATTATTTAATATTTAAATTCTAATGAAGCCAATGACTATTTGAAGCTCATTCAAAATCCCTTTCTTATTACCTTAATTGCATTTTGATTTTAAATATTATTTGGGTTTAAATAAATTCATGCGAAAAATATTGATGAACAAAAAGCACAGTTGATTTACAGAAAACACACACACACACACACACACACACACACATATATATATATATATATATATATATATATATATATATATATATATATAAATGAAGTGATTTGAATAGTTCCAAACTTACAATACAAAATGAGATAACTGTTTAATTTTTGTTAGGGTGACTGTAATGTTAATCAACATTTTTAGTTTGACGTCGTCTGGCCGACGACCACCCCAGAGCCCGACCTGCACCCGCCAGTATACGCTCCCGCTAACGGAACACACCCCTGGCCATGGCCCACCCGAGTCAGGCGACCCGAACAGCAATCAAAGACAAAGCCGCGGAAACCTGAGTAGACAAGAGAAGAACCGTACCCATTCCTCCTAAAACATTAAATTAGGATTTTAGCGACAATAAAATCTCTTCCAGACACACCCGTTTGGAGTCTAGCGTAATGAGGTCACGCCTGGCGCGAGAGAGGCCGAGCCTCCCTCAGACGCCATGCCAGTTCGGCAGTTCAGCGCAGCTCATGGACCGGGGCGGACCTACGTCCCACGGAGAGGCAACATCCTTTGTCTACATTGAAAGTAACGTCCGGTAACTATAGCCACTAATTAACCAAACCCCTTTTATTACTTAACCTCTCCGTGAGTACCCGGTCCCTTTTTTCGGTCCCGGACCTAATCCGGCCGCATCAACTTAAGGACACCCCGCACCACACTTGGTCAACGGGGCTGCTCTTCAGCATACGGCACGGGCCGTCTCCCGCAACGTACAGAACTTTGTTTAAGGTCACGCGCACGGCGCTGACCACAAACCCGCAAGGGAACTTGGACAAACTTAATTGCGGTGCGTGTTTCACCACAGTGGGCACAACACCCGCGCCGAGACATTTGCATACGGGATTGGCCGTCTCCAATCGCCCGCCCCTTAATTCAGTGTATTTTTGTATCCCGTATTTTGTACTGCTAACTTACGTTACCCGAGTAACGAGTGCCACGTAACTTGTGCGCGCCCCCTTAATCCAGTGTATTTTTGTATCCCGTGTTTTGTATTGCTAACGTACGTTACCCGAATAACGAGTGCCACGTAACTTGTGCGCACCACCTTAATTCAGTGTATTTTTGTATCCCGTATTTTGTATTGCTAACTTACGTTACCCGAGTAACGAGTGCCACGTAACCTGTACGCGCCCCCTTAATTCAGTGTATTTTGTGTCCCGCCTTTGTGTTACGAAATTACGTTACCTACGTACCCAGTGAGACGTCTGAGACATAACAGCATCCGAGGCCACGTAACGCGGAACACAAACAATAAGGCGCCACGGAATAACAAGTAAAAACCCCCCGGGGACCTCTGTAGAGTGTTGTATCGTGTACGACTCGCTCCTCTGAATAAAAGGTACGACACAACAACCTCAACTCCACGTCTCTTATTTAAAATCATCTCACGCAACACCGCCGCCGGCCCTAGTGGGCCACGCAGGGGCACATACATCCACGACCCCAAATTCACGACTAGAAACGAGCTAGTCTGGCGCCCACCCGGACAACACAGATCAAGAACCGCCTTTTCCCACTAGGAGCCACACCGGGACTCGAGCCCGAGACCCCGGACGACGGCATTTGGCGCCCGCTGCGTGGGGCAGAAAATAACGTGAAAATTTTTTTTTTTCACTTCTGGACATTTTCGAAATAAATTCACCAACAGGCGACAGCGGAGACACGAAACGGCCATTTTGGACACAGGAAGGGTCGAAGGCCAGACAGACCGGCGCGACGAGGCGAGCGGACAAAGGACACTCCAACCACCCCCACCCCCGCACGTCATCACGGCGAGGCGAGCAACGGAGCGACGTCACCACCCCCACTCCGCGCGGACCGTTTTCGCCTCCTCTTTGTGCGGCTGTCCGGGCACCTACCCCCACCTCGTCAACCCGCTTCACGCTCTCCGCTTCGGGCAACCATCCCGATACCCCCACTCCGCGCGGACCATTTTCGCCTCCTCTTTGTGCGGCTGTCCGGGCACCTGCCCGCTGCCGATCTCAAACCCGCGCGCTACAACACGCGCCCAGACTACGAACAGCCCGTCACAGACGGCGAACTTGAACGTACAACATACAGCTCAACATGCAGGCACCACCTACAGACCTCGTGTGCACGCGTTGCCTATTACCAAGGGAAATAGACCTATTGACGGGATCACTGCCGTGGTACAGGACATGCCAATGCGCGAACACCCGGGACAACGTCACCGAACAGACCTGGGGCAAGCCCTGGAGCGAGACGTTACTCGGCGAGCCGCACACCCAATTACCGTGGTCATGGGCACCGCTTAAGACGGAGGCGCAAGCTAACGTCACACTGGGAGGCATACTACCGACTATGGGCCTCACGAGTGCCCGGACCAATCTGGCACCCCAATACATCCCACCACCAAGCGCAATCACCGGACCAAACACGGGGATGCATACACGCAACCCGTGCTACACAGGGAAGTTAGCACTACCCGAGTTCAGCGGAATAGGGCACGAAGTACCCAGAGACTTCCTAACACACTGCGAGGTTAGACTGGCACGGTCCGGAATACCGACCGATGAATGGTCGGGGCGAGCGAGCGAACAGCTGAAGGGGACCGCCCGCCAATGGTGGAACATCTGGGGATGCTTCGGCATGCCCTGGGAGGAGTTTGCCACGTCATTCAACCGCCGATTTGACACGGAACACGCACTGGTCCAATGCACGACACAGTTCTATGGCGAACGTCAACGCGACGGCGAACCCGTCGAGCAGTTTCTGGCCAAGAAAATGCAACTGTTCAATCGAGTAGCACCCGGCGCCGCGCCAGCCACCGCGCTCGCAACCATTACCACCCTCCTACACAATGAACTGCAACCGTTCATGCGGTGTTACCGCGCAGAGGAAGTCGAGGATTACGTCCGACAAGCCATAGACACGGAACGGAACATCCGGGGACTGCGACACTACGACCCCCCGAACACCGACCGGGACCTGGCCAGACGCCCAATGGGTCAGAGAATAGCCAGCGTCTAGAACCGGGAAGCAGGGGGCTACCCACCCGACCGCCCACGACGAGCCATCGAGGACGCACCACCACCTGGTAGGCCCGATGGGTCATCGACACAGCAGGAACCCCCACTACCGCGATGCCAGTTGGGCTGCCCCGCAGGTACCCGCCACTGGCATGTCGACTGCCCACGCCGGCAAACACCACCCTTCACCAACACGTCGGGAAACGCCCACCCGGGGGCACGGCGGTAAAACCCGCGCCTCCGAGTAACCCGAGCCAACCCACACCCGCCGCGGAAGCAGCCACACCGCAGATAAACCAGCTAGTCCGCCCTCGCGACGGCCTACTCCGTATCCCAGTGGAAGTCAACGGGCAACCCACGGCGGCCCTGGTAGACACGGGCGCGAGCCACGTGTTCGTGGCCCCCCACCTGGTACCCCCCGGCGCGCTGCAGCCCCACCAAGCCGAGTTACGGTTAGCAACCAGCACGCAACCGGGAAGGACAGTGGGGCAAGCCGAACTCGAGGTACGCATTCGGGACGACGTCACCACGGTAACCGCCCTAGTGGTAGAGGACTTACACGAAGGGATAGTACTAGGCCAACCATGGTTAGCGAGACAAGATGCGGTGATCGAAATGAAACCCAGACGAGTTTACATTGGCACCCGCGAGCGGCTCACGGTGTACGCCATAGGCACTACCCCCGAGAGTCAGGGGGAGAAAGTAACCTTAGACCAGTTCCGCCACAACGTCCCCCACGAGTACCGAGCAGCAGTGGAACGCGTGTTGGCAGAAAGGCAGGACATCTTCGCGGTAGCCGACCCACTGAAACGCACCACCATCACCGAACACCACATCCCGACCACCCACGACAACCCAGTACACGAGGCCCCGAGAGGCTACGGGTTCCGGGAGCAGAGGGCCATCCGGGAGCAAGTGGCGGACATGCTTCGCGACGGGGTAGTCGAGCCGTCCAACAGTCATTACAATGCTTGCGTCGTATTAGCCCCAAAGAAAGACGGTTCGCTACGCTTCTGCGTCGATTTTCGGCCGCTAAACGCGATCACGATTAGCTCACCCCCACCTCAAATCAGCGTCGACGCCGCCGTAGCCGGACTCGGCCGCGCGAAAGTCTTCAGTACGCTCGACCTGAAGGCTGGGTACTGGCAAGTGCCCATACGGGCACGATACCAGACGGGTGGAAGTTTCAATTTCGCGCCATGCCTTTTGGGCTTAAGTGCGCACCGGCCACGTTCCAGGGAAAGATGACCCGAGTGTTGGAGGGGTACCTGGGCCGGTTTGCGATCGCGTACCTCGACGACGTGATCGTCTTCTCCGAGACGTGGGAGGACCACGCCAGACACCTGGCGCTGGTCCTAGAACGCTTGGCCACACACCATCTCACGGCCGCACACCACAAGTGTCATATCGGGACCCAGGAGGTCGAATTCCTGGGCCACCTAGTAAGCGCGGCTGGCAACCGACCCCAACCCGTTCACTTGCGCAAGATCGCTGAAGCGGCACCACCGCGGACGAGGAAGCAACTCCAACGGTTTATCGGCCTGGTGAACTGGCTCAGGGGGTACATCCCCGACTTCTCCCGTACCATCGCACCACTGACCGACCTCCTGTCACCACGGGCACGGTACCATTGGGGCGAACCCGCGCAACGCGCCTTCGAAGAAATAAAAGCCGCCTTCACTCGCTGTCACACCCTCACACGAGTAGACCCCGGACGCCGCCTCTACCTTCAGACCGACGCCAGCGCACTCGGTGTGGGCGCGGTGCTTTTTCACACGGACCCGAACGGGGTCCGCGAGGTCATCGACTACGCTAGCGCGAAGCTCGGACCGGCCGAACGCCGGTATCACAGCAACGAGCAAGAGTGCCTAGCCGTAGTCTGGGCCATGAAAAAGTACCGGCCCCACCTGGAGGGGAAGTGCTTCACACTGAGGACGGACAACAGCTGCCTCACCTGGCTGCGTACGATGCAGGGGCGGAAAGGCAAACTCATACGATGGGCGCTATTCCTCCAGTCGTTCGACTTCGACATCGAGCACGTTCCCGGCACGGAGAACCAGCTCCCCGACTTACTGTCGCGGGAACCCGACGACCGAACAGAGCTGACGGACGAGGACGACTGGGAGGAGATTCTACCCCCGGACACACCACACGGACACGCATCGCACGACTCGGCATGCGCGCGAAGAACGGCCGACGCGGACGGGGACGAAGACCCACCCAACACCGTGGCCGACGTCCAGGACCGGGTACGTCGAGCACAGGAAACGTCAATAGACGCGGCAAGACGCCGCCAGCAAGCGACCGCCGGACACGAGGCGTGGCGCGTGCAAGACGGCCTGATTCAGACTCACACACCCGGACACCAGGAAGACTGGAGGACCTACGTCCCGACGGAAGCCCGAGAAGCGGTCCTTCGGTTCTTCCACGACCACGACCTCGCTGGACACCCGGGGACCGATCAGACACGACGAGAAGTCACCCGGCACTACCACTGGCCCCGCGTCACGTACGACGTACGTACGTACGTGCGCGAATGCGAGGTCTGTCAGGCGAGGAAAGCGAGGCGGCGTGACGGTGAGGAGCAACAGCGACCCAGGGAACCCACCACCGCCTTCCAAACGATAGCCTTAGACGTAATGGGCCCCTACCCCCGCACGCCGCGCGGCAAACGCTTCCTCCTCGTCGTGACGGACCTCTTCACGCGGTGGACGGAGGCGTATCCATGCGGGAACGTGCGCACACCTACCATCATCAGCCTGCTGACCAGGGAATTCCTGTCCCGTTGGGGATACCCCCAGTCGGTGTTGACGGACAACGCCAGTCAGTTCCTGGGGCGACATTGGAAGGGCTGGTGCGACGAACACCAGATCGAGCACCACACGACGCCCGCCTACCACCCGAGAGCGAACCCGACAGAGCGCCGGAACCAGGAACTGAAGGCACAGCTCCGGATCCGGCTGGGGGCAGACCACACGCAGTGGGACCTGCACGTGGCTGACGCCCTCTTCTGTGTACGACGCCGCACCAACGCCGCAACCGGCCGCACACCGGCCGAAATGATACAGGGCCACAACCTGCCCTTACCGGGAGAATGGGCCACACACGGCACTCCACACCCCGACGAGACGACGGAGGAACGCGACCAACGACGGGTGACTCTGCACGACGAGGCAAGACGTAGGCAGGAGAGGTACGCCAACCGGATCACCCCAATCACAGATCATCCTCCACCCGCCGTGCAGGTCGGCGATCAGGTGTTCGCACGACTACACCCACTTTCAGCCGCACCCCGCAACTATTGCGCGGGCCTGGCCCCGCGCTGGGGCGGGCCATACACAGTACGACGACGACTAGGCAGGATGACGTACTTAGTCCGCACGGAGGGACGGCGCCTGAAAAAGGTGCACAGGGACGACATCCGGCTCACCGCCCTGCCTGCGGAGAGGAACCCAGACGGGGACGCAGGACCCCCCACTCCGGACGACAACGGACGCCGTACGCCGGAGAGCGACGCCGTCCAGGAAGAGGACAACTCGCCAGAAGCGACCCCCGCTAGGAGCCGACCCGAACCGCGCCCATACCGCACCCTAGTGTTCACGAACACCACGTCCAACAGGCCCCGCGACGAACTTGCATACACGCTGGGACATCACCCGCAGAGGCCGCGTCAGACGACGAGGCGAGGCCACGACCACGGCGGTGGCGGCGCCCGCCCACGTACCTCGACGATTATGCCCTTAGCATGGCCACGGGGGACACCGGGGGCGACCCCGCCCACGACGTGCCAGACGAACCAGAAGAGGTCTACGAGAACGCACCGGAGACGGCAGTGGTACCCTGGGAGGGAAGCGGGGTGTACGAGAGCCCCCCACCGCAATGCTACCCACGGGGCGATGAAGCAGAGGCCGTGGAGATCGCCGAGCTGTCGCACAGCATAGGTCAATCCGATGCGGGCAACGACGATGGGCCAACGCCGATCGTCACGCAACCCGGAGAGACCGACCCGGAGATCGCCGCCTCAGCATCAGCCGCCATACCCGAACGGGAACGGACTCCGTACCAGTCCACGAACTGTCAACCGCCGCCGAAGGAGGACCTCCGCGGACCGGGACATCGACTGGGGACAAGTGAACCCGCCAGCGAGCCCGCAGAACGACCCCGACGGGCCCACAGACCTCCAGTTCGCCTGGCCGACTTCGACCTGGGAACAGGGCGCAGGGCCTGTCAGCCACAAGGCTACCTCGACGAGTCAACCCCCGGATGTTCGGCGTGGGACGACCCGGGGCAGGTGCTCGGGCCCTACCAACTGCGGCCACCGCGAGCACCACCCGGGTGGAGCTGTTGCCGGAGCTAGGAGGCGCCACGACGCCGCCCCCGGCACGCCTGCCACGACGGCAACCGGGGCGGCGCGCACGCTGGCCCAGTCGGCCACGATCACCAGGTCCAGTGCGCTGGCCCTACCAGCCGCTGACCACACACCGGCACCACGACGCCGCCCCCGGCATGCCTGCCACGACGGCAACCGAGGCGGCGCGCACGCTGGCCCAGTCGGCCACGATCACCAGGTCCAGTGCGCTGACCCTATCAGCCGCTGACCCCACCCAGGCGCCACGACGCCGCCCCCGGCACGTCTGCCACGACGGCAACCGGGGCGGCGCGCACGTTGGCCCAGTCGGCCACGTACACCAGGTCCAGTGCGCTGACCCTATCAGCCGCTGACCCCACCCAGACGCCACGACGCCGCCCCCGGCACGCCTGCCACGACGGCAACCGGGGCGGCGCGCACGTTGGTCCAGTCGGCCTTGATCACCAGGTCCAGTGCGCTGACCCTATCAGCCGCTGACCCCGCCCAGGCACCACGACGCCGCCCCCGGCACGCCTGCCACGACGGCAACCGGGGCGGCGCGCACGTTGGCCCAGTCGGCCACGTTCACCAGGTCCAGTGCGCTGACCCTATCAGCCGCTGACCCCACCCAGACGCCACGAGGCCGCCCCCGGCACACCTGCCACGACGGCAACCGGGGCGGCGCGCATGCTGGCCCAGTCGGCCACAATCACCAGGTCCAGCGCGCTGACCCTATCAGCCGCTGACCCCACACCGGCGCCACGATGCCGCCCCCGGCACGCCTGCCACGACGGCAACCGGGGCGGCGCGCACGCTGGCCTAGTCGGCCACGATCACCAGGTCCAGTGCGCTGACCCTATCAGCCGCTGACCCCGCCCAGGCGCCACGACGCCGCCCCCGGCACGCCTGCCACGACGGCAACCGGGGCGGCGCGCACGTTGGCCCAGTCGGCCACGTTCACCAGGTCCAGTGCGCTGACCCTATCAGCCGCTGACCCCGCCCAGGCGCCACGACGCCGCCCCCGGCACGTCTGCCACGACGGCAACCGGGGCGGCGCGCACGTTGGCCCAGTCGGCCACGTTCACCAGGTCCAGTGCGCTGACCCTATCAGCCGCTGACCCCACCCAGACGCCACGACGCCGCCCCCGGCACACCTGCCACGACGGCAACCGGGGCGGCGCGCACGCTGGCCCAGTCGGCCACAATCACCAGGTCCAGTGCGCTGACCCTATCAGCCGCTGAACCCGCCCAGGCGCCACGACGCCGCCCCCGGCACGCCTGCCACGACGGCAACCGGGGCGGCGCGCACGTTGGCCCAGTCGGCCACGTTCACCAGGTCCAGTGCGCTGACCCTATCAGCCGCTGACCCCACCCAGACGCCACGACGCCGCCCCCGGCACGCCTGCCACGACGGCAACCGGGGCGGCGCGCACGTTGGCCCAGTCGGCCTTGATCACCAGGTCCAGTACGCGGAGCCAACCAGCTGCTGAGCCGCGAACCACGCCGGGATGGAGCGGCCGGAGCTAGGGGTGGCCCCATGTTAGCGGGACCATAAGCGGCGCAAGGTCGGGCTTCACAGGGGGGCGGGGGCGTTTGACGTCGTCTGGCCGACGACCACCCCAGAGCCCGACCTGCACCCGCCAGTATACGCTCCCGCTAACGGAACACACCCCTGGCCATGGCCCACCCGAGTCAGGCGACCCGAACAGCAATCAAAGACAAAGCCGCGGAAACCTGAGTAGACAAGAGAAGAACCGTACCCATTCCTCCTAAAACATTAAATTAGGATTTTAGCGACAATAAAATCTCTTCCAGACACACCCGTTTGGAGTCTAGCGTAATGAGGTCACGCCTGGCGCGAGAGAGGCCGAGCCTCCCTCAGACGCCATGCCAGTTCGGCAGTTCAGCGCAGCTCATGGACCGGGGCGGACCTACGTCCCACGGAGAGGCAACATCCTTTGTCTACATTGAAAGTAACGTCCGGTAACTATAGCCACTAATTAACCAAACCCCTTTTATTACTTAACCTCTCCGTGAGTACCCGGTCCCTTTTTTCGGTCCCGGACCTAATCCGGCCGCATCAACTTAAGGACACCCCGCACCACACTTGGTCAACGGGGCTGCTCTTCAGCATACGGCACGGGCCGTCTCCCGCAACGTACAGAACTTTGTTTAAGGTCACGCGCACGGCGCTGACCACAAACCCGCAAGGGAACTTGGACAAACTTAATTGCGGTGCGTGTTTCACCACAGTGGGCACAACACCCGCGCCGAGACATTTGCATACGGGATTGGCCGTCTCCAATCGCCCGCCCCTTAATTCAGTGTATTTTTGTATCCCGTATTTTGTACTGCTAACTTACGTTACCCGAGTAACGAGTGCCACGTAACTTGTGCGCGCCCCCTTAATCCAGTGTATTTTTGTATCCCGTGTTTTGTATTGCTAACGTACGTTACCCGAATAACGAGTGCCACGTAACTTGTGCGCACCACCTTAATTCAGTGTATTTTTGTATCCCGTATTTTGTATTGCTAACTTACGTTACCCGAGTAACGAGTGCCACGTAACCTGTACGCGCCCCCTTAATTCAGTGTATTTTGTGTCCCGCCTTTGTGTTACGAAATTACGTTACCTACGTACCCAGTGAGACGTCTGAGACATAACAGCATCCGAGGCCACGTAACGCGGAACACAAACAATAAGGCGCCACGGAATAACAAGTAAAAACCCCCTGGGGACCTCTGTAGAGTGTTGTATCGTGTACGACTCGCTCCTCTGAATAAAAGGTACGACACCACCACCTCAACTCCACGTCTCTTATTTAAAATCATCTCACGCAACACCGCCGCCGGCCCTAGTGGGCCACGCAGGGGCACATACATCCACGACCCCAAATTCACGACTAGAAACGAGCTAGTCTGGCGCCCACCCGGACAACACAGATCAAGAACCGCCTTTTCCCACTAGGAGCCACACCGGGACTCGAGCCCGAGACCCCGGACGACGGCAAGTTTTACTTATAGTTTAACACAAATGAGGGCTTATTATTGTGGATTGTGTTGAAAACGAGAAAATCCATTAAAAACCACTTAGCTCGAACAATAATGTGCTCAAATTCAAAGATGCACAGTTTTTAAAGAGCACAAAGTGTTACAGGACATGAAGTGGCATGTGGCATACATGTTGAACACAGCTGTTATTACAGCTGCAATGTCAAGTAATTAGCAACTATGTATACACATTTCAGGAACAAATGATATTAAGATATTATGTTCACGAAGTTAAAGGTGATACCATCAAGATACCAAGAGGTAAAATAACTTTAACATAATCTGCAGTGCCAACTATTTTTCCAAACTTGCCTCCATACTTGACACAGCGCAAGACATACAGAAGAAAACTAGAGATGAGTGCAAGTTCATTTTTGAATCAAACACAATACTTGCTGCAGTTATGACCATTTAAATTTAAAATTTCAAAGTAACCAAAATCTCATTTAAAACCATTTACAGTTGATGGCATTTTTATTTTTAATGAAATTTTTTTACCACACAGTACTCAGTGGTTTTCAAGATACCTAATTACTTGATTTTATGCTATAGCATAGCTGTGAATTTTGTGTGTGTGTGTGTTATGATAGTTTTATTGCATTAAGTCCTACAAAATATTTTTTTCTCTTCATGGCAGGGGAAATTAACTTACCTTTTTTTTTATTTCTCCACAATTTTTTGGCTCTTCAGGAACATTGGATCTGCTGTAAAACAATTATGGCAGCAAAGTGCTCTTTCATATCTTTTAAGTAAAACATAAAATTGAAAGAAATACATTTAAGTTTTATTATTAAAGGTATAGAATTGAGAATCGTAACATGAAATTCAGTTGTTCACTTAAAGACTTGACTATAATTGTCTGTTTAAAATTACCTTATTGCAGTATAATTTGCAATGTTTATTAAAACTTGGGCACCAGCACAATTCAGAAGGAAAAAAAAATGATGAAATTCTTTAAAGATTTTGAGTGCATTACAATAGGAATAATAATAATTTTCCAAGTATTTGCTTTTCTATAAAACAAAACCTATTTGAGTTAATTTAAACACTGTTAAGTAAAACTTTAAGGGAATTTTAATTTCAATCTGAAAAATTAATTTACACTGGGCTTAGAAAATCCTATTTTATCACACAATGGTTTACACATACATACACACATCTTTAAAGAATACGCAAATGTAAATGAAGTCAAAACAATCTTCATTGGAATCTGTAATAGATCCAGTAGTTCGTAAAAGAAGGGATCATCTTAAAAACTGTAGGTAAGTGTGATTAAAAAAAAATCATCTTGTGTTTTTATTAACTACTCAATTACCACCTCTGATTTGTTACTAATTGGAATACATTAGTTTTTGGCAATAATTTAAGTTATATCAGAAGCATAAAACAATGTATGAAACTAGGTAAACAGTGTACTATTATATTATTTTTTATTTATTTATTTGTATTCCATTGAGCCTTCTTTTTGGTAGAAACCATAAGGCTATGGAGCATGTCATTTACATATTTACAGTTATACATATACATACAGTTTTACATGTACACAGTTTTAAATACACATACATACTTAGTTTTACATACATATAACTTTGAAGTAAAACAAATAGTTATAAAAATTTTTCAGAATATTTATTGTTAGAAATATATAGCAAAATAATAATCATGTTTGAACATTCTTGTTTACAGAACATTGATAACAAAAATTCTGTCAATATTGCTCGCTTAGAGCCACAAAGTGCCAGCTCCCCAAGCACCACAAAAAACGAAAATGTGTGGCAGTGGCTAATATCAAGGTCTCTTGATAATGGTTGGGGCAGAAAAACAGAAAACGATGCTTCACTGACATATTTCTACTACCGAAAATCTGAGCAGAACAATGCAGATTTGTTAATTAAAGTTGTTTGGGAACGTGACAGTGCTCAGCCAAGTTTGTACATTTGCAATTGTAAAATAAATATGAGGAGGTTAAATTTTAACTATGTCCATACTACAGACAGCATTTTGTTACTTCTCAGAAAGTTGGAAATAATAGAGTTTTGCAAAGGGGTACATATCAAAGAAATAACCAGCATGAACTCACCTCAAGTGTCATTAAAAATATTAAGTAATGCAACAATATGCAATGGAATTTTGTTTAGTCCAAAATGTTGCTTTGTTTCAAATGAAGTTTTCCTACACTGCAAATGCTTCAAAACACGACTAATAAGTAAATCTAAAGTTCCACGAAGATGCTTTCTAACTAGAAATGTGAAGCGTTCGGTACTAAAAGAAAGATCTGCCATTACAATGATAAAACACTTACAAGGAAAAAACAAACAGCTTTCTACTACTGCTTTACAAGAGGCCATAAACAATTTGCCAGAAAAACAGCAAGAAGCTGTAAAACAGTGCTTTCATTCCTGTACGTTGCAGAAAAATTCTTTTAGTAATAAATGGATACTGGAATGTATTCTTAAGCGATGTAAGAGCCCTTCTTTGTACAAGCATATTCAAGAACAAAAAATTCTTTTTGTTCCCACAGTACGCACTATCAACACACACATCCGAGGTATAAAGGCAGAATGTGGCATTTCAGATTATATTCTGCAGTGCATTAAATGTAAACTGTAATCCTTGCTTATAAGAAAAGACACTATTGAACATCATGGTGTACTGCCGTTTGACGAAATAAGTTTAACACAACATTTGGATTTAAATTCAGTGTCTGGTACAATCACAGGGTTAGTGGATGTATGTTCTAATACAACAGACACACAGTTCTCTCAGTATGCTGACCATGGTTTGGTCCTATTCTTTCGGCCATTTATTTGTAACTGGGGCCAGGTTGTTGGTCTGTATCTCACCAAAAATGCAGCCCCTGGCAATGTCCTTACAAATTTGGTTCTGGATGCTATTGCGAAACTAGATGCAGCTGGTCTGTTTGTAGACTGCGTAGTGTGTGATGGAGCAACAACAAACCGTTCAATGTGGAAAAAGTTTGGTATTGGCATAAAATATGAGAAGAACGTTTGTAATTCAGTTACCCACCCATGTAGTGACACAGGCGACAGAAAGTTATATTTCATTTCTGATGGTCCACACTTGTATAAGAAACAGATGGCTTAAATCACGTGTATTTAAGGTTAGTTTTCAAATGTAAAAAAAAAATTGCTGACATTTCAATATGATTATTTGATTGTTAAAATCTGTTACGGAATTTGTTTCATTTAAGATCGGGATGGAAGCAGCATGCATGAACCACTTGGAACTTCTATTGAAGTATGACAGTAAAGCGGCAGGCCTAAGAATGGCCCCAAATTTAACATATAAACATGTGCAGCCAAAAAATTTCCAGAAAATGAGTGTTACTCTCATGAAGCAGGTAACTAAAAATTGCTGTACAAATTATGTAATTTCCATAATGCAGTTATTCATAATAAAATTTCCACACATCAAAATTTAAGCGATAATGGTACTTGTCATTGTTTTCTTTACCGACTAACTACCAGAGGCACTAATGAATTTATGAACACAATTTTCTTTTACTTCCAAGAGCATTTTTGGGAATGAAATGGGAAATATGGGCTCGGCCAATTTATTCACATCCTGTGCACACAACACATTAAAAATTATTTTGTAAATTAAATATATATACTTGTTTTATTAAATAAGTACACAAAAATAATTTTATAGACAGCTTCTATTCATAAACTGCACTTAACAAAAATAAAGATTTTCCTGTATTGAAACATTAAAAATACTTAATGATTCTTTATTTCTTATGTAGACACTTCTTGGTTTCTTGGAGTATATTGACACGTGGGAATTATCCACCAAATATCAGCCAGAATTGTTTCTTTCACCATCAACAGCCTGTGGAATAAGAGTAATGATAACATCAATCATTGAGTTGTCACATACACTTAATTCTATTGGCTTTCGTTACCTTCTCACATCAAAGGTCAACCAAAACATATTGGAGGTATGTATGATTTTAAAAAAAACATTCATTGCTGACTTTTTAAAGCAAATAATAGCTAATTAACTAATCCTTATGTGATGTCTATAGGAAAAGTTCAATATTGCAATTGGAATTTAATTTTTTTGCCTTATAAAATTTTCAATAACTATTTTTGAGACCCCAGAAAAAATGTTATGAAATGCAGGAAAGTAATCAGTGTTGAAAATGAAAAATAGGGACAAATTTATGGACATATCAATTGTGGCATACATATTATTTCACTGATTTTTCCAGCACAATTTGATATATTTAAAAACAATCAGCTAGTAATTTTAAAACGTGATAGTTACAATTGCTTATATTACTTCTCTAAAACATGTGTTTTGACTTCAGTGAAATTCCATTGAAACATAAAAAATACAGCTTTGGTACTTCATTATAAAAGTTCACAATTTTAAAGCATACTACATGGATATAGAATTATATGTTTCAATTAAGTGTGGTACTTTGCAATGAGATTTCAATTTAATAAACAAATAATTAAATTGAGGCCATCACTTACAGCATAATAAATAAGTAAATTAAATATAAAAAAATCCAACTTAAAACCTTTACACATATCTACATGGTGTATTCTCCACTCTTATGAAGGCAACCATGTGGTTGAAAATTTGAATTATTTTGTTTGTCCCGTTTCCATTTTAATAACTAATAGTTCTGCAACATACACATAAAACTAACCTAACCAATCATTCACTCCATTTCACAGTAATTTTAATGTAGCTAACCTAACGTTTCTACATGTTAAAACTACAATAACATAATTTTTAAAAAATATGTCAAGAATTTTGATACTGTGTAAATGGTTGGTTAGGTTTTTAGTAAGCTGCATTTAAAATACTTAAATAGTGGGTGTGGACAGTTGGTTAGGTTGGTTACATTACAACGATTGAGATATTAAAATAGTCAGTTGAGTTAGGCTAACTACAAAAAAAAAATAGTAAAATCGTTTAGTTAAGAACCGCCCCTTTAAACTACACATCCAATGGCATTGATCTAATTATTTAATTTTTTTAATTGAATATATTTTCCATCCTGCTTCACATAGTGCTTGAAGATTAAGCACAAAAGGAACAACCATTTACCTACCACATTTTATCCCTATTTCAAATTTCTAAACAAGCACAAATGCTGCAAGTAGATGGGTGCACCATACAAGCTCACTACACTCATAGTTTTGAAAACCAAATTTCACAGTGAAGCGATGAAAAGTTGAAAAAACAATTATTTTTCTCTTAAATATCTTAGTAAATCACCAACGTTTTGTGTCCGTAAATTTTAAATTCGGACTTGCTGTAACTGATAATGGAATATGGTATGTAAATTGTATTAGTGGCATGAATCAAAATTACGTTAAGCTTGGAAAGACTGTCGCATATCCCGAGAAATCAGTCGAATAATAACCAAGTGAAAGGTTGTTTATGTTATGCTTGCTATATTAACAAGTAAATCTGTAATTGAAGTACAAAGCTTACCTGCAGGTAAACTGAAGTAAGGTAAAGTGAGGTCATGACCTCAACTTCACTTTAGTTATTATTCGCCTAATTTCCATTAATCCGAGAATCAACAACGTTCACAAACTAAATAGTATAGATACTGTGATATCAAACCGATAAAAACACAAACAAGCACATCTTTTTTCATCCAGACATAACTTACCTCAAATATTTGCTTACCTTCATAATATGCAGATTGCTCGCGGCGAAACATAAACGCAGTATAGCTTTTATTTACGTACCCAAAAGGCACAAAGTTGTGAAATTTACACGTTCTTAACGGAAGACTTGTTTAATATAATTCTTGCAAACAAAAAGCACATAACTAAATACCATACCAACTATTTTATTTGACTTCAATGCGGTTTTCTCACGTTCACCCTCATGGCAGTGTGTAAAATGTTACCCTTTCGCTACGCCAGCGCACCTAGCGGCAGAATTTTTCTCTGTGCCAAACTCGCCCATAAGAAAACCCGTTTTCTTCCTAACCTGTAGTAGAATTAACCTTAACCAAATGGTGGAAAAATGAAATGGCGGAATCCAAGATGGCAGATACAAGATGGCCACCAGGGTTCAGGTTAAGTTCAAAGGTCAAGGTGTAGGTCATCCAAGATGGCAGCTTTGACATCACAATACAAGATGGCGGACTGGTACCAATCACCAAATCTAGAAGCCAGTCCCAGCTCCGGCTATTATATATTACTTTGTCATGTTGCAATCGGTTGTCTGTCTGTTAGCTTTCTGCATTACTGGCATTAATGCACATGTTTTATTCTGAAAGAAGACAGGAAAATAGCACCTTATTTTAAATTATATATAAGAGAAGTCTAATTCGTTTGTTCTTCATCAAACCTACTATACATAACGAGTTTTAATTAAAAATTTGCTAAGCAACAGTGACCACACGGTGAGAACTATATAGAAATTTTTTTCATTGCTTAAGCATTTAACAAGGAAATTTGTGTAAATATGTGTAAATTAAATGTGTAAATTTGTCGTAAACCTATAATGTATTTACATGCTTTATATTAGCTTCACCTGTATGTTTGTCTGTCCGTCTGTAACTCTGTCTATCAGTCTGTAACTCTTTCGACTAAGAGTGAGTGACTCATCACTGTAAAATGTCCCACCCATTTCATTACGTTCGTTAGCCGAGCGGTCTAAGGCGCGCGACTTCTGTGATGCAGCACGCATTGGCTCATGTCACCGACCAAATCACCCTCAACTTCACCCAAAGGAACCATGTTGGCATGGTGTTGCTAGACCTGAGTCGTGCATTCGACACTGTCCATCACCAGGCCCTTATCCTCAAGCTAGCATTCCTGGGAGTCAACCCTGCACTTCGCTCCATCCTTCATTCATTCCTAGAAGCCCGCACGTTCCGCGTGCGAGTGGAAAGGTCCACCTCATCCTCACGAGAGATCACTGCAGGAGTACCCCAGGGGTCTACGCTCTCACCTCTATTATTCTCCTTGTATACGCACAACATTCCTAAACCCCCCGAATGCACGATTGTCATGTACGCGGACGATACCGCGCTGATGGTCAACCATCATGACCCCCTGCTAATAAAAGCCAGGCTGACCTCGGCCATCCGCACTGTCACAACGTATTTTACTTCCTGGGGCATCCTTCCTAACCCCTCCAAAACTGAAGCAATCTTTTTCACCCGACGACGCCCCCGTCTGCCCCCAGCACTGTTCGTGGGAGGCGCAGTGATCAAGTGGAGCGACTCAGTGAAATACCTCGGTGTGACACTGGATCGCACACTGCGCCTCTCACCGCACTTCTCGTCTGCCACTGCCCGGGCCCACCGTGCATACAACTCTCTGTCCGTCATTCTCCGTCCCCACAGCCCCCTGCCAGATATGGACAGAGTGCACCTCTTCAAGGCGTACATAATCCCCATCTTGTTGTATGCCTCCGTAATATTTGCCCATGTACCCGACTTCCGCTTCCACCAGATAAATACATGTTTTAACAAACTCCTAAGACGTACACTCGGGAAATACAAACATGTCACCAACACACAGCTCCATGCTCTCGCAAACACTCCATCACCACGCGCCCTTGTAATACAATACGCAGACACTTTTTTCCACAAAGCAGCACAACACCCGTCACCTCTAATCAACAGCATCGGACAACACGACATCCAACACCCACACCCACACAAACTAATCACAGACTACCACCCTGGCAGACCACCCTGACTGGGTAACAATCAAGCAGGAAGACATTAAGGACACCAACCATAGTGAAAAAGTGTTATAGATATGGACGCCAACCATAGTGCCATAATTATGTATATTTTTATTGTGATTTTTATGTTGTAAATAGTGAAATATATATTCTGTGTAAATAAAAATAAGTGTCAATTTTGAATAATGTGTGCATCAAGATCAAGAGACCATAGAGCTATTTAGCTCCAACCGCCGGACTGAAGGGTTTTTTAAACTTTTCCCTTTAATGTTAAAATTTTCTGCTTTTGTAAATAAATCAAACAATTTAGTAAATAGTCATGTAAATAGCTGGTAAAAGAGCACTGAGTGCTGGGGTGCCAAAAAATGAATGTATAAGAAATGTAAAGTGCAAAAAATGTAAAATAAAAAGAATTTTTCAATCAATCAATCTGTGATGTCAGCTTTCGGATTCAAAGATCGTGGGTTCTACTCCCGGCCACGCCTAAAAAAAATGTTTTTTTTTCTTTTCTTTTTTTTTCGGTAAATTCTAAGATTATATCCATACATCTAACTGTAAATGATTCGGAGAGACTTTACCATTTCTTTGTGATGTTGCAACTCCAAATAGTTATCTCAGATGGTAATAGGTAGTGTCGGTAACTCATTTCCTTATGATAATTATACATACATATAGTTTAAAAAACTAAAAAAAACACGCTTTTAAAGAATATCAAACTAAAAAGTTAAAAATAAATATAGTTTAAAAAACTAAAGAAACATGCTTTTAAAGATTATCAAACTAAAAAGTAAAAAATAATTTTAAAATTTAATTTATGACAATAGTATATAAGCAATACTAGTATAAATGAGAAAAAAGCATGGGGCGCTTAATATACAAAAAATATGGCACAAAGCGCCTCAAGCTTTTTTCTCATTTATACTAGTATTGCTTATATACTATTGTCATAAATTAAATTTTAAAATTATTTTTTACTTTTTAGTTTGATAATCTTTAAAAGCATGTTTCTTTAGTTTTTTAAACTATATTTATTTAGTCTTATCACTTATATATATATATACAGTTTTATTAAATGTTTTAAATAATGTATAAACTATAATTACAATGCACGTCGAAACTATGGGTACACGTGCAAGACATGTTGAGTAGGCGTAAATGCATGAAATGTCAATAAATATTGAACCCACAATAATTTTGTTTATTTTAAAAGCTTTTATTTAACTTGCAATGTATGTATGTATGTTTGTTCGGGTGGAATCTTTGAACTCAATTTTGAAGTAGATATCTTCAACCGATTGAGCTGAAATTTTGTGTACACGTTTAGTTTGGATGACAATGCACGATATGGTGTGTGACATCATTCTAAATCCAATATGGCGGACCATACAAGATGGCGGAATAGTTATTTTTAATGCATTTCTACAATATGGGTATCAAATGGAATGGCTTGTTGAAAGTAACTCGAAAAATAATTTGGCGTCATTCTAAATCCAATATGGCGTACCTTCCAAGAAGGCAGAGTATTTTTTTTATGCACTTCTACAATATGGGTATCAAATGAAAGGGATGGTTGAGAGTAACTCGAAAAATAATTTGGAGTCATTCTAAATCCAATATGGCGGACCATCCAAGATGGCGGAGTAGTTATTTTTAATGCACTTCTACAATATGGGTATCAAATGAAAGGGCTCATTGAGAGTAAATTTAAAAGTGAGCTTCAAGCTGAAATAAGTTTGACTTGTGTAATTTGGCGAGATAGGCATCATCAGCATTGGTCTGCAACCTGTCTAGGAGAAGGACAACTCCAAAATCAAACTTGGAACTGTGTTTCGTCAGGCACAAGCACGGTCTAAGAAGGGGAGGTCTGGACACTTCCCAACCAGGCCAGCATGCAAAAGTGGCACACCTAATGTCTCCGTAGTTCCGCTCCGCTCCACCAGCTGACCTGTAGCGCTGCTTGTTCTGCGGTGGTATTTTAAGCTTTGTTGTTATGAACAACTCAACATAATAATCATTTAAATTTTCATTTAAATGTTAAAAATGCATTAATCTACAGATATCGATACAGTATTAAATTGGATGTGTTTTTGTTTTATAAGTTTAGGAATTATTTCATAAATGAGGTACTTAAATTAGGTTACGTAGTATGGTTTCCACATTAGCATTGGCGGGAAGACGGGAACTTATTGTAAGCAAGGAGCATTGATTGTTAGTAAAGAGAATAAGCGTGTATTATTGTAATTGTGAAAATGCGTAACCATTGTGTTGCACCTGGATGCAAAAAAAATTATCAAGCAAAGTCGGACGAGAAAGTTGCGATATTCCGAGTTCCCAATGATGATAATGTTAGGCAATTGTGGCAGAAAGCAATTCCACGAGACAAGTTTGTCCTTAAAAGATCCCATTATGTATGCGAAAAACATTTTGTGGAAGACGACATTCTCACAAAAAAGGATCACAAAGATCAGTTCGGAAACGTCATTGGAATAGTAAGTTAAATTTTATTATTTGTATGAATGTAGTCTAAAAATACCTACTTATTTTTGTATAGGCCAGACTTTTTTAAAAATGGAATGTATGATGAATTTTATTAATGACCAGCCAAACCCTGATAGGTAATACCTGTTTGTAAGTAGTTTGACAATACACAATTATTTATTAAAATACAAAATTTGCAAAACGAGTGCGGTCTCTTCCTTCAAAAAATAATAATAATAATCCCAAAATAATTTTATTCAGTGCTCTAAACTTTCCTTTGTTATTTAAAAATGCGGAGATACGAAATTCCAACTAGTTAAGGAGTAATCGCCGTTTGTAATTTACATTACAATACCTGACGATGGCACTTATTTGTGTAGTAAATAATGTATTGTAAATGCAGGTTTGGTATTGATATTCAAATACGTAAATCAGCCAAGTTATGTACTTTGATTCACTCTTTAAATTTAAATGTTAAAATATAGTGTAATTATTATTATTCGATGAATTTTAAAACGTACATACGTTACAAAGAACGATGTTTGTTTATTAAGTAAAGTATAATTTGGAAATTCGTCGTCCAAGTTTTTTACTGTTTATTAAAGGTATTGTGTGTGTAGACAAAGTTTCAGATTGGAACAGAAACAACGTAAGAAATAATTTTTTACAAATTAGAAATACGTATGTATGTTTTGTTTTTTATTATCGCGTATTTTCACGTTTTTTGTTCTTATCTTAAAAGAGATAATATAATAAAGCCGCTCTAATGAGATTTAATTGTTTCTTGGTTAACAAAAACTGTTAATTATCAAATATTGTTAACTGTTACAATTCGATTTATTATTATTTACGCGACGTCATACTGTACGCGTACGCAATACGACTCGATTCGTTGCTGTAACATAACATAGCATGTTATGCGGTATCAGAAGTAACGAGTACCGTAACGCTACGAAAATAACGAGTACTAATTTTTATAGTAATGAATACATACGGGTACGTTTTTTTCGTTACTTTTACACATTTAGATTTTAAACTATCGTTGTACAGTATATGTATTATTTACCTCTTGTTTGTTTTTCAAGAGAATTGACAAATTTATAATAACGTCTAGTGAATTATTTCCACCGCAAGACACCTAGCGCTAGAGTTGAATAGCGGACGTCGAACGAACTATGGAGACAGCAAGTGGTCACTTGTATCTGGCGAGTGTCCAGACCTCCCCTTCTTAGACCGTGGGCACAAATAAGCTCCAAGCTGAAATAAGTTTGACTTGTGTAATTTGGCGAGATGGGCGTCATCAGCATTGGTCTACAACCTGTCTAGGAAAAGGACAACTCCAAAATCAAACTCGGAACTGTGTTTCGTCAGGCACAAGTAAGCTCCAAGCTGAAATAAGTGGCGCATTCTCCCAAACACCCAAGTCAAGGCGAGGCCGTGTCGAGGACTGAGTGGCATCGGGGTGTAATATGATGTCATGAACGTACCACCTGAGGGCACCTGGGCGAACCCTGTTGTATATTAGCTCTTACCCTTCTAAACGGAGCTCTGGGAGGGTCGACGAATGATGCGTTGAATGAGATCAGACTGAGAAACCTAGCCAGCGATAACTAAAAAATAAAAAATAAATTAAAAGAAAAAAAAAACTATTTTAAAAAAAGCTTTTATTCAAACGCTCTAAAAAGAATAAAATAAAATTTTTCCTAAAAATTTTAACTATCAACTTATAACCTCATTATATACAATTTTTATGATCATAAAAGCTTGTCGCGAGGTTTAATTACCTATCAGTATTTAATTAAATTGAAATTGAAAATACAATAAACTTAGCGGATCAATTTACATAGTAAAGTGGTAGCCTACTAGTTAATTTACAAATCGCGCAACAAGCTTTTAAGATCATATAAATGGTACCTATATAATGAGGTTATAAGTTGATGGTTAAAATTTTTAAGGAAAAATTTATTTTCTTCTTTTTAGATTGTTTAAATAAAAGCTTATTTTAAAAAATTTTTTTGCTTTTAATTTATTTAAAGCCGTAAATACTTTTTATTTTTAAGTTACACTTTTTAAGGAGCTTTATGGAAAAATGAAGAGAGTAAATTTTTGTTATGCGCGCGCACCATGCAACGAACCTTTCACACGAAGATGGCAGACCCACGTGCTTGAACATAAACCCATACATAATCACTTTCGTAAAAATTAAGGGATATACCGAACTTATTGGTGTATCAAATGAAACTTTATGATAGTGAAACTACCCTTGAATATATTTGGTAAACTAAAAACATTGTAACAGTAAAGAGTAATTTAAAGTTTTAAAAAACATAACGATAATGGTATTGTAACAATAATTATAATACATTAACTGTTTGAAGGCTTCTTAAGGAAGTGGTTATAGTTCGCAGCTGTTAAAATAAAGTAATTTGGTTCAAAATTGAGGTGAGGAAAATGTTTTTACTTTTTTTTTAAAATTACAATAAATAAAAATTACTGGATTAGTATACAAATTGTGCTTTAAGCATATATATATAGATACACCTTATTTTTTATCGTATTGCTATAATATTATTAAATACATAGATTAGTCCAGTATAATGATTATTTCATAGGTAGACCTAAATCCTCTATTTTTACTAAAAATTATATAAATTAACAACGTTTGTTAGGAAATGGATTTCCATGAATTCACAAAAGTAATAAAAATAAAACTTTATAATAGTACATCTATCCTTTAATACTTCATAATTTATAATGATGTAAATAATATGGAAACCATACAGAGTTAACTTTTTAATGAATTTTAAAAAGTGGGCAGTCATTTAATAAAATTCTTTGTCAAAAATCAGGTTCACGTGGGATTGAGTATTTTTTTTTCAAGTCTTTTGGTTTTTATCAGATAAGTATCATTATATAGTTTAACCTTTCGCTATGCAAATCGAATGGTTCGATAGTTGGTGTAGCTGCTTCGGTAGCGAATTCTAGCGGCGGGTGGGGAATTACGTGTGAGCCGCGTTCAGAAATTTAGTGAGTGATAATTCTGAATATTAGTTATAAAAATTTATAAAAATTGTGTTTATAAACTTTGTAAGGGAATTTTCAAAAGTATGCATAATGGTAATGTTAAGTTCTCATCTGTATACTTTATTTACATTATAAAATATTACATTATTCAATAAAAAATTAAAATTAATAAATTAGAATGAATTCAGTTTAATTATTGATTTTCATTATTTTTTACAACACAGGCCAACAAGAAATAATTTTTTTTGTGCCTAGGATTTTGTAACTGATTTTAGCTACATTTGGGGTGCTGAATCAAACTATGACATTAGTTTTTTTTCTATCAGCTCTACTTTTTGAGATAAGTGTGAAAAAAGAAGTAAAACCGCCTGCTTGACTCAAGCCACTTCGTCACTGGGATACCCCAGGGTGGGAATCCCGTCTTCGTTTCAATGCTTCAACTAAATATGTCAGTTTGTGTGTTTTAGCCGTGCAGGATGGATCGAAGTTAGTTCCAGTAGAAGAAGTTGTGTTTT
Source organism: Bacillus rossius redtenbacheri (assembly GCF_032445375.1). Classification (NCBI taxonomy): domain Eukaryota; kingdom Metazoa; phylum Arthropoda; class Insecta; order Phasmatodea; family Bacillidae; genus Bacillus; species Bacillus rossius. The sequence continues at coordinate 2,740,202 of NC_086335.1, forward strand.
GCTACATATGCGGAGAATACACATTAAAAGATAGCAGAAAGATTGTCAGTGACCTTGTAAAGAGAGCTTATCATGGATACTTTGGTGTTAAGCTCGGTGATCAGGATAAATCCTGGGCACTGCATCAGGTTTGTAAAACTTGTACGGAACATTTACGTCAGTGGACTCACGGGAAAATAAAAAGTTTGAAATTCGGCTTACCTATGGTGCTGGGAGCACCCAAGAACCACATCGATGACTTATTTCTGTCTAGTAAATAATACTGGAATCAATCGAAACAACCGTAGCAAGTGGACTTATCCTGATTTATTCTCTGCAAGACGCCTGGTCCCTCACTCAGAGGAAGAACCGATCCCAGCATTTCACCTGCTTCCAGAGCTTTCTGAGGGCGAGTATTGTCCCTATAACCACCCTTCTGATACTAATGAAGGTGGCTGATTATGAGGGGATGTCAACAATTCCTCTATGTTTCAACGAGGATGAGTTTAATGAACTCAGAGATCTTAATCTGTCAATAGAAGCTTCTGAATTACTGGCTTCTAGGTCGAAGGAAAAAAATATACTGGAACAAAGAACAAAAATTAATTTTTACCTTACAAGAGAAAATTGTCTGCTACCATTCTTCTCCCAAGAAGAAAATCTTGTATTTTGTCAAGATATAAGAAAAAAAGTGAGTCTTCCTGAATATTTTCCAGATGATTGGCACTTATTTATTGATAGCTCAAAGCCAAGTTTGAAATGTGTTCTTCTACACAATAGGAACAAATTTGGTACAATACCAATTGCTCACTCAACGATAATGAAAGAAACATATTGCACCATAGCTTTGGTCTTGGAGAAGATAGGTATCGTGAACATCAATGGGTGATTTGTGTGTACTTAAAAATGGTAAACTTTCTCCTCGGACAGCAAAGTGGCCACACTAAATATCCTTGTTTCTTGTGCCTCTGGGATAGCAGAGACAAAACACACCACTGGGTTAGACAAGAGTGGCCTAAGAGAGAAGACATGGTCGTTGGAGAAAAAAAACATTACTAGCAAACCCTTAGTTGAACGAGAAAAAATCATCTTTCCTCCACTGCATATCAAGCTGGGCCTTATGAAGCAGTTTGTAAAGGCTCTTGATAAGGACAGATCATGCTTTGCATTTATAGGGGAAAATGCCTTACTTGAGTAAGGAAAAAAAAATTGAAACAGGAATATTTAAAGGCCCAGGAAAAAAATTCATTAAGGTCCAAGCCTTCGTAAATTCCTTGAATGAGGCTGAGCGAAAATCCTTGACTTCATTTGTTGCAATTTTCGTTACGGGTCGCCATCTTCATGCAGTGTGGATGGATTATCTGCACGTGCACTGAACGTAAATGTTTTTGAAGAAGAATTTCCAAATAACAACCAAGTTTGACGTCACTATAATTTTCGTTTTTGGCACAGTAAAACCGCTTTTTCTCCCATTCAATACTGTTGCTAAAGGACGAAAGTGAGCCGCAAAAAGACAGTATGTTATTTTAATGAAGACCCGGGTCATATGTAGGATATTTTCAATCGTAGTGAGATATGTTGTTGAAATGTTTTATTGTAGCTGTACATAAAACCGTCGTGTTAGATAATCAACGAGTCACTTCTCGTGTTTACAGGCTGAGTTTAGAGCCGACATTTAATATATTTATATGTAATTTATAAAATATGAATTCAAAAAAAAATTGTAAATATGTAAAAGGCCATCGTGTTGCATTATTAACGAATCACTTACCGACCTTATGTCTGGCTGAAGATGTGTGTACTATGTGTAACTAGCGCTCGTGGTAGCGAGTATAGAAAAATTAAAGATGGCGGTCCTGTCTCGAACAGGTGATGATATGATTCCTTTGAATTGAAAAAGCAATTACAAGTCCGAATATATGTATGATATTTTTCTAATAAACCTTATTTAATTCTCAGTCTTGCAACTGTCTCGATGGCCATACAGTTAAAGGTGTATGTTTTCGAACCCAGAGGTCAGAGCTGTGATGATTAGAATCACAGTGCTTCCAATGTATTTTGTATAAAAAAATTAAATTTAATATGTCGATAAAGACCGTAACAGCATTGGTAGATAATAGAACTTCGAACTTATGTGCATGAGACAGAGCGATGCTGACACTCTCTAGGAACAAACACCAGAAATAAAGATGGAGTAATCCCAGGTGGCGGCCTACAGCAGAACATAAATAACAAGATGGTGGAATCCAAGAAGATGGCCTCCAGCAGATGATGGCAAGATGGCGCACATTATGTCAGAATCGAAAAAATGACTATTATGTCAGATCCAATATGGCGAACATGACATCATAATTCAGAATGGCAGCTGCAACGACAATTGCAACTTTCTAGAATTCAAAATGGCGACCATAACGAAAATTGTAACGATGACATCATACACATACAAGATAGCATGCGTAATGAAAAGTGAACATTGGTGAATGAAGTGCTCCATTTCAAAATGGTGGAATCCAAGATGGTGGAAACAATATGGCGGGAAACAAAATGTTGGCTGGGGTCAAGTTCAATGTAAAGTTAAAGGTCAAGCTCAAATGTCAATTTCAAAAGTCGAGGTACAAGGTCATCTAAGAGGGCCACAATGATGTGACAATCCAAGATGGCAGACCACGGTGCCACCTTCACACCCGGACCCAGTAGCAGTATTGAATATTTTCTTCAGGGTAAAACTGGGTTTAAATTTATAATATTATTAGGCTTAAAGAACCACAAACATTGTAGGATGACAATATTTATCTAAGGAGTCTCGGTATATAGAGATATGTTGATCTGTTATTCATGAAAATGTCATCGGCCTGACCACCCCATAATTGTAGTTTAAATAAATATCGTGTGGTGAATCCGTAACTCTCAGTGAATGTGAGTTGTCTTGTGTTGCCAGGGTAGGGAAACTTGATGTATTGGAGTGACTGCTCACCCAAAATGCCTCTTCTTCTGCTGATGGTTTATCAACATCTTGGCCGTGTTGAAGGACTGGTCACACACGTTGCAGGTCAGCGCCTCGTCTGCAACAACCCCCTCGTCAATTCAGTCCCATAAACAGTTGAGGAGTAGGCACGCCTCTAGCTATTTGTTATTCTATGATTACACTGAAGTCCATTTTTCCTTTTTGACTTACGTTCTTGAACTTGTGTTTGCCTGTAATTCTGCTACAAAACGAATGTTTTACGCACTAGTCTACTTACAGTTTCTTATTGTACAGAGTTTAGTGGAAAAGTGTTTGTTTAATTATTCTGACGGTATGATCGGAGACGTACCATAAAATTCGGTGCAGCGTGATGTTTGAGCATGCCATAAAAGTAGACAGGTGTAGCAACTGTTATGAGGCTAAGACGTGTGGTCGGCGCGCAAGAAGACCCGAGGTGGCGACCACGGCGAAGTGACGAGGGGATAGGACCACGAGTGGGGTGGACCGCTCTGCGGTGCAGACTGCCCACGGCTGTGCACTGACGGGGACCAGGTCTGCTGGCCTCGAGTCTCGTGTGGGCCGCATTGCACACACACATTGCCACGCAACGAGAAAGTTATTTTAGTGCCTCTTTGATTTTGTATTCACTTCCAAATGTGTGCGCCAGTCAAGGCACTGAACTGAATTTTTTGCTCCGCAGTTCTAGACTATTTGTGTATGGGACTCGCGAATAACCTGCATCAAGTCTGCTAGGCGCAAGTTTGCTTTTTTTTTTAGCTGCTCACTCAATCATAAACGTTTGCAAGAAAAAGAGAAAAACTTTATAAGAAACTTAAGCTAAATTTAATTACTTTTTACTTCCCGCAATGTTTGTTTACCAATCGAATTATTTTTTTCAGAGAGGCCATGGACATAACGCATTACCAATATATATATATGAGTTTTTCGGCAGGTATTTGTTAATTGATGGAGGACGTGTGGGTTGTTATGTGTTGTTTTATAATGTCAGGTGCGTATGAGTTTATCTTTTAGGTGATATTGTACATCTTAAATAATTTCTTTACGGAGAAAATTATTTCAGCTCGGTTTATTAGAAAATAATTAATACTCTTTTTTAATACTTGTTGGATGGTTTGTATTAAAGTTGAGGTATTGGCCTATATGTTTGATTTCACGTATACTTATGTGGTGATTTTGCAGTTTTCTTTGGCGTCTGGAACACCTAGGAAAGGAAGATGCTCATCGGTTTCGGTTTCATATTGGAACTCTATAGAAGACCTGAGTGAATAAAGGAAATTTGAAAACGTCTGTAAATTTCGGGTCCATGTTACCAGAATAGAAAGGTGTCATTGACATATCGAAGCTAGATTTTAGGTGAGGAGTTAGATGTGTTAAATGCTTACTGCTTGAAATTTTCTATAAATATATTGTCTTTGAAGGTATTTCTGTTCTTTCATTCAGTGCTGACATTTTCCATTTTTTTTTAAACTGTAAGTTTTTATGGTACAGGAACATTCATAAAGATGTTTTGAACATCAAAATTTCAAGAGTATAGGTTAGTACTATTTATGTTTTCACTATGGAGATGAAGTGCTCAGAATCTTTAATGAAGATGTCTGTCTGGCCTGCAAGTGGTTGAACAATGTTTAGCAGAAATTTATAGTGTTTGGCTTGGATAAATGCAACAGCTAATGATAGGTTGTAAATGTATGCCTGTTTCGTGAATTTTTGTAAGACAGTAAATATGAAATAGCTTGATGCTGTGTGGTGTTAGTGCGCACCTGGTTTGATCTGGTATGTAGCTCTGACGATTTTTAGGATCTAGTACACTTTGCGTTCAATGCTGGGAGTTGGGTCTTTGTTGAATGCATGTATTTGTCGGAGGTAATGAAGTTGGTTGCTTTTTTCCGTCATAGTCTGTTCTGTTTAGTATGACTATAGCGCAGCCCTTGTCAGCAGGAAGGATGACGATGATGAAATCGTCTTTCAGTGTTTTTATGGCTAGTAGTTCACCAGAAGATATGTTTGGTTTTTGTGACCTGTTGATGAAATGACGGCCGTGTTCGACTGCTGGCAGTTTTAATATGGTACTTTCTTCATAAGACACTATGTATAATACAGGGATCTTATGAGTAGCAATGCTGAAACCAAGCCCTTTTTATAAAACTGATTTTTCGCATTCTGACAGAGTTTTGCTGGATGCATTTATGAATGTATTTTTCAAAGTCGATGTTGGACATGTTTTTGATCTTATAAATAAAAAATTTGGCTGTTTTTTTATTTCTTTGCATTTGGATGATTTCGTCATGACAAGATTTGAGATAGATTGATAAATACTATTGAATTCTTTGATACTGAATACTGACTGAATTTACAATTGAATTTTCCAAATTTATTTGGTAAGCTGTGTTTCTCGGCAATGGGAAAACTATTCTTTCAACTGAAAGGTCAAAACTGGTTTTTGCTGTTATTTTAAGAGCCTGTTTGCTGTTAACTGGACACTTTACATTGAGTCCGTTAGGCATGCAACCATTGCAGTGACATTTTTTGAACATTGAGGATGAAGAATCAGATTCATTTCTAGTTTCCGAATTAAGTGATGCATACTGGGTTCATACGGGGCATTGATACATTCTTTGAATTGTTCTTGCAATGGGGAAGAGTGATTCAAAATTTTGTTTTATACAGACATAGTAGAATATATTGGAGGCTCCTGCTGCCGATGAGCCAACCGCCATCTTGTATTGTGACATCAAGGCGGCCATCTTGAATGATGATGACACCATTGCACTTTTATTTATGGTCGCCATACACAAATGTGGCAATTGTAGATACGACTGCCATCTTTATTTTAAGTATTTTTCAAGCTATAAATTCAGTCAAATGTTGAATATTTTAAAAAAAATAATTAGTATCTACTATTTTTATATGAAACATGATTCCACCACTTTGAAATTGCTTGCCATATTGAAAATCCTTAATATTAATTAGAAAAACTCGGAGAATAGTTTTAAATTAGTATAATATATACTTAATTAAATTTAGGGTGATAAAATTTATAAAACTGTACTACGTTAGAACCCGGTGAGGTCATTCAATTAAAAATGGCGACAGATACTTCCTCCACGGAAGCCACCAGCAGACTGACCCCCCACCACTAATGCCAAGGAAGACATTTTATCAGCCAATATGATGTCATGTCAGCCATATTAGGTCCACCTTGTTTTCGTCTGGTGTAGGTCACCATCTCATTGTCGACTGCTAGAGGGCGCTGCCACCGATTAGTTTAATGTTTATGGCTAGAGAGCAGTACCTGTTTATTGCCAGTGCGTCCGCCATCTGGTCTGCAGTCTGGCTGTCATCTTTAAAATCTGTAATGAATTAGCAAGAAGTTCGAAAAAAAATTCTGAAAATCATTAAAAGTCACTTTTTCATTTTATATTGATTCAATCGATTTCAATCCTTCCTTATATCCTTGACTAACACAGAAAAAAAAGGACAAACAAGTTAGAGAAAAAAACTAAAAAACAAATAAAAATGTATTACATAATTGTTACTAGTACAAAAAAAAATACTAGCATTTCTCGATTTATACATCTGCTACACACGAATTAAATTGAGGTGGGAAGCCCCACCACTTGATGTAGGACCGTCGATATCTTGGTTTGAGAATTTTCTCCACACAGAATGTATCGGGATACTTCTTAGGCTGAATCTCTTCTGCCTAGAAGCCACCACGAAAAGGCTTGTATCCAAATATTATATGTAGTAGGGACTAGACTCTGATTCGCGAACATGATCACACGGAAAAGTTCGGGACTTCAATTAGCAGCAAAACTATTCTCGAAGAAGCCTTTCTTCTTGGAGATCCGTACAATGTCACTGACTTTAGCTTTACGCTTTCGTGGATCTTATTTCATGTTAGAAAACACTGTTCCAAGGAGGTGGTCATCTTTCATGTGCTTTAGGCTTCATTTTTGTGGTAGAATGCACAGTGGAATTGTATTCGCTTATTAGTTTCAGCAAGATATCCAACCACTTGTAATTTATGTTAGCCATGAAATGTCGCCATATCTTGGTAAGCAAAATTCTATTAAATCTTTCGACAAAGAAGAATTTGACAAAAATAAATGTAGATTAGTGTTTGATGCCAAACTTTATTTATCAAGAATTTATTTATTATTCAATAAATACATTTGTAATTAATATACGGATTGATTCGTTTAGTTTCTGTCCTTGGTTCGATCCTTGACTGATGCAAATATTTTAATTTTATGTAAATAAATACTTTTTAATAAATCATGTTCAAAATCCTAAAAGTAGCTTAAGTTACACATAAACCAGCCTTCAGTAAGTCTTTATGTCTGCCATCTTGAAAATCTGTACTTATGTTGCTGAAAATTCGGAAAAAATTCCAAAATTCACCAAAAACATCACTCTCTAATATAAGAATTGAATCGAAAGATTCATGTTCGATCCTTGGTAAATACAAAAAATATAAGTTAAGTTAAAAGCATACTTATTTAATTAAAATTATCATAAACGTTACAGGTTCGAGAAACTAAGCAACATAAATTCCAATAATTTTTTTATATAAATTTTACAAATACAAACAAGTCAATTACTAGCGTTTCTACATTACTACAGTCTTCTTAGAAGACAAATCAAGTATTTTGCATGCCTTGTCATGTGTTTTAGAGTCAGTTATACATAACAGTCGACTAACCAGTAGCCAGGCACATAATAGGTGGACAGGCACATCCAGTAGTTGTTTGCTAGACACCTGCAGTCTGTGGCCAGGCATGTATATTCAGTGGACAGAAAAGCACATCCAGTAGGTTACAAGACGTATCCTGTTGGTAGTTAAGCCTTTATATTCAGTAGCCCGGCACATAATCGTCATCCAGTTTGTGGCTGACATGTCGAGTTATCAACTAGGCATGTCCAGTTAGCATAAAGGCACGACCACTAGGTGGCCAGACCACATATAGTTGGTAGCCAGGCGCATCTAGTAGGTGATCAGACACATCCAGTCAATATCCAAAATATATTTTTCGACGAAACTCGGTGAACATTTTAAATAGTTTATATACAAAATCATACGCATGGCCAAGCGTTTCCGAACCAATAGGTTTTATCCACCGATATGCGACCATCATTTTAAACAGGTAATGTTCAATGTCACGCCAATATTCCATGAGTCAAATCATGCGCTGAGTACAGACTTATCTACACTTATTCATCGACAAAATGGAAGCAGTTTATAAAAAGAGCAAGAACAAGACTATGATGGCCGTGGCGGTCTTTGATTGTGATGATCCCAATTGCATCGTAAAACTTTGTCATCCGAGTGCAAGTTTCCCCTGTACGCTCGAGGAACTCTTAAACACACGAAAAACAGAATACGAGCAACATTACAGTGAACAGTGCAACGGAATAAACCATTGTCGCAATATATATGGTTACTCGCCACAGTGGAGACGTTTCGTCATCCCCTGTTGTAGCCAACTTTGTTCCGTGGCCAGGACTCGGCTGTTGTGGGGCAGGGGAGGAGAGAGTGGGGCAGGGGAGGTGGGAGTGGGGCAGGGGAGGAGGGAGTGGGGCAGGGGAGGAGGGAGTGGGGCAGGGGAGGTGGGAGTGGGGCAGGGGAGATGGGAGTGGGGCAGGGGAGGTAGTAGTGGTGCAAGGGAGGAGGGAGTGGGGCAGGGGAGGTGGGAGTGGGGCAGGGGAGGAGGGAGTGGGGCAGGGGAGGAGAGAGTGGGGCAGGGGAGGTGGGAGTGGGGCAAGGGAGGAGGGAGTGGGGCAGGGGAGGGGGGAGTGGGGCAGGGGAGGTGGGAGTGGGGCAGTGGAGATGGGAGTGGGGCAGTGGAGTTGGGAGTGGGGCAGGGGAGGAGGGAGTGGGGCAGGGGAGGAGGGAGTGGGGCAGGGGAGGTGGGAGTGGGGCAGGGGAGGAGGGAGTGGGGCAGGGGAGGAGGGAGTGGGGCAGGGGAGGTGGGAGTGGGGCAGGGGAGATGGGAGTGGGGCAAGGGAGGAGGGAGTGGGGCAGGGGAGGGGGGAGTGGGGCAGGGGAGGTGGGAGTGGGGCAGGGGAGGAGGGAGTATGGCAGTGGAGGTGGGAGTGGGGCAGTGGAGATGGGAGTGGGGCAGTGGAGTTGGGAGTGGGGCAGGGGAGGAGGGAGTGGGGCAGGGGAGGAGGGAGTGGGGCAGGGGAGGAGGGAGTGGGGCAGGGGAGGAGGGAGTGGGGCAGGGGAGGTGGGAGTGGGGCAGGGGAGGAGGGAGTGGGGCAGGGGAGGTGGGAGTGGGGCAGGGGAGGAGGGAGTGGGGCAGGGGAGGAGGGAGTGGGGCAGGGGAGGTGGGAGTGGGGCAGTGGAGTTGGGAGTGGGGCAGGGGAGGAGGGAGTGGGGCAGGGGAGGAGGGAGTGGGGCAGGGGTGGTGGGAGTGGGGCAAGGGAGGAGGGAGTGGGGCAGGGGAGGGGGGAGTGGGGCAGGGGAGGTGGGAGTGGGGCAGGGGAGGAGGGAGTATGGCAGTGGAGGTGGGAGTGGGGCAGTGGAGATGGGAGTGGGGCAGTGGAGTTGGGAGTGGGGCAGGGGAGGAGGGAGTGGGGCAGGGGAGGAGGGAGTGGGGCAGGGGAGGAGGGAGTGGGGCAGGGGAGGTGGGAGTGGGGCAGTGGAGTTGGGAGTGGGGCAGGGAGGAGGGAGTGGGGCAGGGGAGGAGGGAGTGGGGCAGGGGTGGTGGGAGTGGGGCAGGGGAGGAGGGAGTGGGGCAGGGGAGGTGGGAGTGGGGCAGTGGAGTTGGGAGTGGGGCAGGGGAGGAGGGAGTGGGGCAGGGGAGGAGGGAGTGGGGCAGGGGTGGTGGGAGTGGGGCAAGGGAGGAGGGAGTGGGGCAGGGGAGGGGGGAGTGGGGCAGGGGAGGTGGGAGTGGGGCAGGGGAGGAGGGAGTGGGGCAGGGGAGGAGGGAGTGGGGCAGGGGAGGTGGGAGTGGGGCAGTGGAGTTGGGAGTGGGGCAGGGGAGGAGGGAGTGGGGCAGGGGAGGAGGGAGTGGGGCAGGGGTGGTGGGAGTGGGGCAAGGGAGGAGGGAGTGGGGCAGGGGAGGGGGGAGTGGGGCAGGGGAGGTAGTAGTGGTGCAAGGGAGGAGGGAGTGGGGCAGGGGAGGTGGGAGTGGGGCAGGGGAGGAGGGAGTGGGGCAGGGGAGGAGGGAGTGGGGCAGGGGAGGTGGGAGTGGGGCAGTGGAGTTGGGAGTGGGGCAGGGGAGGAGGGAGTGGGGCAGGGGAGGAGGGAGTGGGGCAGGGGTGGTGGGAGTGGGGCAAGGGAGGAGGGAGTGGGGCAGGGGAGGGGGGAGTGGGGCAGGGGAGGAGGGAGTGGGGCAGGGGAGGTGGGAGTGGGGCAGGGGAGGTGGGAGTGGGGCAGGGGAGGAGGGAGTGGGGCAGGGGAGGAGGGAGTGGGGCAGGGGAGGTGGGAGTGGGGCAGTGGAGTTGGGAGTGGGGCAGGGGAGGAGGGAGTGGGGCAGGGGAGGAGGGAGTGGGGCAGGGGTGGTGGGAGTGGGGCAAGGGAGGAGGGAGTGGGGCAGGGGAGGGGGGAGTGGGGCAGGGGAGGTGGGAGTGGGGCAGGGGAGGAGGGAGTATGGCAGTGGAGGTGGGAGTGGGGCAGTGGAGATGGGAGTGGGGCAGTGGAGTTGGGAGTGGGGCAGGGGAGGAGGGAGTGGGGCAGGGGAGGAGGGAGTGGGGCAGGGGAGGAGGGAGTGGGGCAGGGGAGGAGGGAGTGGGGCAGGGGAGGTGGGAGTGGGGCAGTGGAGTTGGGAGTGGGGCAGGGGAGGAGGGAGTGGGGCAGGGGAGATGGGAGTGGGGCAGGGGAGGAGGGAGTGGGGCAGGGGAGGAGGGAGTGGGGCAGGGGAGGAGGGAGTGGGGCAGGGGAGGAGGGAGTGGGGCAGGGGAGGAGGGAGTGGGGCAGGGGAGGAGGGAGTGGGGCAGGGGAGGAGGGAGTGGGGCAGGGGAGGAGGGAGTGGGGCAGGGGAGGAGAGAGTGGGGCAGGGGAGGTGGGAGTGGGGCAGGGGAGGAGGGAGTGGGGCAGGGGAGGAGGGAGTGGGGCAGGGGAGGTGGGAGTGGGGCAGGGGAGATGGGAGTGGGGCAGGGGAGGTAGTAGTGGTGCAAGGGAGGAGGGAGTGGGGCAGGGGAGGAGGGAGTGGGGCAGGGGAGGAGGGAGTGGGGCAGGGGAGGAGGGAGTGGGGCAGGGGAGGAGGGAGTGGGGCAGGGGAGGAGGGAGTGGGGCAGGGGAGGAGAGAGTGGGGCAGGGGAGGTGGGAGTGGGGCAGGGGAGGAGGGAGTGGGGCAGGGGAGGAGGGAGTGGGGCAGGGGAGGTGGGAGTGGGGCAGGGGAGATGGGAGTGGGGCAGGGGAGGTAGTAGTGGTGCAAGGGAGGAGGGAGTGGGGCAGGGGAGGTGGGAGTGGGGATAGTGGAGGAGGGAGTGGGGCAGGGGAGGAGGGAGTGGGGCAGGGGAGGTGGGAGTGGGGCAGTGGAGTTGGGAGTGGGGCAGGGGAGGAGGGAGTGGGGCAGGGGACGAGGGAGTGGGGCAGGGGTGGTGGGAGTGGGGCAAGGGAGGAGGGAGTGGGGCAGGGGAGGGGGGAGTGGGGCAGGGGAGGTGGGAGTGGGGCAGGGGAGGAGGGAGTATGGCAGTGGAGGTGGGAGTGGGGCAGTAGAGATGGGAGTGGGGCAGTGGAGTTGGGAGTGGGGCAGGGGAGGAGGGAGTGGGGCAGGGGAGGAGGGAGTGGGGCAGGGGAGGTGGGAGTGGGGCAAGGGAGGAGGGAGTGGGGCAGGGGAGGGGGGAGTGGGGCAGGGGAGGTGGGAGTGGGGCAGGGGAGGAGGGAGTATGGCAGTGGAGGTGGGAGTGGGGCAGTGGAGGTGGGAGTGGGGCAGGGGAGGTGGGAGTGGGGCAGTGGAGGTGGGAGTGGGGCACTGGAGGAGGGAGTGGGGCAGGGGAGGTGGGAGTGGGGCAGGGGAGGTGGTAGTGGTGCAAGGGAGGAGGGAGTGGGGCAGGGGAGGTGGGAGTGGGGCAGTGGAGGAGGGAGTGGGGCAGGGAAGGAGGAAGTGGGGCAGGGGAGGTGGGAGTGGGGCAGTGGAGTTGGGAGTGGGGCAGGGATGGAGGTAGTGGGGCAGGGGAGGAGGGAGTGGGGATGGGAAGGGGGAGTGGGGCAGGGGAGGTGGGAGTGGGGCAGCGGAGGTGGGAGTGGGGAAGTGGAGGTGGGAGTGGGGCAGGGGAGGTGGGAGTGGGGCAGGGGAGATGGGAGTGGGGCAGTGTAGGAGGATGTGGGGCAGGGGAGGAGGGAGTGGGGCAGGGGAGGTGGGAGTGGGGCAGGGGAGGTGGGAGTGGGGCAGTGGAGGAGGATGTGGGGCAGGGGAGGAGGGAGTGGGGCAGGGGAGGTGGGAGTGGGGCAGGGGAGGTGGGAGTGGGGCAGGGGTCGGTGGGAGTGGGGCAGGGGAGGTGGTAGTGGTGCAAGGGAGGAGGGAGTGGGGCAGGGGAGGAGTGAGTGGGGCAGGGGAGGAGGGAGTGGGGCAGTGGAGGAGGGAGTGGGGCAGGGGAGGAGGGAGTGGGGCAGGGGAGGATTGAGTGGGGCAGGGGAGGATTGAGTGGGGCAGGGGAGGAGGGAGTGGGGCAGGGTAGGTGGGAGTGGGGCAGGGGAGGAGTGAGTGGGGCAGTGGAGGAGGGAGTGGGGCAGGGGAGGTGTGAGTGGGAAGTGGAGGAGGGAGTGGGGACAGGGTAGGTAAGAGTGGGGCAGGGGAGGAGTGAGTGGGGCAGTGGAGGAGGGAGTGGGGCAGGGGAGGAGGGAGTGGGGCAGGGGAGGTGGGAGTGGGCAGTGGAGGAGGGAGAAGTGCAGGGGAGGAGTGAGTGGGGCAGGGGAGGAGGGAGTGGGGCATGTTAGGTGGGAGTGGGGCAGGGGAGGAGTGAGTGGGGGAAGTGGAGGAGGGAGTGGGGCAGGGGAGGAGGGAGTGGGGCAGGGGAGTTGGGAGTGGGGCAGGGGATGTGGGAGTGGGGCAGTGGAGGAGGGAGTGGGGCAGGGGAGGAGTGAGTGGGGCAGGGGAGGAGGGAGTGGGGCAGTGGAGGAGGGAGTGGGGCAGGGGAGGAGGGAGTGGGGCAGGGGAGTTGGGAGTGGGGCAGTGGAGGAGGTAGTGGGCCAGGGGAGGAGGGAGTGGGGCAGGGGAGGAGGGAGTGGGGCAGGGGAGGTTGGAGTGGGGCAGGGGAGGAGGGAGTGGGGCAGGGGAGGTGGGAGTGGGGCAGGGGAGGAGGGAGTGGGGCAGGGTAGGTGGGAGTGGGGCAGGGGAGGTGGGAGTGGGGTAGGGGAGGAGGGTGTGGGGCAGGGGAGGTGGGAGTGGGGCAGGGGAGGTGGGAGTGGGGCAGTGGAGGAGGATGTGGGCCAGGGGAGGAGGGCGTGGGGCAGGGGAGGAGGGAGTGGGGCAGGGGAGGTGGGAGTGGGGCAGGGGAGGAGGGTGTGGGGCAGGGGAGGTGGGAGTGGGGCAGGGGAGGTGGGAGTGGGGCAGTGGAGGAGGTAGTGGGCCAGGGGAGGAGGGAGTGGGGCAGGGGAGGAGGGAGTGGGGCAGGGGAGGTGGGAGTGGGGCAGGGGAGGTGGGAGTGGGGCAGGGGAGGAGGGAGTGGGCCAGGGGAGGAGGGAGTGGGGCAGGGGAGGAGGGAGTGGGGCAGGGGAGGTGGGAGTGGGGCAGGGGAGGAGGGTGTGGGGCAGGGGAGGTGGGAGTGGGGCAGGGGAGGTGGGAGTGGGGCAGTGGAGGAGGTAGTGGGCCAGGGGAGGAGGGAGTGGGGCAGGGGAGGAGGGAGTGGGGCAGGGGAGGTGGGAGTGGGGCAGGGGAGGTGGGAGTGGTGCAGGGGAGGAGGGAGTGGGCCAGGGGAGGAGGGAGTGGGGCAGGGGAGGAGGGAGTGGGGCAGGGGAGGTGGGAGTGGGGCAGGGGAGGAGGGTGTGGGCCAGGGGAGGAGGGAGTGGGGCAGGGGAGGAGGGAATGGGGCAGGGGAGGTGGGAGTGGGGCAGGGGAGGAGGGTGTGGGGCAGGGGAGGTGGGAGTGGGGCAGGGGAGGTGGGAGTGGGGCAGTGGAGGAGGTAGTGGGCCAGGGGAGGAGGGAGTGGGGCAGGGGAGGAGGGAGTGGGGCAGGGGAGGTGGGAGTGGGGCAGGGGAGGAGGGTGTGGGGCAGGGGAGGTGGGAGTGGGGCAGGGGAGGTGGGAGTGGGCAGGGGAGGTGGGAAAAAAATTTGCAAGCGCATATCCGCTCACCGGCGGAAGCGCTAGCCCGCCTCCGCCAGGGCCGCATGGTGGGGGAAATCTTCCTTCATTCCTCCGCTGGACGCGGCAGGGCGCGCCGCGCAGGGGACACCATTCCGGACATGCGCACAATTTACAGTAAAATAAACTCAAATTACATTTACACGTAAATTTAATTTACAGACAAATTGTAGTTACAAAAAATATTAACAAACTATTACACATAAATTCTATTTACAAAAAAATAAAATTTAATGTTTCAAAATATCTTTTACATCAATCCTCGAGTCAAACTCTGGTTCATGATGCATCCAACGTATCAAGGCCCTACCTCTCTTACGTTTTAACACTTTTTCAACGAGAAAAGTATCTGGAAATTTAGTTTTCATAATCGCTTGTCCATAAAACGCCCCTGTTATACGTTTCCCCTTCAGATCCTCGAGAAAATAAGTACGTGGATACGTATATTTTATTCTACATACACGAAAAAGTTCGCCAGACCAATTCCCCTTGTAAGGTCTGTGAAAAATTCCACGATTTTCCCAAATTCGCACAATGTCACCGATATTCGCTTTTTCTAGTATATTCGTCTTGGAGTACACAGTTCGAAGCAGACGATTATTCTTGACATCTTTCGGTTTTAATTTCGTAGTAGAATGCACAGTAGAATTGTATTCTCGTACTAGTTTAGGTAGTAAATTCAGCCACTTGTAATTTCCGTTCGCTGTAAAATTCCTATACAGTTTATTCTTTATCGTTCGAATCACACGTTCTGCTATTGATGCTTTGACACCGCTAAACGTAGAGTAGTGATTGATGTCAAACTTTTTTCATTAATGCCTTGAATGATGCATTGAAGTATTCTTTCCCGTCGTCCGTCTGCAGTAACGAACGTCTTCGTTTCTGTTTCAAAATATCCGCCATAGCACTCGTAACTTCCACAGCGGTTTTCCGTTTTAAGGGTCTAGCACACAGGAACTTTGAATAAGTGTCTATGGCTATGAGAACGTACCTGTACCCCTTGTTCACACGTGAATATTCACTCATTTCGAGCAGATCAGACTGCCAATTATTGTCCAATCCTTTGATTTTGATTTGTCATTGCGGATAATTACGTCTCGCAGGCGCATGTAGTTCGCGTGCAATACCAGATTGACTCATCGTGTGTATCCAGCTTCCCGTAATTCCTCTATAATGGAAGCGATTTCGTTGGTGTGTGAATTATTTCCCACACTCTGAGATGCCTGGAGCAGTCTAAGTCGAGCAACTAATTCATTGGGGTTGTCCCAACACTGCAAATCAATTTTGCTATTCGTTTCGAGTTTATAAAGTCCGGACCCTTCCACGTCTAAAAAAAGACTAGCTATCAAAGGATATTTCACATTTTCATAATCTTTGAATCGACCCGATTTCGGGTCATTTTTTGCGTAAACGGCGTTGGAAGCATTTAGCAATCTTCTATATTTTCGCAAATCCATCTCTGAATACCGTCGCGGTTTTTTACGAAACAAAAGTTCACATAATCCACGAGTAAGTTTAACGACCTCTTTTCCACATTCAATATTATCGTCGGACACGAAATGAACCTCCTTCGAACCAAGGACCCACTTAAGGCCTCGCTTGTGCACTCCATACGTCACGTCGCTGTTTCGTGGCACAGAGGAGGCTAGGTATTCGCTGGCGAGAGGACCGACTTCGAAACCTTTTTTTTGTTTCGAGGTTTCTTCCTAAGAATTCGACCGGAATGAACTTCGTCTTCGCTAGTAGAAACGATGGAATTATCTGTTAATTGTGGAGTACGCCTTCGTTTGCTTATGGACGTAGTTTGCGGCTCTTCTTTTATTTCAATTTTAGTTGGTTTCTCGTTTTCGACAACCCCTCGCCTGGATATGAAACTATCGAGACGGGCACTCAAGGGCTTCAATTTTTCCTCTCTTCGAACCTCATCGCTTAATCTGTGTTGCTTGGCAAGCAGATATTTTGCACGAATGGCTTCGATGACATCATGCAGTTGTTTAACCAAATCGGTTTTAACATCCATAGTGTTTATTTCAAAACACCTCTAGACACCAGGCGCGAATTAAGTTTGGACAGAAGCGACTTTAGCTCATCACGCCTTTGTGCATTTGAAACTTCGATCATGTCTCGAATTCGTGAATCAGAGGACTCCACGCGCCAGTCTATGACTACAAGGTACACTATTATTTCGTCTTTTACGCGTTTTTTTTCTTGGCCGAGTAGCGAAATGTATTTACGTATTTCAGCATCGTGGTTCACGGCGCATAGCTGGGTACTTGGAGCTCGACTGCTACGACCAAATTTATAAATGATATGATTCATGTTTGACGATAAACTGGTCGAAGCCTTGTCTGTACCTGCCCTTATATAGCGGCCAGTCTTTGACTATAACTATGAATCCGTGTTCGTCTTTCCAGCACAAGGAGCACATGTCTTTCAATTCCTGAAACATCATGTCGTGTTTACGTGGTCGTCGTAGGCGTGACTCAAATTAAGTTCGTCCATGCGAAACAAAATTAGGACATTCGCATTATCTCGTAGGAGATGTTTGGGTATTCTACTGTTCGTCTGACACAGGTTTATGCAGTCTACCCTGGCGTGCCTGCCCATGGAAAAGTACTCTTGTATTATGCCTTGCTTCTCACAAGCAACATCATCGAAAACAAACACGGAATTGGCTTTGCTTCGTCGGTAGGCACCACATCAGTATTATCGCGGAACGGAAAATACTCCAGTCCTTCCACCGAGCGTAGAACAGTGGCCAAGCGCTGGTACTTTGGCAGTTGCAACGACTTGGAATACAAGTAAACGTTCTCGAACCGAAGACCGTTTGATTCCTCCAGTAAACTCAGTAAAACACATGTCTTGCCACAGTTTGACGGTCCTGCTATGATGCAACGTACAGTGGATGGTAATAATACACCATGCCGCGATTCGCGATCGCTAGTTTCATCGTCTTGCGTAATGCACGCTGGCAAACAAACATCTTGCTTGACTACCTCCAACGCTACTGACGAACATCCTATAAGAACAATCGTATTTATTGATTTTAGGTCAGTTGTATGTAATGTCTCGAAGAGGTAAGAACAATAAACACATCGGCGCGGGACTCGTAAACTCGCTGATAAACAATCTGCCATTCGAGCTACACATTCCCGGCTACAAATTCTGCGGCGCCGGCACGAAACTAGCGAAAAGGCACTGAGAAAAACATATTGTAGCAGGAACCAGATTTTGATTCCTCCAATCATCCAATATTGTTAACATAGTGACAGCTATCCGATGGGTTATGGTTACTATCTCAACATAGTAAATGAAGATAGTAATACCAGCAAAGGAGGTTATTTGTTACCTGTACAAAGTTGAAAAGCACTGTCAACAATCCTGCTCTATAGCATTAGCAATCTCTACTATTGCCCCTAACAAAACAGTATATTAACTTTAACTTTCTGTTCTGTAGCCGTAACAGTGACGTGTAGTACTGCCAGCAATGCAGTATTTTAGATTTAACAATCTGTTCTGTTACCTTAACAGTGATGTGTAGTACTGCCAGCAATACAGTATGGTAAATTTAGCAATTTTTGTGTTTCTTAAACAGTGATGTGCTTTACTTCCAGCAATAGTGTGTGGTAATTTTAACAATCTGTTCTGTTGTTTTTTCCATGCTGTGTAGTGCATCCTGCAATACAGTATGGTAATTTTTGCTATCTGTTCTGTTGCCTTAACAGAGATATGAAGTACTTCCAGCAATAAAGTATGGTAGTTTTAATAATTTGTTCTGTTGCCTTAACAGTGATATGAAGTACTCATAGCAATAGAGTGTGGTAATTTTAACAATCTGTTCTGTTTTTTTTTCATGTTGTGTAGTGCATCCTGCAATACAGTATGGTAATTTTTTGCTATCTGTTCTGTTGCCTTAACAGAGATATGAAGTAATCCCAGCAATAAAGTATGGTAGTTTTAATAATCTGTTCTATTGCCTTAACAGTGATGTGTAGTACTCACAGCAATGCAGTATGGTATTTGTAATAATATTTTCTGTTGCCTTAACATTGATATGAAGTACTCCCAACAATAAAGTATCGTAGTTTTAATAATCTGTTCTGTTGCCTTAGCAGTGATATGAAGTGTTATAAATAAGAAGTTCACTGCAGTTTTATCATCTTGAGTCTTTAATTGCACGTCTGTACAAGCTTACACGTTTTCATTGTTCCTGCCACACAACATGGCCGCCCGGATGTTGGTTAACATGTTGCCAACATAACATCTTACATCTCCTTTACTATATATGGATTGACACTAAAAATATACAAAATTTACACCCAATAAACTACAACCAGTTCACATAGTTACATGGCTCAACAACAGTATCTGTTTACATTTCAAGTTTACATACAAAACACTACAATTAGGTAGCTCACATGCAACTGTGACTGTTTACATTTCCATATGTCTACAACTAATGTACATAATCCTCTAAATAGCGAGGCCTTCTAATAGCCCTTCCTGGCCTAAGGGTTGGCAATGAATCGAACATTGTTTCTTCACTACCACTGACGGAATCAGAACCCAGTTCAATAATAGAAGTAGCACTTTCACAGTCTCTTGGCAAGTCAGTATCACAACCTGAAGGCACATTATTTACAAAGCCAGGTACTGTCCTTAAGTGTTTTCTGTTTCTCCGGTAGACAGTGCCATCTAATGTCTTAAGCAAATATGAGCGAGGTGTATCATATTTACTAACAATAGTGGCTGGGTTCCACATATTACCTTGTTGAACTCTAACAAACTGATTTGGATGCAATTCAGGGAGGGCTTTCGCACCCCTATCAAAGTACAACTTCTGACTCTCCTGACGTGCCTGTAATCTATCAGGAACATCAGCATGAATGTGTGGTTTAAGCAGATCTGAGTGAGTGGGAATTTTGGACTTCAATCGACGGTGCAACAGCATTTGAGCTGGGGACAGTTGAATACCAGGAATAGGAGTATTTCTGTATTCAAGTAGTGCTAGAGATAAGGGGATTTTACACCCTGATACCTTCCGTAACATACGCTTTGTAATATCCACTGCTTTTTCAGCAAGCCCATTAGACTGAGGGTAGTGTGGACTAGTGGTTTGAACTTTAAAATTCCAACATTCAGCAAACTTCTTAAATTCATAACTGTTGAAAGGCACATTATCAGAGACAATTAAATCTGGACTACCTAAACTAGCAAAAATATGTTCCAACTGTTTGATTACTTCAGTTGATGATTTATCTGTAAGAAGTTTCACTTCTAACCATTTAGAGTAGTAATCGATGACAACTAATAAATTCTTCCCTGCGAACTGTAAGATATCCATCCCCAAATGAGCCCAAGGCCGGTCAGGTATTGGATGTGGCAACAACGGCTCCTTAGTGTTGCATCTTTGATAGGTTTGACAAACTTCACATCTACCAACAAGTATTTCAATGTCCTGGGACATATTAGGCCAGTAAAGTGCCTCTCTGGCTCTGGCTTTACATTTACTGATCCCAAAGTGAGTTTCATGGATTAAAGATAGCATGGCTGGTCTCAGAGATGCAGGCACAAATATTTTCAACCCAACAAAAATCAAGCCATCTACTACTTCCAACAAATGCTTTAACCTCCAAAACATTTTACAGGAATCAGGTAACAACTGTTTTGAAACAGGCCAGCCATCAGAAATAACCTTCATGAGGGCCGAGAGTTGGGGATCCTGTGCTGTAGCTTCTCTGAACTGCTCTTTTTTTTCTTCAGACATGGGTAGATTGGACACCAATGAATGAACTGAAAACTGCAAGTCGTCATGGGAGTTATCATCACTTCTCAGAAATGCCCGAGACAAAGCATCTGCAACATACATTTCAGACCCTGGTTTGTGGACAACTGTTACTGAATATCGCAGCAATTTAAGCCTAATATTCTGAATGCAAGGTGTCAACACATTTAAGTCCTTATTCATGATGCCTACAAGTGGTTTATGATCACTGTGAACTGTTACTGGCCTCCCATACGTAAATTCATGAAACCTTTCACAAGCAAATTTTACAGCCAAAAATTCCATTTCAATTGGTGCCCACTTCTGTTCAGAGCTAGTTAGACTCCTTGATGCAAATGCAATCGGCTTGTCATTCTGTAAGGCACAGCAGCCTATTCCCAGAGAGGATGCATCAGTTTGGATTATGAGTTCCAGGCTTGGGTCATAGACCCCTAAAACAGGTGCAGAAGAAATGAGATTTTTCAGCAATTCAAATGCTGAATCCTGTTCACCTGACCACTGCCAAGGTTCATCGCTGTGAGTAAGGAGTCTCAAAGGAGCAGAGACTTTTGCTAGATTAGGAATGAATCTTCCTACATACTTTACTAAGCCAAGAAAACGTAACAACTCTGTCTTATTACAGGGCACTGGCATGGACACAATAGCTTCAACATGTTTTGTTTCTGGCTCAATACCTTGTGCAGAGATTACATTTCCAACATAGCTTACACGAGATGCTTGATACTGAAACTTAGATTTATTAAGCTTGACATTACATTCTCTAGCTCTGCACAACACCTTACGAACTATTGACTCTAAATCAGACTGAGTGTTTGCTCTCATAATAATGTCATCAAAGTATATCTCAACTCCATCAATATCACCAAATATCTCAGTTGTTTTCCTCTGAAATATCTCAGGAGCACAACTAATTCCAAAAGGTAGGCGATTAAATTTAAACCTCCCAAACGGTGTTACAAAACAACACAGCTCTGAGCTGGCCTCATCAAGAGTGACCTGTAAAAAACCATTAGACAAATCACATGTTGCATAGTACTTGAACCCTGCCAGTCTTGAGGCGAGGTCTTCTGGAGAGGGAATAGGATGCATTTCCCGCTGAATGGCTTTATTAAGGCTATTGGGATCAAGACATATTCTCAGGTCCCCATTTGGTTTTTCAACTATCACCAGATTGTTTACCCATGCCGTCGGACTGGTTACTTTGGTGATGACACCCGCCTTCTCAAGTTCTGTCAAAGCTATCTTCAGTCTATCAAATAAACTACGTGGAACTCTCCGACAAGGGTTAGCAACAGGAGATGCATTAGGATCAACATGAATAGTAAGTGGCTTACCAGGAAACTTTCCTAATCCTGTAAATACATCTTGGAACTCATGTAGTAAGTCCTCCTTAGATGATCCAAAATGTTGATTGATAGCACTGACACGCTGGACCAGGTGCAGTTTCTGGCAAGCTTCCAAACCCAGAAGAGGAACAGCTTTAGGAACGTCCACAACTTCAAACTGTAGGTAATGTAGATTACTGCGCACAACACATGGCAGTGTGATAGACCCTAAGTGAGGTATTTCAAACTCCCCATATGCTCGCAAAACTGGGCCGTTCTTCTGAATGTGATTATCACTTACACCGAGTTTATCGAGCAGAACAAGCGGCAATGTGTTGACTTGCGCAGCCGTGTCAAGCTTGAATTGTACAACTGTGGAGACAACAGTGATTGGTTCCCACCATGACTGATTATCACGAGTGGGTACACCAACTTCAGATATATATAGGTACTGATTAGGATTATAGACTGTTTTATCTTGATGTGACAGTGATTCTACATCCACAGAGACAGCATTGGCTTGACGTAGGTTAGGCTGCCTATTGTGTGTACTATGATCTGTAGATTGTTGACGGGCCGATGGATTCTTACACACTGCTGCAAAATGATTTTTCTGGTGACATTTAGCACACGTTTTATTAAAAGCCGGGCACTGCTTCTCACGTCCATGATTGTATCCACAATAACCACAATTACGACTGGGCTGTTGCCTAACATAACCTGATTTTCCCAGACTTTGGGGTGACTGAACTGACAATACATCCTTAGATGAACTTGCATTTGGATTCCCTGTGGTGCCTTGCATGGCTTTGAGCTGAATACGACTTGCTTCAACAGACCGGCACACATCTACAGCTTTGTCAAGAGTCAAGTCGTCTCCACCTTGCAGCAGCTTCTCTTGCATAACAGAATCGTTAATTCCCGCCACTAATATGTCCCGGCACAAAAAACTTTCTTGCTGGCCGAACTCACACACGCGTGAAAGATTTTTAAGATCAGTAACAAACTGTTCTATTGCCATACCTTCTGGCCTCCTCGAAGTCAAGAACTGGAACCGATGATACAGCAAATTCTTCCGTGGCGAACAGTACTTATCAAATCGTGCAATCACTGTTTCAAACTTCTCCCGTTCGGTTTCAACGAGGTTGAATGAGTTGTAAATCTCAATCCCTTTATCTCCGATAGCATTAAGTAAGAGTGCAACTCGTGGGATCTCGGCATCATCTTTTATCTTTAAAACTTGCAGATACAGGTTGAATTTTTGCTTCCAAAAGGTCCAGTTTTTGTCTAGGTTACCCTCGACACAAAGGTGATCAGGTGGTTTCGCAAACTTGTCCATTTTGGTCTTGATGGCGAGCCGAACGAACTTTCTACATTCGCAACACGAACACAAATAACCCCGCGCCTGATACCATGTTATAAATAAGAAGTTCACTGCAGTTTTATCATCTTGAGTCTTTAATTGCACGTCTGTACAAGCTTACACGTTTTCATTGTTCCTGCCACACAACATGGCCGCCCGGATGTTGGTTAACATGTTGCCAACATAACATCTTACATGAAGTACTCCCAACAATAAAGTATGGTAATTTTAATAATTTGTTCTGTTGCCTTAACAGTAATATAAAGTGCTCCCAGCAATAAAGTATGGTAGTTTTAATAATCTGTTCTGTTGCCTTAACAGTTATATGAAGTACTCCCAGCAATAAAGTATGGTAATTTTAATAATCTGTTCTGTTGATTTAACAGTAATATGAAGTACTCCCAACAATAAAGTATGGTAATTTTAATAATCTGTTCTGTTGCCTTAACAGTTATATGAAGTACTCCCAGCAATGAAGTATGATAGTTTTAATAATCTTTTCTGTTGCCTTAACAGTGATATGTAGTAGTCCCAGCAATGCAGTATGGTGGTTTTAACATTCTATTCTGTTGCCTTAACAGTGATGTGTAGTACTCCCGGCTATGCAGTATGGTAATTTTAGCAATTTTTTGTGTTGCTTTAACAGTGATATGCTGTACTTCCAGCAATACAGTGTGGTAATTTCGGCAATCTGTTCTGTAGCCTTAACAGTGTAGCGTAGTACTCCCAGCACTGCAATGTGGCAATTTATATACCTTTTCTGGTATATGTGCTATAATATTTGTTACTCGCATAGGTGCCGTAGGTAATATAATAAGCATATGACGTATTACAAGAAAACTGAAACAATAGCATGAATATGATTTAACAAGGAACAAAATGGCGCGTTTTAAAATTTGTTGGAGCCCAAACATGGAATTTTTAGGTGGAATAAATTGTAAAGTTTTTTTTGTAAAAATATACCACAATATTTAAAAATGTACTAGCCACATAAGAATTGCCCTAAGAATTTATGATTGTGAACTTTTAAATTTTACAAGTGTTTTCATAACTATTAAAACATAAAATGTGGTGTCCATGCAATATATATGCAAAAATAGTTCGACCAAGTCAGTAAGAATGTTAGTGCACTGCATCTAATGTGCTGTTGCGCAAGAGTAATAATAGCTGCACATATAACATTTGTATTTGGTTGGTCTGTTACCTTTCGAGATATAATATGGGACAAATTATAAGTATGTATTGATTTTAGTATGTGTGTTCGGCATGAAAAAACAGAATTTTCAGGGCATTGGGCCGTACAGAGAAACAACAAAGTCAATGGTCGCACATATGTAGGTTCGGCTGTACTAGGGCCTAGCGATTATAATCAAACTTGTAATGCTCTATCCTTGCTGCAACTAGGGCTCTGATGCATCCAAAGCCCTAAAAGTGTTCACTTAAAAATATTATAAGAGGCAGCGAACATGTTTACAAAATGATTTTGTAATTTTAGAGAACTTCATTAAATCTATGATGTTACCTTTCAAACTTCACGATTGCAAATATAACTATACTCCACCAATTTGTAGTAGTATTTCAACCATTTAACCGTAATAACATTATCTATGGAACATAAATATTTAATAAACTTGAAGAAATGAGAATTAATATACTGATATAGGCCTACACTTAGTTCTTTTTACAAATACATGTATAAAAATATTAATATACTCTTTATTTTCACCACAAAGGCATTAAAAATTTAAATATGAAGTCCTATGAATTCTTAAAAAAAAAATATATATATTTTAAAGATTTTTTTTTTAAGAAAGAAGATGCAAATGAACACTACAAAATGGCCTGGATAGTTATTTCTTTTTATTTTCACATATGACTAATTAGGGATTATACAACGTTGTTCTATATTATTTTTTCATCAGTAAAATGTGAATAACTTAAGAAAGTAGCTTGCATAAATTAAATATCAGTAGTATTCACTTCTAAGCACTGCTAAATTTACATTCCACCCCCTTCATATTTTCTTTTTACTTAATGAAAATTATTGCACAAGGCTATGAGCTTATGGGCACTTGTGCAGCGTTTCTATTAACTGCATGGCTTAAAATCAATGAGACATTCACGTTCATTTGTGAATCTATGGTGACTTACTCGTAAATACAACACGTTTCACAGTAATTTCCATAGCTAAAATGACTGTGTAAACCCCAGTTTTAGCTACATGTATTTCAACTTGAATAAAGTGCTCTTCACACTATTCTCGCTCTAGTTGCTCAAATCTCCAGGATTTTTTAACAAAAATCACTAGACATATAACACTCGTAGCACCCTTCGTGGCAATACTCATTTGCTTAACAATCTAAATTTAAAAATAAAAAATTTAATTCTTGTACCTTGGTCATTCTTATATATATATATATATATATATATATATATATATATATATATATATATAAACTCTTCTTGATAAACTTAGACGACGAGAATGTAAAAAGTTCTTGTTGCCACTTAAAGGGCAATTCAAGGGAGTAACATCCCATTTTAGTTAGTATCAGTTACTGCTTTTTTTTTTTTTTTGCAAAAGTTATGCCCAAATGTGCCGCAAGACTGTTAGTTTTGTTTTGTGCATATTAGCACTAAATGCACCCCTTGCCTAGAAGACACCCAATATTGTTATCTTATTCCACTTACATTGCTATACTAACTTCAGCGTAATATATGTACATTGTACATAAATAAGGGTAGCTGTAACACAAAGACTTAAAACTGTTTTTCAAATTATGTAAATTATTATACTGTGTTTTCAGACAATTGTTAAGAAAATAAATTTGTTTCATTTATTTCATATTTTCAGCATAGAATGCAGAAAATTATTTTTACCTGATACCGGAAAATTTAAAGAAAATGAATTTGCTTCATAATCACACAAAAAATAACTACCAGTTAGATGTTACAGCTAAGGCAGCATGCTTTTGTGAATTCATGTTTAGAGTAAATAACTAAAAGGGAATGACAGTCTTGGGTCATACAATTCAGGATTGTTTGTTGTAGTATTTTAAGAAAATATTGTTATTATGTTTGGAGAGAATTTATTTGATGCACACATGACTGCTTTGAGCTCTATATGCAACATGCACTCCTACGTGCCCAAATATCAAATTTTGTGTCAGGTCAATTAAAGTTCAAACAAAGCTACTGCAAAAAATCAATACACACATATGTAGAAATTTTATATTATTCACATTCACTTCCTAATATCAGACAGAGTAAACATAGGAAAGATAAAATTAAGCTCAATATTATCAAAATATTACTAAAGGCTACTTGAACATTACATGTATTCATGACATATTTGCAAATACACTTAATTGTACACCACTTACATTTCTGCCTTTGGTAAAAAAAAATTATTCTGGAAATAAGGTAAATACAGTAATTCTTAATGAAGTTCTATATACACTGTTTGGCAAGAAATATATTTGGAGGAACGCAATAGCAATAACTGGTGACAATGTGGTAAATAAACAAATTTTATTACTACAATCTTACACCATTCATTTTTTGAGTTATACTCAACGTTTATTTGTATATAAAAAATATTTTTTTTTTTTTGCATTTTCCAACACACACCTACGCTGTTAAACAAAAAAGTAAAATTTTGGAGAAAATATACTGAAATTTGCAGACATTTAAATCACAAGCACTAAATTTAAGTAGATGCACATTAAATTCTAATCATTAGACCACTAAAAAATAAACAATTTTTTCAGTTATATCTTAACGTAACATACAGTGTAGTTAATTAATTGACAAATACATAATGATAATTATAAAAAGTTATAGCATGACTAAATTCTTTATAACTAGAAAAATATTTACACTATACACATTGTTCGTACTGTTTGAAATAACATTACTTAATGACTTTTTAACAAAAGAGAACACAGCGGAACTACTAAGCAACCCAGTTTCTCCAAAACTGTGCAGCAAAGGTTTTCCTTCCGATGACTCCTGTAGTAATTTGTACAGAGATGTCTGAAACAAATTAATATTCACAACATGAACAAAAATTTTAATTTGAGACAAAATGTGACCCACCACCACCACCTCCTGGACTTATAAGGTCGCATATTTTGTCATTTTATTGTAGACTGTCGATTTATTGAATACTGTAATTAATTATTTGTTTTAACTGTTAATGTAAATGGTAGATTTCTATTCATGATGGATTTTTTGTTGCATAGTAGTCAGAGGTATTAAATTTTCTTTTGAGGAGTTGTTATAGTGTGCATAATAGGTTGTTCGAAAGCCATTATTGTTATCAGAGTGCTATCGAGACTCTTGTGTATTTTTTGCTGGATAGTGAATCCAAAACTTACTTGATTTGTTTTATTTCTAATTAATAAGAGCTCCATCCCGAACGAGCTCAGAAAGTTTCACATATACGTAAATTTCAATCACATGTGCTTAATAATACTATGTGAATAATTAACCGGTAGGTAAAAATTTTAAGAATACTAAATTTAAGTTTTCATTTGATTAAAAAAACTCTATTATCGCATATATGCTTGTATGAATACAGAATTTCTGCTTTCAAGGATAAAAGGTGATAAATTTCAATAATTTCGAACGGTTTTATTTAGGCTTATATATGAACTAGCTGCAGTACCCGGCTTTGCCCGGGCTGAACACCGGGTGATATATTGTCCGCGAGTTACAGCAAAATGGATAGCGATATGTCCAGTGTGTTGGAGATTAAGAAATGACACATAATTACTGTTTGTGTATCTGTGACCTATGATTTTCTGTTTACCCATGGCGATCGGTTGAAAGGTTTAGAAGTTGATGCGCTACAGCGCCATCTAGCGGCGAGTTACAAAAAAATGGATAGCATAAAAACCTTCTTCATGATAAAAACATTCGATGTGCCAACTTTCATGGCGATCGGTCAAACGGTGTAAGAGTTTATCGACGTCATACATGCCAACATCCAATTATATATATTCTTATATTTCGAAATGTTGGGGCTTTCACTTTTGCGGAAAGTGGATGTTCAGGACCTCGAATGGTTTGTAACACTCCATCTCGAAAGAAATGATATTTGAAATTCCTGAAATTTTCGAGATTTTGGGGCTTTGTCCCCAGAGGGGGAGGGGTGATTTTGAGGACCCTGAATGGCAGGGAAACACTAAAAATCGAAAGAGAATGATTTTTGAAATTTTCTAAATTTTGGGGCTTTGACCCCTGAGAAGGGGGGAGGGGGTTATGTCGAGGACCCCGAATGGCTCGTAAACACTCCAAATCGAAAGAGAATAGGTTTTCGAAATTTTGGGAAATTTTTTTATAATTGGGTCTTTGACTCCTTGTGGGGGGAGGGTAGTTTGAGGACCCCGAATGGCTCGGAAACACTCCAAATAGTAAAAACGTATACTTAAATTTAAGAAATTTTTGAAATTTTTCGTAATTTTGGGGTTTTGCACTCCCCCCTCCCCCTCCCTCAAAATTGGGTGGGAAGTCGACTTTGGGTAAAAGTTCCACCATGCCCCAGACACTTTAGTTCGTAATGACTTAATTTTAATACAATTTCCTCCAATTTTTCGAAATTTTGTGGCTTTCACTTTTGTGGAAGGGGAGGGGATGGAGGTTCAGGACCTGGAATGTTTCGGAACACTCCATCTCAAAAGAAATGATATTTGAAATTCCTAAAATTATCGAAATTTTGGGGCTTTTTCCCAGAAGGGGGCGGGGTATTCGAGGACCCTGAATGGCTCGAAAACACTTAAAATCGAAAGAGAAAGATTTTAAAAAATTTTTACAAACTTTCGAAATTTTGGGGCTTTAACCACCTGGGGGGAGGGACCCCGAATGGCACGGAAACACTCCAAATCGAAAGAGATATAAAGGAATATAAGAATGTAGGCATTTATTGTACTCCTATCTACCATAATAACAATATTGACAAATATAAAAACTTATTACCTACCTATGAATAATAATTTTTTTCTGCAATTTAAATTGTAATATACAAAAACGGTATTGAAAAATTAAACAAATATGGCGACACTACAAACTGTCAAGATATTTATATTTTTCTTACTCTCTACTTAGTTCCTTACAATAGAAAAACGTAACGTAATGGCTTGAAAGCTATTGCTCGGCAGGCATAGAGGAATGACACTAACAGTTTGTATATCCATGACACACATTACATAAAATTAAAATATATTTTTTAACCCGTTTAAAGATTATTTTTTTAGACAAAAGATAGCCTATTGCCATCCCCAGGATATAATCTATCTCCTTGCCAAATTTCATTACGATCCGTTCAGCCGTTCAGCCGGGAAAAGGTAACAAACAAACAGACATACAGACAGACAGAGTTACTTTCGCATTTATAATATTAGTATTGATTTGTAAATTGCAAAACCAAATCAGCATCCTTTTCTTAGTGCTTTGAGTTTAACCTATGGGGAGAATCTTTTACCCATTACAAGAATGACTAACTACTGTAACATTGGTTTTTTTACCGGTTTTAATTGTCACGGCCTTATATTGTTGGATCCCAAAATAAAACTTTACAGGTCTAAATGATTTTTAAAGTGATATACTCTAGCACCTTTATGTATTATTCTTTATAAATAGTATTAAAATTAAAGGATTTACAGTGTAAATTTTGGATTGAAACTACATTTTCAGAAGTCCTTCTGAAAATTGTTAGGGCCTAATAAGGGTTTTATTAAAATTAGTTTGCCACAACAACGGTCGCCGTTAATCATAAATTATACTGGAATATTTTTAACACCATTGGTGAAAGAATTCCTTCTAATAGAGTAGTCGTGACGTAAGTCATTCACACATTTTTAAACATAGTGCTATGTCAGCATATCGTATTAAAGTAAATACTTACCCCTATTTCTTTTTTTTTTTTTTTTTTACTTATTTGAAGATTTACAACTGACCAACTGGTGTGGCAACTAGAATTTTTATTTTAGCAATATTAATAGGGTACATACGCACATGCTCGCACATACACGATGGAAATTTAAATATAAATTTCTTTGGACAAGTTAAAATGAGCTCTTACATATCAGAAAACTAATTACTATCTGGTCCACTTACATTTTGTTTATGATCATAGTTTTCAGGTTGTGGTGAATCTAGTTGAACTGATCCTCGTGCAGCTTGTTCCTCTCTATTAATTTCGTTGTTTGAGCTGCTGGCATCTACTTTGTGATCATGAAAGTCAAAGTAGCATGGTTGCGAATTTTTTGGAGATTCCTGTAATAAAAGAACTTATTGGAGTGTACTGACTAGACCACATTTTAAAAAGCCTCTACAGTACATTTGTTCTACTAAAATTAGTTCTGACTTTGTTGCTAATAATTGTCCAGAGAGGTAATACTTGCTTGCTCATTTAGACATTAACCTATAACTATTTTATTAGGCCTATTAAGTGTACTAGAGACGTAAGAACATTTCTATGCGCATAATAATAAGAATCTGAGAAAGTGTCACTAAAAAATTTACACTTAAAACCTGAGAATGCATAACAGAGGGTTCAACATTATCAAACGAGTCCCTAGACAATATGAGACGTAAAAAGTCTTAGCACACAATTTCTTCCCACCAAGGCGATCCGGGTTCAATCCCTGCTGTCATCAGCACCAGATTTTTAGCACGCGGGGAATTTGGGAGACGTTGCCATTGATTGACGTGCTTTCCTGGGGTCTCTCTTTTCCACGTTTCTCACTACATCGCTTCTCCATTGTAAG
This sequence comes from Bacillus rossius redtenbacheri, assembly GCF_032445375.1. Taxonomy (NCBI): domain Eukaryota; kingdom Metazoa; phylum Arthropoda; class Insecta; order Phasmatodea; family Bacillidae; genus Bacillus; species Bacillus rossius. The sequence continues at coordinate 2,770,665 of NC_086335.1, forward strand.
GGCTTCATTTAGTGTCATATACTTCAATGATCTCATAAATCTGAACTCTGGCAACAGTACCCTGCCCTCGTGTACTACCCTATATAATTTCTATTTATATGCATTTTTATCAACAAAAACTTAAAATATAATAGCGTTTCGAAAAAATCAATAAAACTTGCAAAAAATTTAAAAAGAAAATCACAAGAAACAGAGAAGATGTGACACGAAAGCAGAATATTCTTAAAAATTACACTTATTAAATTATAACCAAATCGAGTATACACTAATGAAATATATCTGAACATGTAACAACAGAAACACTCGAACTGTTAACAGCACTTTGAGACAGCCATGATGTGACAGGGGGTGAACTCTAAATATACAGAGGACTAACTCAATAATAAATATTCAAACTGGCAGAACTGCAAAAAAAAAAATCACAATATGACCGTTTGCATACTTGTATATTTCCAATACTTGTAAATGAACGTATTTTCAAGTGGTTTTATTTAAAAACCTATTTAATAATTACGTCTGTATTACACTGCTCAGAAAAACGGCTATCTACCTATCCACGTGATTAAGTCACTTACTAAATCTACCACTAATGAGTCAACGCTATAATCAATTAGTAGGTCTAGTCTTAGTTATAACTACTTCCTGGCAGTCTATATATATATAATATGCACACAACACACACACACATAATATAGCCTATGGGGGACTCTACTTTGCCTAAATTAATTAATACAATTCTTTCTGTGTGTTCTCTTAAGAAACACCAGAATAAATGAAAATATTTTGGATTTCGCTTTAATTTTAAAAAAATTAAGTTTATTTATGATCAGGATAGTAATAATTTCTTAAAAAGTCAAAGTCAAAACAAAAAAATTATAATTATCTTTCGTAATGTCAAATTAACAGCGCTCGCAGGTACTAGCAGTGAATTTTTTAAACAAAAATTTATATAAATTTTAACTCTTAAAAATGTAGGTATACATTTTATAGTAGTGACAAATATTATTATAGAATATGTATGGTATTAGACATAACTTCAATAACGGTCACTAAAAAGCCATGCACAACAACACTTATTTACCATTCCGTTCAGTTTTTGTCTATTAGTCACTCCCAAAAACTTGTGCTACAACCACTTTAACTTATAGACTAAATGCTAGAAAAACTTTATAAAGTACAATTTGAAATTCCTTCCTAATACTGAGGCTGCTTGTAGTATAATGGAATAATTTACATAGCAACTACTTTTATTTAAGGGCCAATGAAATTAATAGTCAAATCTTATAACTTGCTCGATAATATAGGCTACCAGTGTTTATATCTCTGCTCTATAATAGTCTATGTAACAACAGACAATGTTTTTGCAGCGAAGCCATCTCGACGGAACAGGAAATTAAAAATTCCGGTCAACAGAACAAACTTTCACTAATATTGTATACACTAAACAGCAGTTTTCAAACCCATAAAGAATGTGCTCAGAACCTACCCTGGGTTGACAAATAGTGAAAATTGATGTGTGAATAATGAACACAAACTTTGGTGCACGAAAACTAAACATCTTTTATACCAAATGGATAAAAACATACATTATATAAGTTAAATATATCTAATTTCCACGTTAAAATTACAACAAAAAGTCTGAACTCGTCATAAGACGACTAACAGCAGAACCTCATGTTTCGCATCTGGCCTAACACACGAAGACATACCAAAATTTAAATATATTATGGAAATAGCAAAACTTAAATTAGTAACGCAACAGAAATACCAAAGCAAATTATGAAAATAATCGTACCCACAAATATATTTTAATGGGAGAAACAAGTTACATACTTAGTTATTACCAATTATTAGTTAATAAACAGTACTAAGGCAAATTTAGTAAATAGAATTTATCAATAAGCACAATTATGTAGCACTTAATCCTGTCTTGACAATATGGAGCCACAAAAACTAACGGACAAAAAATTGTTAAAAAACAGAATATAACTTATGCATAAAACTGTACCAAATAAATAAGTGCCTAAAAATACCACATTTATAGCTGGTTTCACAATGTCCGCTTATCCTGTGGTTATATAGTTAAATTTTAAGCAATGGTTACCCAAGTGTGTTTCTCGAGTTAAGGTTAAGGTAAAACGGAAAATTAATAGCTGGTAACCAATGGTTAACTTAAACACTATATATGGTTCCAATTACAAAATAATGCACAACATTAAAAAAATATAAATATTGCATGAAATGTAATTTACCGTTTTCTTTCCAAATTGCGCGTTAACTAACTAGAAAGGAAATAGAGACTAAATGTACAAAAAACAAAACATTATGAGAGTAAGAATGCTAACTAATAAATGAAAAGTTTTTTTTAAGAGAACTCATTTGAATTCAAGAAATTTGCATTTTTTTCCCCAGATATTTGGTTCTGAATTTATCATTGTATGATACATCTTTCATTTGAACGTGTTAGCCTAGCTCGTAACGTGTCCGGCACATAAGAAAAGTTTTCGGGTACGAGCCTAGATGGGTCGGAAAAAATACTTCTTTAATAGTATTCATTTTACGTAGTGCAAAACAGGAAATAATTAAATGCTGTTAATTTTTTCAAGACATTAAAATAACCATTTCCCATCCTAAAAGTCGGCTATCATTGCAGTGTAAATTTTGGGTTTCTCAGCAAGTTGTATTACCTCTTCAAGAAAATTATGTACCACGTAAAGATTAGATTTGAGTGTTTTTTTTTTGTTTTTTATACAAAACAATTGTGTTTAGGCCTATGAACAACAAATACTTTGAGACAGCCTGGGTCAAATAATATGATAATATTTGGTCCTTTTTTAAAATTATTTTTATAAGAAACAATATGTTTCACTTCAGTTGAGAAGTTTCAGTTTATGCCAGTTTCAAAAATATAGTAAACATAGTTAAAAGGTAGGTAAGTGGGTTTTACGTCTCGTCAACATCGAGGTCATTAGATATGGTGACATACAACTTTAAACAGTGACAGGAGCTACGAGAAAGGTCTGCCAACCCAGCATTTGCGTGGAGTGATTTCGGGAAACTATGGAAAACAGAAATTAGAATGACCGGAGCCGGGGAGTATATTGTATAGTAGACCTCGCATGAAATACAGGCCTAAACTTTTCTGAAGCCTTCTGAAAACCGAAAAAGCTCTTTTCATCCTGCTTAATTTCAAATACCCAGTAACGGTTACAATTTCAATAATGTCAAGGAATACCTAAATATTAATCGCTGTGAGGGATTGAAAAGAAAAATGTACAAGAAAAGTCAATATTGAACCAATTTTTCGTACTGAAATATCGCACAAAATAAATGTATCATTTTAATATAAACCAAGTTGTAGGTACAGACTTTCCAGAGGTGTGGTTGTAGCAGATATAGCAGTTGTAAATAACATTAATCACGTATGTATGCATTAATTCAAACAATAAGTTTACAAATAATATATGACAAGAAATTATTTATTATTTTACCAACACAGAACTATTGACCTTTCTATAATCTGAATACATTTCAACATTCAGAGGAATATAAAGTCCATACCTTCATATTTTGGTAGTTTTTAAAGTAAACTTGTCTATGTGATCGATTAAAATAGGAAATGGTTAGTCATGCTTCACTATGCAAAACACGTTTTTCAAATAAATACTCAGAAACTTTGATTTATTCTCGACGCTGCTCTAAAAAAGCCTGAAAATGTTATACAAACTCAAGCATACATTACATTTCTTTGAAACCTATAAAATTTGCATTGAATTCGATTCTCATACTAACGACCAACAAATTTTTTCTTAGAACCTCAAATACTTAATGAAAACAGTTCATTTTCAAAAAGACAACTATTATTTAGCTTCATTCATAAATTATACTCGCACAATATAAATAACACGCTCAAAAGAGAGCATTTACAAATAGGTTATGTGCTTCTTGCGTTATTTATTTACTATTATGAGAAACTGAAAAGAAAAAGGCCATTTCCAATTGCACAAAATATAAGTTTCACTGCAAGAGTGCTTACTTTCGTCAATGTTTATTATTTATCCTTAACCAGCACGTGAAATAACACATACATAATAATACATAACCCAATTTTTAGGTAATCATAGATTAAAGTGCGTTGAAAAAGAGTTCAAATTTAACCAACATTTAACCAAAATAATAACATTAATATCATCATTACATAACCAAGACTTTTTTCAAACGTTGTGAAACCGTACCTTAATCTTTTTAATTCAAGTCCCTAGCATTCGTCGGGTGCACCCTGCATGTCAGCTAAATCAAGTTACACAGAGCACGTCCTATTTCATTGAAGGCAAATCGTTGAAGTTACCCGAATATGATTTCATTGCCAGTTTTCACAAATGTTAAGCTTTTATTGTGTATCAAGCAATAACATCATCACATTTTAAATAGAGAACTACATTAGATTTTTCAATGACACATATTGAATAACAAACGCGAATAAATTATATACGGTATTCGCATTTCTAAAATTAGGTTTAAAAATTGTTTTTTATTGTAGTTTTAATGACTAAACAAGATGTAAAAGAAATATTTTTTCTTAAGTTTACTGAGCACTTAAAAGTGCATTAAGGCCTTTTGCACAATATTTGAACATAGACGGTAAACTATAAAATTTAATTTTCTATGCTTTTTACAAAAACCTTAGATAATACTCCCTATACCTACAAAGCTGAACTTTGATTATGATATAAAAACTAACCGGAGTTCATAATCTTAGATTTAAGAAATTTTTAGAACAAGAATTTCACAGTTTACATTTCTACTGCTTAGGCCACAGATGTTAAATGAACTTACTTGTTGCTGTTCCCTTAGAGAATTCCCAACAATCAAAGATTTCCAACTGTCTAAATTTGCTTTGAACTTGGCTCGGTCTCCAACAATGGGAACCAGCTCCTTCATCATGTCTTCCGTCAGGTGTTGAATAGCACGAATATCTATACGATTATCTAAAACAGTAAGATTTGACTCTGTGAAATAAAACACTGAAAAAAATTATCATTCACCACCAACTGTTATGTACATACATATTTTCATAGTTGAATGAGGTCTGTTTAAGTAACCATTACTTTTGTAGTAGTACCGTAGTATATAGTCTGTTATAGGTATATTATATGAAACGCTGGGCAAAAAAACCACGTGTAACCGCTACAGTTAGTTATGATAATATTTTTAGCTGTTAACTATTAATTATAGATGATTTTACTGCAATCATGCTCACAGTTTGCGAATTCTGGAACATCTGTCTTTTCCCCACCTTTATTAGTGCCCTACAGGTGTAGCCAGTGACACAGAAATATAAAATACGTTTCCATGTAGGAATCAAAACGTTTTTGGCATTGAATCTAGTTTTAGTACAATACCTGTTACCATGCAAAATTTCGATCCAATTACAAAAGTGTGCAATTTACGGACGATTTTGTGCATGTAGTACAGTTGGTTAAAATTAAATGATGTAGCCTATGATGGCTATTGAAGGTAATCAACATGGCATTCTGTTTTTTTTTTTTTCATTTCATTACGTCTTAAATTTTCAAAAGTAAATTATATAAATACAAGACAGTGAAATTTCAGTATCACGCGGCATCTTACTTCATCAATTCGCTTAGACATTTAACATTTCCCTGACTAACTGTTTGGCAATGTTGCCAAACAATAATAGCACGATATACTTCACTCGGCTTTACATGCGCCCTAGACTCACGTTATACTTGAAAACATGATTGTCATTATTATTCCTTATTAAAATTAACTGGAATGACGATTTTTGTGTTGTTTTCAATGGGCAAAGTTAATGGGCTCGAGAGAAGTAATTTTTGCTGAGGATGTTGCACATGAATGTTAAAAAAATTAATTTATTTAAGTCAGAAAAATGGAGGGTGTTATACTTAAAGAAAAACGTTATTGCTTTCACTGGCGTACGTCCCATTATCAATGTTGCTGTAGACATAGGCATTAAAAATTAAATAACTTAATTGTTTTTATATTATTTACTTTACCTCAAGGAATGGTTAATTATGTGCCATTTTCCTAATAAGAATAACACTTCATAAAAAAAAAAGACATGTTAACGAATAGATAATAGGTACGCTTGTTACCGCGTGCACGTTAATGTTTTGTGACTGCGCAGATTCTAATCGCCATGCCTGTAATAAATAATATCTTGAACCTACAAGTTGGCGTATTCATAATAATGATAATCTATAACTATTTTCAAATGTTATCGCACTGAAATAATAGCTACTGTTATTTCAACAACGTTTAAGTAACAATCAAGAACTCCTTAATTCACGTATACTACATTTAAATGTAACGTTTTATTTAACATTACAGCAATACTATATATACAAATATATAACTTACCTTTAAACGTGTCGATATACTCGGTGAGACACCATGCGGTCAGCAAATCGTGGACCTCCGCATCAGCCATTATTACAGTTCGCAGAACACTCGCAGTATGACAAAGATGAGTTCGAGTTCTGTGCGAGGTAAACCCTCCTCCCTCCTCTATCTTCGCCAAGTTGGCGCTCACCGCCCCTACCCAACACGTGACACGCAAGAAGAATGTATCTTGCAGCCCTGCTACACAATGCTGCTATTTTTAGACAGTTTGGTTACCGTGGATTGTACAACCTTCTGGTAACCTCTGCCTAACAGCAGGAATCATGCAGGGAGGTACTATACATGACGCTGCTTTCTGTGGTAGAAATATTCCTTCAAAAAGTGCAAGTGCGGCCACATTTACTGATCTAGAAAGACCAAACCCAAGAACAAAAATTCTTGAAGTGTTATAATTAACTCTTATACCTGTTTGGCCAAATACCATATTAATGGTATTTGCGATCTATTACAAAGTCAAAAAAACACATGGTAAATGAACCCTTGATATTTTTATCATATTACGGCTTTTAGACTATACATATTTTCTTATTCAAATAACAGTTGAGCTATGAATGGTCTACGAGAAAAACGCAAAAAGAAATAAATAATAGTTTTAAAAAAACTAAAAAAAAAACACGCTTTTATAGAAAATTGAACTAAAAAATAGAAAAACATTTTTAATAATTATGAATTAAAAATAGTGCAAAATAAAAAAAAGTATTTTATTTTAAAAAAAAAAGCTTGGGGTGCATGGTGTCAATAATTATAATTATTTTATTGACAGATATGAGTAGGTAGAAGGATTATCATTTTGATAATATCTTAAAAAGCACCCCACGCTTTTTTTTTAAATAAAATACTTTTTTTATTTTACACTATTTTTAATTCAAATTTATTAAAATTTATTTTCTATTTTTAGTTTAATTTTCTATAAAGGCGTGTTTTTGTTTAGTTTTTTTTAAACTATTATTTATTTTATACTTTTTAGTTTGGTTTATTTATAATTTAAAGTGATACTTCTTTTTCGACGTATGAAAAAATTTTATAACAAAGTAAGAAAACTTTATAGTTATTACATCAATTACTATTAAAGTAGTTTTTGAATAGATATTGGCTGCAGTTAAAATAAAATCGATAAATATTGTTTTATCTCAGAATTGTCTCTAGATGTGGCTCAATTTTTTATTTATTCAATGACTTTACTATTAAAGTGTATTTGAGTAGATACTGGCTGCTTCTAAAATATATATCCAATATAGCGTGTTGAAGAACTACAGTACTCAATAATTTCAATATCCTGCTATGAAAATCAATATGTTCGGGAAGTCATTGATGTTTATTCTAAGTCAACATATATGATGGGTGACCATCCTTAGTTTGCAAATGTCTCACAAAACATTTTCTCCCATTTGTTCCAGTCCGATTCCAATGTAAGTTTCATTTGCATGCAGTTGTGCCAAACTACACTGGAGTATTCTAAGAAATGTTTTAAAATTTCTATTTTCTTTTTGTCTTCTTTGATTAGGAAACGTTCACATTCTTTGTTGAAATCTTTAATCCACTGGTAAGCATTTGAGTTTCTGCCCGTGAATTTCTCAATCATGAAAGCGTATGCAAATTTTCCCTAAATTTTGAGTTTCAGATATAGTTTTTTTCCTTCAAGAAATTTTTCTAACAGTTTTTCCAATATTTTATTTGATCCACTAGGTATAGATTCAGCACTTTTTGTTTTTTCCTCAATTTCGTCCAGGTTAAATTCCTCCAACTGTTAGTTTTGCTCTCTATCCAAATATGTTTTTGATATATCATCTGTCAAACGTATCCATATTTTCCGTGTTTGATGTCTTTTATTTAATGATTTACTGACCTTGGCATAGTTTGGAATATTCGTAACTGCTTGATGTAGATTTGCAGGTTGGTATTCGAGTGGAATTTCAAAAATCTGCCTTTCAGGTGTAGCTATTGAGGTTATGCATATGGTGTTTGATTTCCCATCTGCTGTTGGTTTCACAGAAAAATTAAACCTCAATTTTTCCATGTTTCGTGAAATATTAGCAGAAAATGTTTTTTAATAATGTTTCACTCTTGGTTAATTGGTAAAATGAAACAAAGACGTAAGTATGTTTCTCTATTTAACGAAAGAAACAACATTTAAAGCCCTTATTTCAGGTTTTTTTTCCTTCATATTTTTACAAATATAGATAATATTCTCTTCAAGAAAGTATATTGTTCACAATAATCATAACCCACTCTCACTTTTCATTTAATTAAATGTCACAATATTTAGTAGGCTTTGTTTATATCGCGCCAAAGACATACCGAAAGAAAAGAGTTCGCACATGAGCGAAATGGTTTTCTTTACAATGTGCGAACTCTTTTCTTTCAGTTTGTCTTTGGCGCGATATTAACAAAGCCTACTAAATATTGTGAAATTATATGAATTGACAAAATCTTATTTTGCAAATTGAATAATGGAATAATCTTATCAAATTAGTGTATTGTCATCGGTCCTCGATAAATCTACAAAGCTTGAATGAAATCTGGCCGTTTAAAGTGGGTCAAAATCGCACCCAAAGGAGTCGGTTACAAACATAAAAACATACAAACAAACAAACATACAGGTGAAGCTAATATAAAGCGTGTAAAAAAAAAGAGGAGCGGGGGTTTAAATACAGTGTGGGAACGGGTACCCGAAAGCAGGGTATCGTACCCCACATGATTGGAGGCCTTAGGCATCAGCATGCCCTGAAGGATGACATTAACTGATGCCCTACAATAGAGATGAGAAAATCGGGGGGAACGGGAGATCCCCGAGAAAACTCGCCAGCCGATGGCAATGTCCACCACGTTTCCCACATGCGTAAAATCCGGGACTGATACCCGGATCGCCTGAGTGTGAGCCGACCACACGGACACCATGGACCCTGCGCGTGAAAGGGTCCGGAGGGGGGGGGGGGGTATGTTAGGGGTGTGTGTGCGACATCGCCCGCAAAACGATAGTCTAAATTTCATCATAACTTTTTTTAATGTTTACATACTATGATATTTACGTGTATCTTAACAAATTATTACTATTATCATTACAATATTCACGAAAAACGGCAATAACACGCACTGGAACGAGTTAAATTTCTTTGAATGATTCCTCATTCCGAAGTTTGTCTTGGTTGGTTGGATTGTCGGGCGCTGGCATCTTGCAAGTATAGGAAAATCAATGTTAACTAAAATACGTTTTATGTAGGCACAAAATAAGATAAAAAGGTGAAATAAAAACCCAATCGCAGATAATGCAGATATACATTTCGTAACTTCCTACTTTTTAATAACATTTTGCACACAGTTTTTAAATTACTTGTTAATTTTTCAATACGCTATTGTAAACAGGCTGTCCAATTTATATAGAAAATGGATAGTTAAGCATATTCTGCAAATTCTTTTGATCAAAAAAGTTTCACACCGCATGTCTCTATCTCTAATAGGAAAGCTATAATTTTATATTTGTTGTATTAAAATAATTTGTGCAGAGGCAAATATCTCAGCTGAGCGATAGCTAGCCAGCTGGAAAGAGGACAGGAAGGGAGGCCAGTCATGCAAAATGAATTTTGTCACAAAGAAAAAAATTGATATCTTACTAAAGGCAACTACATTATGTATATAAATCGAATGGTGACCGAAAGAAAACCACCACTAATTAAATAAACTTTTCATGTTGGCAATTACACACCTCTTTAAGTGTTTTCTTTCTCATATTGCCTGTTTAAAATAACATATACAGTTTTGTTGTAAATTTACCGTAATAACCTTATTACCTGAAATTATGAGCTTGTATTTTTTCCAAGACATCATATCTGTGTAATTACCAACCTGATAATTAAAAAAGCCCGTCATATGTGTATATTTACACATTCAATAAGTTTTTGAAATGTACATTATTATCAGTATAAATACACGTAATAAAGTGTTTTTTTTTTTTTACCATAGAAATGTTGTACTTTTGGCTCAAATAGCTACATGTTATGAAATATACACCTCTTTTAGTCTTTTCTTTATCATATTGCTTGTTTAAAATAACACACACAGTGTTGTTGTTAATTTACCGGAACAAGCATATTATTTTACCTTATGAGTTTATATTTTTTCCAAGACATCATATCTGTATAGTTACCAACCTTATATTTAAAAAAAAAGCCCGACATATGTGTTTATTTACACATTCAATAAGTTTTAGAAATGTACATTATTATCCGTATAAATACACGAAATGTATTGGTTGTTTTACCATAGGTATGTTGCACACTTGGTTCAAATAGCTACATGTGAGTAAATTTACACTTCTTAAAGTAATTTCTTTCTCATGCCTGTTTAAAATAATACACACAGTTTTGGTTGTAAATTTATTGAAAAATAAATATTATTTGACCCGCTTGTATTTTATCCAAGACACCATAAGTGTAAAATTAATGACACTAAATGTTTAAAAATGTGATACCCATATGTCACATTTTGACACACAAGGCTACGCACATGTTAATTTACACTTGCAAACAAATATTTTATGCATAATATGTATGTAAAATTACACACACTTATTTTGCGGTACGTTATATAAACAAATGGGTTTTTCTACTTTACACACTTGCATTTTTACCTAGACTCAATATTTGTAACTTTTCGCGTCAGTATGTTTTAAAATTCACTATGTTTGTGTAGTTTTTTACCCACGGGAAAAGTTTTCCATTGATACATAGGTTTCGTATTAATATACACAATGATGGCTTTTTTAAACACCGAATATGTCGGCTCATTTCCATTCATGGCTACATTAGTGTAAAATTACACAAACATTTGGTATTTTCCCAAACCACATAACAAAAAATGTAAAAATACATTAGAATTTAAGTATAAATTTACCAAATTTATTTACAGTGCACTTAAAGTTATCAGGCGGTGATGGATTCTGTGTCTTATTAGAAAAGCTGTACACCAAACCGGGTGTGGGTCGGTCTGTTCGATTTATTGTGTAGCCGCAAATGTAAGCGTGCATGTGTGGTTTTAGATGTGTTTCAGATATAAAAGTGACATCGATTCCGTATACAACAAATAACTGTTCTACGTATAATTTATGTTGAAGGCCATGCGCATTAAAAATTAAAATCTGAAGTGACTTCACCGGGTTGTGTGCCATTTTAAGGGCTAGACGCTAGAGAGTTCAATGATGGCTGTCATGAGGATGAATTGTCTTTCTGTGTGTTCCGGCTCGGCTCTGATGCGATCGAAGTACGGCCTGATTTTCGCGAGTAAGTTTGTAAATTTGCACAGTTTGAGTATCTCCGCGAGCTGGGAGATTCCTTTGAAAGTATTTCCTCGGGCCTGTCTTGCACCGCGGTGTGTATGTTGTTTTGTGTGGCCTTGGAGGAGCCAGTTGCAACTGCCGAAAACGAATGGTATGTTTGTGCCAGTTCTGTTTGTGTTTGTGGGCGCTGCTGTGGCTTGTTTACCACAGGTGCGGGGTGCTGCATGTGTGCGGGGCGGGGAGGGTGGAAAACCGTCTGGCTGCTTATGGGTGGCGCCTGTTGTAGCCTGTTGTGGTCGTCTGCTTGCCACTATTTTCTAAAACACCTGGCATTGCTTCCATGCTGCGGTGTGCCCTCCTGTTTTACAGTTTATGCAATACCTGTCGGCATCGTCCGCCTTTGGGCATTCCTTCCTTGTGTGGTTTCCGCCGCATCGCACACACAATGGTGGGTTTCCGCATCGCTTGCATTGTGCGATATTCTCCGGGCAGGCCTTGTATTTCTGCACTGTGACTTTTGTGTGGAATATTTTCCTCACAGCCAGGATAGCTTCTTCCTGGGCTGGTTCAAGTGTTACGCAGAATATTCCTGAACGTATGTTTGTGCGCGTCCCTTGCTCGTTCAAACGAATTACGTTAAAGTTGCGCACATATATCACTTTGAAGCCCTGTTCGATGAGCTCTGTTCGGACTTCGTCATCTGAGAGTTCTGCGTACAGGCCTTAGATAACGACTTTAGTGTTGCGCTCGTCCGGATGCGAAAATGTGATGGAAGATGCCGTTACTTTTCAAAAAAATGTAGGGCTTTTCTGTAACCCTCCCTGTCTTTGAAAATAAGCAGCAGTTCTCGCCTGCGTGTAATGGTGTTGCTGAATGCTACTTTGCATGTGGTAAGGTACTGGGCAATTTCTTTTAGCCTACTTGTGTCTCGGACCATGATAGGTACGCCTTTGTATTTGTTTTCCTGTGGTTTTTGTTGCACCTGCCGTGGTGGCTGTGCGTCCGGTGTCACGTGTGAGAATGCATCGTACCTGTTTGTTGTGCTGGTTTCGGCTAAGTCTTCAATTTGTTTTGTTTTCACAGCCTTGGTCGGAATAGCGCGTGGTGCCAGGTTTTTAATAGCCGGACAGTGGTCAGGCTGGGACGAAGATGTTGGTATTCAACCCTGAAGTAGCGTGCTGCAATGCGTGGCGAAAAGTTGTTATTCTGTTCCTCAACGAAGCGGTTCAACCTCGAAAGTCAAGATAACCATGTTTTGTTTTCGTTTGTAAAAATATGTTGAAAGAGGCATACTTCAATAGCAATAACTCATTTATTGAATCTAGCATATGGAGGTCCCCCCCTTCTACCATTCAATGCCAGGTCATCATGCAGAGACCAGATGGTTGTGACGTCACGCATCAGCACAGCACGTCTCCACCGACGTAGCAACAGCCAATTTTTCCCCTGGCCGAGGTCCGAGGTGGATGTAATGATTTACGCCCCCTGTCTCCCTATACGAAAACTGATTGTTATATTTATTACTATTTATTACTATGCTTACATACCAACCCGTGGAATATTTGCAATTGGTAACATCTTTTTTACACACTGTTTTACTTTTAAACACTTAACTGGCCCTATGAAGCAAATTGATATATATATATAACTAATGTTTTTGTTCGTCGTCCATACGTTTCCATACGCCTACATTTCATGCGGTACGATGAAACTTTGGTGAGTGAAAGGGCACGTGCCCGCAAAGATTTTTGACCAAAAAAATTATTAAAAAATATATAAAAAATAATTTATAGTTTATTTACTTGTTCACAATAGACCAAATCTGGCTATGATAAATAATGGCTCTGCTAGTGGGCTAGCAATGGCCGACTTTAGGAAATACTCAAATCAGAATTTCATTTTTGACCCACTGGTAGAACTTAGATAGCTGTGGAGCTGTGGCTGTGAGCTGGTGCATCAGTGATGGCCCACATGCTACGCATCATGTTATGAATGGTGTTTTTTTTTTTCGTGACTATATACTCATGAATATACCTATATTTACTTACCCCGCCTAATTTTTAACAAGCTATCCAATTTAGTAAAATTTTAACTGTTTGCACAGCTGAAGGCCTAAATCAGGTTCGTGTTGAACTTTAACTTGAGTTACATGGCAAGCACGCTCGTGCGACATTTGTTCATTGAGCTTGTTCAAGGTTGCTTTAATTTTAATTTTAGAGCACAGCCATATTACAAAGTTCTAACATCTCACATGATAATTCCAAATATATATATATTTGTATGTATGTATGTTTATACATATATATACACACACACACACACCCGAGGGCAGGTATCGTTTCTGTCTGGGAGACCGGAGGCATCTTTGTTCCCTGAAGGATGATATTAAATTAGGCTGTACAGCGGAGAGTTGACGGAAGCATAAGATTCCCTAGGGAAACCCGCCCGCCAACGGCAACGTCCACCACAGTTCCCACTTAGCTAAAAATCGGAGGCTGACCCCGCTGGTATCGAACGTGGATCACCTTTGTGGATGTCAAGTGGTCTGAGCACTCTGACACTACGACCACCACTCACAAAATAATATTACGATGTTATGTATGAATGCAAAGTAAGATTATATTTATTTTAACTAGAATGCTATGTAGAAAATGGGAGTGCACCAAACGACATCTCCTATAAACGAATCGCAAACTCTTTTTTTATTATTGTTCACTGTGATCTTGTGGTCAGCATGCCTGCATATTAATTCCAGGACCGGAGGTTCGAAAATGGGCACTGCTTTGAAAGTTTATAACAGAAGCAAATGGTAAGCACAACAAATATGAGAGTAATTCAAACAGAGGCTAACATGTTGTGGGCATAATATAGTGTTGTTAAAGTTACCAAGTTCGTTTGCAATTTTAACAGAATCAGATGGTAGGTACAACAAGTAGGAGAGTATTTTAAACAGTGGCAAACGTGTTGCGGTCACAATATAGTACTGCTAAGGTTACCCAGCTTTTTTGTAAACTTTTAACAGAATCAGATGGTAAGCGGTACAAGAAGGAAAGTAATTTAAACAGAGGCAAACTTGTTGCGGGCACAATATAGTACTGTTAAGGTTACCCATCTTGTTTTTAAACTTTTAACAGAATCAGATGGTAAGAACAACAAGTAAGAGAGTACTTTAAACAGAAGCAAACTTGTTGCGGGTACAATATAGTATTAATAATGTTACTCTACTTGTCTGTAAACTTTTAACAGAATCAGATGGTAGGCACAACAAGTAGGAGAGTATTTTAAACAGAGGCAAACTTGTTGCGGGCACAATATAGTACTGTTAAGGTTACCCATCTTGTTTGTAAACTTTTAACAGAATCAGATGGTAAGAACAACAAGTAAGAGAGTACTTTAAACAGAAGCAAACTTGTTGCGGGTACAATATAGTACAGTTGAGGTTACCCAGCTTGTTTGTAAACTTTTAACAGAATCAGATGGTAGGCACAACAAATAGGAGAGTATTTTAAACAGAGGCAACGTTTTGCAAGCTCAATTTAATATTGTTAAGGTTACCCAGCTGGTTTATAAACTTTCAACAAAATCAGATCGTTTCAAGAAACAATTTATTGTAACTCTAATGGAAAGGGATTGGTGCTGCTTGCGAAAACGTTTGTTCGCTCAGCAGTAACATATTTAGTAATTTGTACAATACTTGGAGTTAGTATTTTTAACCAATTATACGTTTGTAACAACAAAACTTTCTGTACCTACAACAGAAAATATGGTTCCTCCAACAGAATAACGCGCTACAAGATTTGGATTGTTCCTCAAACGATAGTAATTGTAATGAAGTACAAAACAATCTGTAAATGTTACTAAAGTTGTGTTGCAGCTACCATTCAAACAGATTACAGAACAGTTTTGTTAATATCTCAGTGACCATTTTTCTCAGTGGGTGAGCGCGCGGTGACGTGGGCATTAATTCTCTCGACGAAAAGTGCAAACAGCACGATATCGCCTACTCGCTCAACAAAGATCTGGAATCCAGGCACCGGGGCGACGAGATATTGGCACAGGAAGCGGAAGATATTAGTAAATCGTCGCACGCGGGTCTAGGAGAAAAAATCGCGGCCTGGGGCGTATTTATATCATGAAGGCAAAGACCAAATTAGGAATGGGTGCTCGTAAACCCAGAATTCGCAAGACCAAGAAGCGCTATAGGCGCACTAGGCGGGATCGCAGCAGCCGCTTCTAACATTGCTAGGGCTGTGAATACGTCCAAGAACCAGCGAAAGCAGTTGGAGGAAGCTCGTAGACATAATGCAAGCATGGAAGCCATTGCCATGGGTAAAAAAAAAACGGTGCAGGACTGTACTTGCGTCCTCACAAATCAGGCCGAGGCATGAAAAAGAAACGAAAATCCTAAGTTCTCTGCCGAAACGACCGCTCACCAACGTAGATTTAATAAAGTACGCACGAAAACTGAAAATACCAAATTTCCGCGGCGTGTTTATGCGAGACACTTTGCCCAGCAAACCAAAAACCAACGAACGCGCCATAATTAATTTAGACACGTCGGCAGGTCGCGGCACGCACTGGGTGGCGTACATAAAGTCTGGAAAAAAAAGCTAGTTACTACGATAGTTTCGGTAATTTGAGACCTCCGCCTGAACTTAGGCGGTACCTGGGCTGGACCACTACATTGTTCTACAATTATGAAACGGAACAGAAGCCTAATCAAACAAACTGCGGTCACTTGTGCTTGAGATTCCTAAGTATAAAATAAAGGAACAGTAGCGAAAATAAATCAGTCATGTCCGTAACACTGATTTTGTCAGGCCGTATCTTGCAGCTACGAGCCACATTCTACCCGCCACTAGACTTGAACGGAGAATGGAGCATCGGGCTCGCAGATTTTCAAACGTATAATGCCATACCGAACATTGACGACGAAAACTGCAAAATGTGCTTCTTGAAAAGTGACGGAACAACAGCTCGGGAAATTTCCGTACCCACCGGGGCGTACGAGTTGAGCGATATTACGAATTACATCAAGCAAGCATTGACTCCAAACACAATTTTCGAATTGCGAGATAATCCAAACACGCTACAATGCGAACTCTATTGCAGTGAAAATGTCGACTTTACGATACCGTGAACCATAGGTTCGATGCTCGGATTCAAACCGAAAATATACGCGGCCAAGACCTTGCACGTCTCCTCGTTACCCGTTCAAATAATGCCTGTGAATGTGTAACCACCCCCCTGCTTGACCTTTCTTCACACTCAAAAAAAAAAAAGAATAAGCTGAAGGCAGTTACTTAAAAAAAAAAAAAGAGAGCAGTGGTTAAGTAATGTATTCAAATCAATTCTTACAATATGGCAACAACTTTGCATAAAAAGCTAAAATACTCTCAACTTACAACACTTCATAAAAGGTGACTCACTTCCAAAATATCAGAATAAATAACTATAAAACAGGGGTTATGTTCACAGCGCATCAGGGTAGCTCAGACTGTACAACTCCGTTTTGCATCTTTCACGTGCATGACTATACAACAAAAATTACTAACATGCTATAGGATACTACAAATTCCTGACCTGGTGCACCAGGGGATGCATTTACAACTCAGTCTACACCACAAAATGTTCATAACAGCAATAAATATTTTTTTCTTAGAGATCAACACCTTAATAAATAAAACCCTAATCTCATAATTACAATGATCATATTTGTATAACAAATATATATAAATATCACAGAAAAATATATTGCTTAAAATACTTGGTAATAGGCCTACATGCCATTTAAAGGAACATCGTGCAATCAATACTGCTTGTATGAATAACCCTCGACCAACACACTACCACAGCGAGTTTAAAGAAACTCTGCTTTTTCTCACTAGATTCAATTCACACAAAAAAAAATCTATTAATTCATTTCCTCTGAGTCAGTAAGAATGTCGTTCCCGCAATTTCAAAATTCTTTAAGTATCTCTAACACATACGTATCAAATTTAGCATCATACACAAAGTATCACAGTTTTCCAATGGATTACTTCAATTTAATTGTAACTTCAGTTACTTATATATTGACCTTTACATTTTGTACAACATTTGAAAAAGCGTTAAACTGCATTGCTGTTGCATTTCTGCATTGCTACACCACGTAAAAAAATATTATATGTATATATTAATATACACTGATCATTATATCCAATTAACAATTAGACAAAGACAAAAGAAGAAAGTAATCATGCTCAAGAAGACCTCTTTCACTTTCACTAAGAAATTTAATAAACAGAAGTACGGGTTAGAAAATCTAACGTCAACACTTACAGTGTTTGCTGACTCGTAGAAATAACCAGAAGTTGCCCCTCACGGCAATTTAAAATACGAAGGACACTTGGTTCACATTCTTCCTTTTTAACTGCGCACCAGCATGACAGCCCCATTCAAGCAGCCACAGCGACGGAAAACGGGAATCGCCTCTTCGATGCAGTAGTCGGCATTTGAGCGGCAACCCGGTACCGAGTCGTCATCAATCGGCCAAAACGTCCAAAGAAAATGATATTATTTCTCACCAAAGAAATAATACGAAGTATGTACGAATATGGAAGGCTGTTTCGTACTTGTTGCCACAGCCTTCCCTACGATTCTCTTCCTACCCGCTTCGGCAGAGGACTCGCCATTTGACTCTAAATCCCAAAGTCAATGGCCGTCGATCAGCATCAGAAGACGAAGTGATTATTTCTCACCCAAGAAATAATTAAATTCACAAACTTTCTCGTTGCACCCCCCATCGTCTTGTTTGAACGACTCCCCACAATGACCACCAAAATACGACTCCGACAGACGTCGCTCGTTAGCACCAACTCCTCCAGACACACTGCTACCAACTCCAGAAAAACTAAAAACAATCTCGACAATCCCGACCACCACCGAACTTACCCGAACTATCTCGACACGCTCGCAGAAACACAACGCAAAACCAGAATAAATCAACCACAAAAAAAATATGTGGCACTCCAACAATTTGGAGTGTCACAAATGTAATACGCGTAAACTGCAATTTGGCAAGTGGAACGTACCTCAACGGAAGACTAAACAACATACTACACGAGTTTTCGCCAACGGTTCCGCCCGGATATAAACTGGTCGAAGTACCACAAAGTATTATTTACTCCCCTGTGCTCACCAAAACAGTACACGAAGTGGTAGTCGACATTGTCGATCAAAACGATAAACCTGAAGCGATGGGACTGATTTTCAAGACCTTTAAATCAAAGAAGCGTCACGAACCCAGGACCAGTCTGTTGCGAGGCCGCGGTGTGCTAACACCTCTTAACGCGAAGTATCTCCGCAGTTTGGGCTACAAAGTTCACAAGCATGGAAGATTATTTAAACGTGTCAGAAAAAGCTCAGTTTAGCGACGATGTAAATAAATTTGAATACCACTGCTACGCACCCTACCTCCAAGGTCCGTATATGCCCGGTAGGGAAATACGCATCCCGGTACAGAAACAAGACGTTTATACTCTACCCTGCCAGTCGTTTATTCGTATAAGAGGCACGCTGACAAAGGCGGACGTATCACACCCTACAACTGCGTATTTCGGTCGAAACGGAATATTGCATTTATTCGAACGATTTATTTTCGAATTGAATAATATTGCGATCGACGAATCGTGGGACTTGTGCATTACTGCCACGATGAAAAAATTACCTGTCTCTAACACCGAACGACCTGAGCGCGACCAAAATCGCGGGTTTTGGAATGGAACCCGATTTCAAAATTCCCATTTATGAATCTGGTAAATTCGAAGTTAGCATACCGCTTTCGATGCTTCTCGGCTTCGCGGAGGATTACAAGAAAATATTAATTCAAGCCCGCCAAGAACTTGTGTTAATTCTAGCGACATCGCACCTGAATGCCGTCGTGGGAGCACCCGGAAACGACCCCCAGCCGGTCGCAGTCACCGTCACGAGCACCGAGTGGTTTGTTCCGCACATAACCGTCAGCACGAAGGAAAGAGTCAGACTTTTAAGTTACGTCAAAAAATACAAGACGGTCGAAATTGCGTTCAGGAGCTGGAATCTCGTAACTTGCTCCTTACTGACCCAGAATAGACGCAATCACTGGGTCGTCAAGACGTCGAGCAGTACAGAAAAACCGAGATATATAATATTAGCTTTGCAGACAGACAGCCAAATGAACTTGAAAGCCGACAGATCGGTGTTTGACCACTAGTAGTATATAAATGGGCGTCCAGCGCCAGGCTTCAGGCTGAGGTGCCTGAGGTGCCGACCGCCATATTGGATTGTGACATATCGGCAGCCATCTTGGATGGATGTGACCTTGACCTGGTGTGACCTGTGTTTCCGTACCATGTGCGTCTCCGCCTGAGGACGGGAGCAGATAGCAGTTCCCGAAACGTCGTTTGTTTCTGTTTTGGTAAAACTATTGTGTTCGTTTCGTATTTTCGTTTTGTCGTGTTTTTGTCTCGTTTCAACTGTTGTGCTGAATTATTTTGGGTTCAATATTTTTGTGTTGTCATCATTTGTGTTTTTTTTTCTTTTTTTCTTTCTCTTAGTATATCTTTGTTGACAACAGCAATTTTTTGCTTAATTTCGTGTTTTTTGTCTTTTTTTGGGTATTTTTATTTATTTCTTTATTTTTTATTTTTTCTTGAACAGAAAAAGTTTTTGCAATGGCGTATGTCCAAAAACTTACATCAAGTCATTTACATAGCCAGTCGTTCGACCGTTTACTTTTTTCGTCTAGTAGTTTCCATGGATACGGAGGTCGGAAAGTGCGGGTTCGAGTCTTGTCTTTGGATGTGATGCTAATTTCCTTGAGCACGAATCCATTTTGACTCTGGAAACCTTGCAGGTTGCAGTACATCTTGTCGCTAGCAACGCTCGGTCGTAACTAAATTATCATCGAAAATGAAACAGTATTAGTAGTATGTAATAGCCGGAACTAGATCAGGCCTCAGGCGGTGGAGCCGAGAGCCGACTCCGCCATCTTGGATTTGTGACGTCACGGCGGCAAAAATTTCTCAAAAGTCCTCAAAATTGACTCAAAATGACTCAAAATTTCCCGTTTTAAGAAAAAATTTCCCGTTTTCGAGGGAAAAATTCCCGTTTCGAGGGAAAATTTCCCGTTTTATTCCTCAAAAATCCCACCGGCTAGAAATGTCCTGATAGAGGCTTAAGCATCCTTAACTCAAGCCTCAGTTAAGCCTCTATCAGGATGTGACCTTGACCTTGGACCTTGACCCCGACGGCCATCTTGGATCCACCATCTTGGATGACGTCATTTCGTTTTCTCGAACATTCCGGCATTGTGTTATCCGCCATTTTGAATTATGACGTCATCGTTGCAATTTCCGTTACGGCCGCCATCTTTAAATTTATTATCCGATTTTAATGAAAAAAAATTTAAAAATTATAAAAAAATTAAATAATAAAATTTTTAATAAAATATTTAAAAAACAAACATTTACGACACGGAGCTCGGAGTCCTCGGTTCAAACCCGACGAGTGAAAAAAAAAAATAAAAATGGCGACCGATCCTTCCCCCCGCGGTGGCTGCAGGCATACTGACTCCCACCACTTTTTTTCAAAGCATATATATCGTCAGGTAGTATGACGTCATGTCCGCCATCTTGTCCTCGTCTGCTGGAAGCCATCATCAGTGTATCGTCGGCGAGAGTGCGCTGACGCCATGTTAGTTTAATTCTTATCCGCTAGAGTGCAGTAATCATTTATTATTGCTGTGACACCCGACATCTTGTCATTTGGCCGCCATCTTGAAAATCCGTAATTATTTAGCTAGAAATTCGGGAAAAATTCCAAAATTCATTAAATAAATTTGTAATCTATATGCTGATTGATTAGGTCGACTAAGGTCCTTGGTACGTCTAGGACGATGCAAAAAAAAGGAAATATAACATCAATTTAACATAATAGTAACAGGTTCGAGGAATTAAACACCACAAGTTCTTTTACAAACATAATATTTATTACATAATTTATATTCTACTACAGGATCATTTGCGAAAGCCAGCAATCTTATAATCATTTAGTTCCGCAGCGGTGTGAAATGACTAATTCTTAGCTCCAATCGGTTAATACTAGACAGAGTCCAGCCAGAACCTTTACAGACATAGTCCACCTCTTCTTGACAGAGTTTCTGGATACCGTTTTTAACAGTTTGCTTCACATCGTTAGAACTGTAAATTACTGCAGCCGATGTCTTGAATGCACACTTCTTCACTTTGTCATCGAACGGATATGGCTTTCCATATATACAGTCCAACCACAAGTTATATTTCAAAGGTCCGTTTGTTGCTACATCATCAGTAAGCTGATTGATTATGTCCTCTCTGATATCATCAAGAAAATTACAAATGTCTTTCGACTCACCTAACGTATTTAAATAATAGTAGTCCTTCAATGTTCCACAAAATGCAGACTGCGCCAAGTAGAAGCCATTATCGTTCACTTGTAATGCGCCGAACACAGTCTTAGGTTTATTTTCCTGTTCAGACGTCATACCAATCGGTTGCTGCACATCGGTTTTCTTGCTTGTACGCTCACGAGCCTTCAACCTAAACCGAGGAGTCGAAATTTCTGCAGGTAGTTCAGCAGTAGGCACACGGACTTCACCTTTACATTTTTTCGCATGTCGTCGCAAATTATCAATTCGAGTAAACCATTTAAGGCACTCATCACATCGAAACTTCATGCGAGATGGATTCTTCGTGCATTTGCTCCGCTCATGTCTTCGTGCATCATGAGCAAATGCGAACGACGTATCACAGTAGCTGCAAGGATACCGTGGTGATGAAGACGAACCTTTCAGACCCGATCCAGATACTGACGTTGCCGCAGTTGCACCATCTCCAGGCATACTCTTATGAACATCAATGCATCGTTGTTGCGCCGAAACCTTTACTTTCTGCTGAACAGCAGGACCTTTGCATGCCTTCATGTGCGTTTTCATATTATCTTTTCTGGCAAACTGCTTATGACATTTCTCACAAACAAACATTTTACGATATAGGTTCTTGGCACATTCTCTATTCTCATGTCGTCGAGCATTGCTGTTGTTTGAAAAAATCTTGTCGCAGTAACAGCACCGATGTTCGTTAGTTGTTGTCGATTCGGCATCCATTGAAGTCTCCATTGATGGCGAACCAGCGTTCGCCGAGTTTCCCTGTGCAGCCAGCACTAGCGGCATTAAAGTCTCTTCTGCTGGCGGTACCACGTCTGTTGAAGTCTCCTTTAATGTTGACGCCATCGTTGCCAACGGGATCTGCACCTTCTCCATCGTAGCTGTCGTCAAGGTTCCCGTAGACGATGGTACAACCTCCAAGTTCGACGTTAAAGACGGTAAAGATGCCATCGAGGTCTCAAGAACAGCTAATTGACACGACTTATGCACCAGAAGAAACAAACTAGGTGATCCTTACACCGCCGACGTCAGTAACAAACTGAGCGTCCTGCTGTCTAGGACTCGCTTATATACATGCACCGTATGGAATAATACGCTAGTCAAATCAAGAACCATTTACAATAATACTAGAGTCAAATCTACAAATTAAAAAAGAGGATCATTTGATCGAAAAAAATATCGATCTCTCCAATATACGCCAGGTTCCAAGAGCTACAATTCACGTCATCAGATCCATCTACATTTTGCTCCTATGCTTCAATTGACCATTAGCTGCAAGTGCTCCAACAGCTCCATCAGCTTCAACACGTAATGTACGCAATGTACGCGCAATACATGCAATTTACACGCAATAAATGTAATGATTACACAGTACACACAGGAAACGGAACGGACACACAGTACACACAGGAAACTAAACGGACACACAGTACACACAGGAAACTGAACGTACACACAGTACACACAGGAAACGGAACGTACACACAGTACACACAGGAAACGGAACGTACACACAGTACACACAGGAAACTGAACGTACACACAGTACACACAGGAAACTAAACGTACACACAGTACACACAGGAAACGGAACGTACACACAGTACACACAGGAAACGGAACGTACACAGGAAACTGAACGTACACACAGTACACACAGGAAACTGAACGTACACACAGTACACACAGGAAACTGAACGTACACACAGTACACACAGGAAACGGAACGTACACACAGTACACACAGAAAACGGAACGTACACACAGTGCACACAGAAAACAATGAGAAGTTCACAAGCTGGCGGCCAAATGACAAGATGTCGGGTGTCACAGCAATAATAAATGATTACTGCACTCTAGCGGATAATAATTAAACTAACATGGCGTCAGCGCACTCTCGCCGACGATACACTGATGATGGCTTCCAGCAGACGAGGACAAGATGGCGGACATGACGTCATACTACCTGACGATATATATGCTTTGAAAAAAAGTGGTGGGAGTCAGTATGCCTGCAGCCACCGCGGGGGGAAGGATCGGTCGCCATTTTTATTTTTTTTGCAGTCGTCGGGTTTGAACCGAGGACTCCGAGCTCCGTGTCGTAAATGTTTGTTTTTTAAATATTTTATTAAAAATTTTATTATTTAATTTTTTTATAATTTTTAAATTTTTTTTCATTAAAATCGGATAATAAATTTAAAGATGGCGGCCGTAACGGAAATTGCAACGATGACGTCATAATTCAAAATGGCGGATAACACAATGCCGGAAAGTTCGAGAAAACGAAATGACGTCATCCAAGATGGTGGATCCAAGATGGCCGTCGGGGTCAAGGTCCAAGGTCAAGGTCACATCCTGATAGAGGCTTAACTGAGGCTTGAGTTAAGGATGCTTAAGCCTCTATCAGGACATTTCTAGCCGGTGGGATTTTTGAGGAATAAAACGGGAAATTTTCCCTCGAAACGGGAATTTTTCCCTCGAAAACGGGAAATTTTTTCTTAAAACGGGAAATTTTGAGTCATTTTGAGTCAATTTTGAGGACTTTTGAGGAATTTTTGCCGCCGTGACGTCACAAATCCAAGATGGCGGAGTCGGCTCTCGGCTCCACCGCCTGAGGCCTGATCTAGTTCCGGCTATTACATACTACTAGTATTTATGTCAGAATTTTCACAAGTTTGTCTCGACAATTGTACGAAGCAAGCCGATCATGAAGTAGCAGATAAAAAGAATAGGTGTTTGGTGGAATATTTCCGCTAGTACAAAGTCCATGCACAAGAAAAAAATACCGAAAAAGGGACATCAAGTTAATGCAATGGTCCGGCCATACCTGATATCTTTTACGACCCGGAATAATGACACGACTTACGGAGTGTACAGAAAACATAATAAGTGGTTCTTCGGTGCTAAATAAATAGACTTTCTACCAGGAAATATCGTGCGCGTAGAAGAGTTCAAAACGCGCGGGACTCCGGGACTGTACGAATTGCTGTTTCGCAGGGAGCCTAATGGATATTCTCACAAAGACTTACAAGAGTACAAAAAACTGCTAGAGCTAACCAATGCACATTTTCGCGATAACGATTCACATAGTGGTGTATATAAAGACGAAGATCATGAAAAAATCGACATTCTCGCTAATCTCTTTAGTGAACTAACAATACACGGTGAAGGTTTAAAAAAGCTAGAAAGTGATCAGATATTTTACTATGTATATTGGGACGACCCCAATGAATTAGTTGATCGTCTTAGAATTCTACATGCTTAGCTTAGTGTAGGAAACTATTCACACATCAAAGAAATAGTCTCCATACTTGAAGAACTGAGGGAAGCCGGCTACATACAATGAGTCGAACCGGAATCGCTCGCGAACTTCATGCTCCTGCTAGACGGAAATACCTTCGTCGCAAAGTCATAGTTCGCGGAATTGATGATTTATTCCAGGCGGACCTTGTTGAGATTATACCGTATTCCCGATTGAATAAAGGTTCCAAGTACATGTTGACAGTCATCGATGTTTATAGCAAGTTCGCTTGGGCTAGACCTGTCAAATCAAAGACTGCAACTGACATAGCCAAGGCCATGAACAATATTTTGCAGGGTGGTCGTGTACCGTCACACCTGCAAACGGACCTCGGAAAAGAATTCTACAATGCAACATTCAAGGCTTTGATGAAGGGGTATGGCATCAAACACTACTCTACATTTAGTAACGTCAAAGCCTCCGTTGTCGAAAGGTTTAACAGAACTTTGCATTCCAAGATGTGGCGACAGTTCACGGCTAACGGAAATTACAAGTGGCTTGACATCAGGGGCGTATCTTGACAAATTTGGTAACGCATGCAATATAGAATACATCTAACCCCCCCCCCTCCCGGAAGAAGGGGGGTCCGGGGGCCCTCTCCCGGAAAATTTTGGTTTTCAGGGAGCAAAATGGTGCTGTTTAGGCAGTTTTTTAAAAAAATAATTAAACATAAAACTGGTAACAGCATTAAATTTTTTGTGATAAACTTAGAGAGAAGAATTAACAAAGATATCAAATTGTCACTCACCATGTATTTACTTATAATGGAACTCGGCTCTGCGGTTTTTCCTGCAGAACTGCTCCGTGACTTCGTCGAAAAACGAGTTGCGGGATTTCATCTGCACCAACTGATCTTTTTCTATGGACATGATGGAGAGTGCAGACAAACGACTTTGTCCTTGCGCATTTCTTGTGAATGATTTTATTCGTCTTAGTGCAGAAAACGAACGTTCTACGGATGACGATGTAGCAGGAAAAGTTGAAACCATTACACACAGTTTATAGAGTTCTGGAAGTCCACTTTGGAGTTCATTTTGATACAGGAAATGGTGCATTTCTTGCACTGTCTTTCCCTCAAAATGTTTAGATGTAAACATAGCACTCAATTCAGATTTCAGCCTAACAATATCAAAAAAATTTCCATAGAGTGTCCTTAATTTTTGAAATGCCTCCTCGGGGAAAACATGTGAAAATTTTTTTGAATCAAACATTTCAATGAACTTAAAATCATGCAACGATTGAAACCGAATATTCAGCTGCATGATTACTGTGTCCAAAATCTCAAGGTACATCCTCCTAAAATCGTCCTTTACAGTGGCTTCTGAGCAGTTTCCTTTTCTTTTCTTCCTTGCAGGCTCACAGTCAGATACGGTTTCAGTTTTCAACCATATTTGATCAAAACCGCAATTTCTCTTTGTGTTTAGCTTATCCTTCAGAGCTTCAACTTCTTTGCTGCAAAATGTAATGTCCAAGTATTTTGACTGCACAATGTTAAATGTAACATCTGTCAACGAAAATAACTCTCCAAATACACACAACAAGAAGTTGAAATGAAAATCCCTTAAAATCATAAGAAATCCGCTAGGTTCGATAATAGCAGTTGTGTCCCAGTCTTCCGGATTTTCTAAAATGTGCTCGTACAGTTCTTCAAGTTCTACTTTATGATCAGCGACAGTCTGAACTAAGCGACTTGAATAACTCCATCTTGTCGGTGCAAGTTTAGGAAATCTCTTCTGCACTATAGTGTCCAATAAATTGGTTCTTTTTGAGGAATGGACAAAAAAACTGACAAAGCCGCTAAGGTTAGCAAAAAACACTCTACATGCACTTATACATGAAACTGCTTGCGATAACACCAAATTCAACTTGTGGGCGTAATAATGTACAAATACAGCATGAGGAATCACTTCTCTAACTTTTGCCTGCACACCATTCAAATGTCCGGCCATGACCGCCGCACCATCATACGTCTGCGCGACCAGTTTGTCCTTACATTGAAATACTTCAAGAGTGTCTATTGCAAGTTTTTGCTAGTGCCTCTGCTGACCTGTCTCCACTGACATCATGAAAGCCTACGAACCTTTCGTATACTTGCCCCTTGTACACATATCTTAACACTGTTGATAGCTGTGAAAAATTTGTTACATCACATGTTTCGTCAAGCAAAATAGCAGCAAACGTTGCTTCTTTAATCTCATTTTTTATTTCCGAAATCATTACATCATTGATACTTTGAATTAAATCATTTTGAATTATTGGTGATAATCCAGTGAACACAGAGCTTGTAGACAAGTGGACTCTCAATTTGTCGTCAAACTCAGCCAACAAATGAACTAGCTCTACATAATTGCCTCGATTGTTAAAATCACTGTTTTCCCTGTGTCCTCGAAATGACAGTTCCTGTTGCCCTAAAAAGCACATAGCTGCAGTCAGTCTCTTCAGTATTTCCCGATTCTGTTTTACAGTTTCATTGTGTTTTAAAATGCTTGCACGTTTCTGTGAATCCAGTTGCAAGTCAACCCTACTTTTGCCGAATGTACCGAGCGATATCCACGCATGTATATGAGAGACTGACTTTTCATGCCTTGAAATTTCCGTGTGCAAATAATTAAGATCTGAATAACCCCGGTCTTTACTGTTCCAGGGTGATTTTTCATTTGCAAGCAACAAACATGGCCAACAGAAGAGTTTTGTTAATGTTTCACTGCCACATAACCACACAATTTTGTTATAAAGCTCAGGATTAAATGTCCGTACAAAATTTTTAGTTTTGTTATCTGTTTTTAGATTGCTAAGCGCTGGCGTCGGGCGCCCGTTTTTAACGATTTCTAACTTTTCATCAAATGAACATGATTGAAAAGGTTTATTAAAAATAGTGGCTGTATCCGAATACATAGGGATGCGTCCTTAGCACACACATCCCTACATCCCTTAGCAAATGCAGCCACAATGTAGAGGACGCATTTATAATGGATGGATAGTATCCGAATACTTTTACTGCTAGCACCACCTGTTGACTGTCAGTCGTACTAATGTTCACGCAGCCATTTTGTGTAGGTATATCTACGAATATTCAGCAAAACGTAAATAATAAATACCTACCAATTAAAAAATAATGTAACGTGTATGTTATACATGTTAGCGATCCAAATAAAATACATTTTATAAATTGTAAACTTTAAAAATACTTATGAGTTTTGAATTATCCTGTAAGTTTAAATTCGTATTTTTATTATATTTATTAACGTCTTCATTTGTCTCTGTTTAAGTTATCACTTTCGCTTATAATGTTTTAAACAAATATTATGCTGAAAATCTGAAGTAATATTACACACAAACAAAATAAAACCCGATTCCGAAGCTAATGGATGTAGGGACGCGTTAGTGGATGCGAGTGTCGCATCCCTAGAAATCTCGAATTAGTGGATGCGTGAAGGGATGCATCGGCATCCCTTGTGAGAATTCGGATTCAACACAAAGATGGCCGCGTCCACTACGATGCACTTTTAGTGGATCCCTTAGCTAAGGGATCCATTAGGCCAGTATTCGGATACAGCCAATCTCTACGACGTCATTTTTACAGTTATTCATCTTGCAAAACTACAATTTTACAACAAACTTAATTGTAAACTTATCACTAAATCACTAACTATCACACAATCTACTCCTGTTCATGCTGAATAAAATGTCACCTTCAAGCACCTGCAACCTCCCACGTGACACATAAGCTTAACACAAGCTGCGACAAGCACCCACACCGCACGCGTTAAGATTGCTGTGAAAAGGAAAAATAGTAAAATTAAGAGTTGAATTACAACTAAATGTGTCTACGAATGTTATATAATTATAACCCAAACATTTAATTAAAAAAAAAAAAACCGACTGAACAGACACTAAATGGACTCGTTCGCGGCCGCGCTGTGTTACTGATCAGTGAATGCAGAAGCAACTAGTGCACGCATGCGACCCCGTCTTCGCGAGAGTTGGTAGTGACGTCACATCTGCAGAGTGGCTGTTGAGAACACCACAGCGCCGTACCGCGACAATCTGAGGAACTATCGTTCACGCTGTAGTCAATAGGTAGCGCTAATGCATTTGTTTGCCACACGTCGCACAAATCGTGAACGGAACGAGATTAGCTATAAAGAAAAGGGAATAACTTAAGCAGAAAACAATTGCAGAACTAAACAGCGAGATAGTGATCAATGCCACAATGCCCATAAAATATTAGTTTCATTTAGAGCATGCACTGCATGCATTGCATTCATGGAGAATACGCCCCTGCTTGACATCTTGCCGAAACTAATAAGCGAGTATAATTCCACAGTGCATTTTACCACGAAAATGAAGCCAAAGGACGTAAAGGACAATCGCCTGCTTCGAAGACTGTTTTCCAACACGAAGAAGAAAGATCCACGAAAGCCTAAAGCTATCGTCGGTGACATTGTGCGAATCTCCAAGCAGAAAGGTATCTTCGAGAAAGGTTTCACTGCGAACTGGAGTCGTGAACTTTTCCGTGTGACACATGTTCGTGAATCAGAGCCTAGGACCTACTACCTCGAAGATTTGGACCACAAACCTATCCATGGCGGCTTCTATGTCGAAGAGATTCAGCCTACGTTGTATCCCGATACGTACTTGGTGGAGAAAATTATAAAACGAAGAAAAGGATGGTCCTACGTCAAGTGGTGGGGCTTTCCACATCGCTTTAATTCGTGGGTGGCTGATGCAGAAATCGAGGAATCCAAAAGACTTTAGTAATTTGTCTGCTTTTTTTTGTACTTGTAGTAGTGTAGTATTTATGTAATAATTTTTTTTAATAGAACTTGCGGTGTTCTTATTTTCTCAAACCTGGCACTTAAGTGGTACTTTTTTTAAAATTAAAGTTGTTTTGTATCGGTCAGGGATCGAACCAAGGACGGGAATCGATCTAATCAATAATTACTTTAATGAGTTAATTTTTATTGAATTTTGGAATTTTTCCCGATTTCTAGCATAAAAATTACGGATTTCCAAGATGGCACCCAAATTTCAAGATGGAGGTTGTCACAGTAATAAATGATTACTGCACTCTAGCGGGTAAGAATTAAACTAACATGTCATCAGCGCACTCTAGCCAATGATAACATGATTATGGCTACCAGCAAACGAAGACAAGATGGCGGACATGACGTCATACTAACTAATGATATATATGCATGGTAAAAAGTGGTGGGGGCAATATGCCTGCAGCCACTGTGAGGGAAGGAACAGTCGTAATTTTTATTTTTTTTACTCTCACCGGGTTCGAACCGAGGACTCCGAACTCCATTTTATAAATGTATGTTTTATTAAATATTTTTCATTAAAATTTTATTAAATTAATTTTTTTATAATTTTTTTTATTAAAATCGGATAATAAATAAAGATTTTCAAGATAGCGGACGTAACGGAAATTGCAACGGTGACGACATAATCCAAGATGGCGGTCATAATCCTAGATGATGTCAGAGGCTTATTGGAGGCTGTAGACAAGGATGCTTAAGCCTCTTTTAGGAATTTTCGTGGTTTCTAAGGCAAAAAGACTTTTGAGGATTTTCGAAATCCTAATTTATGAATTGTGGAATTTTTTGAGAATTTTTCGCGGAATTATTTTCCAAAAAAATGGAAATTTTGGCGGATTTTGAGGAATTTTGGGCAAATTTTGCCCTTTTTTTGGCTAATTTTGACAGGTTTTGAGGGTCCAATTTCAAGGTCAAGGTCAAAGGTCAATGTCACATCCATCCAAGATGGCCGCCGATATGTCACAATCCAATATGGTGGTCGGCACCTCAGGCACCTCAGCCTGAAGCCTGGCACCGGACGCCCATTTGTTTACTACTGCCACTGTTTTATGGAAAACGTAAAATTATTTTTAAACAGCGAAAGCTACCCGTACGTGGACATGAACATTGATTTTGAAAATTGCGGTTTTTCCTTGCTGTATCACATGTACACGCAGTTCCAATCTTCGTACCACGGACGAGAATCGCACCCAATCCTGAGTCCAGGCACATACAAATCATTGGTTCCGCTAATCGTATTTGATGTGAGCAAACAAGACGAATCGATTCACAGTTCTATGATTGATTGTCGATTGTAAATTTACACGAAAAATGACGTACCGCCACTCACAACGGCGTTCTGTCTGATCCTACACGACAGATTAATTACCTACGATGCGTTTTCAGGTCTCGTGAAAATATTGAGCTAGATATAAATACGTCTGCATGTATCATTTCATCATCAGTTGGTGTCAGGATGTACTGCAAAATGCAAGGTTTCCAGAACCAAAACGGCTTTGTTCTCAAAGAAATTGCCGTCACCTCCGGAGACAAGACTCGAACCCGTAGCTTCCGACCCCCGTATCCTTGGAGATTACTAGACGAAAAAAGTAAACAGTCAAACGAATGGCTATGTAAATATTATCACGGACTAGAGTGGGACGAGGGAAAAATCCCATACCACCAAGTGAAAAACACACTTCAAGATTTACTAGTTCAAAACGAAATAATATATGTTGCCGGACCTGAACAGAGGAAATGGCTACGAGATCTGTGTGACGACGGAGCAGTGGAATTGACCAAAGATATTTGCACGTACCTGGGCGAAATAAAAAATAACTTGATCAATCGCATTTCATAGGAAATACGTGAAAATGGCCCAGTGAAGTTCAATGTGTGGCATGAATGGGATTATGACAAGCCCGCTCCCTTCGATGAAGGTGTCGATAAGAGGGTATTCAAGACCAAGAATATACCCATCTACGAAGAGAGCGACATCGAAGAGGCAGTAACGGAATGTATTGAGAAAATATGTAGGGAGGAAGACGAATATGTAAGTAAAGGCTCGGGGTGGACTCTGTATTCAGTGAAGAAAATTCAGCTCCGTTTCAACAAGCTAGTACCACTGCGAGTCTCCTCCTACATTAATCTACCATCCACCATCAAGAACCGTGAAGCATGACTAAAAATCCCATGAACCTGAAATACAACGAGTGCTTCAAGTGGGCCATACTGGTGCGGTACATGGAGGGGGAACATGTCAACCGAGTCGACAAGAGTTATCACGAGCTGCAAGATAAATTTGATTTTTCAGGACTGGAGTTCCCCACCCCCTCCACCAAATCAAAGTGTTTGAATGGAACAATCTCGATGTTTCCATCAATGTCTACAGCATCGATGAGAACGACAAGATCGCGCCAGTGCGTGTGGGGAAGGAGGAAAAGCAACACCATTTCGACCTCCTGTTGCTAACGTCCGAAGATAAGAACTCTCATTTCTGCTATATATAAAAAAATTCTTAAGACTCGTCAGGCCCCAAATCACCGCCCACAAAGAAAAAATTCATGTCTGCAAGAGATGTTTCACCTATTACGATGAGAGGCCACATGTTTCAGGATTGGCAGGGCAGCAGTGTCTCGACGCGCACAAGAAATTCTGCAACACTCATACTCCTGTGCGCATCGAGATGCCTAAAGCTGACAAGAACGGCAAGCCACCTGTCATGGAATTTAAAAACTTCCACCACATGTCAAAGATGCCCATTGTCGTATACGCAGACTTTGAGGCCATGCTCGTGCCCATCCCATCATGTCAGCCGGACCCCCAGCAATCGAGCACACAGGCCTACCAGAATCACGAAGCCTTTAGTTATTGTATATATGTTAAGGTGGATAATTATGTGATCCCAACCACACTCACCGCCTCGCTGCCGCAAGAGCCGATTCTGTACAGGGGTCCCGATGCTGAGGCAAAATTCGTGGAGGACATAGTTAATATTGGAAATCAGGTGAAGGACATATACGAGACGAGCCTGCCCATGACGTCGCTGACGGCTCAAGAGTATGTCAGCTTCGTCGCAGCCCATCAGTGCTGCTACTGTAAAAAGTCATTCACGGCCTACAACATCAAAGTAATGGACCACGACCATTTTAGTGGAAAATACCTTGGTGCCGCCTGCAACAGCTGCAATCTCCTGCGCAGGCGGCCCAAGAAGCTTGTTGTGTACTTCCACAACCTGGGTTATGATGAAAAGTTTATCATCAAGAAACTGGGCTACGACAACAAAGAAATATTTATTATTCCCCACACGCAAGAGAAAATGATTACATTCTCTAAGAAGCTGGGCGACAAATTCTCCGTACAGTTTATCGACACATTCAAGTTCATGGCACGAAGTTTGGCGTACCTCGCGTCGTACCTGCCAGCCGACAAATTCGTAGAAACATCAAAATTCTTCACTCAAAATGAATTGAATCTGGTAACAAGAAAAGGTGTGTTCCCATATGACTACGTGACCTGCTGGGAGAAGTTGGACGAGCCACAACTGCCTGCGAAAGAGGAGTTTTACAATATATTAAATGACAGCCATGTCAGTAAAGCAGAATACAGGCATGCTCAGGCAGTGTGGAGCGAGTTCGGCTGCGTGACCCTGGGCGACTACAGCGACGTCTACCTCAAGACGGATGTGCTGCTGCTTGCTGACGGATGTGTTCGAGAACTTTCGACAGCTCTGCCTCAAGACCTATGGCATCGACTGCAGCCACTACGTCAGCGCTCCAGGGTTCACGTTCGACGCAATGCTGAAGCATACAAAGGTACAGTTGGAGTTGATGACCGACTACGACATGCACATTATAAACGTTGAACTTGTTAATTTCACCTAACAAGATGGATGAACAAAATTAATGTAGCATATTTATAATTTCACTTCACTACACATTTTATTTCTCTATGAACCATAAAATCAGTAATTTGTATTTATATCTTTGAAGGTAAAACTTCCTTGCTCAAGTAATGATATTTGTTTAACGAATAAGAATAGTTTTTTTTTCACAGTTCATATGTAATATTATATGACGAATAAGTATTTGTAAAACAATCTGGTATTGGTGGAAAAGATTTAACAAAAATTATTGCTAGCTAATAAAAGTTTTGTTTGGAAGGAATAGAGAAAACGAAAGGGAATTGATATTGGAACTTCGAATAGGAAAGACATGACATTTTTATGACTGCAGAAATTGAACTTATAACTGGTGAAATATCTTGAAGAATTATAAGAAATGATAGTAAATAGTAATAATATTAATGATTTGAAGAGAGTTAGGGAAATAAAGAAGAATTATTATTTATAAGAAGATTTGAGTACTACAAGTCGATACCAGGAAGAAGACTACGAGTATAAACTACGAAGACTGAAATCAGATTAAGGCGTTTCCAGGACGAAGAAAGAAGTATTTCTAATTTTCAACTGTACGAGAACATACGGAAACGACGCGAGGCGTTCCCAGGACGAAGACGATCAACGATAGGCGTTTCCAGGACGAAGATGGTCATCTAGAGGCGTTTCCAGGACGAAGTTTGAAACAACGAAAGGCGTTCCCAGGACGAAGATGGTCATCTAGAGGCGTTTCCAGGACGAAGTTTGAAACAACGAAAGGCGTTCCCAGGACGAAGACGACTCTTTAATACTAGGCGTTCCCAGGACGAAGGTACAAGACAGCGAATGGGCGTGCCAAGGATGAAGACGCAGAAGATTCATTGCTGAGATCCTGGCTGAAAGAAGGCAAACCTAGTAACGCATAGTTCGTTACCACGGAACTATAATAACAGGTCGGTTATATAATGATGAATGAATGTCACCACATTTACTAGCTTGCAAAACTGACAATCGGGAATAATTAATATCACTTGAAATCCCTTACTAAATCTTTTCACACTACCAGATTGTTAAAGTTAGAGACAACTTGAGTTAAAATTCACAAAATCGTTGTATACAAGCTAATCCAAGGTTTTACGAATTTTTCCACGACATACCCAACTCTACCCCTGAATAGTCCGGACAATAATAAAATATATTTTAATTAATGGTGTGTATTACAAATTAATTAAAATAGAAGTAATTGTAATGGTTATACATTATTACAACTTCGTAGAAGTTGTTGGCGCCCACAAATTAAACTAAATGATTCGTTCTTTTGTTCTTATCATATAAATACACCAGAACGAGTCTAAGTACTTTCGAGTCTTATCAAATTAAATATATTTATTATAAATAATAAAGAATTTGATAGCTAAGGCCCGTTTAGATTGGCTACCACAACGTGGGACCATAAATCAAAGGATTAGCACAAAGTATATAGACTACAACAAACTGAATATTTTAACTCAAGTTTAGAGATCCCACATACATGATGTCAGAAGAAAACAGGAACACTTATTTCTTGAGGGGAAATAATTCAAGGGCTACATCAGAAACAGATCTATCTGAAAACACAGATCAAATTGAAATAGACAGTAACATCAGACAGGGCGACGTACCAACACCGCAAATAGGCGAAGTAGATACGAGAATAAGGGAAACTAACATGTCAGGAATGGAACAAATATTTAGGTTCATGCGCGAAGCGGAGGAGAAACGAGAACAAAAAGAACGCGAAGCGGAGGAGAAACGTAGACAGGAAATGCGCGAAGCGGAGGAGAAACGAGAACAAAAAGAGCGCAAAGCGGAGGAGAAACAGGAACAAAAAGAACGCGAAGCGGAAGAGAAACGTAAACAGGAAAATCAGGAACTATTAGAAAATATTAGGCAAATGAATACAGCCATGAATAGAATGTTAACGGACACAGAAAGGAAATTTTCTATAGTATGTGATAGGTTAGAAGGAATAGAAGGAGATATATCTAAAGTAGAAGAGAAAGTAGATGAAAAATTGAAAGAATGTGAAAGTAAATGTCAAAATATCGCGGTCAATATTGTCGAGGAAAAGTTAGACATGACCAACAGAAGGAATGAAGTGAGATTTGAGGGAGTAGAAGGAAGAATCGGTGAAAAAGAAAAAGAAATGCAGTTGCGAAATACAGTCAGTAATCATAGAGAAGTAGATGTAGTACATTCACAGACTACAATACCGGAAACTATTAATTTAACTAATTCCGCAGGAATTATTCGAGGTTCGGATACGAATAATAGCATCATGCAAACAGCTATAACAGATCCGATATTAGCTTTACATCATCCAGCTAAGAAATGGTTAGACAGCATACCAACTTATTCCGGAATTAGCACTGAAAATCCTATGCGATTTTTGAGAGCATTCGAGGAATATTGCAAAACTTTCGCACTACACGAAGCAGATAAGTTGAAATGTGTGAGTCATTGTTTAAAGAACACAGCTTTCTTTTGGTGGGAAATGTTACAAGATACTGTTACTGAGTAAGAAACATTTAGAAAACTATTCACACAACAATTTTGGAATACTAGGGTTCAGAGTAATCTAAGGATCCAGTTACATGCCGAAAAATTCGACAAGAAAAATAAAAGTTTAGAAGCTCATGTTAGTGAAATGTACGAATGAACCAGGTATTTAGATTGTAGAATGGAGGATGCGGAGTTCGTTGCACTAATATAATCGCAACTACCTATTAAATATCAATTACAGTTTGCGGGTAGAGAATTTTCAAATATTGTCGAATTCAAGGAACAGTTATTAGTGTATGACAAACTAGAAAAGTTGGAGAGAACGACGACGAACAGGGAAACATACGAACGTAGAGAACCGAATAAAAGTCGTAACAATAGTAAACCGAATGTACCTCTGTATTCTAATTGGCACCAAAGAAAATTGGAAAATACAGGAGAACAGAGACCACCGCGAGTTAACACATTGGGATTCGATAATTATAAACGAAACTGGTATGACAGAAACCAATACAATAGGAGGAATTTTTGGCAATATGGTAACCAGAATTATAATAGAAACAATTATCATGATTCAGATAGGAGATATAATTTTTCAAGACCACAAATGAAGGGAAATTGGAGAAGGAATGACGACAATTGTAAAAACACACAGAACGCTGGAGGGGCGGTAACACAGATGACACAAAATGCGAATACAGTAGAAAATACGTCACAGGAACAGACAAATACTAGATTTCCGACACAAGTAAACAAACCAAGGGACCAAGTCGTATGCAATTTAGTTAAAACACCAGAATGGAGACCAAACACCAAACTTACGTTTGAAAATTCAACACATCCGAACGGACAAGGAGGAAGTAATGTAATGAGTTTTAACAACCGTGAGTTTAATTCAAACGCGATATGGCATTCGCCAGAGGCTAACCAAAATGCGCAACAGTTAAACTAAGTAGGGTTAGAGAGGATAGACTCCGAACATCTAACCCAAAACCAGAGAATGGAGTCGAAAATAACTATAGCGGAAAAACGTTGAATATGTCTATGAGAAGCAATACGAAACAATTACACACTATAATTTTAAATAACAATGACAGGGAATTTTTAAGCGACGAAACAAATGAAGAAACCGCGATTAACGACAAAGAAGCTTTATGTCCTGAAATAACTTTAATGATAAACGGAGTAAAAGTACCAGTATTGTTAGACAGTGGGGCTGAAATTTCTTGTATCAGTTCTGACTGCGTCGAGATGATTGAAAGTTCAGGAGTAAAATTACCTATTCTGCCTGTACCGAACTTAAAGATCATAGGTGTGACGACTAAATTTAGCCCAATCATCAACAAACAGACATTATTAGAAGTAAATGGACTTGGAACAATTAAGTTAGTACCAGTACTAATTGTGAAAGGATTGGCGAAACCCATTATTCTAGGTACTGATTTTCTAACTAAATTCAAAGTTATATTAGATTTTGGAGGATGGCTCGTGACTACTAAAGACGACGGATCGTCATCAACCACTGCGGTAAATTGGCAATTTACTGATCATTGTTTAGGCACATTAAAGAAGGAAAGAATGGAAGCACAAATATGTTGTATTACCACTAAGGAGTTAATAGCTTCAGAAACAGATTTGAAGAATGCTACATTAGGTATTGCATTAGCTTGACGAAAAATTAATAAGATGTTTATTTGAAGTATTATTATTACATAGGGAAACTTTTTCCGACAAACCTGGATTAAATAAATTATATCAAGCTAAAATTGAAATTAAGGAGGGAGAGCCTTTTCACAAGAAATCATATCCCATTCCGGCCAAATACTTAGACGAAGCTGAGAAGTACTTACAGTTAATGTTAGATTGGAAAGTCATAAAAAGAGCAGCTAGCCCTTACGCAAACCCAATCATTTGCGTTAGAAAGAAGGACGGAACTGTTAGATTATGTTTAGACGCTAGAGAAGTCAATAAAATTACGTTACGAGATCGAGAGAGTCCACACACTACGAGTGATATACTACGATTATATCAAGGCGTAAAATTTCTTACTACCTTAGATTTATCTGCGGGTTACTGGCAAATTCCACTTCAAGAAAATTCTCAAAAGTATACTTCTTTTCTATTCAAGAACTACCAATATGTTTTTCAAGTGATGCCATTCGGACTTTGTAATGTTGTTGCAGAATTCACACGATGTTTAGATGAAACATTAGGCCCAGCATGTAAAAGCTTCGCAAGAGCCTATGTAGACGATATACTGATTACATCTACCAGTTTTGAAGAACACCTGGAACACATCCATTTAGTTTTGTCTCGCTTGGAGGAAGCAGGCATGACTGTTAAACTTTCTAAGTCCGTGTTTTGTAAACAGGAGTTACCATTCTTAGGTCATATACTTACTCCAGTTGGTATTAAAACATCGTCAGATAAGCTACACGCCATAACAAATTTTCCTGTTCCGAAAAATGTAAATCAACTAAGAACGTTCCTAGGAGTTATCGGATTCTATCGAAACTATGATAACCGAATCGCACAGGTGGCGTTACCACTATTTAGCTTGTTGAAGAAGGATAGAGCTTGGAAATGGGAAACAACCGAACAGACAGCATTCGAAGATTTGAAATCCATTTTTCTTAAAGAAAAGGTTATCTACCATCCGGTACAAGGAAGAGAATTTTTATTATATACAGACGCTTCTGATTATGCTTTGGGTACTAAATTAGCACAATTGGACGAAACCGGAGTAGAAAAGACGGTAGCTATGGCCAGTAGAACGTTAAACAGCGCTGAAAAGAAACAACACTGTCACCGAAAAGGAGACTTTAGCCATCATTTGGTCTTTACAAAAATTTCGAGATTTACTCTCAGGCGAACGAATTAAATTATTAACCGATCACCAAGCACTGACATGTTTGAAAACTGGAAAAATTTTTGGCAGTCGATTAACTCGATGGAGTTTACTCATGCAAGAATTCGACATAAACATCCAACATATTAAGGGTAAGGAAAATTTGGTTGCTGATTACCTTAGCAGAATACCAGATTTCTCTTCCGATGTACCGTCACACGAGAATCGCACAAAGGAATATATAGTAGCGAATATGCTAGCGGATAAATTTA
Source organism: Bacillus rossius redtenbacheri (assembly GCF_032445375.1). Lineage (NCBI taxonomy): Eukaryota > Metazoa > Arthropoda > Insecta > Phasmatodea > Bacillidae > Bacillus > Bacillus rossius. Next base: position 2,810,466 of record NC_086335.1, read on the forward strand.
AACAAAATAAATTGCTCACAAACATTGTCAGAAATTTAGCAACATTACAAGTTGAAGATGATTTTTGTAAACGATTAACAAGTAAGCTACGAGATACTGAAATAATGCACAAAATACATTTGAAATATTGTATTTCGGAGGACGGTATTCTATTTTATAAAAATCACAACAAAAAGAAATTTGAAGACGAATGGAAACCCGTTATGCCTAAGCAAGTCATATTACCATTAATTCGAGAAACTCATGAAATTTGGCGACACATCGGATCAAAGAAATTAACCGAGTCACTGAGTAGACAAATATTTTGGCCAAACTTGCAGAAAACTGTCGCCAAGGTCACATCTTCCTGTGATCTATGTCAGAGAACCAAGTGTTCACAAAAGACAATGGTAGGCGAATTACAATCTATCATTCCCGAAGCACCATTGAAATTAGTGTCCGTAGATTTGTTTGGACCACTACCGAGCTCGGCAGCCAAAGTAACATACATTTTTGTCATGATGGATATATTTTCAAAATATACGAAGTTATACCCAATCGTTCACGCCACCGGTAAAATTGTATATTCAAAAGTCAAACAATTCATTAATGAAATCGGACAACCGAGAGCCGTTTTGTCAGATCGAGGAACACAATTTACAGGAAAAATTTGGCAGGGAGGATTGAGGAAATTAAATATTATCCCTACCACATCTTCCATAAGACATCCTCAAGGAAACCCAGTAGAGCGCGTAATGAGAACATTAGGAAACATGCTGAGGTCGTTTTGCCATGAATCACATATTGGTTGGAGGAATAAAATTCCTTTCATTGAATGCGTGATCAACCATACAGTGCATAGTTCATCAGGTTTAACACTACATGAAACACTTACTGGACAGAGATCTACTCTAATTCCTGAAGTAATATTGTCTAAACCTACTGCAGTACCAACTAGTAACGAGGAAAAAGATCTGGAAGGAATATTGAAAGAAATTCAAGACATGGTAAAATCTCGTTTAATAGCTGCCGCCGACGCGCGCAGAAGAAGACTAAAACCTGCAAATAAAATTAATTTATCTTGCGGCGATTAAGTACTAAAGAGAACTAATTACAGTAGTCAATTTTGGGAATTAGTTACAAAGAAACTTTTCTTATTATATGAAGGTCCTTATCGCATAACTAAGGTTATAAGAGAAAATTGTTATGAATTAGCAGATATTGACACAGGGAAAATCATAGGTCATTACAATATAAACCAATTACAGATTTATAAAGACCCTAATATGATAGAGAATTAAATTTTCAGCCTTATTGAGAAAAAAAATACCATTAATTAAAGTTTGGAGGGGCAAAGTAATCGTTTATTTGAAAGTTTGTCTTATTTACACACACACTAATGATATGAAGGTATAATATTTGTATAAAGTGAAAGGTTAATGGAGTTACTAAGTAAGAAACCAAACAAAATTATGATACAATTGTTTAACTATGTTTAAAATAGAAAACATGTACCTATTAAATGAAGAATTGTTTTGTTGTTTTATTATTTGAGTGTGAATTGTATGTAATTCCTGTAAATATGTAACGATGATATGTGTTCAAGTGTAATTTTGTCCATAGTGTATTATTGTTATAGTGTCACCATACACAATGTAGACATTCTTCGGAGGGGCATTCTATAAAGGTTGAACTTGTTAATTTCACATAACAAGATGGATGAACAAAATTAATGTAGCATATTTATAATTTCACTTCACTACACATTTTATTTCTCTATGAACCATAAAATCAGTAATTTGTATTTATATCTTTGAAGGTAAAACTTCCTTGCTCAAGTAATGATATTTGTTTAACGAATAAGAATAGTTTTTTTTCACAGTTCATATGTAATATTATATGACGAATATTTGTAAAACAATCTGGTATTGGTGGAAAAGATTTAACAAAAATTATTGCTAGCTAATAAAAGTTTTGTTTGGAAGGAATAGAGAAAACGAAAGGGAATTGATATAGGAACTTCGAATAAGAAAGACATGACATTTTTATGACTGCAGAAATTGAACTTATAACTGGTGAAATATCTTGAAGAATTATAAGAAATGATAGTAAATAGTAATAATATTAATGATTTGAAGAGAGTTAGGGAAATAAAGAAGAATTATTATTTATAAGAAGATTTGAGTACTACAAGTCGATACCAGGAAGAAGACTACGAGTATAAACTACGAAGACTGAAATCAGATTAAAGCGTTTCCAGGACGAAGAAAGAAGTATTTCTAATTTTCAACTGTACGAGAACATACGGAAACGATGCGAGGCGTTCCCAGGACGAAGACGATCAACGATAGGCGTTCCCAGGACGAAGATGGTCATCTAGAGGCGTTTCCAGGACGAAGTTTGAAACAACGAAAGGCGTTCCCAGGACGAAGACGACTCTTTAATACTAGGCGTTCCCAGGACGAAGGTACAAGACAGCGAATGGGCGTGCCAAGGATGAAGACGCAGAAGATTCATTGCTGAGATCCTGGCTGAAAGAAGGCAAACCTAGTAACGCATAGTTCGTTACCACGGAACTATAATAACAGGTCGGTTATATAATGATGAATGAATGTCACCACATTTACTAGCTTGCAAAACTGACAATCGGGAATAATTAATATCACTTGAAATCCCTTACTAAATCTTTTCACACTACCAGATTGTTAAAGTTAGAGACAACTTGAGTTAAAATTCACAAAATCGTTGTATACAAGCTAATCCAAGGTTTTACGAATTTTTCCACGACATACCCAACTCTACCCCTGAATAGTCCGGACAATAATAAAATATATTTTAATTAATGGTGTGTATTACAAATTAATTAAAATAGAAGTAATTGTAATGGTTATTCATTATTACAACTTCGTAGAAGTTGTTGGCGCCCACAAATTAAACTAAATGATTCGTTCTTTTGTTCTTATCATATAAATACACCAGAACGAGTCTAAGTACTTTCGAGTCTTATCAAATTAAATATATTTATTATAAATAATAAAGAATTTGATAGCTAAGGCCCGTTTAGATTGGCTACCACAACGTGGGACCATAAATCAAAGGATTAGCACGAAGTATATAGACTACAACAAACTGAATATTTTAACTCAAGTTTAGAGATCCCACATACATGATGTCAGAAGAAAACAGGAACACTTATTTCTTGAGGGGAAATAATTCAAGGGCTACATCAGAAACAGATCTATCTGAAAACACAGATCAAATTGAAATATCCAGTAACATCAGACAGGGCGACGTACCAACACCGCAAATAGGCGAAGTAGATACGAGAATAAGGGAAACTAACATGTCAGGAATGGAACAAATATTTAGGTTCATGCGCGAAGCGGAGGAGAAACGAGAACAAAAAGAACGCGAAGCGGAGGAGAAACGTAGACAGGAAATGCGCGAAGCGGAGGAGAAACGAGAACAAAAAGGGCGCGAAGCAGAGGAGAAACAGGAACAAAAAGAACGCGAAGCGGAAGAGAAACGTAAACAGGAAAATCAGGAACTATTAGAAAATATTAGGCAAATGAATACAGCCATGAATAGAATGTTAACGGACACAGAAAGGAAATTTTCTATAGTAAGTGATAGGTTAGAAGGAATAGAAGGAGATATATCTAAAGTAGAAGAGAAAGTAGATGAAAAATTGAAAGAATGTGAAAGTAAATGTCAAAATATCGCGGTCAATATTGTCGAGGAAAAGTTAGACATGACCAACAGAAGGAATGAAGTGAGATTTGAGGGAGTAGAAGGAAGAATCGGTGAAATAGAAAAAGAAATGCAGTTGCGAAATACAGTCAGAAATCATAGGGAAGTAGATGTAGTACATTCACAGACTACAATACCGGAAACTATTAATTTAACTAATTCCGCAGGAATTATTCGAGGTTCGGATACAAATAATAGCATCATGCAAACAGCTATAACAGATCCGATATTAGCTTTACATCATCCAGCTAAGAAATGGTTAGACAGCATACCAACTTATTCCGGAATTAGCACTGAAAATCCTATGCGATTTTTGAGAGCATTCGAGGAATATTGCAAAACTTTCGCACTACACGAAGCAGATAAGTTGAAATGTGTGAGTCATTGTTTAAAGAACACAGCTTTCTTTTGGTGGGAAATGTTACAAGATACTGTTACTGAGTATGAAACATTTAGAAAACTATTCACACAACAATTTTGGAATACTAGGGTTCAGAGTAATCTAAGGATCCAGTTACATGCCGAAAAATTCGACAAGAAAAATAAAAGTTTAGAAGCACATGTTAGTGAAATGTACGAATGAACCAGGTATTTAGATTGTAGAATGGAGGATGCGGAGTTCGTTGCACTAATATAATCGCAACTACCTATTAAATATCAATTACAGTTTGCGGGTAGACAATTTTCAAATATTGTCGAATTCAAGGAACAGTTATTAGTGTATGACAAACTCGAAAAGTTGGAGAGAACGACGACGAACAGGGAAACATACGAACGTAGAGAACCGAATAAAAACCGTAACAATAGTAAACCGAATGTACCTCTGTATTCTAATTGGCACCAAAGAAAATTGGAAAATACAGGAGAACAGAGACCACCGCGAGTTAACACATTGGGATTCGATAATTATAAACGAAACTGGTATGACAGAAACCAATACAATAGGAGGAATTTTTGGCAATATGGTAACCAGAATTATAATAGAAACAATTATCATGATTCAGATAGGAGATATAATTTTTCAAGACCACAAATGAAGGGAAATTGGAGAAGGAATGACGACTATTGTAAAAACACACAGAACGCTGGAGGGGCGGTAACACAGATGACACAAAATGCGAATACAGTAGAAAATACGTCACAGGAACAGACAAATACTAGATTTCCGACACAAGTAAACAAACCAAGGGACCAAGTCGTATGCAATTTAGTTAAAACACCAGAATGGAGACCAAACACCAAACTTACGTTTGAAAATTCAACACATCCGAACGGACAAGGAGGAAGTAATGTAATGAGTTTTAACAACCGTGAGTTTAATTCAAACGCGATATGGCATTCGCCAGAGGCTAACCAAAATGCGCAACAGTTAAACTAAGTAGGGTTAGAGAGGATAGACTCCGAACGTCTAACCCAAAACCAGAGAATGGAGTCGAAAATAACTATAGCGGAAAAACGTTGAATATGTCTATGAGAAGCAATACGAAACAATTACACACTATAATTTTAAATAACAATGACAGGGAATTTTTAAGCGACGAAACAAATGAAGAAACCGCGATTAACGACAAAGAAGCTTTATGTCCTGAAATAACTTTAATGATAAACGGAGTAAAAGTACCAGTATTGTTAGACAGTGGGGCTGAAATTTCTTGTATCAGTTCTGACTGCGTCGAGATGATTGAAAGTTCAGGAGTAAAATTACCTATTCTGCCTGTACCGAACTTAAAGATCATAGGTGTGACGACTAAATTTAGCCCAATCATCAACAAACAGACATTATTAGAAGTAAATGGACTTGGAACAACTAAGTTAGTACCAGTACTAATTGCGAAAGGATTGGCGAAACCCATTATTCTAGGTACTGATTTTCTAACTAAATTCAAAATTATATTAGATTTTGGAGGATGGCTCGTGACTACTAAAGACGACGGATCGTCATCAACCACTGCGGTAAATTGGCAATTTACTGATCATTGTTTAGGCACATTAAAGAAGGAAAGAATGGAAGCACAAATATGTTGTATTACCACTAAGGAGTTAATAGCTTCAGAAACAGATTTGAAGAATGCTACATTAGGTATTGCATTAGATGACGAAAAATTAAAAAGACGTTTATTTGAAGTATTATTATTACATAGGGAAACTTTTTCCGACAAACCTGGATTAAATAAATTATATCAAGCTAAAATTGAAATTAAGGAGGGAGAGCCTTTTCACAAGAAATCATATCCCATTCCGGCCAAATACTTAGACGAAGCTGAGAAGTACTTACAGTTAATGTTAGATTGGAAAGTCATAAAAAGAGCAGCTAGCCCTTACGCAAACCCAATCATTTGCGTTAGAAAGAAGGACGGAACTGTTAGATTATGTTTAGAGGCTAGAGAAGTCAATAAAATTATGTTACGAGATCGAGAGAGTCCACACACTACGAGTGATATACTACGATTATATCAAGGCGTAAAATTTCTTACTACCTTAGATTTATCTGCGGGTTACTGGCAAATTCCACTTCAAGAAAATTCTCAAAAGTATACTTCTTTTCTATTCAAGAACTACCAATATGTTTTTCAAGTGATGCCATTCGGACTTTGTAATGTTGTTGCAGAATTCACACGATGTTTAGATGAAACATTAGGCCCAGCATGTAAAAGCTTCGCAAGAGCCTATGTAGACGATATACTGATTACATCTACCAGTTTTGAAGAACACCTGGAACACATCCATTTAGTTTTGTCTCGCTTGGAGGAAGCAGGCATGACTGTTAAACTTTCTAAGTCCGTGTTTTGTAAACAGGAGTTACCATTCTTAGGTCATATACTTACTCCAGTTGGTATTAAAACATCGTCAGATAAGCTACACGCCATAACAAAGTTTCCTGTTCCGAAAAATGTAAATCAACTAAGAACGTTCCTAGGAGTTATCGGATTCTATCGAAACTATGATAACCGAATCGCACAGGTGGCGTTACCACTATTTAGCTTGTTGAAGAAGGATAGAGCTTGGAAATGGGAAACAACCGGACAGACAGCATTCGAAGATTTGAAATCCATTTTTCTTAAAGAAAAGGTTATCTACCATCCGGTACAAGGAAGAGAATTTTTATTATATACAGACGCTTCTGATTATGCTTTGGGTACTAAATTAGCACAATTGGACGAAACCGGAGTAGAAAAGACGGTAGCTATGGCCAGTAGAACGTTAAACAGCGCTGAAAGGAACTACACTGTCACCGAAAAGGAGACTTTAGCCATCATTTGGTCTTTACAAAAATTTCGAGATTTACTCTCAGGCGAACGAATTAAATTATTAACCGATCACCAAGCACTGACATGTTTGAAAACTGGAAAAAATTTTGGCAGTCGATTAACTCGATGGAGTTTACTCATGCAAGAATTCGACATAAACATCCAACATATTAAGGGTAAGGAAAATTTGGTTGCTGATTACCTTAGCAGAATACCAGATTTCTCTTCCGATGTACCGTCACACGAGAATCGCACAAAGGAATATATAGTAGCGAATATGCTAGCGGATAAATTTAAACAAAATAAATTGCTCACAAACATTGTCAGAAATTTAGCAACATTACAAGTTGAAGATGATTTTTGTAAACGATTAACAAGTAAGCTACGAGATACTGAAATAACGCACAAAATACATTTGAAATATTGTATTTCGGAGGACGGTATTCTATTTTATAAAAATCACAACAAAAAGAAATTTGAAGACGAATGGAAACCCGTTATGCCTAAGCAAGTCATATTACCATTAATTCGAGAAACTCATGAAATTTGGGGACACATCGGATCAAAGAAATTAACCGAGTCACTGAGTAGACAAATATTTTGGCCAAACTTGCAGAAAACTGTCGCCAAGGTCACATCTTCCTGTGATCTATGTCAGAGAACCAAGTGTTCACAAAAGACAATGGTAGGCGAATTACAATCTATCATTCCCGAAGCACCATTGAAATTAGTGTCCGTAGATTTGTTTGGACCACTACCGAGCTCGGCAGCCAAAGTAACATACATTTTTGTCATGATGGATATATTTTCAAAATATACGAAGTTATACCCAATCGTTCACGCCACCGGTAAAATTGTATATTCAAAAGTCAAACAATTCATTAATGAAATCGGACAACCGAGAGCCGTTTTGTCAGATCGAGGAACACAATTTACAGGAAAAATTTGGCAGGGAGGATTGAGGAAATTAAATATTATCCCTACCACATCTTCCATAAGACATCCTCAAGGAAACCCAGTAGAGCGCATAATGAGAACATTAGGAAACATGCTGAGGTCGTTTTGCCATGAATCACATATTGGTTGGAGGAATAAAATTCCTTTCATTGAATGCGTGATCAACCATACAGTGCATAGTTCATCAGGTTTAACACCACATGAAATACTTACTGGACAGAGATCTACTCTAATTCCTGAAGTAATATTGTCTAAACCTACTGCAGTACCAACTAGTAACGAGGAAAAAGATCTGGAAGGAATATTGAAAGAAATTCAAGACATGGTAAAATCTCGTTTAATAGCTGCCGCCGACGCGCGCAGAAGAAGACTAAAACCTGCAAATAAAATTAATTTATCTTGCGGCGATTTAGTACTAAAGAGAACTAATTACAGTAGTCAATTTTGGGAATTAGTTACAAAGAAACTTTTCTTATTATATGAAGGTCCTTATCGCATAACTAAGGTTATAAGAGAAAATTGTTATGAATTAGCAGATATTGACACAGGGAAAATCATAGGTCATTACAATATAAACCAATTACGAATTTATAAAGACCCTAATATGATAGAGAATTAAATTTTCAGCCTTATTGAGAAAAAAAAATACCATTAATTAAAGTTTGGAGGGGCAAAGTAATCGTTTATTTGAAAGTTTGTCTTATTTACACACACACTAATGATATGAAGGTATAATTTTTGTATAAAGTGAAAGGTTAATGGAGTTTCTAAGTAAGAAACCAAACAAAATTATGATACAATTGTTTAACTATGTTTAAAATAGAAAACATGTACCTATTAAATGAAGAATTGTTTTGTTGTTTTATTATTTGAGTGTGAATTGTATGTAATTCCTGTAAATATGTAACGATGATATGTGTTCAAGTGTAATTTTGTCCATAGTGTATTATTGTTATAGTGTCACCATACACAATGTAGACATTCTTCGGAGGGGCATTCTATAAAGGTTGAACTTGTAATTTCACATAACAAGATGGATGAACAAAATTAATGTAGCATATTTATAATTTCACTTCACTACACATTTTATTTCTCTATGAACCATTAAATCAGTAATTTGTATTTATATCTTTGAAGGTAAAACTTCCTTGCTCAAGTAATGATATTTGTTTAACGAATAAGAATAGTTTTTTTTCACAGTTCATATGTAATATTATATGACGAATATTTGTAAAACAATCTGGTATTGGTGGAAAAGATTTAACAAAAATTATTGCTAGCTAATAAAAGTTTTGTTTGGAAGGAATAGAGAAAACGAAAGGGAATTGATATAGGAACTTCGAATAGGAAAGACATGACATTTTTATGACTGCAGAAATTGAACTTATAACTGGTGAAATATCTTGAAGAATTATAAGAAATGATAGTAAATAGTAATAATATTAATGATTTGAAGAGAGTTAGGGAAATAAAGAAGAATTATTATTTATAAGAAGATTTGAGTACTACAAGTCGATACCAGGAAGAAGACTACGAGTATAAACTACGAAGACTGAAATCAGATTAAGGCGTTTCCAGGACGAAGAAAGAAGTATTTCTAATTTTCAACTGTACGAGAACATACGGAAACGATGCGAGGCGTTCCCAGGACGAAGATGGTCATCTAGAGGCGTTTCCAGGACGAAGTTTGAAACAACGAAAGGCGTTCCCAGGACGAAGATGGTCATCTAGAGGCGTTTCCAGGACGAAGTTTGAAACAACGAAAGGCGTTCCCAGGACGAAGACGACTCTTTAATACTAGGCGTTCCCAGGACGAAGGTACAAGACAGCGAATGGGCGTGCCAAGGATGAAGACGCAGAAGATTCATTGCTGAGATCCTGGCTGAAAGAAGGCAAACCTAGTAACGCATAGTTCGTTACCACGGAACTATAATAACAGGTCGGTTATATAATGATGAATGAATGTCACCACATTTACTAGCTTGCAAAACTGACAATCGGGAATAATTAATATCACTTGAAATCCCTTACTAAATCTTTTCACACTACCAGATTGTTAAAGTTAGAGACAACTTGAGTTAAAATTCACAAAATCGTTGTATACAAGCTAATCCAAGGTTTTACGAATTTTTCCACGACATACCCAACTCTACCCCTGAATAGTCCGGACAATAATAAAATATATTTTAATTAATGGTGTGTATTACAAATTAATTAAAATAGAAGTAATTGTAATGGTTATTCATTATTACAACTTCGTAGAAGTTGTTGGCGCCCACAAATTAAACTAAATGATTCGTTCTTTTGTTCTTATCATATAAATACACCAGAACGAGTCTTAGTACTTTCGAGTCTTATCAAATTAAATATATTTATTATAAATAATAAAGAATTTGATAGCTAAGGCCCGTTTAGATTGGCTACCACAACGTGGGACCATAAATCAAAGGATTAGCACGAAGTATATAGACTACAACAAACTGAATATTTTAACTCAAGTTTAGAGATCCCACATACATGATGTCAGAAGAAAACAGGAACACTTATTTCTTGAGGGGAAATAATTCAAGGGCTCCATCAGAAACAGATCTATCTGAAAACACAGATCAAATTGAAATAGACAGTAACATCAGACAGGGCGACGTACCAACACCGCAAATAGGCGAAGTAGATACGAGAATAAGGGAAACTAACATGTCAGGAATGGAACAAATATTTAGGTTCATGCGCGAAGCGGAGGAGAAACGAGAACAAAAAGAACGCGAAGCGGAGGAGAAACGTAGACAGGAAATGCGCGAAGCGGAGGAGATACGAGAACAAAAAGAGCGCGAAGCGGAGGAGAAACGGGAACAAAAAGAACGCGAAGCGGAAGAGAAACGTAAACAGGAAAATCAGGAACTATTAGAAAATATTAGGCATATGAATACAGCCATGAATAGAATGTTAACGGACACAGAAAGGAAATTTTCTATAGTATGTGATAGGTTAGAAGGAATAGAAGGAGATATATCTAAAGTAGAAGAGAAAGTAGATGAAAAATTGAAAGAATGTGAAAGTAAATGTCAAAATATCGCGGTCAATATTGTCGAGGAAAAGTTAGACATGACCAACAGAAGGAATGAAGTGAGATTTGAGGGAGTAGAAGGAAGAATCGGTGAAATAGAAAAAGAAATGCAGTTGCGAAATACAGTCAGTAATCATAGAGAAGTAGATGTAGTACATTCACAGACTACAATACCGGAAACTATTAATTTAACTAATTCCGCAGGAATTATTCGAGGTTCGGATACGAATAATAGCATCATGCAAACAGCTATAACAGATCCGATATTAGCTTTACATCATCCAGCTAAGAAATGGTTAGACAGCATACCAACTTATTCCGGAATTAGCACTGAAAATCCTATGCGATTTTTGAGAGCATTCGAGGAATATTGCAAAACTTTCGCACTACACGAAGCAGATAAGTTGAAATGTGTGAGTCATTGTTTAAAGAACACAGCTTTCTTTTGGTGGGAAATGTTACAAGATACTGTTACTGAGTATGAAACATTTAGAAAACTATTCACACAACAATTTTGGAATACTAGGGTTCAGAGTAATCTAAGGATCCAGTTACATGCCGAAAAATTCGACAAGAAAAATAAAAGTTTAGAAGCACATGTTAGTGAAATGTACGAATGAACCAGGTATTTAGATTGTAGAATGGAGGATGCGGAGTTCGTTGCACTAATATAATCGCAACTACCTATTAAATATCAATTACAGTTTGCGGGTAGACAATTTTCAAATATTGTCGAATTCAAGGAACAGGTATTAGTGTATGACAAACTCGAAAAGTTGGAGAGAACGACGACGAACAGGGAAACATACGAACGTAGAGAACCGAATAAAAATCGTAACAATAGTAAACCGAATGTACCTCTGTATTCTAATTGGCACCAAAGAAAATTGGAAAATACAGGAGAACAGAGACCACCGCGAGTTAACACATTGGGATTCGATAATTATAAACGAAACTGGTATGACAGAAACCAATACAATAGGAGGAATTTTTGGCAATATGGTAACCAGAATTATAATAGAAACAATTATCATGATTCAGATAGGAGATATAATTTTTCAAGACCACAAATGAAGGGAAATTGGAGAAGGAATGACGACTATTGTAAAAACACACAGAACGCTGGAGGGGCGGTAACACAGATAACACAAAATGCGAATACAGTAGAAAATACGTCACAGGAACAGACAAATACTAGATTTCCGACACAAGTAAACAAACCAAGGGACCAAGTCGTATGCAATTTAGTTAAAACACCAGAATGGAGACCAAACACCAAACTTACGTTTGAAAATTCAACACATCCGAACGGACAAGGAGGAAGTAATGTAATGAGTTTTAACAACCGTGAGTTTAATTCAAACGCGATATGGCATTCGCCAGAGGCTAACCAAAATGCGCAACAGTTAAACTAAGTAGGGTTAGAGAGGATAGACTCCGAACATCTAACCCAAAACCAGAGAATGGAGTCGAAAATAACTATAGCGGAAAAACGTTGAATATGTCTATGAGAAGCAATACGAAACAATTACACACTATAATTTTAAATAACAATGACAGGGAATTTTTAAGCGACGAAACAAATGAAGAAACCGCGATTAACGACAAAGAAGCTTTATGTCCTGAAATAACTTTAATGATAAACGGAGTAAAAGTACCAGTATTGTTAGACAGTGGGGCTGAAATTTCTTGTATCAGTTCTGACTGCGTCGAGATGATTGAAAGTTCAGGAGTAAAATTACCTATTCTGCCTGTACCGAACTTAAAGATCATAGGGTTGACGACTAAATTTAGCCCAATCATCAACAAACAGACATTATTAGAAGTAAATGGACTTGGAACAACTAAGTTAGTACCAGTACTAATTGTGAAAGGATTGGCGAAACCCATTATTCTAGGTACTGATTTTCTAACTAAATTCAAAATTATATTAGATTTTGGAGGATGGCTCGTGACTACTAAAGACGACGGATCGTCATCAACCACTGCGGTAAATTGGCAATTTACTGATCATTGTTTAGGCACATTAAAGAAGGAAAGAATGGAAGCACAAATATGTTGTATTACCACTAAGGAGTTAATAGCTTCAGAAACAGATTTGAAGAATGCTACATTAGGTATTGCATTAGATGACGAAAAATTAAAAAGACGTTTATTTGAAGTATTATTATTACATAGGGAAACTTTTTCCGACAAACCTGGATTAAATAAATTATATCAAGCTAAAATTGAAATTAAGGAGGGAGAGCCTTTTCACAAGAAATCATATCCCATTGCCGGCCAAATACTTAGACGAAGCTGAGAAGTACTTACAGTTAATGTTAGATTGGAAAGTCATAAAAAGAGCAGCTAGCCCTTATGCAAACCCAATCATTTGCGTTAGAAAGAAGGACGGAACTGTTAGATTATGTTTAGACGCTAGAGAAGTCAATAAAATTACGTTACGAGATCGAGAGAGTCCACACACTACGAGTGATATACTACGATTATATCAAGGCGTAAAATTTCTTACTACCTTAGATTTATCTGCGGGTTACTGGCAAATTCCACTTCAAGAAAATTCTCAAAAGTATACTTCTTTGCTATTCAAGAACTACCAATATGTTTTTCAAGGGATGCCATTCGGACTTTGTAATGTTGTTGCAGAATTCACACGACGTTTAGATGAAACATTAGGCCCAGCATGTAAAAGCTTCGCAAGAGCCTATGTAGACGATATACTGATTACATCTACCAGTTTTGAAGAACACCTGGAACACATCCATTTAGTTTTGTCTCGCTTGGAGGAAGCAGGCATGATTGTTAAACTTTCTAAGTCCGTGTTTTGTAAACAGGAGTTACCATTCTTAGGTCATATACTTACTCCAGTTGGTATTAAAACATCGTCAGATAAGCTACACGCCATAACAAATTTTCCTGTTCCGAAAAATGTAAATCAACTAAGAACGTTCCTAGGAGTTATCGGATTCTATCGAAACTATGATAACCGAATCGCACAGGTGGCGTTACCACTATTTAGCTTGTTGAAGAAGGATAGAGCTTGGAAATGGGAAACAACCGAACAGACAGCATTCGAAGATTTGAAATCCATTTTTCTTAAAGAAAAGGTTATCTACCATCCGGTACAAGGAAGAGAATTTTTATTATATACAGACACTTCTGATTATGCTTTGGGTACTAAATTAGCACAATTGGACGAAACCGGAGTAGAAAAGACGGTAGCTATGGCCAGTAGAACGTTAAACAGCGCTGAAAGGAACTACACTGTCACCGAAAAGGAGACTTTAGCCATCATTTGGTCTCTACAAAAATTTCGAGATTTACTCTCAGGCGAACGAATTAAATTATTAACCGATCACCAAGCACTGACATGTTTGAAAACTGGAAAAAATTTTGGCAGTCGATTAACTCGATGGAGTTTACTCATGCAAGAATTCGACATAAACATCCAACATATTAAGGGTAAGGAAAATTTGGTTGCTGATTACCTTAGCAGAATACCAGATTTCTCTTCCGATGTACCGTCACACGAGAATCGCACAAAGGAATATATAGTAGCGAATATGCTAGCGGATAAATTTAAACAAAATAAATTGCTCACAAACATTGTCAGAAATTTAGCAACATTACAAGTTGAAGATGATTTTTGTAAACGATTAACAAGTAAGCTACGAGATACTGAAATAACGCACAAAATACATTTGAAATATTGTATTTCGGAGGACGGTATTCTATTTTATAAAAATCACAACAAAAAGAAATTTGAAGACGAATGGAAACCCGTTATGCCTAAGCAAGTCATATTACCATTAATTCGAGAAACTCATGAAATTTGGGGACACATCGGATCAAAGAAATTAACCGAGTCACTGAGTAGACAAATATTTTGGCCAAACTTGCAGAAAACTGTCGCCAAGGTCACATCTTCCTGTGATCTATGTCAGAGAACCAAGTGTTCACAAAAGACAATGGTAGGCGAATTACAATCTATCATTCCCGAAGCACCATTGAAATTAGTGTCCGTAGATTTGTTTGGACCACTACCGAGCTCGGCAGCCAAAGTAACATACATTTTTGTCATGATGGATATATTTTCAAAATATACGAAGTTATACCCAATCGTTCACGCCACCGGTAAAATTGTATATTCAAAAGTCAAACAATTCATTAATGAAATCGGACAACCGAGAGCCGTTTTGTCAGATCGAGGAACACAATTTACAGGAAAAATTTGGCAGGGAGGATTGAGGAAATTAAATATTATCCCTACCACATCTTCCATAAGACATCCTCAAGGAAACCCAGTAGAGCGCATAATAAGAACATTAGGAAACATGCTGAGGTCGTTTTGCCATGAATCACATATTGGTTGGAGGAATAAAATTCCTTTCATTGAATGCGTGATCAACCATACAGTGCATAGTTCATCAGGTTTAACACCACATGAAATACTTACTGGACAGAGATCTACTCTAATTCCTGAAGTAATATTGTCTAAACCTACTGCAGTACCAACTAGTAACGAGGAAAAAGATCTGGAAGGAATATTGAAAGAAATTCAAGACATGGTAAAATCTCGTTTAATAGCTGCCGCCGACGCGCGCAGAAGAAGACTAAAACCTGCAAATAAAATTAATTTATCTTGCGGCGATTTAGTACTAAAGAGAACTAATTACAGTAGTCAATTTTGGGAATTAGTTACAAAGAAACTTTTCTTGTTATATGAAGGTCCTTATCGCATAACTAAGGTTATAAGAGAAAATTGTTATGAATTAGCAGATATTGACACAGGGAAAATCATAGGTCATTACAATATAAACCAATTACGAATTACCCTAATATGATAGAGAATTAAATTTTCAGCCTTATTGAGAAAAAAAAATACCATTAATTAAAGTTTGGAGGGGCAAAGTAATCGTTTATTTGAAAGTTTGTCTTATTTACACACACACTAATGATATGAAGGTATAATATTTGTATAAAGTGAAAGTTTAATGGAGTTACTAAGTAAGAAACCAAACAAAATTATGATACAATTGTTTAACTATGTTTAAAATAGAAAACATGTACCTATTAAATGAAGAATTGTTTTGTTGTTTTATTATTTGAGTGTGAATTGTATGTAATTCCTGTAAATATGTAACGATGATATGTGTTCAAGTGTAATTTTGTCCATAGTGTATTATTGTTATAGTGTCACCATACACAATGTAGACATTCTTCGGAGGGGCATTCTATAAATGTTGAACTTGTTAATTTCACATAACAAGATGGATGAACAAAATTAATGTAGCATATTTATAATTTCACTTCACTACACATTTTATTCCTCTATGAACCATAAAATCAGTAATTTGTATTTATATCTTTGAAGGTAAAACTTCCTTGCTCAAGTAATGATATTTGTTTAACGAATAAGAATAGTTTTTTTTCACAGTTCATATGTAATATTATATGACGAATATTTGTAAAACAATCTGGTATTGGTGGAAAAGATTTAACAAAAATTATTGCTAGCTAATAAAAGTTTTGTTTGGAAGGAATAGAGAAAACGAAAGGGAATTGATATAAGAACTTCGAATAGGAAAGACATGACATTTTTATGACTGCAAAATTTGAACTTATAACTGGTGAAATATCTTGAAGAATTATAAGAAATGATAGTAAATAGTAATAATATTAATGATTTGAAGAGAGTTAGGGAAATAAAGAAGAATTATTATTTATAAGAAGATTTGAGTACTACAAGTCGATACCAGGAAGAAGACTACGAGTATAAACTACGAAGACTGAAATCAGATTAAAGCGTTTCCAGGACGAAGAAAGAAGTATTTCTAATTTTCAACTGTACGAGAACATACGGAAACGACGCGAGGCGTTCCCAGGACGAAGACGATCAACGATAGGCGTTCCCAGGACGAAGATGGTCATCTAGAGGCGTTTCCAGGACGAAGTTTGAAACAACGAAAGGCGTTCCCAGGACGAAGATGGTCATCTAGAGGCGTTTCCAGGACGAAGTTTGAAACAACGAAAGGCGTTCCCAGGACGAACACGACTCTTTAATACTAGGCGTTCCCAGGACGAAGGTACAAGACAGCGAATGGGCGTGCCAAGGATGAAGACGCAGAAGATTCATTGCTGAGATCCTGGCTGAAAGAAGGCAAACCTAGTAACGCATAGTTCGTTACCACGGAACTATAATAACAGGTCGGTTATATAATGATGAATGAATGTCACCACATTTACTAGCTTGCAAAACTGACAATCGGGAATAATTAATATCACTTGAAATCCCTTACTAAATCTTTTCACACTACCAGATTGTTAAAGTTAGAGACAACTTGAGTTAAAATTCACAAATTCGTTGTATACAAGCTAATCCAAGGTTTTACGAATTTTTCCACGACATACCCAACTCTACCCCTGAATAGTCCGGACAATAATAAAATATATTTTAATTAATGGTGTGTATTACAAATTAATTAAAATAGAAGTAATTGTAATGGTTATTCATTATTACAACTTCGTAGAAGTTGTTGGCGCCCACAAATTAAACTAAATGATTCGTTCTTTTGTTCTTATCATATAAATACACCAGAACGAGTCTAAGTACTTTCGAGTCTTATCAAATTAAATATATTTATTATAAATAATAAAGAATTTGATAGCTAAGGCCCGTTTAGATTGGCTACCACAACGTGGGACCATAAATCAAAGGATTAGCACGAAGTATATAGACTACAACAAACTGAATATTTTAACTCAAGTTTAGAGATCCCACATACATGATGTCAGAAGAAAACAGGAACACTTATTTCTTGAGGGGAAATAATTCCAGGGCTACATCAGAAACAGATCTATCTGAAAACACAGATCAAATTGAAATAGACAGTAACATCAGACAGGGCGACGTACCAACACCGCAAATAGGCGAAGTAGATACGAGAATAAGGGAAACTAACATGTCAGGAATGGAACAAATATTTAGGTTCATGCGCGAAGCGGAGGAGAAACGAGAACAAAAAGAACGCGAAGCGGAGGAGAAACGTAGACAGGAAATGCGCGAAGCGGAGGAGAAACGAGAACAAAAAGAGCGCGAAGCGGAGGAGAAACGGGAACAAAAAGAACGCGAAGCGGAAGAGAAACGTAAACAGGAAAATCAGGAACTATTAGAAAATATTAGGCAAATGAATACAGCCATGAATAGAATGTTAACGGACACAGAAAGGAAATTTTCTATAGTATGTGATAGGTTAGAAGGAATAGAAGGAGATATATCTAAAGTAGAAGAGAAAGTAGATGAAAAATTGAAAGAATGTGAAAGTAAATGTCAAAATATCGCGGTCAATATTGTCGAGGAAAAGTTAGACATGACCAACAGAAGGAATGAAGTGAGATTTGAGGGAGTAGAAGGAAGAATCGGTGAAATAGAAAAAGAAATGCAGTTGCGAAATACAGTCAGAAATCATAGTGAAGTAGATGTAGTACATTCACAGACTACAATACCGGAAATTATTAATTTAACTAATTCCGCAGGAATTATTCGAGGTTCGGATACGAATAATAGCATCATGCAAACAGCTATAACAGATCCGATATTAGCTTTACATCATCCAGCTAAGAAATGGTTAGACAGCATACCAACTTATTCCGGAATTAGCACTGAAAATCCTATGCGATTTTTGAGAGCATTCGAGGAATATTGCAAAACTTTCGCACTACACGATGCAGATAAGTTGAAATGTGTGAGTCATTGTTAAAAGAACACAGCTTTCTTTTGGTGGGAAATGTTACAAGATACTGTTATTGAGTATGAAACATTTAGAAAACTATTCACACAACAATTTTGGAATACTAGGGTTCAGAGTAATCTAAGGATCCAGTTACATGCCGAAAAATTCGACAAGAAAAATAAAAGTTTAGAAGCACATGTTAGTGAAATGTACGAATGAACCAGGTATTTAGATTGTAGAATGGAGGATGCGGAGTTCGTTGCACTAATATAATCGCAACTACCTATTAAATATCAATTACAGTTTGCGGGTAGACAATTTTCAAATATTGTCGAATTCAAGGAACAGTTATTAGTGTATGACAAACTCGAAAAGTTGGAGAGAACGACGACGAACAGGGAAACATACGAACGTAGAGAACCGAATAAAAATCGTAACAATAGTAAACCGAATGTACCTCTGTATTCTAATTGGCACCAAAGAAAATTGGAAAATATAGGAGAACAGAGACCACCGCGAGTTAACACATTGGGATTCGATAATTATAAACGAAACTGGTATGACAGAAACCAATACAATAGGAGGAATTTTTGGCAATATGGTAACCAGAATTATAATAGAAACAATTATCATGATTCAGATAGGAGATATAATTTTTCAAGACCACAAATGAAGGGAAATTGGAGAAGGAATGACGACTATTGTAAAAACACACAGAACGCTGGAGGGGCGGTAACACAGATGACACAAAATGCGAATACAGTAGAAAATACGTCACAGGAACAGACAAATACTAGATTTCCGACACAAGTAAACAAACCAAGGGACCAAGTCGTATGCAATTTAGTTAAAACACCAGAATGGAGACCAAACACCAAACTTACGTTTGAAAATTCAACACATCCGAACGGACAAGGAGGAAGTAATGTAATGAGTTTTAACAACCGTGAGTTTAATTCAAACGCGATATGGCATTCGCCAGAGGCTAACCAAAATGCGCAACAGTTAAACTAAGTAGGGTTAGAGAGGATAGACTCCGAACGTCTAACCCAAAACCAGAGAATGGAGTCGAAAATAACTATAGCGGAAAAACTTTGAATATGTCTATGAGAAGCAATACGAAACAATTACACACTATAATTTTAAATAACAATGACAGGGAATTTTTTAAGCGACGAAACAAATGAAGAAACCGCGATTAACGACAAAGAAGCTTTATGTCCTGAAATAACTTTAATGATAAACGGAGTAAAAGTACCAGTATTGTTAGACAGTGGGGCTGAAATTTCTTGTATCAGTTCTGACTGCGTCGAGATGATTGAAAGTTCAGGAGTAAAATAACCTATTCTGCCTGTACCGAACTTAAAGATCATAGGTGTGACGACTAAATTTAGCTCAATCATCAACAAACAGACATTATTAGAAGTAAATGGACTTGGAACAACTAAGTTAGTACCAATACTAATTGTGAAAGGATTGGCGAAACCCATTATTCTAGGTACTGATTTTCTAACTAAATTCAAAGTTATATTAGATTTTGGAGGATGGCTCGTGATTACTAAAGACGACGGATCGTCATCAACCACTGCGGTAAATTGGCAATTTACTGATCATTGTTTAGGCACATTAAAGAAGGAAAGAATGGAAGCACAAATATGTTGTATTACCACTAAGGAGTTAATAGCTTCAGAAACAGATTTGAAGAATGCTACATTAGGTATTGCATTAGATGACGAAAAATTAAAAAGACGTTTATTTGAAGTATTATTATTACATAGGGAAACTTTTTCCGACAAACCTGGATTAAATAAATTATATCAAGCTAAAATTGAAATTAAGGAGGGAGAGCCTTTTCACAAGAAATCATATCCCATTCCGGCCAAATACTTAGACGAAGCTGAGAAGTACTTACAGTTAATGTTAGATTGGAAAGTCATAAAAAGAGCAGCTAGCCCTTACGCAAACCCAATCATTTGCGTTAGAAAGAAGGACGGAACTGTTAGATTATGTTTAGACTCTAGAGAAGTCAATAAAATTACGTTACGAGATCGAGAGAGTCCACACACTACGAGTGATATACTACGATTATATCAAGGCGTAAAATTTCTTACTACCTTAGATTTATCTGCGGGTTACTGGCAAATTCCACTTCAAGAAAATTCTCAAAAGTATACTTCTTTTCTATTCAAGAACTACCAATATGTTTTTCAAGTGATGCCATTCGGACTTTGTAATGTTGTTGCAGAATTCACACGATGTTTAGATGAAACATTAGGCCCAGCATGTAAAAGCTTCGCAAGAGCCTATGTAGACGATATACTGATTACATCTACCAGTTTTGAAGAACACCTGGAACACATCCATTTAGTTTTGTCTCGCTTGGAGGAAGCAGGCATGACTATTAAACTTTCTAAGTCCGTGTTTTGTAAACAGGAGTTACCATTCTTAGGTCATATACTTACTCCAGTTGGTATTAAAACATCGTCAGATAAGCTACACGCCATAACAAATTTTCCTGTTCCGAAAAATGTAAATCAACTAAGAACGTTCCTAGGAGTTATCGGATTCTATCGAAACTATGATAACCGAATCGCACAGGTGGCGTTACCACTATTTAGCTTGTTGAAGAAGGATAGAGCTTGGAAATGGGAAACAACCGAACAGACAGCATTCGAAGATTTGAAATCCATTTTTCTTAAAGAAAAGGTTATCTACCATCCGGTACAAGGAAGAGAATTTTTATTATATACAGACGCTTCTGATTATGCTTTGGGTACTAAATTAGCACAATTGGACGAAACCGGAGTAGAAAAGACGGTAGCTATGGCCAGTAGAACGTTAAACAGCGCTGAAAGGAACTACACTGTCACCGAAAAGGAGACTTTAGCCATCATTTGGTCTTTACAAAAATTTCGAGATTTACTCTCAGGCGAACGAATTAAATTATTAACCGATCACCAAGCACTGACATGTTTGAAAACTGGAAAAATTTTTGGCAGTCGATTAACTCGATGGAGTTTACTCATGCAAGAATTCGACATAAACATCCAACATATTAAGGGTAAGGAAAATTTGGTTGCTGATTACCTTAGCAGAATACCAGATTTCTCTTCCGATGTACCGTCACACGAGAATCGCACAAAGGAATATATAGTAGCGAATATGCTAGCGGATAAATTTAAACAAAATAAATTGCTCACAAACATTGTCAGAAATTTAGCAACATTACAAGTTGAAGATGATTTTTGTAAAAGATTAACAAGTAAGCTACGAGATACTGAAATAACGCACAAAATACATTTGAAATATTGTATTTCGGAGGACGGTATTCTATTTTATAAAAATCACAACAAAAAGAAATTTGAAGACGAATGGAAACCCGTTATGCCTAAGCAAGTCATATTACCATTAATTCGAGAAACTCATGAAATTTGGGGACACATCGGATCAAAGAAATTAACCGAGTCACTGAGTAGACAAATATTTTGGCCAAACTTGCAGAAAACTGTCGCCAAGGTCACATCTTCCTGTGATCTATGTCAGAGAACCAAGTGTTCACAAAAGACAATGGTAGGCGAATTACAATCTATCATTCCCGAAGCACCATTGAAATTAGTGTCCGTAGATTTGTTTGGACCACTACCGAGCTCGGCAGCCAAAGTAACATACATTTTTGTCATGATGGATATATTTTCAAAATATACGAAGTTATACCCAATCGTTCACGCCACCGGTAAAATTGTATATTCAAAAGTCAAACAATTCATTAATGAAATCGGACAACCGAGAGCCGTTTTGTCAGATCGAGGAACACAATTTACAGGAAAAATTTGGCAGGGAGGATTGAGGAAATTAAATATTATCCCTACCACATCTTCCATAAGACATCCTCAAGGAAACCCAGTAGAGCGCGTAATGAGAACATTAGGAAACATGCTGAGGTCGTTTTGCCATGAATCACATATTGGTTGGAGGAATAAAATTCCTTTCATTGAATGCGTGATCAACCATACAGTGCATATTTCATCAGGTTTAACACCACATGAAATACTTACTGGACAGAGATCTACTCTAATTCCTGAAGTAATATTGTCTAAACCTACTGCAGTACCAACTAGTAACGAGGAAAAAGATCTGGAAGGAATATTGAAAGAAATTCAAGACATGGTAAAATCTCGTTTAATAGCTGCCGCCGACGCGCGCAGAAGAAGACTAAAACCTGCAAATAAAATTAATTTATCTTGCGGCGATTTAGTACTAAAGAGAACTAATTACAGTAGTCAATTTTGGGAATTAGTTACAAAGAAACTTTTCTTATTATATGAAGGTCCTTATCGCATAACTAAGGTTATAAGAGAAAATTGTTATGAATTAGCAGATATTGACACAGGGAAAATCATAGGTCATTACAATATAAACCAATTACGAATTTATAAAGACCCTAATATGATAGAGAATTAAATTTTCAGCCTTATTGAGAAAAAAAAATACCATTAATTAAAGTTTGGAGGGGCAAAGTAATCGTTTATTTGAAAGTTTGTCTTATTTACACACACACTAATGATATGAAGGTATAATATTTGTATAAAGTGAAAGGTTAATGGAGTTACTAAGTAAGAAACCAAACAAAATTATGATACAATTGTTTAACTATGTTTAAAATAGAAAACATGTACCTATTAAATGAAGAATTGTTTTGTTGTTTTATTATTTGAGTGTGAATTGTATGTAATTCCTGTAAATATGTAACGATGATATGTGTTCAAGTGTAATTTTGTCCATAGTGTATTATTGTTATAGTGTCACCATACACAATGTAGACATTCTTCGGAGGGGCATTCTATAAAGGTTGAACTTGTTAATTTCACATAACAAGATGGATGAACAAAATTAATGTAGCATATTTATAATTTCACTTCACTACACATTTTATTTCTCTATGAACCATAAAATCAGTAATTTGTATTTATATCTTTGAAGGTAAAACTTCCTTGCTCAAGTAATGATATTTGTTTAACGAATAAGAATAGTTTTTTTTCACAGTTCATATGTAATATTATATGACGAATATTTGTAAAACAATCTGGTATTGGTGGAAAAGATTTAACAAAAATTATTGCTAGCTAATAAAAGTTTTGTTTGGAAGGAATAGAGAAAACGAAAGGGAATTGATATAGGAACTTCGAATAGGAAAGACATGACATTTTTATGACTGCAGAAATTGAACTTATAACTGGTGAAATATCTTGAAGAATTATAAGAAATGATAGTAAATAGTAATAATATTAATGATTTGAAGAGAGTTAGGGAAATAAAGAAGAATTATTATTTATAAGAAGATTTGAGTACTACAAGTCGATACCAGGAAGAAGACTACGAGTATAAACTACGAAGACTGAAATCAGATTAAAGCGTTTCCAGGACGAAGAAAGAAGTATTTCTTATTTTCAACTGTACGAGAACATACGGAAACGATGCGAGGCGTTCCCAGGACGAAGACGATCAACGATAGGCGTTCCCAGGACGAAGATGGTCATCTAGAGGCGTTTCCAGGACGAAGTTTGAAACAACGAAAGGCGTTCCCAGGACGAAGATGGTCATCTAGAGGCGTTTCCAGGACGAAGTTTGAAACAACGAAAGGCGTTCCCAGGACGAAGACGACTCTTTAATACTAGGCGTTCCCAGGACGAAGGTACAAGACAGCGAATGGGCGTGCCAAGGATGAAGACGCAGAAGATTCATTGCTGAGATCCTGGCTGAAAGAAGGCAAACCTAGTAACGCATAGTTCGTTACCACGGAACTATAATAACAGGTCGGTTATATAATGATGAATGAATGTCACCACATTTACTAGCTTGCAAAACTGACAATCGGGAATAATTAATATCACTTGAAATCCCTTACTAAATCTTTTCACACTACCAGATTGTTAAAGTTAGAGACAACTTGAGTTAAAATTCACAAAATCGTTGTATACAAGCTAATCCAAGGTTTTACGAATTTTTCCACGACATACCCAACTCTACCCCTGAATAGTCCGGACAATAATAAAATATATTTTAATTAATGGTGTGTATTACAAATTAATTAAAATAGAAGTAATTGTAATGGTTATTCATTATTACAACTTCGTAGAAGTTGTTGGCGCCCACAAATTAAACTAAATGATTCGTTCTTTTGTTCTTATCATATAAATACACCAGAACGAGTCTAAGTACTTTCGAGTCTTATCAAATTAAATATATTTATTATAAATAATAAATAATTTGATAGCTAAGGCCCGTTTAACATGTTCGTCGAAGCTGGGATCAGGGGCGAGGTTGCTCAAGTGGTCAAGCGCCACTGTAAGGCCAACAACGTCTGCCTTCACCACACCTACGATCCCAGCCAGTCATCAACCCACGTACTGTACGTGGACGCCAACAACCTCTATGGATGGGCCATGTCTCTGCCTCTTCCCGCCAGCGGCTTCAGGTGGGCGAGCACGGACATTGACGTCATGACCATATTGGATGAGGGCCGGATGGGGTACATCCTACAAGTGGATGTTGAGTACCCATCCGCCCTGCATGACAAGCACAAGGACCTGCCGTTCCTGCCCGTCAACAAGTGCCCGCCCGGCTCGCGTCAGCCTAAATTGATGACGACGCTCGAGAAAAAGAGTAATTACATAGTTCATTATAGAAACCTGAAGCAGGCTCTCCAACACGGACTGCGAATCACAAAAGTACACAGAGTCCTGGAATTTGTGCAGCGTGTGTGGATGAAGCCCTTCATTATGAAAAATACGATTATGAGGCAGAATTCTTCAAATGATTTCGAACAAGAATTTTTCAAGCTGGCAAACAATGCATGTTTTGGTAAACTATTAGAACAAAAGAGGAAGAGGCAGCGGATGGAACTCATATGCAGCGAGAAGAGGCTGCGGAAAGTTGTGGCAAAGCCAGTGTTCCAGGACAGGACAGTTCTTGATGAAAACTTGGCTCTGATCAAACTCCAGCATGAAAGTATCTTCTTTGACCGGCCTGTATATACGGGTTTAGCCGTCCTGGAGTTGTACAAAACGCTAATGTACAATTTCCATTACGACATCATGAAGGAAAAATATAAGGACAACATCACGCTGGCGTACATGGACACGGACAGTTTCATCTATGAAATCAAGACGCACGACTTTTACCAGGACCTGGCCGACGACTCTGCGCTCATGAGCGTGTTTGACACGAGCGCGTATCCCATTGGTCACCCCTGCTACTCGCCCACCAATAAAAAGGTGGTGGGCAAATTCAAAGATGAGTGCAATGGGGTGGCGATGGAGGAGTTTGTCGGCCTCAGAGCAAAATTATGTACATATAAATATAACGATAAATATCCAACCGAGCTAAAGGAATTCAGAAATGTGTGGTGAAGAACAAAATTAGGTTCTTGAAGTCCTGGAGCACCACACAACAAAGCGTGCGCTAGTCCGGTCCATAAGGTCGCACCAAATGGTATTGTACACAAAAACTATGAATACATTGGCACTTAGTTGGCACGACGATAAACGCATAATATGCGACGATGGAATACATACATTACCATATGGGTACAATGGATAATGTTATTATACCTCAATAGTTATACATAATAAATATGTCTGCAAAAAAAGGAAAATCAGCAAAAAAAAAAAAAAAAAAGCAAGAGAACTTATAACATGAAATGTTGAAACTGGTGACTGTGCTCGTACGTTTCGTGTAGGATTCACTGATGGGGTGAAGCATGGTGTGGACTTTGAGGGCCCCGGGTCGCTACGGTAGCCGACAAGGTCCGTCAGGAATACCTACAGAAATGTTACGAGTATGGTGCTAGTGATGCCACAAGGTAGTCACCCATGTCTCTGTTGATTAGGTGTACATAGCCTTCGTCGGTGGATTATGCATCGTCGGATTTATCGTTGTTTGATTTTTGCATCGTTGTTTGTGGTACAATGCTTTTCTTTGTTGTGTTTTTTTAATCATGCACCTACATTGTTTGTGGTGCTGAATTTTCTTGGTTGGATGGTTGTTGGTTTTATGCACCTACGTTGTTTTGTGGTGCACCGTTTATTCTTGGTTGGTTGGATGGTGGTTGGTTTTTTTCTGCACCAACGATGTTTTGAGGTGCTGCATTTTCTTGGTTGGTTGGATGGTGGTTGGTTGGTTGGTTGGTTTTTTGTACATACATAGTTTTTTGTGGTGCTGCGTTTTCTTGGTTGGATGGATGGTGGCTGGTTGGTTGGTTTTATGCACCTACGTTGTTTAGTGGTGCTGAATTTTTTTGGTTGGATGGTTGGTGGTTGGTTGGTTGGTTTTATGCACCTACATCGTTTTGTGGTACAAGCATTTTTTTGGTTGGTTGGATGGAGGATTGATGGTTTTATGCACATATGTTGTTTTGTGGTGCTGTGTTTTCTTGGTTGGTTCGATGGTGGTTGGTTGGATGATTTTATGCACCTACGTTGTTTTGTGGTGCTGCATTTTCTTGGTTGGTGGGATGGTGGTTGGTTGGTTTTATGCACCTACGTTGTTTTGCGGTGCTGCGTTTATTATTGGTTTGTTGGATGGTCGTTGGTTTTTATGCACCTACGATGTTCTTTGTGGTGTTATGTTTATTCTTGGTTGGGTGGATGGTGGTTGGTTTTTATGCACCTACGTTGATTTTTGTGGTGCTGCATTTTCTTGGTTGGTTGGTTTTCTGCACCTCCATTGTGTTTTGTGGTGCTGTTTATTCTTGGTTGGTTGGATGGTGGTTGGTTTTTTCTGCACCAACGATGTTTTTTGTGGTGCTGCATTTTATTGGTTGGTTGGTTGGTTTTCAGCACCTACGTTGTGTTTGATGGTGCTCTGTTTTCTTGGTTTTTTATGCACCTACGATGATTTTAGGTGAAATGCATTTTCTTGGTTGGATGAATGGTGGTTGGATGGTTGGTTTTTACCACACCTTCTATGTTTTTTGTGGTGCTGCGTTTATTCTTGGTTGGTTGGATGGTGGATGGTTTTATGCGCCTACGATGTTGTTTGTGGTGCAATGCCTTTCTTCGATGTGTTTTCTCTGCACCTACGATGTTTTTTGTGGTGCTACGTTTTATTGGTTGGTTGTATGGTGGTTGGTTTTATGCACCTACGTTGTTTTTTGTGGTGCTATGCATTTTCTTGGTTGGATGGGTGGTGGTTGGTTTTAAGCACCTACGTTGTTTTTTGTGGTGCTATGCATTTTCTTGGTTGGATGGATGGTTGTTGGTTGGTTTTATGCACCTACGTTGATTTTTGTGGTGCAAGCATTTTTTACACTGATACGTTTTACACTGATGTGTTTTACACCAATACGATTTTTTACATCGATGGATTTTTATTACATCTATGGGCTTTGACAACGTTGGAGATCTTGCGACGATGTGCTCTTACATCGGTGGGCTTTGACAACGGAGGGTTTTTCCAAGTCAATATTATACAAGATTTCGGCGTTGGTACGTCGTTGTGACATATGTGGAGTATATTGCATATGGAGGCAAGGGGCTTGTGTGTAACTAGTCTGTTTAGCGGTGCTGGTCTCCAGCCGGTTCCAAGCACAGAGAGCTGCGATGCAAGTCTTTTGTTTGAGTGACTAATTTTCTGTTTAAGTATTTAGCAGGTGAGCAGCTGCTGAGATGGAGAGATTCGACGTGAGGAGGAGGAGAGAGACGGTGAGATGGAGAGATTCGACGTGAGGAGGAGGAGAGAGACGGTGAGATGGAGAGATTCGACGTGAGGAGGAGGAGAGAGACGGTGAGATGGAGAGATTCGACGTGAGGAGGAGGAGAGAGACGGTGAGATGGAGAGATTCGACGTGAGGAGGAGGAGAGAGACGGTGAGATGGAGAGAGGCGGCGGGACGGGCGCGGGCTGCTGAGATAGAGAGAGACCTGCGAAACTGCACTCTCACACATGAAATAAATAAAAAAATATTTAAATGTATATGTTAACGTCAATATATATCTGTAATTTTTTTTTAACTTTGTGTTTTATTTCTATAGTACTAATACCTTGTTTTTTTATTTGCTGATTTTATTTCTTTTTCTGCATACATAATTTTTTGATGAAAGTTGGAATTAAGAGACTTTACTTCACACAAACCCGTAATAATAAAGGTGAAAAAAAAAGAACAAACAAATACAATGGTATACATTTTTTTAATTTACAAATAAAATTCATCATTCTACACACACATCAGTCATTTCCATAGGAAAAATTTTCAATTATAATAAGTATATTTAATCTTCACTGTAGTAATAAGGATGTTCATAGAGCCACAGCTTCAGTAACTGACTATTACAATGTGCACAGTGGAAACCATTATAAAATTGATCGCACTTTTCAATTTGGTTTCCGTACATCTTTAACAGTGTGTTAAAGCCCGGACAGTTGCCTTGTTTACGTAGATCAATTACTTTGGCACTAGACAAATCACTCGTTTCTGTTCATTTCATTCTGTTCATTTCCACGGACGTACACAACGTCGTCTTCAGGCTCGACGAGGTTCGACAGCACAGATTTAAGTTGGTCATAGTCCACATCACCGTCATTCCACGAGAGACCGTTCACTTCATAGGTTAGACGACCGTTCTCGCGTTGAGAGAATCTGTCCAATTCCGTCCAGTCGCAAGGAGGTTTAAAGATGTATTCATAAGTCCTGGTTTCTTCACCGCCAATGATAGACATCACTGACAGTTGCTTCACTATGGGTCCCTTTTGGGACGTAAGACACTGGACGTTGACAAGAAAGAGTGTCATATTGTCATTACTCACAGTTACACGGTCGACGAGGCTGGAGTGGTACCTAGATGATGTCTGCGGCACGGCGCTCAGGATCTAGACTGCTGCTGCCGCTGCCTGCACGCATCTCGTCGCATCTTGCACCATGATTTCATGTGCGGTGTGTCGGGGACACTGGAGCTTCCTCTGTCGCACTCGGTGCACGGCGAACAATCTTGAATGTCTGCATCTAGCTGCAGGTACGCCGGTAGGAACTTGTAAACGTATGTTATCTCATGAGGGGCGTATACCAGGTAAGACTTACTTTAGGTAAGTACGACAACTCCACCTCCTTATCCAGTGCCGCAAGCGTGCGCACTTTACCATATGCTAAGATGGCCGACAAGATCTTTGCTCCGCTCGCACAACAAGCAAACATTACCCCCGGGTCCGACAACAGCTGTATTTATACCCTAAAAAAATTATTGGTGAGGAGGGTAGGGGTGGGAATGAAGGTAAAGAGGGATGGAGGGAGGGATGATCTTTTTTTTTCTTGGATGAATGGGAGAACAGCAGCAGTAGTGGTTGTGGTGGGTGGTTTTTTACGATAAAAAAATAATGAAAAAAATAAGGTGTGTAAGGGGGAAGGGGGTAGAAGATATATGTGCTATGAAAAAAAAAGTGGTGGGGGGAGTCAGTCTGCCTGCTGCCGCCATTGAGAAAGGAGACTGTCGCCATTTTTATTTTTTTTTTTGCACTCTTCGGGTTCGAACCGAGGACTCCGAGCTCTATGTCGTAAATGTTTGTTTTTTAATATTTATTATTAAAATTAATTTTTTTTATAAATTTTAAATTTTTTTTCATTAAAATCGGATAATATATAAAAAAAGTTAAAGATGGCGGGCGTAACGGAAATTGCAACGGTGACGTCATAATTCAAAATGGCGGAAAAAAAACACCGGAATGTTTGAGAAAACAAAATGACGTCATCCAAGTTGGCGGATCCAAGATGGCCACTGGGGTCAAGGTCAAGGTCAAAGGTCAAGGTCATACCCATCCAAGATGGCCGCCGTGACGTCACAATCCAAGATGGTGGACCGGCACCGGCACCACGCGCCGGCGCCAGGCGCCGGAGCCCCCAATATATATTACTTGTACCTAATTTCAAACTCAATCACTGGATTTATGCGAGACACCGATCTTCACGTCCGCAGCATCTGGTCCACCATTACAGAAGAATGATGTTTTGTTACATCAGTTCAAAATGTCTTAAAATCTAATTCTGGCTTCTGGTTAGCCGGAACGTTCAAATTATGACAACCACATTTAACATAGTTACATTAACACAACGTCAACTATAAAATCAAAGAATGAAAAAAAATACTGTCTAAAAACCACAATAAGGATATAAACATACAATTATTTATAAATAAATTGTTTAAGAATTTCATAGACGGTGTCAAATAGCGTCCAGAGTGTTTAAGTCAAAAGAAATTGATTTGGACCAAACAGAATGCACATAGTACATATGAGGTAGGGACGTAGAAAGTTCAGAACTAATATAGTCCAGTCTACAAATATTTTGTTCTATCGTAATATAAAATAATAAAATAAAACATTCTGGGCTTAAATGTATCAGCTCACTTTCTATATATCAATCTCCATATCTCTTAATATGTTTCTCTATTCTCTATTATATATCTATATCTCTGTATATATCACTCTATGTGTCTATACCTATAATAATGTAGATCTCTGTCTATTTATCTCTCTATCTCTAAATCTTTATATTTCTAGATTTTTATATCTCTTATATTTCTCTATTCGTCTATATATCTCTAACTCTTTATCTCTATCTATTTATAGATAGCTGTTGTGTATATACTTAAAAACTGTGCCAGATCACTGACGAAGTTACCAAGCAGCTTACCGCGGTGCCATCTTGAAGTCCACTGCTCTACCAACGGACAGTGTTGCCAGATGACTACTTGAAGGAGTAGTATCCATCCGCCGAATCCCACGATAAGCACAACACGTGTATTATTTTACCGAACATTACCGCCCGCCGAGACTGGCTGAGGTCTCCAGCATTGTCATAACACAATTTACACTATATACAGTATGGTATGTCACTTGATGCACCATCACTATTGTTGTGGGAGACGATACAACTTATGTACCGGACGCCGCAGTTCTCCTTTCTGTGTGCGTACGTCTACCACTCTTGTGATGCCATCATTCCCAGGGTGGAGTTTGATGACTCTCGCTAGACACCATGACAGGGGTGGGACACGATCTTCTCCCACCAGGACTAGCTCTCCCACCTGAAGACCAGGCTGTGTGGTGTGCCATTTACCCCGAGGCTGCAGCTGATGTAAGTACTCTTGATACCACCGTGTCCAAAACTGGTTGGCAAGTGCACATACCATTTTCCATCTCCGAGATAAACAAAGATCGCTATCTCCATTATTCTCGTAAGGCTCGGGCAGCGAGACCAGAGGCCGACCATTTAGAAAGTGACCAGGGGTAAGGGCAGCCATATCATGCGGGTCAGAAGAAACGGGAGTGAGAGGCCTAGAATTCAGAACAGCCTCCACTCGAGTAGTGAGCGTCATCAATTCCTCAAAAGTCAACACTTGGCTGCCAATGATTCGCCTTAGATGGTATTTTGCTGATTTGACCGCAGCTTCCCATAGTCCTCCTTGGTGAGGAGAGGCAGGAGGCAAAAAATGAAAGGTGATCTCATGCGACATAGCAAAGCATTCCACTAAGGGGGATTTTTAGGAACTGTTTAAAAACATGGCCCAGCTGTCTCGAAGCACCGATAAAATTAGTGCCACAATCAGAGTACAAATGAGGGCATAGACCTCGTCGTGACACAAATCGAGTGAGAGCAGCAAAAAAACTATCTGAAGTCAGGTCGGTAACCACCTCTAAGTGCACGGCTTTTGTGACAAAACATATGAAAATGCAGAGATAGGCCTTCTGGGTAGCACACTTCCGCAGCTTGTTGGTTCGGATATGGAGTGGACCAGCATAGTCCATCCCAGCCCGCTCAAATGATCCAGCTGGTGTGACACATGCAGCAGGTAAATCAGCCATCAGGGGGGATTTATTGACAGGCCTACATCGAAAACAGCGATTACATTTGAACACTCTGGATCGAATCAGAGACCGGGCTGACAAAACCCAGAACTGTTGCGATAACAGGGACTGGAGGAGTTGCCGTGGGGCATGCAAATGCTTCAGATGGTAATGATCCACCAAGGCTTCAACAGCAGGATGGTCCTTAGGCAAGATAATAGGGTGTTTAGCTGAAAATCCAATATCTGCATTAGACAACCGTCCGCCCGCCCTGACAACACCCTGTTCATCCAAAAAGGGGGCCAGACGCTGTAGTCGCGTGGAACAATTTTCCTGCCCCTGTAGCTGTTTCAACTCTTTATGAAAACATTCACGTTGAATACACTTACATATGTGAAGTGTTGCTAGTTTCAATTCTGCTGTGGATAAATTTCCAGAGTTACGATGATGTTTGCGACAGTTATTGATAAACCGAAGTACATAGGCAACAACTCGAACCAGTTGGGGCCACGACGACAGTTTCCGGAACACGGCAAATTCTTCAGGAGGTTCATTGGTGTTCACCAAAACAAATGATGATGCGTTTAGTTCTGGAACTTCATTGGCATCATGGGTTAAAGCAGACACAGGCCAATGATCATGAGGATCAACCAACCATTCAGGTCCATGCCACCACAGGTCATGAGCCACAAACTCTGATGGCAATAACCCACGAGTAGCACAATCGGCTGGGTTTTCACAGGACAACACATGTTTCCAACACTGAGGGGGGACATACTCCTGAATTTGAGCAACTCAATTGGCAACATAGGTTTTCAAAAGATAGGGTTAGTTCTTATCCACGACAGAACAATGGTGGAGTCAGTCCAAGCATAAATAGCAGCAATGTTTAAGTGTTGGACTAGGAATGCCTGACAATAGTGTAATAATTTGGCTAATAAATGGCCTCCACATAATTCTAGACGAGGAAGTGAGACTTGTTTTAGTGGGGCCACGCGTGATTTAGCCAACAGAAGACGAACACATACTTCCCCTTGAGTATTGCTACTCCGCAGATAGACAGCTGCAGCGTATGCTCGTTCTGAAGCATCTGAAAAGCCATGCAACTCGACTGTACTCTCACAAGGACATATGAACCGAGGTATAGTAAGGGTTTCCAATTTGGACATACTATCACGGAATTGATCCCATTTCTCCTTGCTCGGTGATGGCAGCACTTCATCCCAACCCAACCCTTGGGTCCACAGCCACTGCAACAGGATTTTTGCCCACACCACGACAAGTGACAACCAGCCCATAGGGTCGTATATCCGAGCTATCTGTGATAAGACAAATCGTTTTGTTGCAACACCAGTGGTAACAGAAAGGCAATAGGAGAAAACATCCTTTTCAGGATTCCACTGTAAACCAAGAATGTTTACAACTGGTTCAGATGACAAATCCAACAATTTTGGAGTTTCGCGATATAGTTCAGGAACATCATCCAAAAGATGAGGCTGGATGCTACACCATTTTCTAAGTTCGAAACCTCCTAGCCTTTAACAAGTGGGCTACCTCCAGTGAAGGAGCACCTGTGACGATATCATCAACGAAAATGTGATTCAAGAGAGCATTTTGAGCTAGAGGAAACTTGGTACCCTCATCAGCTGCCAGCTGGTGTAGGGTCCGAATGGCGAGGAACGGTGAAGGCGATAACCCATATGTTACAGTGTTCAGCTGAAAAACCGGTAGTGGAAGAGAGGGATCAGTACGCCAGAAGATCTGCTGATATGGCCTGTCCTCTTCGTGGATCAACATTTGACGGTACATTTGTCTTATGTCACAGGAAAAGGCCACACTGTACAGCCTGAATCTTAAAATAACCTCACATATATCATTCTGTAACTTTGGTCCAGTAAGCAATATGTCATTCAATGACACTCCATTTGAAGTTTTAGAGCTCCCATCGAAAACCACCCGTAATTTAGTGGCAGAGCTGGACATTTTTAACACTCCATGATGAGGGATGACACAACTGGGATGTCTTTGACCCTCCCGACCCTGGGTTGAATAGCGAGAAGGTTCATATCAACAGGACCAGGCTTATAAAAATGAGGATCTGCCAATGCTAGGGAACCTAACCGAGAACGAACGCATGGATCAACTGTCGTTCGTGGTAGGTTATTTGTGATCTTGGATACAACATATAGCAAGTGGTTGAATGTACAGTTTGATTTTACTGATGACTGAAGTGTACACTCAATAATTCCATTCAATTGGACTGCTCCTTGAGATAATCCAAACACCCTTTGACCTTCTGGATAGGCACCGACAGAATCTTAGCAGCCGGCTCAGTAATGAATGATGCTTGGGCAGCATTGTCCATAAGACAACGCATCACGTGGGGACGATTATCTGAATCATAAACAATAACCAAGGCAGTGGACAGTAAAACGGAAGTGCGACCTTGAGCTGACGAAACACCGACAAATTGTTCAGAGGCCTTGTGAATACCATCTGAACTCTGGTTTTGACCTTCAACATCAGTCTGACCATCCATGTGAAGCAATGTATGATGCTTCTGTTTACATCGGAAACAAGTTTGTGTTGACAAGCAAGAGGCTACTGCATGAGATGTTCCAAGACAATTAAAACAGAGTTTCTTGTGTCGTGCAATCGCACGTCTGTCTGATAGTGAAGAATTGACAAAATCAGGATATCGATAAATAGAATGACATGTTTGCTGGCAAACCACACAAGGTCTTGGCATTTGGGGTTCAGAACTGGCAACAAATACAGATTTAGGTGGGTGGGAAGAGTAGGATGGTTTGAACTAGTTTGTTCGATGTGTTGTTTTACTAGTACCAGGCCGGGTCCCTGCATCACCTGCACAGTCCATGGTGGAGACCCTTGCTTGGAGAAAATCTATCACTTCCGATACCTTGGGTATTGTGTCGTTACGCCCTGCACGAGAAGTTTCAAACTTTGAGCGAATTTCCAAATCTAACTTTCTTATGAGGATAATAGCAAGCAGTGGATTTTCTGTAGTGATGTCATAGTCCAAGCCCTTCAAGGCTCGAGCATTTTCGTTGAAGGTATTTACGAAATGCCGCAACGATTTCAGATTAGCTGTGTTCACAGGGGGTAAGTCAAGGATCCTGTTTATGTACAATGTTGTTAATTTTCTGAGATTATGATACTGATTGGTCAGCAGTTCCCAAGCTACAGAATAGTTTTCTGACATAATAGGGAGATTTCTCACAACTTGCAATGCGTCTCCTTTGAGACAGCCCACCAAATACTGAAATTTCTCAACATCTGCCAATGAGTTGTTACCGTGAATGGAAGCCTGATAGAGTTGAGAAAACATGGGCCATTCCTCCCACTGTCCCGAAAATATGGGCATATTAATTTTCGGAAGTCTTACTTTCACAGGACTATCAGCTCCAGGTGGACTAGGTTCACTTTGCACAACATGTCGAGAGAGGAAGGAATTAACAAGGCAACCTGTTTCAGACAGCAAGGTGAAAAATCTATTATGTTTCGCAGAAAGGATGCTTTCATCAAACTCCTCGGGAAGAGGATCTGACTGTAAGAATTCGTTGCACAGAGCATTGACAGCTGCTTCAACGGTGTCTAGTTGAAGACCCAATGCGTTAATATATGCACAGCCTCAATAGTGACATCAGGAGGTGCTATTATTGCCCGAATCCTTTCACTTATGCGCTTTAACTGCGTTTCCTGAAGATTGAACCTGAGAACAAATGCTTTGAAACCCATTTCAAAGAGAGAAATACGAGGATGCCAAACGTAATACCGTATGCCTAACGGCCGCAACGAAACAATGACCGAGATCGACACCAGCACAAAATTACACACAAGGTTAGGTTACATCCGCACGTCTAGAATACAGAAAGTATGGCACCGTTAATCTGCTTTTCACAAAAAACAAAAAAAAAAACCTTAATGAAGACTTCAACAGAAAAAAACAACCAAATTACTCACCCACATGTCCGATACTACTATGCACTCAACCAATTTATACCCAAACCTAAAAACGTGTCATCTCCACAACATATTTTTTGTTTTGTTTGAAGAAGATATTTGAGAAATGTTTTGTGTTCTAGCGAGATGTAGTTTGAGTGGATTCCAAGGCGATGACGTAACTTCAGGCAATAACGCAGATTCACACGCAAACACGATTTGAAACATAATTAACGTTGCACACGGAGACCAAATAACACACCAACTCGAGTTCGGTAACTTAATCGTGCGATGATCCGGCCTGGAGGACCAAAAATGTTGTGTATATACTTAAAAAACTGTGCCAGATCACTGAAAAAGTTACCAAGCAGCTTACCGCGGCGCCATCTTGAAGTCCACTGCTCTACCAACGGACAGTGTTGCCAGATTACTACTTGCAGGAGTAGTATCCATCCGCCGAATCCCACGATAAGCACAACACGTGTATTATTTTACCGAACAATAGCTATATATCTCTTTATCTATATATTATCTCTATATTATCCCTATATATCTTATATCTGTATATAATTTTCTCTATCACTCTCTATAACTCTCTGTATCTTTCTCAGTCACTATATCTCTTTATCACTCTCTATCTCTCCTCATAAAACTATCTCTATATTTTTGTATATATTTTATCTCTATATCTATAACTCTCTTTATCGCTCCATCTCTGTCTCAACACTCTCACCTCCATTATTATTCGGACCGTAGAAGAGAGGAAATGTCAAAAACTATTTACTGATAACTATCCGATACGTTTCACGTGCCATCTATTGCACGTTATCCAACCTGGACAGTAACCTTGCCGGTGTTTCAACGATCCAACAAGAAAATTTTCATAGAGATCGAATGGATGATGAGTTAAAAAAGCAATTGCAAAATTTCATCATGAATAATAGAATAATTATGATTTAAGGGGTGTTTTATCATAATATCACCTAAACAGTGACCTTCCTAATGTTTCAAAGGTCAAGTGTTCAAAGTTGAAACTCAACAGGGTGAATGTTTTAGGAACGCATACAGGACAGACCAAAAAGAAACAAACATTCATATATAATTTTTCAGCAAATGATAAAAAAAGACTAAGCCATGTTTATCTTCACTTCAAGTCCATAAGTCAATTAAATAAAAACAGTTGTGTCTCGGATGAAGAGAGCAGCACTAGGGACCGTACACCCTGTGCCACGGGCTGATAATTAAATCGTTCGGACAGGTCGCCACCCCAGCATATTGTCAAGCACCGAAACGCGGGGGGGGGGGGGGGGGGAAGTGGAGGGCCAACATGCTCATCGCAGTACGCAAACAACGCGCTCACGAGCTGGTCGTGTGTGGATAAAGCCATGGGAAATTGGGTCAGAAGCACGCAGCGAAATTTCGTTTCCACGGCTAATGGCGCCGTGAAAAGAGACACTAGTACTTCCCTAGTACGTGTCCACCTCTCTCTCTCTCTCTCTTTTTCTCTCTCTCTCTCTCTCTCTCCCTCTCCCCTCCCCCTGCACCCGCCGCTAATCCTCTCCCGGCATTAAAGTGGGCCGCATTTGAATCTCAATTAGTCACTGCACAAACCCTGCTTTAGGGAGAGATGTACCACACAATTCAAGCATGAACAATTTTATTAATGCCGGCTCGATGGCGTCTGAATCCAGTTATATTGCTAGTAAGGTAACAATCATATCGAGTTTACCCAGACAATTTCATAAATGTTTTAAAGGTAAAGTGTTTTAGTATGAGACAAAAATTTTGCCATGAACTGATTTCTGTAAACCTATTGTTTGGAACGTGAGAGACAAGATCACGATGTCAGCTGGCTGGCGGCCACTGACGTCACGCGCCGTCCACTGACGTGAGGCATGCCACGCGAGCCTGGCCGGATTACTAGGGTCCTCGCTACCCCCCCCCCCCCCTCCGCTCCATGCGCATCGTCATCCCTCGGCGCTGTTATCTATCGCTGAGCGGCCTTGGGAACTCCGCGGGCCACCGCGCGGAGTGGCGTGAGCAAGTGACGCCTTTCTGGACTGTTCGGGCGTCGGGTCGGCCCAGGATGACGCGACTCGTCCCACCGCTCGGCTCGGGAAGGGCGCCCAGGGACTCGAGCAGCGACGCCGGCCTCCACGGGAGTCCCGCGAGTTCCGCGAGTTCCGCGAGCGAAGGGAAGTGCGACATCGGCGAATGAGTGGCGCGAGACTGTGAGTGGACAGGGGCGAACCACTGTCGAGCCTAGCTCCAGTGAGGAGTGCGAACTGTGGAACTTGGCAGACATTGAGTGACTTGCAAATAAACATTTTTAAGTGCAAGTGATTGCTGATAAGACATTTTAATTATAGTTATTTATTGGTAACGTAAATATTAGTAATTAATAAAATTGTAATAAAACATTATTGGGCTGTACCTTACGAACCCAGTTCTCCCCACATGGGCTGAAACACTGATATTAGAAGCCACATTCCGCTCCATATAGTTCTCCTTACAATGAAAATACACGGAACGCTTACCTATCATTTACATTCAGGAAATAGGAATTACTATCACTGTCCGTACTGTTTGAATATTAACTGATGTTTTATGTTGGACTCTTTATACTATGTACATGAAACACATTGCCAGTGGCAGTGTCGCGACCCACAGTGCTTCCAGTCCCGCGGCAGAGCTGTTGGAACAATGCCTAGCCAGGGATGGCGGGATTGTAGTTCTCTTGAGACGTGAATCGCCACGGAGCAAGGCACAGATAGCCCTTATGTAGGGAGAACTGAGTGGTAGGCAGCAGGGGACTGTTAAGCATACTGCGAAATACCTACCAGCCATGAAACACTATTCAGTAAGGTCACTTAGCATTATAACAAGGCGTTCGGAAAATCTGTTTCTCGACAAATGTCATTAATTTAACAGAAATAGTCACCCATATTTGTTTCTTGAAAAGGTTAAAGAATCATTCATCTTCCAAAACTATTGAAAAACTGTTTACAATGATGCCATTTAAGGGGGTAGTTTCCTTAATTATTTTGCTAATATTCCATGTTTTTTGATCATTTGAATGAAAACTATAAAATAACTTCAGTCTGCCATAAAGAGGATTCGGCACAGCTTCTGTACTTGTGTATTGCACATTCTCAGTCACTTGCATAATTATTCATATTTTTTTAAAAATCAATAAACAACTTTATAGAAAACTAAATACCCACTGATTCTTGTGGACAAAATGTTATAATTTTAATGTTTGAAACTCTTTTATTCGTTAGTGAATGTACTGTTTAATAATTGATAATTGATAATATTTATTGTCATTAGACACAGGGTACAATAGACATTGTCATTGAAAATACAAAATAATATACAAATACACATTTTTAAGTTTAAAGAAAAACATCTTAATAATAATATAAATTTACACGAACTTAAGGTCATTAAAATTTAAATTCTTCCATTCGTCTAGTGAGTATAAAGGATTGGATATGAGCCATTGTTCTAAGATTTGTTTATACTTATAAAAAGATACTGTCCTTGCACACAAGGGTAATCTATTAAAAAAACTTACACTTACATTTTCAAAGTTCATATATGATTGACATAGTCGTTTATAACTGACATCAATTAAATATATATTTCTGGTTTTATGGCTATGTACATTATTTCTTAAAATTAAAGTTCGTAGATTACTTTTAACATACAATAAACAGTATAATATAAAAATAAAGGGTAATGTGAGTATTTTCAGATTTATAAAATATTCTGTACATGATCGTCTTTCAGTAATTCCAACAATAGTTCTTATCACTTTTTTTTTTGCCATATAAAAACTCTTTTGGCTCTGGGTGAATTACCCCACAGTATAATACCATATAGTATGTGTACATGAAAGAAAGCATAGTATGAATTAATTACCAATTGTTGACTCGTACAGTATTTCAACTTTCTAAGTAAATAAATTACCCTAGAAAGACGTTTACATAAGGCATTTGTGTGTGAATATTAATTTAATTTACTATCTAAATGAATACCTAAAAATTTAACAGTTTTAATTTCTAGGGAAGGTTTTAAAGTAAAAGTAATAGATTCTGTTTTATCGTAATTTACAACTAACTTATTGGTTTTAAACCAGTAATAAAACTTTTCCGTAGCTTGTACAATTTTAATTTTTATAATGTTTATAAGCTGTGTTCAGCCTAGTTTTCGTAAGTTATAGTTAAATACTTCTAGCTTTATTTTTATTAAAGCATAGTTAGCCCTTTATAATATCATTATTCAGGGTTCCCTCGTCGTCACTGAGATTTTTGAGGAAAATGTGTATTTCCTAATGTAATGGGCACATTGTTGAGTGCGCGGGAAACAGTATGGGAGGGGGGTGCTATGCTCCTCCCTGCTGGGCGTCTGGCTCTGTCAGAGCCTGACAACAAAGAGGGAGGGGGGGAGGGGCCGCACCACCTGCGGAGCTGCCCCAATACCGAGGCTCGCCACTCGCGAGGAGAAAGAGGTTATAGCTAACAATGGTTCGGAAGTCTAGTAAATCCAGACTGTTTTCATCGGCACGCAGGCAGAAGAGGCGCTGGCCAGAGGCACTACTAGTAGAGAAGTACAGTGTGTATGGGGTCACCGGCTCCAGGCTCGAGATCTGGGATCCGGCCGCCATCTTGGATGGACCGCTACCGCAGCTGTCATATTTATTACCTTGAACCCGGCCACCATTTTTGTGTTTTTCTAGATTTTTCCATTATCTTGGATTCAGACATTTTTGTTTTCTGAAGTACTTCTAGTTTTTTTAAACTTGTAATTAATTCGCGAAACATTCTAAAATTCACCAAATAAATGAACCACTTACTGATGTTTGATTTGATCGATATCCATCCTTGGTTAGATTATTGGTCTGTGCTAAGAGTAATTAAAGCGTAAAATATATATTATTTAAATTCATTTTACCATTACTATTCGACGATTTTCTTAATAATGCTTACTACGAAAACTGACTGTATACATGACAACTGTATGATGAATTCAATATGTTATCACTATACCTACCACAGAGGTCGTATTCCTTACTGGTTACAATCGACTCCAACTGGCTACAATCGACTCCAACTGGCTACAATCGACTCCAACTGGCTACAATCGCTTCTTTACTCGAACTGCATCTACTCAATGGTATGTATTTATTATTACTTCACATTTTTTTAGTTAAATATTTTTAACGATTTTTCAACTAATTTTAGCTAGACGTTGTATTACGAAAAATCAGTCTTATGTTATAAATTATATAACAGAAATAAATGAATATATATGTATTATTAAATCACAAATATACATATATTTTTTCCAAACAAGTCATTATGGTCACTTCTTAGTTCTCGAAGTATAGTCCATGTTTCTTGGTGATGGATATTGGCAGACAACTCTAAACCAATGTCTTGGTCATAGCCGAGGAGTAATGCTGGCGGCCATCTTGACCGGTGTCTGGGCCAAAGTGGTGGGAAACGTCTCATGAGTTGAAATGAAGACCAGCGTCCTGGCCACCATCGAAAATGTTTTTATGGATGTCGTGGGAGGAGACCATCTTGCAGTAAGATGAGCAAATAATAATTTGTCGGAGATAAGTGAAAAGTGTGTTGGCATCCATTTTGGCTGTGTCTCGGTGGTCCGGCGCTTGTGAACCTAACTTCAAAAACTGTTTTTTTACTAACACTTGCTTCTTAACCTGAAAACGAAGGGTTTACTTTTGAAATAAAAATCCCTAAATACCTT
Source organism: Bacillus rossius redtenbacheri (assembly GCF_032445375.1). NCBI lineage: Eukaryota > Metazoa > Arthropoda > Insecta > Phasmatodea > Bacillidae > Bacillus > Bacillus rossius. The sequence goes on from NC_086335.1 coordinate 2,852,767, forward strand.
TTTAAAATAGTTTATAAATATTAATTTTTTGGGACACTCATCACACTATATAAATATCTGACAAATCTCTCAAAGTATTTCAAGTCTATTCTTTCCTAATCTCACACTACAAAAATAACAATTTCTCCTGAGTTATATACAATAAGAATCATTGTCTTTCACTTATGTACACACAAAAGTAATGAAAATTTTTCTCTCACCGAGGGGGGGAGGATTTAGGAGCGCTGGGGTTTAACTAAGACCCCTCAGGGCTATCATCTTCCAGAAACAGTCGGTGTCTTCGTTCCTGGGAGATGCAGCAATCCTTTACCACTCTAGCGTCAGGAGAGTGGACTGCAAATTAATATAACCTCAAAAATTTAAGCCATCATTTCACTTCTGATGAGAATTTTGGTGGGGGAGGACGTTACTATCTCATGCTCTCTCGCTCTCTCTCTCCCCTCCCTCCACTAAGCCACTCTCATTAACACTCGCACACTCTCTCTTTCACACACTCTTTCGCACTCTCTTCCCTCCATCCACTAGGCCACCCTCAGTCACACTCATACACTCTCTCTTTCACACACTCTTTCGCGCTCTCTCCCCTCCCTCCAGTAGGCCACCCTCATTCACACTCCCGCACTCTCTCTTTCACACACTCTTTCGCGCTCTCTCCCCTCCCTCCAGTAGGCCACCCTCATTCACACTCGCACACTAACTCTTTCACACACTCCTTCGCGCTCTCTCCCCTCCCTCCAGTAGGCCACCCTCAGTCACACTCGCACACTCTCTCTTTCACACACTCTTTCGCGCTCTCTCCCCTCCCTCCACTAGGCCACTCTCATTCACACTCGCACACTCTCTCTTTCACACACTCCTTCGCGCTCTCTTCCCTCCCTCCACTAGGCCACCCTCATTCATACTCGCACACTAACTCTTTCTTACACACTATCGCACTCTCTCCCCTCCCTCCATAGACCACCCTCATTCACACTCGCACTATCTCTCTTTCACACACTCTTTCACGCTCTCTCCCCTACTTCAACTAGGCCACTCTCATTCACACACACACACTCACTCTTTCACACACTCCTTCGCGCTCTCTTCCCTCCCTCCACTAGGCCACCCTCATTCACACTCGCACACTCTCTCTTTCACACACTCTTACGCGCTCTCTCCCCTCCCTCCACTAGGCAACCCTCATTCACACTCGCACACTCACTCTTTCACATACTCTTTCGCGGTCTCTCCCCTCCCTTCACTAGGCCACTCTTATTCACACTCGCACACTCTCTCTTTCACACACTCTTTCGCGCTCTCTTCCCTCCCTCCAATAGGCCACCCTCATTCACACTCGCACACTCTATTTTTCACACACTCCTTCGCGCTCTCTTCCCTCCCTCCACTAGGCCACCCTCATTCACACTCGCACACTCTCTCTTTCACACACTCCTTCGCGCTCTCTTCCCTCCCTCCACTAGGCCACCCTCATTCACACTCCCGCACTCTCTCTTTCACACACTCTTTCGCGCTCTCTCCCCTCCCTCCAGTAGGCCACCCTCATTCACACTCGCACACTAACTCTTTCACACACTCCTTCGCGCTCTCTCCCCTCCCTCCAGTAGGCCACCCTCAGTCACACTCGCACACTCTCTCTTTCACACACTCTTTCGCGCTCTCTCCCCTCCCTCCACTAGGCCACTCTCATTCACACTCGCACACTCTCTCTTTTACACACTCCTTCGCGCTCTCTTCCCTCCCTCCACTAGGCCACCCTCATTCATACTCGCACACTAACTCTTTCTTACACACTATCGCACTCTCTCCCCTCCCTCCATAGACCACCCTCATTCACACTCGCACTATCTCTCTTTCACACACTCTTTCACGCTCTCTCCCCTACTTCAACTAGGCCACTCTCATTCACACACACACACTCACTCTTTCACACACTCCTTCGCGCTCTCTTCCCTCCCTCCACTAGGCCACCCTCATTCACACTCGCACACTCTCTCTTTCACACACTCTTACGCGCTCTCTCCCCTCCCTCCACTAGGCAACCCTCATTCACACTCGCACACTCTTTCACACACTCTTTAGCGCTCTCTCCCCTCCCTTCACTAGGCCACTCTTATTCACACTCGCACACTCTCTCTTTCACACACTCTTTCGCGCTCTCTTCCCTCCCTCCAATAGGCCACCCTCATTCACACTCGCACACTCTATTTTTCACACACTCCTTCGCGCTCTCTTCCCTCCCTCCACTAGGCCACCCTCATTCACACTCGCACACTCTCTCTTTCACACACTCCTTCGCGCTCTCTTCCCTCCCTCCACTAGGCCACCCTCATTCACACTCGCACACTCTCTCTTTCACACACTCTTTCGCGCTCTCTTCCCTCCCTCCAATAGGCCACCCTCATTCACACTCGCACACTCTATTTTTCACACACTCCTTCGCGCTCTCTTCCCTCCCTCCACTAGGCCACCCTCATTTACACTCGCACACTCTCTCTTTCACACACTCCTTCGCGCTCTCTTCCCTCCCTCCACTAGGCCACCCTCATTCACACTCGCACACTCTCTCTTTCACACACTCTTTCGCGCTCTCTCCCCTCCCTCCACTAGGCCACTCTCATTCACACTCCCGCACTCCCTTTTCACATTTTCTTTCGCGCTTTCTTCCCTCCCTCCACTAGGCCACCCTCATTCACACTCCAGCACTCTCTCTTTCACACACTCTTTTGCGCTCTCTCCCCTCCCACCATAGGCCACCCTCATTCACACTCGCACACTCTCTCTTTCACACACTCTTTCGCGCTCTCTTCCCTCCCTCCACTAGGCAACCCTCATTTACACTCGCACACTAACTCTTTCACACACTCCTTCGCGCTCTCTTCCCTCCCTCTACTAGGCCACCCTCATTCACACTCGCACACTTACTCTTTCACACACTCCTTCGCGCTCTCTTCCCTCCCTCCACTAGGTGGTTTTGAACTAGCCTTGCCTCGTAGTTCTCCGATTTGTCGTAGGAGGTCTCTGTATGCGGCGCGCTGATAGCGCCACGATGGAGAAATTTTTGTTTGCCGTAGCCAGCTGTTGGTAGGGCTAGGGAAGTATTTTTTTTGTGAGGTTTGTGTCGGTATGGCGAGTTGTAATTGAAAATGTTGCGGTTTTTGGGGCTGTCTGTCGAGGATGTAACTTCAACCAGTGCAGTTGAGCCACTGTATATTATGGCAGTGTTAAGCAATACGATTTACGAGTGGTGTTTGCGACGAGTGCATGCTAATAGATATTGCTGAGAATACTATGGCAATATTAAGCATGACATTTTACGAATAGTGTTTGCGACGAGTTCGTGCTGCTAGCTATTGCAGGGAAACGGGTTGGTGCCTGGTTGTACTTCATTTACGATTACAGCAAACGTGACGAGTTTAATGTAATTCATCGTGGTGGACGGTTACCGCATTTAACCAGGAAGTTCCACTTGGTCTGGCACTGCTGTGTTTTCGGCCAGGTTGCCCACTTTTGAAGCATGTTTTGGAGACCTGCCTTATGTAAGCGTTTTCGTTTACTGTCGACGAGGATTTGAGCTGTTTTCCTTTGCTCATGATGAGCGATGTTGGGCAGCAAAGTAAGTTTTTGGCACTTAGTTTTAGCACCTCCCCGATTTTGGGAGTACAATATGTGAGTGAACTTACTAAGACTACCCACAAGTTAAATGAAAAGTGTCACAGTCAGCCATTTATATTTTTAGTACAATTTATTATCATTTTCAAGTTTGGCTGTTAGTGAGCTTTGACTATATGGTGCAAGATACAGATATATATTTTAATTTGAGAGTGCTACTAGAGAGAAAGTTAATTTTTTTTTATTGAGGAAAAGTAAATAATCAGAGTGAAATATTGTTGATGGGTTTTTCGATGGTGCATATGGTAGGCATTTGGATGTGTTCCTATTTTTTTTTTTTTTGGTAGAGAAAAAGAAGTTATATCATGAGGCAGGTATGCGTGTATTTTAAAGTGCCTTACCTTGTATTATTAACATTTAACCGTTCGTTATAACATGTACCTGAAGCATTTTTTTTAAAGTTAATTAATATTCTATTATGTATACACGCTAAAGATTTGCTTATCTCAAGGAAGTAATATTAAAATTAGTTCTGTTAAGATACATGCTGGTACATGATCTTATTTGTGGTAATAGTGATTTTTATTTGATGTTTTACTAATATTGTGAAGTATTTATTATTGCAAGTATTTTATACAGCCTGTACTGTTTATGTATGCACCTTATTATATTTGTATTCTTGGGGGGAGTGCAAAGTTATGCTGGCATAACCTGTACTTTATTTGGAGTCTGGTTATTAATAACTGAGAGTTGGCATTGACTCAGTCTGAGGCATGTGGTGTGGCCTGCGACTACCATCTCCAACCCCTCCATACTTTCACTTAATATTTTTGTGCGTTATTATTTTTGGTAAAAGTAATGGAAGTATTAAAGTTAATAATTGATTACTATTATAAATGTTCCAACTAATATTTAGTGATCAGTGTAAATTTGCTGTGGAAGCGGTCAATGTAATTGTTGATGAGTACAGTATTAATTTTGTGGACCAGTACAGGCAATAAATTCACTTTACTTCGACCTAGGATTCTTTCTTTCCATCAGACTGCCCTACTACCTCCCTTTCCGCTTAACGCTGTGGTTAGTGGAGATAACGGTGGTCACAGGCTGCGCCACTCTGCTTCCTAGGTTAAGTTTGGTGAATGTTAGATTGTACTTGGTGTGATAGGATAACCATCTAAAATGCCTACAGCGTGGGTTAACGAATTGTCTAAGGAACAGCTGAAAGTTAACCTAACAGCCGCGGCCATTGAATTTGACGACAGTGACACACTAGATGTTTTGAGAAAAAAATTTGTAGGTTTCATAAAGGGAAATAAGAGGATGGCTGGGGATATTGAAGCAAGTCAGGCTAGACAGGTAGCTGTTGCTGAATACAAGATTCCCCTGATTATGTCATCATTACAGAGTGTTCCGCAGTTGAATTCGTATGAGCCTAGGGCATTGCTTAAGTTCATCGTTGCAGTCGATAAGATAAAACGTAGTTATCTGTTGCGCTCTGAAGTAGAATTAATTCAGGGGTTGTTGCCCAAATGCACTGGGGTAGTTCTTGAAGCGTTACTGGATGGTTTAGCCCGGGGTGATAATTGGGAAATTATCAAAGAGAAGTTATGGGTGTTGTTGTGCCCTGCAAGAGAAAAGGAGGATTTTGAAGCAGCTTGCCTAAAACGTTTTCAGCGCCGTGGGGAGCGCATGGTTGAGTTTATTCAAAATTTACAGGAATGTGCTTCCGCATTGGAAAAAAAATATTCCGATGGTCAGTTTATTAAGTTGGTGCTGGACAACATGGCACCTGAGATTAGGCAGCAATGTTCTTTCCTGCAGTGTCCCAAGTGCCTGGAGGAGTTGAACACATGGGCCATAGAGGTAGATAACCTTGTGTATACCTGCCGGGTTTATCATGCACTGTTAGCAGATCAGGTGAATCAGCATAAAAATACTCATAAAGAAGTTAGAGGTGATAAACATCTGGGTGCGAGCAACCTTTTAAAAGAAAAGAAAAAGACAGTAACTTGTTTCAAGTGTCACAAGCAGGGGCATTTTGCCTCAAATTGTTGGAGCCAGTTCTCCGAGGGTAGTCGGTGTTTCAAGTGTGGAAATGTTGGTCATATTTCCAGTCAGTGTAAGAAGGTGGGTTCTGGGGGGACTGAGAGCATGAATAAGGGATCAGACGAAACCAATGTCAATCAAGGAGGGCAAATAGCAACTATCAAATACAGGGGTCCCGGAAAAAATAATAGCAGTTTTTGGGTTGATACCCTAGTAGCGGGGAAAATCAGACAAGCTTTGGTGGACACAGGTGCCAATTCTAGCTTCATCAGTCAGAAGTTTGCAAATCAGTTGGTGTCTGAGGATCCTGAACTCAAGAACCGGTTGAAGGTAAAGGAGGGTTTTAGGTTGCAGGTGGCTAATGGCATCAGTATTCAGGTTAAGGTTTCTATGAGGTTACATTTAAAAATTTGTAAGTTTGCGTGGACCAGACAGTTTTGGGTCCTGCCTGATTTAATCTGCGATATGGTGTTAGGGTTAGATTTTTTAGAGGAGACCCGAGCGGTTGTGAATTGTGGTGACCGAGAGTTAACGTTTGGTTTTCAAAAAGAGTATGTGGTGCCTTTGGAGCGGAAGTCAAAAAGGGAAATGGAGGTTTGTTCTGGCATACAGGGGGAGACGAATCATTTATCGGGTGAGCAACAGGAGAAGTTGAAAGCAGTGATGAAGGAATTTGGGGACGTTTTGAATGATAAGTTAGGAAGATGTGAGATGATGCCGTAGGTATCAGATTAAAGTGAGTGATGAAGAACCAGTGAGATGCGTCCCATATCAGTGTTCACCCCCGAAGCTTCAAGCATTTAGGGAAATAGTGAAGGAGTTAGAAAAGCAAGGGATTATTCAGCGTACGCTTTCTCCTTATGCGTCGCCTGCCTTCCTCGTAAAAAAGAAGGAACCTGGGAAGTACCGCTTAGTTCTTGATTATCGCCTGCTGAACCGTAAGATAAAAGTGGACCCTTTTCCTATGCCAAATATAGAGGTGTTATTCCAATATCTGAGTGGTGGAAAATACTTTACTGTATTTGATCTTAATTCGGCCTTCCATCAGTGTGTTCTAGAGGAGAGTAGCAAGAAGTACACAGGATTTGTAACGCCATGGGGCCATTTTCAGTGGGAACGTGTACCCTTTGGGGTCAATTTTGGGGGACAATGCCTGTCAAGGATTTTGCATGTATTGTTAGAGGAGTACCAGTTCGAGTTCGTAGTTTCTTTTCTTGATGATATTTTGATATTTTCAAATTCTTTTGAGGAGCATTTGGTACACGTGCGCAAAGTTTTGGAGAAATTGCGCAGCGCAGGATTTACGGTTAATCCTAAAAAAATTGTGTGGGCTAGTGAACAGGTCAAATTTCTTGGATTCCTGGTTTCCAATGGTAATTTAATCATGGATCCGGAAAAAATTGGGCCCATAGTTAATTTTCCCCAACCCAAAAACTTAAAAGGGGTTATGAGGTTCATAGGCATGTTGGGTTATTTTGCCAAATTTATTCCTAACTATGCAGAAAGATGCGCCCCGTTGAATATGTTGAAAAGAAAGAATGTTACTTTCAAATGGGGTAGTGAGCAGGAACGGGCCTTTCAGGACTTGAAATATGCTATTTCACACCCACCGGTTCTCCAGTTGCCCAACTTCAATGAACGATTTGTATTGCAGGTAGATGCCAGTAGTCTAGCAGTGGGAGCTGTGTTGTTGCAGGATCAGGAAGGGCAGATGAGGCCGATTGCATATGCGAGTCGCGCTCTAAATCATCAGGAGCAGATGTACAGTACGTACGAGAAGGAGGCCCTGGGGTGTATTTTTGGTGTAGAACGTTTTGCTAGTTATCTGGAGCACGCAGAGTTCGACTTAATGACAGATAACCAGGCGTTGACTTGGTTATTCTCTCATCCTCGCCAACTTGGTAAATTAGGGCGATGGATCATGCGTCTTACACGGTTCCGTTTCAAGATTATACATGTGAAAGGGAAGGAAAATTATATCGCGGACACACTTTCACGTATGTTCGACCCAACTGAATTTCATTTAGAAGGAAAAGAGGAAAGAGAAGAAACAGAGGTGGGCGATGAACCATTGGCTATTATCCAACACATTCCTGAGTCCTTTGTTGACATTGGTAAATGGCAGAGTGAAGATGAGAAAGGTGACGAGATCCGTGAGAAGATCCAGTCTGGGATGTGCAAGAACTTCGTCATTTCTAAAGGGATCATCTATCACATCGATAAGAAGGGGAACAAACGAGTTTGGGTACCTCAACGTGTACGTAGGATGATTCTTAGATATTTTCATGATTCGGCTGTTGGTGCCCACATGGGAGCTAGGAAAACTGAGATGAAGATCCGCCAGGAATTTTTCTGGGAAGGGTTAGGAAAGGAGGTCCAGGAGTATGTAAGGAGGTGTTCTGATTGTCAATTTGTAAAACAACCTCATAATTCCAAGGTGGGAATGTATTCCGTACAGACACCCAAAAGAGTTTGGGAAAGGGTATACATCGATGTGTTTGGTCCTCTGCCACGATCTAGTAAGGGACACAACTGTTTGTTAATTCTTGTGGATGGTTTTTCTAGATTTGTGATTCTAATACCTCTCAGAGATATGAAAGCCAGCTCCATTTGTGGGAAGCTTGAAAATGAAGTGTGGAGAATATTTGGTAGCCCTGAGTTGCTAATTTCCGATAACGCGACATACTTCACTTCAGTAAATCTTAAGAATTTGTGTTTTCGGTGGGGAACAAAACAAGTCCATACCAGCCCGTACTACCCATGCCCAAATTTGGTGGAGCGTGTGAACAAGTCGATCAAGGCAGCTCTTACCATCTTTCACCATGAGAAGCAAAGGGGTTGGGACACTGAGCTGTCATCTCTGAATGTCGCGCTGAACTCCGTGGCTCATGGGGTAACTGGAAGGATGCCCAGTATGATTATGTTTGGTAGGGAGCTCCCCCATCCCCTGCTAAGTCTATGGGGTATTTCTCCTGGTTGTTTTGAAGAATCTGGTGTAAAGCTGGAAGAAGTTTGGAGTAAGACTCAACAAGCATTGGACAAAGCGCATGCCATCATGGGAAAGAAGTACAATCAAGGGAGGTCGGTGTCGGATATTATTCCTGGTGACTTGGTGGTGTGTCGAAAAGTAAATCTTAGTAAGAAGGTGGATTTCTTTTCGAGCAAGCTGTGCCCTGCCTTTGATGGTCCTTATCGCGTTTTATCTTTCCTGACCCCTGTCACAGTTAATTTGGGAGATCCTGATAAAGGGTTTGTCATAAAGAAGGCTCACATATCAGCAGTAAAAAAGTTATTTCCACCTTAGAACAGCCCAGTTGGTGGTTTGACCCTAGTTGCATGCGTTTTGGTGTCCTTGGAGTTTCTTATTTTGTGTGGGTGTAATGAGTTAGGGGTTTTTGTAGCTTGTATTCGTTAATGTGATTGGTGAGTATGCTTAGCTTTGGTCTCCCTTTTGTTTGAGCTGTTATCCCTTGCGTTGTCCGAGGGGGAGTAGGTTTTAGGCGGGGAGGCTGTGACGTTAGCTTCGCTCGTCACATATTTATTTTCTTTGTGACCGCGCTGGTTATGTGAATGCTTACGCATTCTGGTGAGGTGGTTTTGAACTAGCCTTGCCTCGTAGTTCTCCGATTTGTCGTAGGAGGTCTCTGTATGCGGCGCGCTGATAGCGCCACGATGGAGAAATTTTTGTTTGCCGTAGCCAGCTGTTGGTAGGGCTAGGGAAGTATTTTTTTTGTGAGGTTTGTGTCGGTATGGCGAGTTGTAATTGAAAATGTTGCGGTTTTTGGGGCTGTCTGTCGAGGATGTAACTTCAACCAGTGCAGTTGAGCCACTGTATATTATGGCAGTGTTAAGCAATACGATTTACGAGTGGTGTTTGCGACGAGTGCATGCTAATAGATATTGCTGAGAATACTATGGCAATATTAAGCATGACATTTTACGAATAGTGTTTGCGACGAGTTCGTGCTGCTAGCTATTGCAGGGAAACGGGTTGGTGCCTGGTTGTACTTCATTTACGATTACAGCAAACGTGACGAGTTTAATGTAATTCATCGTGGTGGACGGTTACCGCATTTAACCAGGAAGTTCCACTTGGTCTGGCACTGCTGTGTTTTCGGCCAGGTTGCCCACTTTTGAAGCATGTTTTGGAGACCTGCCTTATGTAAGCGTTTTCGTTTACTGTCGACGAGGATTTGAGCTGTTTTCCTTTGCTCATGATGAGCGATGTTGGGCAGCAAAGTAAGTTTTTGGCACTTAGTTTTAGCACCTCCCCGATTTTGGGAGTACAATATGTGAGTGAACTTACTAAGACTACCCACAAGTTAAATGAAAAGTGTCACAGTCAGCCATTTATATTTTTAGTACAATTTATTATCATTTTCAAGTTTGGCTGTTAGTGAGCTTTGACTATATGGTGCAAGATACAGATATATATTTTAATTTGAGAGTGCTACTAGAGAGAAAGTTAATTTTTTTTATTGAGGAAAAGTAAATAATCAGAGTGAAATATTGTTGATGGGTTTTTCGATGGTGCATATGGTAGGCATTTGGATGTGTTCCTATTTTTTTTTTTGGTAGAGAAAAAGAAGTTATATCATGAGGCAGGTATGCGTGTATTTTAAAGTGCCTTACCTTGTATTATTATCATTTAACCGTTCGTTATAACATGTACCTGAAGCATTTTTTTTAAAGTTAATTAATATTCTATTATGTATACACGCTAAAGATTTGCTTATCTCAAGGAAGTAATATTAAAATTAGTTCTGTTAAGATACATGCTGGTACATGATCTTATTTGTGGTAATAGTGATTTTTATTTGATGTTTTACTAATATTGTGAAGTATTTATTATTGCAAGTATTTTATACAGCCTGTACTGTTTATGTATGCACCTTATTATATTTGTATTCTTGGGGGGAGTGCAAAGTTATGCTGGCATAACCTGTACTTTATTTGGAGTCTGGTTATTAATAACTGAGAGTTGGCATTGACTCAGTCTGAGGCATGTGGTGTGGCCTGCGACTACCATCTCCAACCCCTCCATACTTTCACTTAATATTTTTGTGCGTTATTATTTTTGGTAAAAGTAATGGAAGTATTAGAGTTAATAATTGATTACTATTATAAATGTTCCAACTAATATTTAGTGATCAGTGTAAATTTGCTGTGGAAGCGGTCAATGTAATTGTTGATGAGTACAGTATTAATTTTGTGGACCAGTACAGGCAATAAATTCACTTTACTTCGACCTAGGATTCTTTCTTTCCATCAGACTGCCCTACTACCTCCCTTTCCGCTTAACGCTGTGGTTAGTGGAGATAACGGTAGTCACAACAATGCAATGCTAAATGCACTTAGCTTTCTTCTCAACCACATCCACCCCATACTGGTAGGCATACAAGTAGTATGTAAATGGCGGAACTAGATCTGGCGCCGGCGCGTGGATTGTGATTGTCGGTCCGCCATCTTGGATTTGTGACGTCACGACGGCAAAAATTCCTCAAAATTCCTCAAAAATGACTCAAAATGACTCAAAATTTCCCGTTTTAAGAAAAAAATTCCCGTTTTCGAGGGAAAAATTCCCGTTTCGAGGGAAAATTTCCCGTTTTAGTCCTTAAAAATCCCAGCGGCTAGAAATGTCCTGATAGAGGCTTAAGCATCCTTAACTCAAGCCTCAGTTAAGCCTCTATCAGGATGTGACCTTGACCTTTGACCTTGACCCCGACGGCCATCTTGGATCCACCATCTTGGATGACGTCATTTCGTTTTCTCGAACATTCCGGCATTGTGTAATCCGACATTTTGAATTATGACGTCACCGTTGCAATTTCCGTTACGGCCGCCATCTTTAAATTTATTATCCGATTTTAATGAATTTTTTTTAAAAATTATAAAAAAAATATAAATAATAAAATTTTAATAAAAAAAATATTTAAAAATCACACATTAACGACACGGAGTTTGGAGTCCTCGGTTCGAACCCGACGGGTGCTAAAAAATAAAAATGGCGACCGATCCTTCCCCCGCGGTGGACGCTGGCATACTGACTCCCTCCACTTTTTTAAAGCATATATATCGTCACCTAGTATGACGTCATGTCCGCCATCTTGTCCTCGTCTGCTGGAAGCCATCATCAGTGTATCGTCGGCGAGAGTGCGCTGACGCCATGTTAGTTTAATTTTTATCCGCTAGATTGCAGTAATCATTTATTATTGCTGTGACACCCGCCATCTTGAAATTCGGCCGCCATCTTGAAATCATGTAATAATGTAGCTAGAAAAGCGGGAAAAAATCCAAAATTCACCAAAAAAATCACTCATTAACTTACATATTGATTCGATTAGGTCGACTAAGGTCCTTGGTACGATCTAGGACGATGCAAAAAAATTAAATATAACATCAATTTAACATAATAGTAACAGGTTCGAGGAATTAAACACCACAATTTCTTTTACAAACATAATATTTATTACATAATTTCTATTCTACTACAGGATCATTTGCGAAAGCCAGCAATCTTATAATCATTTAGTTCCGCAGCGGTATGAAATGACTAATTCTTAGCTCCAATCGGTTTATACTAGACAGAGTCCAGCCAGAACCTTTACAGACATAGTCCACCTCTTCTTGACAGAGTTTCTGGATACCGTTTTTAACAGTTTGCTTCACATCGTTAGAACTGTAAATTACTGCAGCCGATGTCTTGAATGCACACTTCTTCACTTTGTCATCGAACGGATATGGCTTTCCATATATACAGTCCAACCACAAGTTATATTTCAAAGGTCCGTTTGTTGCTACATCATCAGTAAGCTGATTGATTATGTCCTCTCTGATATCATCAAGAAAATTACAAATGTCTTTCGACTCACCTAACGTATTTAAATAATAGTAGTCCTTCAATGTTCCACGAAATGCAGACTGCGCCAAGTAGAAGCCATTATCGTTCACTTGTAATGCGCCGAACACAGTCTTAGGTTTATTTTCCTGTTCAGACGTCAACCAATCGGTTGCTGCACATCGGTTTTCTTGCTTGTACGCTCACGAGCCTTCAACCTAAACCGAGGAGTCGAAATTTCTGCAGGTAGTTCAGCAGTAGGCACACGGACTTCACCTTTACAGTTTTTCGCATGTCGTCGCAAATTATCAATTCTAGTAAACCATTCATGACACTCATCACATCGAAACTTCATGCGAGATGGATTCTTCGTGCATTTGCTCCGCTCATGTCTTCGTGCATCATGAGCAAATGCGAACGACGTATCACAGTAGCTGCAAGGATACCGTGGTGATGAAGACGAACCTTTCAGACCCGATCCAGATACTGACGTTGCCGCAGTTGCACCATCTCCAGGCATACTCTTATGAACATCAATGCATCGTTGTTGCGCCGAAACCTTTACTTTCTGCCGAACAGCAGGACCTTTGCATGCCTTCATGTGCGTTTTCATATTATCTTTTCTGGCAAACTGCTTATGACATTTCTCACAAACAAACATTTTACGATATAGGTTCTTGGCACATTCTCTATTCTCATGTCGTCGAGCATTGCTGTTGTTTGAGAAAATCTTGTCGCAGTAACAGCACCGATGTTCGTTAGTTGTTGTCGATTCGGCATCCATTGAAGTCTCCATTGATGGCGAACCAGCGTTCGCCGAGTTTCCCTGTGCAGCCAGCACTAGCGGCATTAAAGTCTCTTCTGCTGGCGGTACCACGTCTGTTGAAGTCTCCTCCAGTGTTGACATCGACGTTGCCAACGGGATCTGCTCCACCATCGTCGACGCTGACGTCAAGGTTCCCGCAGTCGATGGTACAACCTCCATCGAGTTCGTCGTTAAAGTCGGTAAAGATGCCATCGAGTTCGCAAGAACAGGTAATTACGTGATTAATGCACCAGAAAAAACAAACTAGGTGATCCTTACACCGACGACGTCAGTAACAAACTGAGCGACCTGCTGTCTAGGACTCACTTATATACATGCACCGTATGGAATAATACGCTAGTCAAATCAAGAACCATTTACAATAATACTAGAGTCAAAACAACATTAAAAATAGAAGGACCGACAACGAAAAGGCAGCACATTTGGAAGCACCGACAACGAAAAGGCAGCACATTTGGAAGCACCGACAACGAAAAGGCAGCACATTTGGCAGCACCGACTACGAAAAGGCAGCACATTTGGAAGCACGGACAACGAAACGGCAGCACATTTGGAAGCACCGACAACGAAAAGGCAGCACATTTGGAAGCACCGACTACGAAAAGGCAGCACATTTGAAAGCACCGACAACGAAAAGGCAGCACATTTGAAAGCACCGACAACGAAAAGGCAGCACATTTGGCAGCACCGACTACGAAAAGGCAGCACATTTGGAAGCACCGACAACGAAAAGGCAGCACATTTGGAAGCACCGACAACGAAAAGGCAGCACATTTGGAAGCACCGACAACGAAAAGGCAGCACATTTGGAAGCACCGACAACGAAAAGGCAGCACATTTTGGACGCACCGACAACGAAAAGGCAGCACATTTGGAAGCACCGACAACGAAAAGGCAGCACATTTGGAAGCACCGACTACGAAAAGGCAGCACATTTGGAAGCACCGACAACGAAAAGGCAGCACATTTGGAAGCACCGACAACGAAAAGGCAGCACATTTGGCAGCACCGACTACGAAAAGGCAGCACATTTGGCAGCACCGACAACGAAAAGGCAGCACATTTGGAAGCACCGACAACGAAAAGACAGCACATTTGGAAGCACCGACAACGAAAAGGCAGCACATTTAGAAGCACCGACAACGAAAAGGCAGCACATTTGGAAGCACCATCATCGAAAAGGCAGCACATTTGGAAGCTCCATCAACAAAAAAAGGCTAAAAGGAAGCACAAGTTACGAGATCTAAGTCTTAGTTAGAAATCAGAATACAAAAATAAAAACATTAAATTCTTATAATTTAAATTATTTATTTTATTGCTTTACATTATACAAATTCAAGTAAAAAAAACCATTATTGTATGTAGCCAGCATTCCTCAGTTCCTTGAGTATGAAGGATATTTCTTTGATGCACGAATAGTTTCCTGCACAAAGCGAACCATGTAGAAGTCTTAGCCGGTCAACCAATATGTTTGGATCTTTCCATGAAGTGTAATCATTCTCTTCTACCACAATCTTCCTTGCACCTTTATAATAAATATTATGATCTCTGGTGTCTTCCGTTTTACCACCAACCTCAGGGTAACTTTCATGTTTGAGATGGTGATCATCACAAGCTTGATCAGATTTATTTAATATATCACGTCGTTTCCATTGTTTCGGTCTCAGGACACCGCCACATTCTTCGATCTTGGCAGCTTTAGGTGCTTCATCATAGTCTATGTCTTTGTCAACAGCCTCAGAGTCACTGTAACAATCACCGTAGAAGGAATCGTCTTCACCCAATTTACCGTAATAATTCGATGTTGATGATGTTGAAGTGTCTTCATCGTCTTCATGCTTCCTTTTTAGGAGTCCATCATTTTTACTAAGTAGGAAAGATCTACTTGAATTCGGCTGGAATATATTCTCACTTTTCACGTTAAGGATTCTTCCATTGTCTTCATTCTTCCGTAAATCATCAACCTTCTTCAATTTAAGTTCTTTGTCGAGATCGGAAGAGCCAAGAAAATTATTGTCGTAATGCAGATCACTCTTCTTTAGGCTAGTAGATTCATCGTTGTCCTCTAGCTTGTACGCAGGCTTGACGCTACAAGTTCTGCCATGTCTTTTTAGGCTCTCTCTCCGCGTAAACGACTTGCTACATCGAACACAACTTATCATATTGCGCAGTGGATTTTTAACACAGTCATTCTTCTCGTGTTGTCTTTTATTCTTTCTCAAGATAAACTCTTTACTGCAAAACTTACACCTATGTTCTTTCGATACAGCGTCAGATCCCAAATCGGAATTCATATTAGTTACTGAGACTAATGCCAGATACCAATTGAGTGTTTTAAATTAGATTCAATACTTAAATAGAAATTTTTTCATATTTCATCAGCGAGAATTAATATATCTCATGCAAAAGTACTTTATGCATATAGTTCTGCTTTTCAACAACAGATGTCGCCACATGTTGCTTGCAGGTAAATAATATTTAGTTCTTTTATGCGGGATGCGGGATGCTCACTGACGATCGCAAAAGAAGGATGGCTTCGCTAGACTCCAAGGAAAAGGAAGTTCGTCTTGCATGTTGGTGCTCCACAGATGTCTCATGGCGTAATATTAATTTGACTGAGTAATGATATTTGTTAATTCCACCTGATAAAAATATTGCAAGTTTTGATTTAGTAGCAGAAATTATCGAATTAAATGTAACTCCAAATAAAATGACATGTCTCATTAGACCAAAAAAAAATCCATGCAGAGAGCGGTTTCTCAGAATAGTCAGAAACACTTGAAGAAACCACAGGAATGATTGCAAGAACACGGGAAAAACCATCAAAATATTGTCAAGAATAATCAGGAGCACACTGAGAAAACCACCATAATATTAACAATAATAATCGAAAGCACACGGAGAAAACCATCATAATATTGACCAGATTAATCGGAAGCACACAGAGAAAACCACCACATGTTTTCCTTGATATCATAAAATTACAAGAAAAAATATTTAAAAATAAAAATAAATTAATAAAAAAATAAAAAAATAAAATAATGCATAAACAGTTTCTGCTAGCTTGTAAACTTATCATTGTTGAGCAAAGATAGAGTTCTTGTACAAGCCAGAAATTTATGCATTATTTTATTTTTTTATTTTTTTATTAATTTATTTTTATTTTTAAATATTTTTTCTTGTAATTTTATGATATCAAAGAAAACATGTGGTGGTTTTCTCTGTGTGCTTCCGATTAATCTGGTCAATATTATGATGGTTTTCTCCGTGTGCTTTCGATTATTATTGTTAATATTATGGTGGTTTTCTCAGTGTGCTCCTGATTATTCTTGACAATATTTTGATGGTTTTTCCCGTGTTCTTGCAATCATTCCTGTGGTTTCTTCAAGTGTTTCTGACTATTCTGAGAAACCGCTCTCTGCATGGATTTTTTTTTTGGTCTAATGAGACATGTCATTTTATTTGGAGTTACATTTAATTCGATAATTTCTGCTACTAAATCAAAACTTGCAATATTTTTATCAGGTGGAATTAACAAATATCATTACTCAGTCAAATTAATATTACGCCATGAGACATCTGTGGAGCACCAACATGCAAGACGAACTTCCTTTTCCTTGGAGTCTAGCGAAGCCATCCTTCTTTTGCGATCGTCAGTGAGCATCCCGCATCCCGCATAAAAGAACTAAATATTATTTACCTGCAAGCAACATGTGGCGACATCTGTTGTTGAAAAGCAGAACTATATGCATAAAGTACTTTTGCATGAGATATATTAATTCTCGCTGATGAAATATGAAAAAATTTCTATTTAAGTATTGAATCTAATTTAAAACACTCAATTGGTATCTGGCATTAGTCTCAGTAACTAATATGAATTCCGATTTGGGATCTGACGCTGTATCGAAAGAACATAGGTGTAAGTTTTGCAGTAAAGAGTTTATCTTGAGAAAGAATAAAAGACAACACGAGAAGAATGACTGTGTTAAAAATCCACTGCGCAATATGATAAGTTGTGTTCGATGTAGCAAGTCGTTTACGCGGAGAGAGAGCCTAAAAAGACATGGCAGAACTTGTAGCGTCAAGCCTGCGTACAAGCTAGAGGACAACGATGAATCTACTAGCCTAAAGAAGAGTGATCTGCATTACGACAATAATTTTCTTGGCTCTTCCGATCTCGACAAAGAACTTAAATTGAAGAAGGTTGATGATTTACGGAAGAATGAAGACAATGGAAGAATCCTTAACGTGAAAAGTGAGAATATATTCCAGCCGAATTCAAGTAGATCTTTCCTACTTAGTAAAAATGATGGACTCCTAAAAAGGAAGCATGAAGACGATGAAGACACTTCAACATCATCAACATCGAATTATTACGGTAAATTGGGTGAAGACGATTCCTTCTACGGTGATTGTTACAGTGACTCTGAGGCTGTTGACAAAGACATAGACTATGATGAAGCACCTAAAGCTGCCAAGATCGAAGAATGTGGCGGTGTCCTGAGACCGAAACAATGGAAACGACGTGATATATTAAATAAATCTGATCAAGCTTGTGATGATCACCATCTCAAACATGAAAGTTACCCTGAGGTTGGTGGTAAAACGGAAGACACCAGAGATCATAATATTTATTATAAAGGTGCAAGGAAGATTGTGGTAGAAGAGAATGATTACACTTCATGGAAAGATCCAAACATATTGGTTGACCGGCTAAGACTTCTACATGGTTCGCTTTGTGCAGGAAACTATTCGTGCATCAAAGAAATATCCTTCATACTCAAGGAACTGAGGAATGCTGGCTACATACAATAATGGCTTTTTTTACTTGCATTTGTATAATGTAAAGCAATAAAATAAATAATTTAAATTATAAGAATTTAATGTTTTTATTTTTGTATTCTGATTTCTAACTAAGACTTAGATCTCGTAACTTGTGCTTCCTTTTAGCCTTTTTTTATTGATGGAGCTTCCAAATGTGCTGCCTTTTCGATGATGGTGCTTCCAAATGTGCTGCCTTTTCGTTGTCGGTGCTTCTAAATGTGCTGCCTTTTCGTTGTCGGTGCTTCCAAATGTGCTGTCTTTTCGTTGTCGGTGCTTCCAAATGTGCTGCCTTTTCGTTGTCGGTGCTGCCAAATGTGCTGCCTTTTCGTAGTCGGTGCTGCCAAATGTGCTGCCTTTTCGTTGTCGGTGCTTCCAAATGTGCTGCCTTTTCGTTGTCGGTGCTTCCAAATGTGCTGCCTTTTCGTAGTCGGTGCTTCCAAATGTGCTGCCTTTTCGTTGTCGGTGCTTCCAAATGTGCTGCCTTTTCGTTGTCGGTGCGTCCAAAATGTGCTGCCTTTTCGTTGTCGGTGCTTCCAAATGTGCTGCCTTTTCGTTGTCGGTGCTTCCAAATGTGCTGCCTTTTCGTTGTCGGTGCTTCCAAATGTGCTGCCTTTTCGTTGTCGGTGCTTCCAAATGTGCTGCCGTTTCGTTGTCGGTGCTTCCAAATGTGCTGCCTTTTCGTAGTCGGTGCTGCCAAATGTGCTGCCTTTTCGTTGTCGGTGCTTTCAAATGTGCTGCCTTTTCGTTGTCGGTGCTTCCAAATGTGCTGCCTTTTCGTAGTCGGTGCTTCCAAATGTGCTGCCTTTTCGTTGTCGGTGCTTCCAAATGTGCTGCCGTTTCGTTGTCCGTGCTTCCAAATGTGCTGCCTTTTCGTAGTCGGTGCTGCCAAATGTGCTGCCTTTTCGTTGTCGGTGCTTCCAAATGTGCTGCCTTTTCGTTGTCGGTGCTTCCAAATGTGCTGCCTTTTCGTTGTCGGTGCTTCCAAATGTGCTGCCTTTTCGTTGTCGGTCCTTCTATTTTTAATGTTGTTTTGACTCTAGTATTATTGTAAATGGTTCTTGATTTGACTAGCGTATTATTCCATACGGTGCATGTATATAAGTGAGTCCTAGACAGCAGGTCGCTCAGTTTGTTACTGACGTCGTCGGTGTAAGGATCACCTAGTTTGTTTTTTCTGGTGCATTAATCACGTAATTACCTGTTCTTGCGAACTCGATGGCATCTTTACCGACTTTAACGACGAACTCGATGGAGGTTGTACCATCGACTGCGGGAACCTTGACGTCAGCGTCGACGATGGTGGAGCAGATCCCGTTGGCAACGTCGATGTCAACACTGGAGGAGACTTCAACAGACGTGGTACCGCCAGCAGAAGAGACTTTAATGCCGCTAGTGCTGGCTGCACAGGGAAACTCGGCGAACGCTGGTTCGCCATCAATGGAGACTTCAATGGATGCCGAATCGACAACAACTAACGAACATCGGTGCTGTTACTGCGACAAGATTTTCTCAAACAACAGCAATGCTCGACGACATGAGAATAGAGAATGTGCCAAGAACCTATATCGTAAAATGTTTGTTTGTGAGAAATGTCATAAGCAGTTTGCCAGAAAAGATAATATGAAAACGCACATGAAGGCATGCAAAGGTCCTGCTGTTCGGCAGAAAGTAAAGGTTTCGGCGCAACAACGATGCATTGATGTTCATAAGAGTATGCCTGGAGATGGTGCAACTGCGGCAACGTCAGTATCTGGATCGGGTCTGAAAGGTTCGTCTTCATCACCACGGTATCCTTGCAGCTACTGTGATACGTCGTTCGCATTTGCTCATGATGCACGAAGACATGAGCGGAGCAAATGCACGAAGAATCCATCTCGCATGAAGTTTCGATGTGATGAGTGTCATGAATGGTTTACTAGAATTGATAATTTGCGACGACATGCGAAAAACTGTAAAGGTGAAGTCCGTGTGCCTACTGCTGAAATACCTGCAGAAATTTCGACTCCTCGGTTTAGGTTGAAGGCTCGTGAGCGTACAAGCAAGAAAACCGATGTGCAGCAACCGATTGGTTGACGTCTGAACAGGAAAATAAACCTAAGACTGTGTTCGGCGCATTACAAGTGAACGATAATAGCTTCTACTTGGCGCAGTCTGCATTTCGTGGAACATTGAAGGACTACTATTATTTAAATACATTAGGTGAGTCGAAAGACATTTGTAATTTTCTTGATGATATCAGAGAGGACATAATCAATCAGCTTACTGATGATGTAGCAACAAACGGACCTTTGAAATATAACTTGTGGTTGGACTGTATATATGGAAAGCCATATCCGTTCGATGACAAAGTGAAGAAGTGTGCATTCAAGACATCGGCTGCAGTAATTTACAGTTCTAACGATGTGAAGCAAACTGTTAAAAACGGTATCCAGAAACTCTGTCAAGAAGAGGTGGACTATGTCTGTAAAGGTTCTGGCTGGACTCTGTCTAGTATAAACCGATTGGAGCTAAGAATTAGTCATTTCATACCGCTGCGGAACTAAATGATTATAAGATTGCTGGCTTTCGCAAATGATCCTGTAGTAGAATAGAAATTATGTAATAAATATTATGTTTGTAAAAGAAATTGCGGTGTTTAATTCCTCGAACCTGTTACTATTATGTTAAATTGATGTTATATTTAATTTTTTTGCATCGTCCTAGATCGTACCAAGGACCTTAGTCGACCTAATCGAATCAATATGTAAGTTAATGAGTGATTTTTTTGGTGAATTTTGGATTTTTTCCCGCTTTTCTAGCTACATTATTACATGATTTCAAGATGGCGGCCGAATTTCAAGATGGCGGGTGTCACAGCAATAATAAATGATTACTGCAATCTAGCGGATAATTAAACTAACATGGCGTCAGCGCACTCTCGCCGACGATACACTGATGATGGCTTCCAGCAGACGAGGACAAGATGGCGGACATGACGTCATACTAGGTGACGATATATATGCTTTAAAAAAGTGGAGGGAGTCAGTATGCCAGCGTCCACCGCGGGGGAAGGATCGGTCGCCATTTTTATTTTTTTGCACCCGTCGGGTTCGAACCGAGGACTCCAAACTCCGTGTCGTTAATGTATGATTTTTTAAATATTTTTATTAAAATTTTATTATTTATATTTTTTTATAATTTTTAAAAAAAATTTCATTAAAATCGGATAATAAATTTAAAGATGGCGGCCGTAACGGAAATTGCAACGGTGACGTCATAATTCAAAATGTCGGATTACACAATGCCGGAATGTTCGAGAAAACGAAATGACGTCATCCAAGATGGTGGATCCAAGATGGCCGTCGGGGTCAAGGTCAAAGGTCAAGGTCACATCCTGATAGAGGCTTAACTGAGGCTTGAGTTAAGGATGCTTAAGCCTCTATCAGGACATTTCTAGCCGCTGGGATTTTTAAGGACTAAAACGGGAAATTTTCCCTCGAAACGGGAATTTTTCCCTCGAAAACGGGAATTTTTTTCTTAAAACGGGAAATTTTGAGTCATTTTGAGTCATTTTTGAGGAATTTTGAGGAATTTTTGCCGTCGTGACGTCACAAATCCAAGATGGCGGACCGACAATCACAATTTTTTTTTTTATTTTTTTTTCCTAGCCTAAGTTAATTCTAAGTGTGTAGGGGAGGGTCCAGGTTAGGGGAGGACCTAAGTGTGTCTCAGGCCGAAGCCTATACACTCTACCATGCGGGTTTTTAACCATGCAGGACAAGGGCGCGTGCATCATGTGCTTATTGGGGTTTATTGGCCAGCCATGGCTGCAATTGGCGCCATGACTGACGCCCCATTGGTCGCCTAGCTTAAAAGCTAGCTAAGTGTGGCCCAGGTAAAACCTGCATAGACACAGGGAAAACCCTGGGCCGGTTCATGCGGGGATCAATTAACATGCATTAAGCAAGCAGGTAACTACTGGACAAGAGGAAGAAGGGTCCAGGTAAGAAGAGTTGGAGGGGCTGAAAAATCAACCTTGGTGGAGTTGGGTGCTTGGGCCTTGCGGCCCGCATTTAAGTTGGGAGCTCCTGGGTTATTATTAGCCAGGGGCGCATGCGCCCCCAGGGGCGGGCGACTTCACGTCAGCCCAGCCACAGCTGCCCAGGCAGCCACAGTTAAGACAGAAGCGGGCAGACGAGCCAGTAAACCGGCTCGAACTGCTGGCTCTCGGTGCGAAAGGCAGCCTGACGTTGCGCCATCTTCATCTTCTTTCTTCAGGTCAACAGCAGTACTTTTCAAGCCAGGGTGGGGGGAGGGAACCAACCTCGCCACCCAAAATCCCCGAGACGGTTGAAGGTCGCGCCGCTCGAGGCTACTGCTGCCACACCTACAGCAGCCCCAGCTGAAGGTTCCTGATGTCTTCCTTCAGAGTTCCGATGCATTTCAATTCCGTTGCGCGCGCAGCAGTTCACAGCTCCGCAAGTTCCAGCCCGCAGTTCGTCTACACTTCGCATTTTTTCAGCACATCGAGCTCCCCTGCGGGCCTTCGCCGACGAAGCTGCTTCCTGCCACGCGCCGAGCTGCATTCAGGCTACCCTTCACACCGACAGCCGTAATAACGACTCCGCAGGCCGGCCATTGGTCCGCGGACTGCTATTGGTTATTCACAGCCACCCCAGCGAGATTGCAACTCTCGGGCTGGGCTCCCGTATCCGCCACCCCGGGACGCGGTCGGTAGCAGTTGGCGCTGCTAGGCCGCCCCCAGCACGCACACAAAACCAACACGCACTGCCAGCCTTCGGTTACCCAATAGGTCGCAGGGAACTCCCAGCCAACAGCCCGCGAGAGAGATGCGCACGCCCCGAGAGACGACCACCGACCGACAATCACAATGGAACTAGATCTGGCGACAATCACAATCCACGCGCCGGCGCCAGATCTAGTTCCGCCATTTACATACTACTCATACAATTTAACTCTCAGGCCCACGAATTCGCTATTGACTTGTCCTCCGACATTCATATTTGAATCTACCAACCACTTTCTTGTTGGTGGGGGAGAAGCATGGGTAGTCGGGTGGGTAGCAGCTGGTGTCGAACTCTGTTATGACTGTAGGGTTTGCTTTAAGGTCTGAAGAGAAGTCAACATTGTGAATCTCATACACAAAACTATCTCTGTCCATATACACCAGTTGTAGATGGTCCTGGTACCTGGTACCATAGAGCTGTAATGAATGTTGTACATTAATGGAATGGTTTAGACAGGTCCAGTACAGCAATCATTGCATATACTTGTTTATCAAACACTATTATTTCTTGTTTAATGTGTACGAGAGCCAATTTTTTCTCATATACCGAGCGGTCTTTGAAATGCTTCTCAGGGCATACCAACTCCATTCTCAGTCTGTGTTTCTTGTCTTCAAAAATTTTACAGCGAGCTTAAAGAATTCTTTTTCAAATCCGTTGAATGAAGCTTGGTGATTGGCTGGGTTAATTTGAATATATGGCTCTAACCATGCTGCCAGTTCGAAGTGGAGAACATGATTTTTTGTAACTGTTAGCCCATGTTTTATTGCTTGCAAGAGATTAATGTAATGCACAATATAGTGTTATTTACTGTTCAATGTTGTCATAAACTTGGTCTGTTTTGATCCTGGCGGACATCGTTTACTGGGGAGGAATGTTAGATCTTTGGTGCTTTCACATAGCTCGTGAGAATACTCCACATCGTGTTCAAAAATGGAGCATGTGAGTGAATTTTTCGCTACGGTCATACCGTCAATAATAGGGAGGACTCAAAGAAACTGGCCTGAGAGCGCGCTGCCCAGCGTAGACTTAGTAAAAAGCTCTCCCGCTAGATTATGTTAGTAGATTCCTTCACTAAATAGCTGCCCAGACCTCATCACATCATTGTGTAAGTTACCATTTGATTGTAGTATAGTTTTCTCTTACTGTTCTCGTGTTCCGCCTGCGAAGTCGTTATGGCAGATTTAAAAGAACAAAGAGAGGGTTTGAAATTTTGTTCCCTGCTTGAAAAATCGACAACAGAAGCTTACCAAATGCTTCAACAGGCTTTCAAGGAGGATGCTAATAGCCACACACAAGTTTTCGAGTAGTTTTGGCGCTTTAAACGTGATGAGATTAGTTTTGAATACCATGCTCGTTCTGGGTGTCCTTCAACATCTCGAAATGATGAAAACGTTGAAGAAATTCGTCAAAAAATCAACGAGGATCGTTGTTTCATGATCGACGATATTTAAGAAGAGACAGGAGTGAGTTGGAGCTCGTGCCAGAGGATTTTGACCGAGGATTTGCTATTGAGACTTGTTGCCACTAAATTTGTTCTTCGCCTTCTCAAACAGATTCCTAAAAAATAATATCATTTGAGCCAGGATTTGAAAAAAGAGATTGAAAGTGATCCAAACTTTTTTACCAGTCATTACAGGTGATGAGAGTTGTGTTACGGGTATGACCCAGAAACCAAGCAAGCATCAAGCTAGTGGAAGACTTAAATCTCCCCCAGACCAAAAAAAAGCAAGGCAATTGAGGTCGAATGTTAAGACGATGATCAATATATTTTTTGATGTTCGTGGAATTGTGCACCGAGAATTTATTCCACCTGGTCAGACTGTTAACGAGCACTTTTATTTGGAAGTTGTAAAACATTTGCGAGAGGATGTATGGAGGAAACGCCCAGAACTTTGGCAATCAGGTGACTGATACCTTCATCACGAACACACCCCCGCACACACGGCCTTACGAGTGAACCGTTATTGGCTTCTCAGGGGTGGCTGTCGTTACCCACCCTCTGTATTCGTCAGACCTAGCCTCGAATGACTACTTCCTGTTCCCGATAATGAAGAAAAATCAAAAAAGAAAGTGTTTTGAAGAAGTGGAGGTGATAAAAACAGCTTCGCAAAGGGCACGGATGGTATCAAAGTTGAGGAGTTGAAGAGTACTTCAAACAGTGTGAAAAAAGACTTGACAAGCACATCGCATCCATAATGGATCGTACTTTGAAAGTGACTAAAGGAATCTTGTAAAAAAGGGGTAATAAATAAGTTTTAGTAAAAAAAAATTAGTTTTTTTTTGGTCCTCCCTTGTATCTGTAGCACCCCATTGGACATCCCGAACAGGAAGCGGCAGCATCATAGCCGACCCATACTAAATATTAGCTTCTACATATTCCAAGAAAGTTGTTGGCTTTGATGCATCATTGTAACGTACGCTGGGCTGCAAGTAAACACTCAAAAATGAAGAATTAAAAATAAGGCCTTGGAAACGTCGGTCCAGAAAACAACACAACAAAAACAATTACCACAGAGGTGCCCAGACGTCGTACAAAGGAAATTACTTATAACCTACTAGGAACTCTAGGAGGTTATGTGGATCGAGGATGAATAATAATGAAATAACAAGGCTGCTGGTTTGATTTATATAACTGCCCTTTTACTAAATTTATTTGCTTAACTTTTTCTTTTCTGTTATCTTTAACCTTTAAGTACACATGTATTAAAATATAATTACGTAATTACAAACAGAAGGGAGCCCCGGGGCAACAAAATACATATAAAAGTAAAACAACCATCTATCTTAAACTTGACTCTGGTTTTAAGTGAGCTCGCAGTCTCAAAGGCAAGACAATTACATTTTTTTTTTAGTTGGCTTTTGAAATTACTTTAACTAATATTTTATGTCCTGAAAACTGGTGGTCCTGGCGCCGGAGGTTTCGGTAGATTAAAGTCCTGAAGAAAACGTTTTATGTAGAAAATGGATGTCGACCGGAGTGGGGAGAAAACTTATGACTGCATGAGCCCAATCACGGACTGCTAGTTTGGCAGTGAAGTTCCATTCTAATTCTTCTACTTAATTCTTGGACCCCGCCTACAACCAAAGTCCCAAATTGTTTAGACTAGTTAACAGGCGGCTAAGGCTGGGCACAACTACGCCCAGGGGAAGGCAAAAGGCAAAGGGGGGGGGGGGAGATATGACGATCACTTACCCAAACAGCGGGGAGAAGTCACGTTAGCTGGCTCCAGCAGTCGAGTAGGTTACTCCCGGCACGGAAATTCGCGGAAGCCATGACGAGGAAAGAAGAAATAATTAAGATAAAAAAAAACTAATACGGGCAGCCAAAAATACAAATTAGAGAAATAAGGCATCTATGCCTTGCCGTTCGCGACTACATGACGTAGTGTCGATTCTTTGAAGCACGACTAAGATTGACTCTCGCGAATCGCGACGCGTGGTCCGCACAGACCAGATGCTGCCCGCCGAATGTTTAAAAATGGCGTCGTGACGCCTAATTAAAGAAAGTTACTGCGCCTATTCAAAAAAAGGGAGGGTGGTGATTGCCCGAATGTGTCCGGAAATGCCCGAAGGGGCGAAGCAGACTGCAAAACGCTCACCGCGCTGTCACGCGAGTCGCAGGCGAACTAAGATCGCAATCACACTGCGACTGCTGCCAAGGTCGATTGTGACAAGCTGTCTCTTATGGGAGAGATGAGTAGTACGCTCTGGTGGCCAAGATGAGAACCTGCCTGGAGGGTCACCGAAACGTCCGCTAGAGAGCACTTAGCGCGCTCGCGACCAGCTCACAGAGAAAAGTTAGGGATTTTTCCCGCCGTTAGACTTCGCTGAGGGCTCTTTTTGACAAGGGCGAATGTCCTTGAAGAGACAATGTCCCCGCCTGGGTTCACTGGGGTCGATGTTCCGGGTTGAAGTTCTCGTGAAGCCACAGGTGGGTGATGAGGGGAGGGGGGCCAGTACTTGCTAACTCGCCTGGGAAAGGCGTCGTGTGGACCATCTCGAGGCGTCGCCGAGGGCTGTAACATGGTCCTGCATGTGCTGGCAAAAGGCTTACCTATGCCTGCCTCCGAGAAATGAAAGTTGCTAGCAGTGGGCATGGGGTAGCGTTCGCTAGCACGAAAAGTCAAACTGTTACAGGGGGAAAAAGTGATTCAAACTGCGGTTGAGATGCTGCGATCACAAATCGTCAGCAAACAGTATCTAATTGAAGCCTGTGAACAAGAGCAGGTGCACTGGGTTGCACAAGATTACATAAAAGTGTAGAGTAATGGAAACAAAATTAAAAATGCAAATTTATTATTTGGTTTCCTTCTTTAAAAATTAAATTTAAAACTCAAAATGTGTGCCCAAATATTATGATAAACGGCACATCATAGGTCTCAGGTACATATTCATTGTTGGTTACACAATGTCACATGATGCATTGAGATACACCACCTTGAATACTCGCCTCCATGAACATGAACATATTGTAATCAGCTAATAATTCAAGCTTTAGCCCTTAGTACAGAGCATTGCATCAAATGCAAAGCCAGAACATGAGCTATAGTGTGAGGGGTCTAGTCGTTACGTGTATAAACATAGCATGTGGAAATTTTCGAAAACATCTGTTCATGATACGAACATGTCTTAAGGTACGAGTCGGCCTAATCACCTAAAGCCTTGCACTAAAACTTGTCCCAGACCTTTAGAGCATGGTCATAGTTTGCCTCAGAAATTCCTGTATCTGTGAGAACATTATAAAATGCATCGATGGATGGAAGACTAGTTTCGTCTAATTGGCTACTCCTCCTTGAACGTACTTTCCTATTTCAACAGCGCATCACAACCTCTGTACACTTCGGGGTGGGATAGAAGCTAAAATGTAAGGTTTGCTGGAATAATAGCATTAGCTACAAATACATAAATACAGTAAGTTTCTGGTACTGCAGTATGTGTGACTGGTATGAATTTGGATGTAGAGTATGTATTTTCTCGAGCATAGCTTTGAAATCGCAATAAACTACAATATATATCTTATCACAATGGTGATAATTTTTGAATTGGAGAATGGGTGGCTGACCATATTCATCAAGCTACAGCGTCTCAATACGATTTGCAGCATGATGTTTATAGAGCACATTGAGTTTTTTTTAACACTGAAGACCAGTGAGCACACCTACCCTTTCCTGATCATTATACTGTTCGAAGCACCGTTTGCATATATGAATAGCACCAGTGTGTGAAGTAAGCTGGGAGCGCACCAAGGCGGAAAAATTAGTAATTAATGTAAAATGTGATGTAGTGTCATCTGTCAAGAGTAGTAGATCGAAGTGCTGTTCTTTCTCTTCTGGAGCTACTCTCTTTGGAACGATCTTCTGGTTCTCATCGATGGCATATATGTTGACAGATATGCCTGGATTCTGCCTCTCGAACAAAGGGACCTGACGAAGTGCGGTTGGGAATCCGATGTTGATAAAGTCAAACTTCCCCTCCAGTAAGGTAGCTTTATTTGAAACGTTCGGGATGCCCACCCTCCACGAACATGGATAGAATAGCCCACTTAAAGCACATATGGTCATCAATGTTCTGTGGGTTTATGATGGCAAACTTGGCTTTGATGGCTGCAGGTAAATCTATGTATGAGTTGGCACGAAGTGGGTCAAGCTTATTTATGCAGAGATGGAGACGCTTCACAACAGACAAGGTCCAGCCAGATTCCTTCCCCATGTAGTCTTCTTCTTCCTTGCAGATCTTGGAGGTGGAAATAACAATAAATTCCTCCAACTCGTGATCCGCGTACAGGGGAATATTCATGGTCTTGAAAACCCTCTTGTCTTAGCTTGTTTCCACTGGATTTTCATACTCACATTCAAGCACAATATTATACTTGAGCGGTTCAGCCTCTTCGATTTCAGCGACGAGTTGGCTTATCGGTTTGGTCTTCATCGATTTGAGGTAGTTTCATATGTATTGAGCGGAACCGGAGTTGTTTGCTGCGATATATATCTTTAAACTGCCTTGAAACCCAACTTCGACTGTAATGAAGCAATGCGAGTTAGCTGAACTGGCTCCAGTCACCACCCTGTACGGGCAGTTGAAGTGCTGGGCTTAGGAATAGTTGCAGACTTAATCACCACCATCCTCTGCTTCTTGATAGGAGTACGGAGCAGGTCTCTTACACACTTTGACGTGAGCTCTAAGTTTGTCGACCCTAGCGAATTCCTTGGCGAAATTTTGGGAAGATTGTACTTTGCGATTATGGTTCAGCGCACAGGATCTCTTCTCATATCGGCTGGCATCAATAGCATGGATGAAGGACCTGCATCAGCAGATGCAATTGTTGCCGGCATGCTCCAGCATCTTTTCGCTGTGGGGCACCATCTTGCTATACGAGTGGCACTGTTGAAGGTCATGCTGCTGGTGTCAGTATACTGACATTCGTGATGGTAGCGGTTGTTACCAGCAGTGAAGGTGGCTGAGCAGAAACGACATTTCTGAATATAAGATGCCCTGTTGTTGATATTTTGCCTCGGTCTCAACATATGGAACATGCATAAGGAAGCTAGATGTATGTAGAACTATAAAAAAAGAAACGAAAAATAATTACAGATAGCTACTCGCGATATTAAACTTGCCTGAAACTAACCTTAAAATCACCTAGTTGTTTTTACCAATCAAATCTTGAACACAGACCATGTAAACACAGTATAAACGCCAATAATGCAAAACTTTACGTCAGAAATGATTTAAAAAATGGGTTTTCTGTGACGGACTGACTGGAAACAAATGTCAAAACATCACATACAAAGTGTTGTTCTAAATGAGACCTGATCTCCACAAACTGTTGACACAAATCTAGTCAGACCATTGCACCATGCCAATCACTCAACACATACTATAACGCAACTACCACCAATAAAAAAAATTGTTGAGAAGCAATAGCACAATATAAACGTAAGTATTGTTATGACTTAATGTGGGGGGAAAACTAAGTTCGTAAGGGATAGCACAATCATGTTTTCCAATTAATTTTTAATACAGTTTTATTAATTACTAATATTTAATTAGCTAATAAATAGCTGTACTCAAAAAGTACTATCACCAATCACTGGCATTAAAAAATGTTCATTGTCATGTCACTCAATGTCTATCAATTTCCACAGTTTGTACTCCTCACTGGAGCTAGACTCAACAGTGGTTCGCCCCTTATCTCACGCCTGTCCACACACACATCTCGCGCCACTCAGTCGCACTCTCTCGATTCAGTCACTCCGCGTCGCGCCACTCTTCGCCGATGTCGCACTTCCCTTCGCTCGTGGAACTCTCTGAACTCTCGCTCGCAACTCGGCACTCACGCGGCACTCTCACAGAGGCCGGCTTTACTGCTTAAGTACTGGTGGGTCGTCTTTCCAGAACAGACGAGAGCAGCTGTGACGAGTCGCGTCATCCTAGGCTAACCCGACACCCGAAAAGTCCAGAATGGCGTCGCTTGTTCACGCCACTTCGCGCGGCGTCCCGCGGAATTCCGCAAGGCCGCTCAGCGATAGATAACGGCGCCGAGGGATGACGATGTGCATGGGGCGGAGGGGGAGGGGGGTAGCGACGACCCTAGTTATCCGGCCAGGCTCTCGTGGCATGCCTCACTCCAGTGGCCGTGAAGGGCCGCCAGCCAGATCAGAACCTGGCGGGAGTCGCGGTCCTCGCGATATCTGTACCATGGACCAAAAAATATGTACATAAATATGTTATTTATTTTAAGTGACAACTATGAAGTAACTGCTACTGTTTACATCTCTAAAAGGAAAGTTTTTTAATACTAAAATATATGTTTCTAATTAATTAATGTCTGTAAAACTATTTTATGTTATGCAACGACATAATTCTGATGGGAGTTAGTCGTTCGTCAAAGTCTAGTCATGTAAATTAACCACCAGACGCAAGCTCAATGTAATGTAACATATATATTTTTTATCTCTCTTTTCACACCTCACATGTTCAGTAGTTAGAAGTAAAACAAAATGAATGAAAGTATAATAATGTTTACGATTTATAAAAAATATATTTTAAGAATTAGAAAGAACTAGACTGGATTCGATGAGCACAGCATTCATGACACCAATTTAAAAAAATACTTAGCAAGTTATACAGATTTTATGAACGTAGAAAATATTTTAGAGTGTACGAAACAAATATTGTACTGTGTAGTTGCAGACGTCACAAATTCTAATAGCGGCTCATTTTATCGTTTCGTACACACACATTAAATTAAGTATATTTCTGCTTAATTTCAAAGGAATATGTGTGCACTGACTATAATTATAAAAAGTTACTAAGAACACTAGTGTAACGGGAAATGCGTAGTAAATAATTACACCGAAACATGTGTATATCAGCTTAGGCAGGTAGCTTATCATCTTGTGGGACGACAGGTCTACACGTTTTTTTACGTAAGAAAATATCGAGCCAAAGCGACTGTAACACGACATCCCTCCATAAGCCCTGCTGGCTCAGTACTGCCAACTTTCCGGGCGGTGAACTGTTGCTTCTCCTACCCTGCCCCTCTCTCAGGGGCTGATAGCATGGGGAGGAAACTGGAATAGGAAATTTTTGCACAGGTTTTTTTTTATGATGGACCCTTTTTTTTGTTAGTTCATCATTCGCCGTGATTCAGGTGACCGCGCTAAAAGCAATATCACACAATCACACTAAAAACTCCAACAAGTATAGCAAAGCTACTTGTACTTGTAACGAAGTTTCTACATCAATTTTTAAAATAATTCAATATTATAATAAAAATAATTTGCTTTGAAAATACTCCGCTAAAATAAGTAGGATATATTTGACTCGCATGGTTTGATTTGCTGGCGCCATGTTGTGTTTAGTGATAAAAAACTTGCAGCTGGTAAATTAGAAATCATTTTAAAATATTTGGTTAGCAAGAAAACCCTGAAAAGATAAAAATGTCTGGACGATATGCCTATGGGCGAAAATGTACAGTAAGATGCTGTCGTTCAAAACCAGAAGAGCAACGATTTTTTTCTAATGAGTTTAGTGAATATTTTTATAAAATAGTGTATGACCAACTCCGTGTACATCATATTATTAATAATAATGTAATAATGTGTACAATACAGCCTCCATTTCTGGCACAACTTATACATCATCTTCTATTTTCATATTTCCTGTAACTAAAATGGAGTTATTGTCAGTAGTTCATAAATCAAAAGGTAACGTTCATCAGGTTTAGATGCTGTACCTGATTTTATTATTAAGACTTGTATTGATTATATAGTTAACCCATTGTTATATCTTTATAATGAATCTTTTATGCAAGGTTATTTTCCGACCTTATGGAAGTGTTCGAAAGTTATTCCCTTGCATAAAAAAGGTCCTCGTGACGCCTGTCAGAATTATAGGCCAATATCTCTTCTGTCCTCATTCTCAAAAATATTAGAATGATTAATGTTTAATAGAGATTTAATTGAGAAAAATAACATTTTAGTGGACAGTCAACATGGATTCAGGCGTGGTAAATCGACGATAACTGCACTTTATGAATTTATCAGCATTATAACTATGGACCTACACAGAAGGAATCATCCTGTTGGGCTATTTTGTGACCTAAGTAAGGCTTTTGATAGTGTTAACCATAAAATATTAATTAAAAAGTTAAGAACATATGGTGTAAGAGGTACCTACAGAGCTTAATTGGTTAACATCTTACTTGTCTCAGCGTTCACAAGTAGTCGTAGTACATAACCAACATAAAATATAATGTTCATTCAGATAGGCAAAACATATCTGTTGGTGTTCCTCAGGGTTCTGTACCTTTGTTTTTTCTTATATACGTTAACGATTTGCCTAAAAATGTTAAGAGTTGGAAAATTGTATTATATTCTGACGACACTAATATATCTATACATGGAGATAACCTTTAAGTTTAATTGCAAATATTAAAAATTTAACTAGGGACATCATAGATTGGTTTAAGGCTAATGATTTAATTCTTAATAACACAAAAACAACGTGGCTGCATTTTAAACTTAATAACTTATACAATTTGCAAGACCCAACTGTATCGATTAATGGTGATAATATATCTCAATCAAATTCAACCAAAATACTAGGTATACATATTGACAAGAACCTTAATTTAAATTCTCATATTGCTCATTAAACTAAAAAAATGAGCTCAATATTATTTGCTATTAGAACATTTTCAAAACTGACTAATCTAAATGCTTTAAATATTATTTACTTTGGTTATGTTGAACCTCACTTACGTTATGGAATAATATTTTGAGGTAATTAAACGGACTCATATAAAATTTTTCAAATACAGAAAATATTTGTACGAATAATAATGCATGTAAATTATTATCGTACCTCATGCAGACAACTTTTCAAAAGCTCAGGTGTCTTAACATTATCATCGTTATACATTTATGAATGCCTTATATTTGCTCATTCACAATTGAATGAACTGCAGAATTTCAATTTACATAATTATTCGACTAGAACAAAAAATAATTTTCATATATTACAACATCGTACAAAATGTTTTGCAAATAGTCCGAGATACTCTGCTATATGTTTTTATAATAAACTTCCACCACATTTTAAATCAGAAAACCAACTTTGTGTATTTAAAAAAAACTGAAAGATTTGCTGTTGGAATTTAGTTTTTATTCTATTGATGATTTTATGGAAGCAAAACTATGTTAAAAATGTGTTATTATTATTATTATTTTATGATTTACATTATTTGTTTTTTTACTATTATTTTTGTTTATGTGTATATGATTGTACTTAAATGTGTATTCATAATGTTTAATATTCTTGACGAGTCCTATACTACATGTACAATATAATTGTATATTTTTGTAGTCGACTTGGACATTTAAAAAAAAAAAACTTTTCTTCTTATCGCCGCCGAAGAGTGTAAATATTTCTTCATATATTGGTTGATTTTTTTGCTCATCATGATATTTAATTTATGAAAATCACTTGTCCAATATATTTGTAAAAAATTGTACTCTGAAATGATCTGGCGGATGTAATAAACTAATTAGTAGAGTAAATTATGTTGTTTGACTCAGGTAAACTAGTAATACATATAAACAGCCTATTCAGGTTACCTTTGCATGAAATATATTCTGCATTTGAAAATAATCTGGCCCAAGTAGATCATACCCTGACTTTGGAGCTTTCAGTATACCCTGTGACAGTTAATGGCACTACAGCACCACAAAAATGAGTGGGTGAAACCCTAACAACTAGAAAAATTACCTTGGTACATATTTACACCATTATACAGCATGAGTTTGTTGTAACAGTGTTGTTTTTGATTGTTGAAATATAATTTTAACATTAATTTTGTAAATATAGGAAAACAAGACAACTATATTTGCAAATTTTATTGGCACCAGTAAACATGGGTTAAGGTTTTGTGCCTTGTGAACAGTGAACCTTTTAATTTGTGATCTTGAATGAAATTTAAATATATTGGTATAACATGTCTGTAGATACATTTTTTATTTACAGCAAATTCAATTCCCCCTTTCCTTTTTTTTCAGAAAGTATGGCACATAAATTAGATATTCATTAATTCATTCATTGAAATAGGTTTCATATCAAAAATCAGAGTGATCATGGTTAGTAACTGTTTTTGCCAACTTTTGGACAGTCGTTTTGACAGCTTGATCTAATAGGGCTCCCAGACGCCAGATTTTTGCAAAACAGAGTACACAGAATTATTGATCCGTCTGGCTAAATGTATGCTCATGACTTAGGCAAAAACTGCTATATTTAATTATTCTTTAGTTTTCTATATTCTGATTAAAAACCTGAATAGTTCAACAAATATTAACAGTGTTGATTATGTGTCACTGTTAGCCTATATCCCAACTTTCAACATGCTTCTTATTCTGCAAAAAAAAAAAAAAAAAAAAAAAAGAGAGAGAGAAGTGGTGACTGGCAATGCAGCAGTGCATAGTTTACCTACCTAGCTACTTCTGCCTTGTGAGGACCTGCCAAGCAAAGGGTTTGGTCGGGCTTGCAGTGTGCAGAAAGATGTCATGGTCTGTAGGAACGCCACATAGTTTGTGGTGAAACTCTCCCTCCCACCTCCTTGCGAAGCCAGCTGTATGCGCTGGCCAACATTTAAGGCCCATTCTATAAGTGAGAATCTATTACAAAATGCACTTTTGGCCTATTTGTGTACCATGTAATTCAGAATTTTGAGGTGATATGTAATTAATGTTTAACTGTATATATAACTACTGAAGGGGGGGGGGGGGGGTGGTTGAAACTGTAAACCCAGCCGTGATAAAATTGGTTTTAATGGTAACAAAGTAGGATTTCGTCAGGCCTACAGGAGAAAAAAAGTTAGTAGCCTAACGAACATGATAATTAGATTCATTTCATAACAGAACCTTCCTGACCTATGTGTCAAAAGTGTAATTAAATGTATTTACACCTGAGTTAGAGGCCTGTATGTTTTTAAAATATAGGTATGTTTTATACATGCGCATGGTAACTTAAACCAAACAAAATGCTCACGAAAGTGGTTCCATTCTGGCAATATATTTAATATGGTTAACATGAGAGATATCGGGGTTTCATATGGTACAAACCAGATAATATAAGGTACCTTAACAAGAATATTAAATTAGCCTTTCTTTGCTATTGAAAGCTTAAAGAAGGTTAAGTACGAGTGTAACTTTTAGAAATAAACATGCAGAGATGCAATAGGTCCGAATTACGCCTGTTTAGATTTAGTACATAATTATTTGCCGAGAAAATTTATTACAAGTGTTTGATAAGGCAATTTCAAAGTAATTGACCAATCTAGTTTCGAAAATAATAAAAAGTAACATCCTTTGTGAATAAATTATTGCTTCTCTGCATCTTTGTTTACAAACAAATCGTTAATTTTCTGTATGGCGGGAAAAACAAGCACGTGATAGCTAAAAAAAGGGGGCTCCTAATGCGCATGTGCCGCACGCTCGTTAGTTCAGGTTTTGCCACGACACACATGGTATCGCTGCGGTCGCTCCATAGCAGTCTGCTTATTGCGATACGCGTTTAACATGGAAGTTACCACTCTTTCCGTAGGAGTAATGCTCGTTGGCTGACAGCATGGGGAGGAAACTGGAATAGGAAATCGTTGCACAGGCTTTTTTTTTTATGATGGACCCTTTTTTTTGTTAGTTCGTCATTCGCCATGATACAGGTGACCGCGCTAAATGCAATATCACACAATCACACTAAAGACTTCAACAAGTATAGCATAGCTACTTGTACTTGTTACGAAGTTTCTACATCAATATTTAAAATTATTCAGTATTATAATAAAAATAATTTGCTTTGAAAATACTCCGCTAAAATAAGTAGGATATTTATTTGACTCGCAAGGGTTGACTTGCTGGCGCCATGTTGTGTTTAGTGGTAAACAACAACTTGCATCTGGTAAATTAGAATAATTTTAAAATATTTGGTTAGCAAGAAAACGTGAAAAGATAAAAATGTCTGGACGATATGCCTATGAGCGAAAATGTGCAGTAAGATGCTGTCGTTCAAAACCAGAAGAGCAAAGATTTGTTTCTAATGAATTTAGTGAATATTTTTATAAAATAGTGCATAACCAACTCCGTGTTCATCAGATTATTAATAATAATGTGTACAATACAGCCTCCATTTCTGGCACAACCTATACATCGTCTTCTATTTTCATATTTCCTGTAACTAAAATTGAGTTATTGTCAGTAGTTCATAAATCAAAAGGTAAACGTTCATCAGGTTTAGATGCTGTACCTGATTTTGGTAAATATGTATTGTACGGATTAGCGCCAAAAAAAATCGTACAAATATGAAATAACTTTTATTATATGCTCTTTTACGTCCTCTTTTCAAAACCGCCTGCGGAGATTAAAAATTCCAATTACTTTTGGAGATATCGCCGTTCTTATTTTGCTATACAAGCCATATGTAATCATTCAACAGACGCCATTTTATATTTTGCCGTGTGTGCGTGAATGCCTAAATAACATAAATTTTCCATTAGGTAAGGTTAGTTACATGATAAATACTTCAAAATAAACGGAAATTAAAAATAATATCAAATAATTTTACTTGTATAGTTTTAAGTATTTATAATGTAACTGACCTGACCTAACAAAACGGGACAAAGGTAGATTAGGTCAGGTCAGCTACAGTATAAATACTTTGAAACTGAACGGACATTAAAAATAATAAAAATTAATTTTAATGGTTGTTTAGTTTTAAATTATTTATAATGTAGCTGACCTGACCTAACAAACCGGGAAAAAGGATGAACAGTAGGAACTCACGTAATTTTCTTTTTACGTGATGTAGTCGTTCAACTACGTCGCGAAAAAAAAAAAAAAATCATACTTGTAAACAAGCAACAATGGTGAACGCGGGAAGCCTATGATTCACTCATCTTTCTGGACATACCCTAATACTCACGTTGGCAAGCCTTCTTTCAACGGACGATAGGCTAACGCCCGATTGTGCATCTTCGGTTTTTTTTTTTATTGTAAATAAATATGCAACTCATGAAAACTAATGGTCAATTAGGTTATGTTAGCTACATTATAAATACTTCAAAACATTGTGGATGGTTGATTTGGTTAGGATAGCTACATTAAAAATACTGTGAAATCATGTAAACTGTTTCCTAGCGCTGGATAGCTACATATTAAAAAGTTATTTGCTAAGCAACCATAAAATGATTTTACAGTTTTTTTTAATGTAGCTATACTTACCTAATAAAACCAACCATCCACAGTGTTTTAAAGTGTTTTTAATGACTTCTTGCTAATTTTAAGAAAAGAAGGCTTGCCAACGTGAGTATTCGGGTATGTCCAGAACGTTGTGTGAATCGTAGGCTTCCTCTGAACGCCGCATCAGTGCACAACATGAAAATTAAAAAATTCCATATCTCCTAAAGTATTTGGAATTTATGATCTCCGCCGGGTTTAATGAAAAGAGGAAGTTAAAGAGCACAGAATAAAGGTATTTTCGGATTTTTAAAAATTTTTTTTAAAAAAATCGCCAAAAAAATGAATATTAAAAAATTCGATATCTCCAAAAGTAATTGGAATATTTTATTTCCGCAGGCGGTTCTGAAAAGAGGACGTAAGATAGCATATAATGAAAGTTATTTCATATTTGTACGATTTTTTTTGGCGCTAATCCGTACAATACATATTTACCCAAGGTTATTTTCCTACCTTATGAAGTGTTCAAAAGTTATTCCCTTGCATAAAAAAGGTCTTTGTGACGCCTGTCAGAATTACAGTCCAATATGTCTTCTGTCCTCATTCTCAAAAATATTAGAATTATTAATGTTTAATAGATTAATGTCATTTTTTTAGAAAAATAAAATTTTAGTGGGCAGTCAACATGGATTCAGGCGTTGTAAATCGACGATAACTGCACTTTATGAATTTATCAGCATTATTACTATGGACCTACACAGAAGGAATCATCCTGTTGGGCTATTTTGTGACCTAAGTAAGGCTTGTGATAGTGTTAACCATAAAATATTAATTAAAAAGTTAAGCACATATGGTGTAAGAGATACAGTGCTTAATTGGTTAACATCTCACTTGACTCAGCATTTACAAGTAGTCGTAGTACAACATATAGATCCCTTAACCAACATAAAATATAATATTCATTCAGATAGGCAAAACATATCTGTTGGTGTTCCTCAGGGTTCTGTACTAGGACCTTTGCTTTTTCTTATACGTTAACGATTTGCCTAAAAATGTTGTATTATATGCTGACGACACTAATATATCTATACATGGAGATAACCCTTTAAGTTTAATAGCAAATATTAAAATTTTAACTAGGGACATCATAGATTGGTTTAAGGCTAATGAATTAATTCTTAATAACACAAAAACAACGTGGCTGCATTTAAAACTTAATAACTTATACAATTTGCAAGACCAAACTGTATCGATTAATGGTTATAATATATCTCAATCAAATTCAACCAAAATACTAGGTAAATATATTGAGAAGAACCCTAATTGGAAATCTCATATTGCTCATTTAACTAAAAAAAATGAGCTCAATATTATTTGCTATGAGAACATTTTCAAAATGGACTTATCTAAATGCTTTAAAAATTATTTACTTTGGTTATGTTGAACCTCTCGATATGGAATAATATTTTTGGGTAATTCCACGGACTCATCTAAAATTGTTCAAATACAGCAAATATTTGTAGGTATAATAATGCATGTAAATAATCGTACCTCATGCAGACAACTTATCAAAAGCTTAGGTGTCTTAACATTACCATCGTTATACATTTATGAATTACATATATTTGCTCATTCACAATTGAATGAACTACAGAATTTCAATTTACATAATTATTCGACTAGATCAAAAAATAATTTTCATATATTACAACATCGTACAAAATGTTTTGCAAATAGTCCGAGATACTCTGCTATATGTTTTTATAATAAACTTCCACCACATTTTTAATCAGAAGACCAACTTTGTGTATTTAAAAAAAAAATACTGAAAGATTTGCTGTTGGAATTCAGATTTTATTCTATTAATTATATTATGGAAGCAAAACTATGCTAAAAATGTATTATTATTATTATTATTATATAATGTACATTATTTGTTTTTTACTATTTAATTATTTACGTTTATGTGTATATGATTGTACTTAAATGTGTATTCATAATGTTTAATATTCTTGACGAGTCCTATACTACATGTACAATATAATTGTATATTTTTGTAGTCGACTTGGACATTTTAAAAAATAAATAAATAAAATAATAACTTTTCTTCTTTTCGCCGCTGAAGAGTGTAAACATTTCTTCATATATTGGTTGATTTTTTGCTCATCATGATATTTAATGTATAAAATTCACTTGTCCAATATATTTGTAGAAAATTGAACTCTGAAATGATCTGGCGGATGTAATAAACTAATTAGTAGAGTAAATTATGTTGTTTGACTCAGGTAAACTAGTAATACATATAAATAGCCTATTCAGGTTACCTTTGCATGAAATATATTCTGCATTTCAAAATAATCTGGCCCAAGTAGGTCATACCCTTGCCGTCGTCCGGGGTCTCGGGCTCGAGTCCCGGTGCGGTTCCTAGCGGGAGTGGCTGTTGCAAATGTAATGAGTCCGGGTGGGCGCCAGACTAGTTCTGGTGCTAGTCGGTAGTTGGGTCGTGGGGTCGATTGCCCTGCGTGGCCCACTAGGACCGTCGGCGGTGTTACGTGGGTCTGAGAGATTCCCTACTCGGCGGTGGTTGGGGATAGCAGGTTTAAAGAAGCGTACGCTGGAGTGAGTTAATAAATGACGTGTGTCATTTATTCAGTCGACAGTGGCTCTGGTGTAACGTTGTCGGTTACACGCCACGTCGTACAATAGGTGACGTTACAAGATACAAATTACACAATTACACTCAACTGAGTCTGAGAGTTACTGAATTACCGTAGCACAAGTTTACAAAAGGAATGTTACACGAGGTTGCGTTATATAAGTTCACGAATGTTACGTGGAGAGGTGCGTCGCACAAGTTTACAAAAGAAATGTTACACGAGGTTGCGTTGCACAAGTTTACAAAAGAATGTTACACGAGGGTGCGTTGCACAAGTTTACAAAAGAAATGTTACACGAGGTTGCGTTGCACAAGTTTATAAAAGAATGTTACAACGTCAGTAGTTGTTCCGTATTATCGTGTCCCTAGGCGTTTCTGAGCCTGACTGCTCAACGAGTGGTGAGGGTGATTGGAGGCGGCCAATCCCGTAAATCAGAGTATTGAGGCGGTGCTCGCGTCCACGGCAGTGGAGCGCGGACCACAGCTAAATTCGCTCAAGAGTTCCCTTACGGGGAGTGTCAGCGCTGGAGCGACTGAGATTAACAAAAGTTCTGTCCTCGGGAGTCGGCCCGTACCGGATAGTGTACCTACCCCGCGGACCAAGTGTGGTGCAGGGGGGGGGGGGGTGTGATATTTATGCGGCCGGATTAGGTCCTGGACCGAAAAAGCTGGACCGGGTACACACGGAGAGATTATTAAAAAGGTTTTGCAGAATGACTATAGTTACCAGAAGTGAACTCGGTGTGGACAAAGGATGATGTCTCTCCGTGGAACGTGCGTCCGCCCCGGTCCACGAGTCGCGCTGTACTGGCGTCATGTCATGGCGTCCGGCCGAGGCTCGGTGGCCCTCGCGCCAGGGTTGACCTCATTACGTTAATTTCTGATCTGATAAGTTAATAAGAGAATTTAATGATGCTAAATTCTTATATTAATTATAAAGGCTGAATTAAGGTCATTTGTCCCTTCTATGAATTGAAAGTTATTATATTTAAGAATTATTATGTTTGAATGTTTTACGTCACACCAGCGACTGTTCGTCTCTTGTCAGATTGCTCTGGTGGGGTTAATGACGTAACACAAGGTTTGAATAATTATGTCCTAAGGTCTGGTTGATTGATTCAGGCAGAAGGCCGCCAGGGGAACACTCACACGCGTATTGCTGTAGTTACACACGTGAGTGCCTGGGCACTCCTACGTCGCACTTCCGTCAACCGACTTTAAATTACTACGTAATATAGTTTAATAATTAGTGTTTGTTTTTATAACGTGTTTGATAGAAGTGACGGTCTGTTATTTGGGGGAGGCCGGGTTCTACCTTAGTTGTTGGTGGCTCGCCTGACTCTGGTGGGCCATGGCTAGGGGCGCGTTCCGTTAGCGGGGTGAATACTGGCGGTTGTGTGGCCATAGGTGGCATGGCCACTTGATTTTATATTTATTTTAATTAATGTTGAATTATGGTTGTGACGTAATTTTAGTTTTAGTATTTGCCCTTTTCCTTTTTTTTATAAGTATTGGTCTTTTATAAGTTTTGTTAATCTTATTTTTAAATATGTTTTTATATTATTTTTTTTAAATGGTTTAGTTTCTTGATATTTAATTATATCGTTTTGGACTTTGAATCATAATACGGTGTACGACGCTCCCCCTCCGTGAAGATTGAAATGGACTGTTCCAAGGCAATAAGGTGGTGGGGGAAATACGTCAAGGAGGACGGAATGAGCTGTATGAGTGAGTCGTTAGCTGATCGCCGTGGTGGACGTATATGCGCTTCGGGCGTGACGAGCGCGGTGATGGCCTGTGGTATTGGGCTAGCGGGGACTCGTGAATATTTTTTAACATAAATCAGCTGACGTATATTGAACTTCGGCAAATACTTAGATTGTGGCGGGTGCTGCCAAGAGCATGAAGAGTCCACGCTACATTTTTCGTTAATGAAGCATTTAGCATGTGTGCTAAAGTACAGCCGGCTAAACTCCGGGCCAGGAGGTCCGGGGTGGGATGCGACGTACAACGTTCAATGCAAGTAAGTGATTCCGGCTCCGAACTTTTGCCCCTGTGACCCCGGGGCGTTGATATAAACTTTGCCCACCATAACAGTGAACAATTTAAAAATAACTTTTGCCAAAAGACCCTAATTCCCACGTCGAGTGTATGTTGCGTCCTCGTACTCATTTTTACCGAACCTTCCATCAAGCATGCCATGAAGCGCCGTATAATAAAATCACCCGGGTGTAATCAAGATGTTTTAGAGAGACATTAATTTTCACTAACTTTTATTTGAATAGTATTGTAATTTATTATTTATACATATATATATATATATTTAGAACGGTTTTTGTATCAATGTCTGAATTTATTTATGCGTTTATTGCAGTATTTTATTGGTATATATTAAAACGTGGCTATATTAAAAGCCTCTGTAACTTTATAGGGCAAATGGTTTTAGATATAATTGTAATTTTTTTGATATTTGGTCGTAAATTAAATTCCTTACCATGCTCATGCGCAAATGGTCTCGTTAATGTTTTTCACATTTCAAGTAATTACGTTCTTTTCATTTTAAATACTATTAATCTGTTCTCTTCCTTTTCTAAAAACCTTTTGAATA
Source organism: Bacillus rossius redtenbacheri (assembly GCF_032445375.1). NCBI lineage: Eukaryota > Metazoa > Arthropoda > Insecta > Phasmatodea > Bacillidae > Bacillus > Bacillus rossius. The sequence continues at coordinate 2,895,687 of NC_086335.1, forward strand.
ATTTATTTATGAATTTTGGGGCACTCGTTTTTCGGAGCAGCGTGCAAAATAATAATTTAAAAAAGATAAACAAGATTGGAGTGTTGAAGGCTGTTCCCAGACGGGTGTCTAACTTGTGGTGGTGTGACACCGGGAGTGTCAACCGCGACAAAGTGCGCAACTCTGCTGGGAAGAGCAGATTTTTAATAGTATTTGCGACTATTTTGTGTTTGAGCATGGCGGTAAATTGGGTATATGAACTTGAGCGGGGCGGAATTATGGCTAATTTAGAAGCGGCAGGAGTAGTGGTCGAAGACGATGATGGGGTAGAGATACTACGGCTCAAATTAATAGAAATGATAAAAGTAAATTTAGATGGGGGACGCGATAATATTCAGCCTGTTTGCACAAAAGAAAGGGATGTGGTGAGTCAAGTAGAAGCTAACCAATTAATTAAAGAGATTGACTCGTTGCCTTTTTTGCAGAAGGGTGGTCCCATGGAATTGCTAGAATTTTGTAAAGGCGTAGAGGAATTGTTGCAATTGCGCATTTTTACGAGCGCGACCAGCCTTTTTAAATGCATAGTTGGTAAATGCGCCGGTGTGGGGCGGACTATTATCGCGCGCGGACTCGCGGAAAATTTAGGTTGGAAAGAGGTTAAGGGTTTACTTTGGGATAACCTGTGTCTTAGACGGGTTAAATACGGGATAATCCATCAATATGTGAATCGGTTTCAAAGAAGAGATGAGTCAATGGGTAGTTACGTGCAGGAAATTTTGCAATATGCGAAAATTTTTGAAGATAATTTTTTGGAGGGAGAAGTAGTGAGTTTAATTTTGGAGAATATGAATCCCGAAGTTCGTAGGGAGTGTTCATTCCTAAAGAGACCTGAAAGGGTAGGTGAATTATTAGAGTGGGCCGCGAAAGTTGATAATTTAATGTTCGCGCGGGTAGAGTACGAAAGGACCGCGCGCGTCGATAATAAGAGAGAGGGTATAAAAAATGATACTGCTGAGTGCGAGAGGGAGGATTTTCAGAAAAAGGTAATTACGCGAACATGTTACCGATGCCATGTTCCAGGGCATTATGTGCGGCAATGTAAACAAGAGAAGAGGGTTCCGGGTTACGAGTTAAGGCAAAGAAAAAATGATTTTATTAAATGTTGTATAATTAAAGATAATAAAAATGATGCAGATAATTTAAGGCCAAGTAAGGGAGCGAAGGTTGAGCATAAGGTATGTTTTTCTTGTGAGAAAATTGGACATTTAAGCCGGAATTGTAACCAAAGAGATGGAGGGCCGAGAATATGTGGCTATTGTGGGCAAGAGGGACATCTCGCGAATTGGTGTAGAATAAAATCGCGTGATAAGAAATATAGGTTTAAGGAAAAACACAGACTAATGGTAATGCGAAATATCAATAATTTTTGTATGAAGGTTGAAGTGGGTGATAGGAAGGTTACTAGCCTAATCGATACGGGAGCCAGTCAAAGTTTTGTGAATCAAAAATTCGCGGATGAATGCATGAAAATAAAAAAAGGATTAGGGAAGAGAAAAGTGAACCCCTGTCACTTAAAAATTCAACTGGCGGACGGTAAAATATATGAAAGTAAATCAAGCATTATTTTGCACATAAAAGTTGAAAAATTTTCCTGGGACCGAAAATTTTACGTGATACCTAATTTGATATTTGATTTAATTTTAGGTATGGATTTCCTGAGCGACACAAAGGCTATTATTGATTGTAAACAGAGAAAATTGAATTTTGGTTTTGAACCTCGGCATCAAATAATGTTAGAAAAACCTAAGACAAAAAGGATGGTGTGTGGGGGGATAGAAGAGGCACGGGAAAGGTTAAGTGAAAGAGAGGCCGACAAGATACAGCAGGTAATAGAGGAATTTAAGGATGTTATTACTACTCGGATAGGGAAGTGTCAGTTGGCCCCATATGTCATTAAAGTAAACGATGAAGTGCCAATAAAATGTGCCCCATACCAGTGTGCTCCCCCGAAAATGAAGGCTTTTAAGGGTATTATTCGAGATTTACTCGAACAGGACATTATTACGCATTCTGACTCACCGTATGCCTCTCCCGCATTTTTAGTAAAGAAGAAAAGGCCAGGGGAATATAGGCTTGTGCTGGACTATAGATTGTTGAACCAGAAGGTGCTATTAGATCCCCATCCCATGCCGAAAATAGAAGTTCTATTGCAATATTTGAGCAAGGCTAAATTTTTTACGGTTTTGGACCTGAATTCAGCTTTCCATCAGTGTATGTTGCACGAATCCAGTCGTAAGTACACAGGGTTTGTCACCCCCTGGGGTCATTACGAGTGGAAACGAGTCCCCTTTGGGGTAAATTTTGGTGCTCAATGCCTATCACGTATTCTGGGGAAAATTTTGAATGAAGAGCAGTTTAAATTTGTGCTTAGTTTTCTTGATGATATCTGTATCTATTCAGAGTCCTTAGAGGAGCATGTCGAACACGTTGACGCCGTCCCCGCTACCTCTGAGTATTTAGACGTGATTTTGTTCAGTTCGTGATCTCAGGGAAGGTTCGGCCTTGTGGCTAGAGGTAGGGGTCAACGCAGTAGGGCCCCCCGAGCTGTTGAGGCCACTCGGGACGCCTGAATAATAACACAAAACCTCTTCAGATAGTTGGTGAATTTAATACAGCACAGCCCAATACATGGTGCTGCCCGTTCTGGCCGTAACGGTTTGCCCGACGCGACTAGTCACACGCGCAGCTGACTTCCTCAGTGGCGGCTCACGATTCTTATGCGCGTGAGGGGCAGACTCGTATACGTGACGCGAAAGTTACAAAAGACACTCTGACATGGCACACGATATTTTGAAGCACAATACACTACACTAATACCTAGCTCTGGATAAACTGGGCTAGCAACACGTAGGCCCGTGTCTCCGGCGACTCTACGTGGTGACTAGGTGTGTCCCAGGGACTGAATCGTTATTAAGTTTGGTGGCGCACTGCAGTACGACGGTGATACATAAGCCCTGACATGACGAATTACACTTAGGCGAACAACTATTCCGCTAACACATTACACTTGATAAACTGGGCTAGCAACACGTAGGCCCGTGTCTCCGGCGACTCTACGTGGTGTCTAGGTGTGTCCCAGGGACTGAATCGTTATTAAGTTGGATGGCACGTGTCGCCTGCTGGCTGCCCCGTGCGGGCCAAAACTAAGTAGCCTGTAGGCTAGGTTGGGCGTGAAGCGCCGACGTAAAAACACATACTCTCCCCACAGTACTTACGTATGACGTAAACACTCATCTCGGAGCACTGATTGAATTAAGTTAAGTACCTCATGGTAAATTTAGGCCGACCGCGGAACTGTACAAAAGGTTGAAAAGAAATTACACTATGGAAAACTACATGTCGGTGAATGCAAAGGTTGAAGGTTCCGCGTTGCGCGCAGGCTGCCGGCCTGGTTGAGCTCTCGAAGGACACTAGCGGTGTCGCCGCGCGCGACCCCCCTCCCCCACCAGCCCTCCTGCGGAAACGTGTGAATTTCGCGGGAAACTGAACCGGCCAGGTTCGGGACAAATCGCACATTGAAACATGATTTTGCAAAGACTTAATTATTAATTAATAAAAAATAATGTTTAATAAAATCCTGTGGAAAAACATAATTATAACAATTTGTTGTAGTGCGGCGGAAGGATATGCCACACCCGGCCGGATCCTTGCGCCGGTGTAGCACTCGTTGTATGGCGTTCGCCTCGTCGCACGAACTGCACTTTGCTGCGCGCACGGGCGCGTTCGGTGCACACGCTTTTGCGAGACGTTGATGAGGCATAGCGGTCTATGCGACAGAGGAGCATTGGCGGTCGGCGTCAAATGCCCCCCCTTCTCTGAGACCGCTATGTGCATCAACGCCTCGCTTCACACGCTGAGCACTTCACTGACGTTCGCCGCACTGCGAGCCCTACACTACGCGGCGGAGTGGTGGTGTGTTGTGATGTAAACATTCTGCCCTGAATACCTCTCCCACTCAATGAATGATAAGGGGTTACGCCCTGACCCGTGTCCTTTCCCCCCCTGGGACTGGGCAGCGACGTGCGCCTCTTCTAGCTCAATATGGTGACAAGTGGGTGGGGGGGTCAGTGTGGTCGGGGTGTGGCAGGGTGGTGGAATGGATGACGTGGGCGGGGGGAATGATAGGGGTCCGGCCACGAGTGTTGGCACACCTGGATCGCCCCTTACGGGCCGCGCCCGGGTGGAGTAGCTCGACGGGGACCTGGACCACTCGTAATCCGCCAGGTAGGCCGGGGGTCGGCGGGCCCTCTGTGGTCGTGTGGTGGGGACTGTGCTGGTAGGGGTCTCCACTGTGCAGAGTGTGGTAGGTCCCCTCGTGTCCGGTTGGGTGGTCGGGCAGCTCGCCTCCACGGCGGGGACAGGAGCGAACTCTACCGGCTCGCTGTCGTCCGCGCAGTACGTCCTGACCGGGGCCCGACGTCTGCGGGTGGGGCGCCTATCCCTACTGTCCGGCTCCTCCTCCCCCTCCTCGGGCTCGTCCACGGATACCCGGAACGTGGCGTCCGCCAGGCTGAGGTCCAGCGGCCACAGTGGCTCGACGTCCTCCTCCTCACAGACCTCCTCCCCCTCCTCGTCAGGAAACCAGACCAACGGATTCCCCACCTCCTCGGGGACGTGCGGAACTGTGGCCAGCGGCACCGGGGACCTGCTCGGAGTGTCCCGGAGGTCGGGTTGGTTGCACTCATGTGCCTGATCAGGGCTACCCACGTCTGTGTCGCCCGTGTGCATGTCCCCCCGGGTGGTGGGTTCAGGTGCTGCTCCTTCCCGCGGCGTATCTGTGGCTTCCTGGAGTGTGGGGGATGGTGAAGAGGGGGTCGTTGGGCCAACTCTGACCCCGTGCGCGACTACGCGCAGGTCGTCCCGGTGCACTTTAGCGGGCCGCCCCCTTGGCGTCCGGACCGCATAGGATGAGGGGCCCGTCCTCCACAGGACCTCCCGCGGCTCCGACCATCGAGGCGCCAACCCCGCACAAAAGTTACGCGCCCCGGACGACAAGTGGTGCTGCCTGACATATACCAGCTGACCTGGCTGGATGGGGGGTGGGGGGTGACTAGTCATGGGCGTTTGGGCCGCCAGGAATTGGGCCTGCCGTTGTCTGGCGTGCTCCCTCCCCTCCTCATGATTGGGGTCGCGCCACCGTGCCCATGGCAACATCGGCCACCCTGCTTTCCCCGGGCAAAGCCAAGTTCTTCCCGTACAGAAGCTCGGCAGGGGAATGACCGGTGACAGCGTTGGTGCGGCGCCGGAGGCAATACAACAGCTTCGGCAGGTGGACGTCCCATTTGGAGTGGTCGTCCCCCAACCTCAGCCGCAGCTGCGCCTTGACCTCCTGGTTCCGCCTCTCAGTGGGGTTGGCCTGGGGATGGTAAATGGGGGTGGTGTGGTGGTCGAGACCCCAACGGCGACAGTCAGCTCTCCAGCGCCTCCCGCTGAACTGACAGCCGTTGTCCGTCAACAGCACGCGCGCGAAACCATACCGCGGGAATATCTCGTGGTCCAGCAGGGCGGCTATGGTTCCGGCGCGCACGCTGGACACCGGGAAGGCCTCGACCCACCGGGTGAAAATGTCTGTGATGACGACCAAGAACCTCCTTCCCCGGGTGGTCCGCGGGTAGGGCCCCATTATGTCCAGGGCCAGGGTGTGAAACGGGTCGCGGGGCCGTCGGGGGCGCTGCTGCTCCACCCCGTCAGACCGCCTCGTCTTCCTCTGCTGGCACTGCTGGCAGCGCCGCACCAGGTCCCGTACGTCCCGCGTCACCCCCGGCCAATGGAAGGTCTTACGGATGTCTAACTGGGTTTGGTGCGCACCTGGGTGTCCCGCCAGCTCGTGCGTGTGGTGGAAGCCCATGACCTGCTCGCGGGCACCGAGCGGCACATGAAGGCGCCAGGCGTCCATGTCCCCTGGTACCCGGGTCTCCAACACCCCGTCCACGCACCTGTGGTAGGGGTGAACCTGCTCCCCACATGACCGCACCTCGGCCTGTGTGGGGTCGTCTGTCCGCTGGGCCTGTTTCACGAATTCCACTAATCCGCTCAGGGTCTCCACAGGCAAGACGGCGGGATAATCGGGGGCCCTTGGGATGTGGAATAAAGTTGCGGGCGCCTCCCCTGGAGTGACCGGCGGCGCGACTCCCCCTGGCGGCAACAGCCCCTCCCAGTCCTGGTCATCCTGAAACGTGTTGTGTGGGTCGGGATGGCGCGACAACTCGTCGGCGAACTGGTTGTCCCGTCCAGGGACGTGCTCGACCGCGAAGTCGAAGTTCTGGAGCATCAACGCCCACCTCGTGAACTTCGACTTGCGGCCCTGGGCGGAGTCCAGCCAGCGGAGACACTGGCTGTCCGTCCGCAGCGTGAACCGGCGGCCCTCCAGGTGGTGGCGGTAGCGGCGCATAGCCCAAACGACGGCCATGCACTCCTGCTCGTTCACATGGTACCGCCGTTCGGGCTGGCCGAACTTGGCGCTGGCGTACTCCACCACCCGGCGCACGCCTTTGTCCCCCACCTGGTATAGGACGGCCCCCATCCCCTCCTGACTGGCGTCTGTCTGAAGGAACAGGGGAAGGTCAGGCTGCAGACGGGCGAGCTGGTGGCACTCGCGGAACTGCCGTTTCACCGCATCCAGGGCGGCGTCCGCTTCGCTGGTCCACTGAAACCGGAGCTTGGGTGACAGCAAGTCCGTCATCGGGGCGGTGACGCTGGCAAAATGCGGAATGAACGAGCGCAGCCAGTTGAGAAGGCCCATCAACTTCTGCAGCTGCTTGCGGGTTCGAGGGGCGGGTTTGGACTCAATAAGGTTCAGGTGCTTTGGCAGAGGGCGGCAACCCTCCGCGTCCACCATGTGCCCTAGGTACTCCAGTTCAGCCGCGCCCACGTGGCATTTATGGGGGGCACACGTGAGGCCGTGTCTGGCCAGCCGCTCAAGGACCAGGCCGAGGTGCCGGGCGTGGTCCTCCCACGACCGTGACCAGATGATGACGTCATCCAGGTACGCGGCGGCGAACTCGCCCGCGTACCCGTCTAACACACGCACCATCATGGCCTGGAAGGTCGCGGGGGCGTCCATCAGCCCGAACGGCATGGCACAGAACTGGAAACGCCGGCCGTCAGGGGCAGTGAACGCGGTCTTCGGGCGGTCCTCTGGACGTACCGGCACCTGCCAGTACCCGGACTTGAGGTCCAGGGACGTGAAGATGCGGGCGTCGCCCAGCCCCGCCAAAGCGTCTGTTATGTTGATGAGCGGTGGTGGGGCGGGTATGGTTACTGAATTGACTGGTTTGAAATTCACACAAAAACGCATGGAGCCATCTTTCTTGTTCGCCATGACAATCTGGCAGTTGTATGGCGACTCACTGGGTTCGATGACTCCATCGCGTAACATTTCCGTGATCTGGGTCTGGATGACGTGCCTTTCAGTGGGTCCGAACCCGTATGGTTTTACGAACTGGGGTTGGTGAGGTCGGGTGGGGATGGTGTGTTCCGTGGTTGTGGTACGGCGGAGCATATCTGTGGCCGCAAACACCTGTGGCTGTTGAGACAAGACATTGTTTATGAGCTCTACATGGGCAGCGGGCACACCGTTCCTCAAGTCCGCGAGCGTGATGGGTGTCCCCTGCTCGGCGGGTGGCCGATAGCCCAGGCTGTAAACTGTGCGCCGCTCGTGGTGGCCAACGTGCAACCTCCCCTCCCTGACTTCCACAGTGGCGTCCTCCTGCGCCAGCCAAGGCAGACCTAGGATCAGCGTCTCCCGTAGTCCCTCTACTACTAGTGCTGTTGTGTGACTAACATGGTCCCTGATGGAGAGGGTGATGTTCGAGCGGCCAACAATACGCGCTGTCGCCCCCTGCGTCGCTAACTGTACCTCCTCCACATCTGAGACAATGTCCCGTACGCTCGAGCATTGAGCCGACACATACGTGTGGCTGGCGGCCGTGTCGACAAGAGCATGCACCGGCTGTCCATCCATCCTGACGGGAATCCGGAGTAAATGCCCCGCCCCAGGTCCCAACTGCCCTAATTGGAACGACTCACCACACTGCTCCCTGGGCGCTGCCGCTGCCGTCAGGCGGTCCGCAGGTGCTGCCGGTGTCGCCGGGGTCACCTGGTGTCCGGTACTGCTCGCCGACGACCCGGTGCAGGCCGCTGACGAGTCGGGTGCGCCGCGCCCGTCCGTCCTGACGGGGCGTGCCGGTGTGTCAGCGGACACCGCAGGTGCTGCCGGTGTCGCCGGGGCCACCTGGTGTCCGGTGCGGCTCGCCGACGACCCGGTGCAGGCCGCTGACGAGTCGGGTGCGCCGCGCCCGTCCGTCCTGACGGGGCGTGCCGGTGTGTCAGCGGACACCGCAGGTGCTGCCGGTGTCGCCGGGGCCACCTGGTGTCCGGTGCGGCTCGCCGACGACCCGGTGCAGGCCGCTGACGAGTCGGGTGCACCGCGCCCGTCCGTCCTGACGGGGCGTGCCGGTGTGTCAGCGGACACCGCAGGTGCTGCCGGTGTCGCCGGGGCCACCTGGTGTCCGGTGCGGCTCGCCGACGACCCGGTGCAGGCCGCTGACGAGTCGGGTGCGCCGCGCCCGTCCGTCCTGACGGGGCGTGCCGGTGTGTCCGCGGACACCGCAGGTGCTGCCGGTGTCGCCGGGGCCACCTGGTGTCCGGTGCGGCTCGCCGACGACCCGGTGCAGGCCGCTGACGAGTCGAGTGCGCCGCGCCCGTCCGTCCTGACGGGGCGCGCCGGGGTGACAGTGGAGGCCGGGCTAGGGTTCCAGGGACAGTGGCCAGCCATGGCACTACCCCCTAGCGGGCGTTTCCCGACGTAAGGCCGCCCGCCCCACGGGCTTGCCAGACAGCTGCCCGCGTGGGACAGACGTCGTGCCAGTGGTACCGCTCCTCACGGCAGTACTTGCAGCGCGGAGCCCCCTGGTTTGGTGCCCCGGTGTTCTCCCTGGGTGCGGTACGTCGGGACGGCTGCTCCCCCTGTTGCCTCGGCACTGGCTCCACGTACGGTACCAGAGCCCTGGAGACCTCGGGGGCCGCCAACATCGGTGGCGACGCACCTGGCCGTCGGGTGGGCGGCTCGCGGCTGCGACGGACAGCTTGCACGTCGCGCTCCACCTCGTTCGCCAACCGCACGAACGTCTCCAGTCCCTTGTCGGTGGCGGCCCTAAGGAATGGCCGCAGTTCGGGCAGCATCAGCTGGACGACTACCCCTAGCATGCTGCTGTCGTCCTCCCCTTCCGCCAGCCGTCGGTGGAGCCGCGCCTTAGACCTGATGAAGGCCTCCGCGCTCTCCCCCGCCTCCTGAGGCCGGCAGAACAGTGACTGTTGACACCGGGCCCGGGCACGGGCGTCGTTGAAACGCTCCTCCAGTCCGTTGGCGAAGTCACCCCACTCCATGCCGTATTCTCCGGCTGTGTTCCACCAGTCAAGGGCACACCCCCTCAGCTGATCGCACGCCTTCTCCGTCCACTCATCTGTAGGCACCGCGTATCGTGCCAGCCTGTCTCGGCATGTCCGCAGGAACTTTGCGGGGTCCTCGTGCTCCTGCCCTCCGAACTCCGGCAGCTTGAGGGTGCCGCCGGGGCGCGGTGCGACAGGGGCCGCCGGCGTCGCTGACGGTCTGTCCAGCGCGAGCTCGCACGCGCGGCACATGAATAGCCCATTCCGGAAGTTAAGGAACTCCCGGGCCTCGGTGCACGAGCGGTGCCTCACGGTGCCGCACTGGTGGCAGAACGCCATCTCATCGGGCCGCCGATGACATCCCCTCGCGCCGCACTGAATTGTAGACGTCGGCCCTGATTTTCTGTCGTCAAAGTCTGTTTTGTGCTTCCTATCTGTGTCGCAGGTACAGGTGGCGAAAACCCCTGCCGCGGCATGATTTATTGGCAACCCTGGCAGAAGGCATGCGTGGCATACCCCTTCCATGTCTATCTTTACCGCTCCGTCACGGCTCATGTTCGTGCTCCTGTTCGGCGCGTAGCAGCTGCGCAGCTGCGCCACCTGATCCGTGTGCGAGGCGCGCGGACTTCCGCTCCCACAGCCGTTATCTCGCCTGACGCGTAACTTGATGCGCGTCTGGCGTGTAACTTGACGCGCGCCTATCGCCAGGTGCCCGCTCCTTTGGCTGTCTGCGCGTCGCGTCCGTTTCCGCGCGATTCCCGACTTCCTACGCGAGCCCTTACTGGTACACTAATTTGAAGTATAAAATTTGAAAAATTTGAGAAAAAATTTGAAAAATTTGAAACAAAATTTGGAAATTAATTTTTAGAAAATTAAAGCCACACTAGTCGGGCGCCAATTTGACGCCGTCCCCGCTACCTCTGAGTATTTAGACGTGATTTTGTTCAGTTCGTGATCTCAGGGAAGGTTCGGCCTTGTGGCTAGAGGTAGGGGTCAACGCAGTAGGGCCCCCCGAGCTGTTGAGGCCACTCGGGACGCCTGAATAATAACACAAAACCTCTTCAGATAGTTGGTGAATTTAATACAGCACAGCCCAATACATGGTGCTGCCCGTTCTGGCCGTAACGGTTTGCCCGACGCGACTAGTCACACGCGCAGCTCACTTCCTCAGTGGCGGCTCACGATTCTTATGCGCGTGAGGGGCAGACTCGTATACGTGACGCGAAAGTTACAAAAGACACTCTGACATGGCACACGATATTTTGAAGCACAATACACTACACTAATACCTAGCTCTGGATAAACTGGGCTAGCAACACGTAGGCCCGTGTCTCCGGCGACTCTACGTGGTGACTAGGTGTGTCCCAGGGACTGAATCGTTATTAAGTTTGGTGGCGCACTGCAGTACGACGGTGATACATAAGCCCTGACATGACGAATTACACTTAGGCGAACAACTATTCCGCTAACACATTACACTTGATAAACTGGGCTAGCAACACGTAGGCCTGTGTCTCCGGCGACTCTACGTGGTGTCTAGGTGTGTCCCAGGGACTGAATCGTTATTAAGTTGGATGGCACGTGTCGCCTGCTGGCTGCCCCGTGCGGGCCAAAACTAAGTAGCCTGTAGGCTAGGTTGGGCGTGAAGCGCCGACGTAAAAACACATACTCTCCCCACAGTACTTACGTATGACGTAAACACTCATCTCGGAGCACTGATTGAATTAAGTTAAGTACCTCATGGTAAATTTAGGCCGACCGCGGAACTGTACAAAAGGTTGAAAAGAAATTACACTATGGAAAACTACATGTCGGTGAATGCAAAGGTTGAAGGTTCCGCGTTGCGCGCAGGCTGCCGGCCTGGTTGAGCTCTCGAAGGACACTAGCGGTGTCGCCGCGCGCGACCCCCCTCCCCCACCAGCCCTCCTGCGGAAACGTGTGAATTTCGCGGGAAACTGAACCGGCCAGGTTCGGGACAAATCGCACATTGAAACATGATTTTGCAAAGACTTAATTATTAATTAATAAAAAATAATGTTTAATAAAATCCTGTGGAAAAACATAATTATAACAATTTGTTGTAGTGCGGCGGAAGGATATGCCACACCCGGCCGGATCCTTGCGCCGGTGTAGCACTCGTTGTATGGCGTTCGCCTCGTCGCACGAACTGCACTTTGCTGCGCGCACGGGCGCATTCGGTGCACACGCTTTTGCGAGACGTTGATGAGGCATAGCGGTCTATGCGACAGAGGAGCATTGGCGGTCGGCGTCAACGTGAGGGTAGTGTTGGAAAAATTACGATCTGTGGGATTTACCATTAATCCTGACAAAGTTTGTTGGGCCAAAAACCAAATACATTTTCTCGGGTTTGTGGTAGGAAATGGGAAGTTAGAACTGGACCCCTTGAAAGTGGCACCGATCGTGCGTTTTCCTCCCCCTAAGAACGTAAAAGGGGTTATGCGTTTCTTGGGAATGGTAGGATTTTTTAGTAGATTTATTCCGAATTATGCGGAAATTTGTGCATCCTTAAATCATCTAAAGAAAAAAGGTGTAGCTTTTATATGGGGAGAGGAGCAAGATAGAGCATTTAAGGAACTGAAGAAAGCCCTTTCGGAACCCCCAATACTCTCGTTGCCAGACTTTGACAAAAAATTTATTGTGCAGGTGGATGCGTCTAGTTTAGCATTGGGCGGGGTGTTATTACAGGAAGGTCCTAAAGGCTTGCAGCCGGTGATGTACGTCAGTCGTACCCTTAATCGGCATGAACGTAAATATAGCGTGTATGAGAAAGAGGCCTTGGCCTGTATTTTCGCTGTAGAACGTTTTGAAATTTTTTTGGAACATGCCGAGTTCGAGCTTTGTACCGACAACCAGGCGCTTACATGGTTATTTTCCCACCCCCGCCAATTAGGGAAAATAGGGCGGTGGATAATGCGCCTAACCCGTTTTAAGTTCCAAATCAGACACGTAAAAGGTAGTGAAAATGTCGTTGCCGACGCGTTATCCAGAATGTATGATCCTCAAGATTTTCAGGCTGATAAAGAATATAGTGAGGTGGATGAATTAGATGGGAGTAGTGAAGTTGAGGATATGGTAGTTTGTAACGTGTTGGGAGAGTTTCCCGAATGTTTTGTAGATTTGAAGGAATGGCAAAGTAAGGACCCGGAAATTAGTGAGATCCGAGCGAGTATTCATGAACCTAAATTTCAAGATTTTCAGGTTATTAAAGATAAAGTGTATTTCATAAAAAATGGAAAAAGGTTAGTTTATGTGCCGAGAGGATTAATTAATATGGTCATTAGATATTTTCATGACTCCGTAGTAGGGGCTCATGGGGGCATTGAAAAGACTTTTGAAAAAATTTCGGCCAAATTTTATTGGCCTGGGATGCGGTCTGACGTGGAGCAGTATGTGAGACAATGCGAACTTTGTCAGTTGGCCAAACAGCCACGTAACACTAAAGTGGGAAAATACTCCGTGGAGAAAATTACTCGACCATGGGAAAGGGCGTATATTGATGTTTTTGGTCCCTTACCCAGGTCTATGAAAGGGAATAATTGCTTACTTATACTGGTAGATGGTTTTAATAAATTTTGCATATTTTTGGCTATGCGCGATATGAAAAGTGCTCAAGTGGTGAAGAATTTGGTAGAAAAAGTGTGGAGTTTATTCGGGGCCCCAGAGCAACTAATTTCGGATAATGCTAGTTATTTTAATAGTGAAACCTTTAATCGTATGTGTTTAAGCTGGGGCATAAAGCATATTAATACTAGTCCATATTTTCCAAACCCGAACTTGGTAGAAAGAGTAAACAAAAATGTTAAAGTTGCCCTAACCATTTTTCATCAACGCGATCAACGCAAGTGGGATGAATATTTACCTTTTTTAAACTTGGCTTTTAATACGACCAGGCATAGTGCCACAGGAGTAACCCCCGGGCATGTATTTATAGGGCGTGAAGTATGTCATCCATTGTTAAATATTTGGGGGTTGGAATCCGATAATTTGCTTATACACAGCCCCCGAAAATTAGAGCAGCTATGGGAGCAAGTTGCTACAAATTTGGATAAAGTGAGGCTTAAAATGAAGTCTCAATATGATAAAGATCGGCTACCCAATCCTTTCACTGTGGGTCAAGAAGTAGTGTGCCGTCAATTTTGGCAGAGCAACAAAGCCAAATTCCGTGCCGCTAAGTTGCAAAGCCCATATGGGGGGCCGTTTATTATTAAGAAATTTCTAGGCCCAGCAACAGTGTTGCTCGAAGAAGTAGGAAATAAGTTAAGAGTGCGAAAAGCTCATATTACGCATCTTAAGAAATTTTGTGGTAAAAGGTAATGAGTATGTAAGTTTAGGAAAAGTTTATTAAATTTTGTTTAGTTTACTGATTTAAGTTTACCATAGTTGTACCTGTTCCACGAGTGTGTTCTAGACTTACGTGGAACATAGGTAGTTGTAAGATTATGTATTTTAGTTACTATTTTTAAATTTTTTTGGCCGGGGAGATTTGTGGCCATGGGTGGCATGGCCACTTGATTTTATATTTATTTTAATTAATGTTGAGTTATGGTTGTGACGTAATTTTAGTTTTAGTATTTGCCCTTTTCCTTTTTTTTATAAGTATTGGTCTTTTATAAGTTTTGTTAATCTTATTTTTAAATATGTTTTTATATTATTTTTTTTAAATGGTTTAGTTTCTTGATATTTAATTATATCGTTTTGGACTTTGAATCATAATACGGTGTACGACGCTCCCCCTCCGTGAAGATTGAAATGGACTGTTCCAAGGCAATAAGGTGGTGGGGGAAATACGTCAAGGAGGACGGAATGAGCTGTATGAGTGAGTCGTCAGCTGATCACCGTGGTGGACGTATATGCGCTTCGGGCGTGACGAGCGCGGTGATGGCCTGTGGTATTGGGCTAGCGGGGACTCGTGAATATTTTTTAACATAAATCAGCTGACGTATATTGAACTTCGGCAAATACTTAGATTGTGGCGGGTGCTGCCAAGAGCATGAAGAGTCCACGCTACATTTTTCGTTAATGAAGCATTTAGCATGTGTGCTAAAGTACAGCCGGCTAAACTCCGGGCCAGGAGGTCCGGGGTGGGATGCGACGTACAACGTTCAATGCAAGTAAGTGATTCCGGCTCCGAACTTTTGCCCCTGTGACCCCGGGGCGTTGATATAAACTTTGCCCACCATAACAGTGAACAATTTAAAAATAACTTTTGCCAAAAGACCCTAATTCCCACGTCGAGTGTATGTTGCGTCCTCGTACTCATTTTTACCGAACCTTCCATCAAGCATGCCATGAAGCGCCGTATAATAAAATCACCCGGGTGTAATCAAGATGTTTTAGAGAGACATTGATTTTCACTAACTTTTATTTGAATATTATTGTAATTTATTATTTATACATATATATATATTTAGAACGGTTTTTGTATCAATGTCTGAATTTATTTATGCGTTTATTGCAGTATTTTATTGGTATATATTAAAACGTGGCTATATTAAAAGCCTCTGTAACTTTATAGGGCAAATGGTTTTAGATATAACTGTAATTTTTTTGATATTTGGTCGTAAATTAAATTCCTTACCATGCTCATGCGCAAATGGTCTCATTAAAGTTTTTCACATTTCAAGTAATTACGTTCTTTTCATTTTAAATACTATTAATCTGTTCTCTTCCTTTTCTAAAAACCTTTTGAATAATTTATTTATGAATTTTGGGGCACTCGTTTTTCGGAGCAGCGTGCAAAATAATAATTTAAAAAAGATAAACAAGATTGGAGTGTTGAAGGCTGTTCCCAGACGGGTGTCTAACTTGTGGTGGTGTGACACCGGGAGTGTCAACCGCGACAGTTGCAGGTCGGGCTTTAGGGTGGCCTTCGGTCGGACGACGTCAAACGCCCCCCCCTCGAGAAGCCCGACCTTGCGCCGCTAGTGACCCCGCTACGTGGGGGCGCCCCTAGCTTCGGCAGCATCTCCAGCCAGGTGGTGCTCGCGGCGGCCGCAGCTGGTAGGGCCTGCGTATTGGATCCAGGTCGTCCCACGTCGAACAGCCGGGTGTTGGCTCGTCGGCGTGGTCCGGCAGCTGATAGGGCCCGCGCTCTGGACCTGGTGCGTCCCGCGTCGAGTGCCCGAGGTGATCCGGCAGCTGGTAGGGCCCGCGCTCTGGACCTGGGTGGTCCCGCGTCGAGTGCCCGAGGTGGTCCGGCAGCTGGTAGGGCCCGCGTTCTGGACCTGGGTGGTTCCGCGTCGAGTGCCCGAGGTGGTCCGGCAGCTGGTAGGGCCCGCGTTCTGGACCTGGGTGGTCCCGCGTCGAGTGCCCGAGGTGGTCCGGCAGCTGGTAGGGCCCGCGTTCTGGACCTGGGTGGTCCCGCGTCGAGTGCCCGAGGTTTTCCGGCAGCTGGTAGGGCCCGCGCTCTGGACCTGATGCGTCCCGCGTCGTGAGTCCAGGTGGTGGGACGTTGGCGGGGGCCCGTCGCGCCTTCCCCCGTACGTAGTCGTCCAGGTACCTGGGTGGCCGGCGGTTCCTCGGGGGGAGGTTCCCTGGTGCGTCTCCTGGGCCCGGGGGCTCCTGGGGCGATGTGGCGGCGTCTGGCCGTAGGTCGTCCAAGGCTGAACGCGGCGTAGTGTGGTACGGACGTCTCTCCCGCTCTGGGATGCCAGGCGGCCCCAGGTCGGTGGTCTCATCGTCTGGCTCCGTCACCACGGGAATGGTCTCAGCCTCGTCGTCCTCTGTCGGGGTGCTGAGGGGGTCCGGAAGCTCGGTGATCGAGAGTGTCTCGACGCCGTCCTCTGGCGGTCTCGGTGTAGTCGTGGGATCGTCAGTGTCCGGAGGCCACTCGATGAGGGGTCCTTGGGGCTCGTCTTCGCGGGTAGGTGTCCCGCTAGGCTCGTCGGCTACCTCTGGTGCCGGTGTGGCCGTCGTGTCCTCGTACACGAGCGTCCGTGGTCGGCTCTGACCAGTTGGGCTTCGTGCCGGGGTGGTCTCGGCGGGCGTGTCCCCCTCCGGCACTCCCTCGGTGTCCGGTGTGGGTGCTACCTCCCCGTCGGGGGGTTCTCCCCGGGTAGGTGGGCCAGCCGCAGATCGTCGCGGTGTACCTTCCTGTCCCGTCTCCTGCCGGTGCGTACTAGGAAAGTGGTCCTCCCGAGCCGTCGGCGTACGGGGTGGGGGCCGCTCCACCTTGGGGCGAGTCCAGCGCAATAGTTGCGGGGCGCGTTGGAGAGGGGGTGCACGCGGACAAACACCTGGTCGCCTACCCGCACCGCAGGCGGGGGGTGTTCGGTCGTGGGTGTTATTTCCTGTGCGTATCGCCTCTGACGTTGTCGAGCCTCGTCGTGTTCGGCGGTGCGCAGCCGATCGCGGTCGGCTGTGTCTTCCGCCGGGTGGGGTGGTCCGTGTGTGGTCCATTCCCCTGGCAGTGGCAGGTTGTGCCCCTGCACCATCTCTGCCGGTGTGCGGCCGGTGGCGGCGTTGGTGCGTCTCCGGATGCAGAACAGTGCGTCTGGCACGTGGATATCCCACTGAGTGTGGTCCGCCCCCAGTCGTATGCGCAGTTGTGCCTTCAGCTCCTGGTTCCGTCGTTCGGTGGGGTTTGCCCTCGGGTGGTAGGCTGGCGTCGAGTGGTGTTCGACCGCGTGGTCGGTGCACCAGGCCTTCCACTGACGGCCCAGTAACTGGCTGGCGTTGTCTGTTAATATGGACTGAGGGTAGCCCCAACGTGACATAAACTCGTTGGTCAGGATGTGAAGTAGAGTGGTGGTCCTGATGTTGCTGCACGGGTACGCTTCGGTCCACCGCGTGAACAAGTCCGTCACGACAAGCAGGAAGCATTTCCCGCGAGGCGTGCGGGGGTAGGGGCCCATCACGTCCAGTGCAATGGTCTGGAAGGCGGTGGTGGGCTCCCTGGGCCGTTGTTGCTCCTCCCCGTCCCGTCGGCGTGCCTTTCGTCTCTGGCAGACCTCGCACTCGCGTACGTACTCACGGACGTCGTGGGTTAGACCTGGCCAGTGGTAGTGTCGGCCCACTTCGCGGCGGGTCTGGTCCGTCCCGGGGTGCCCCGCGAGGTCGTGGTCGTGGTGGAACCGCAATGTGGCCTCTCGCGCCTCCGTGGGGACGTAGGTTCGCCAGTCGCCGTGGTTGCCTGGGGTCCGCATCATGACTACGCTGTCCTGCACACGCCAGGTACCGTGCTCGGCCGCTGGGATCTGTTGACGTCGGCGGTCGGCGTCGGCTGACGTCTCCTGGGCCTGGCATACGCGCCGATACAGGTCGGCGGCGGTGTTGGGCGGTCCTTCCTCGTCCTGGGCGTCGGCCGTGAGGCGGCTACATGTAGTGTCACCGTGTTCGGGTGGGTTTGGCGTGACTGGGGGTAGCATGGCGTCCCAGTCGTCGTCGTCCCGCAGTTCGGTGTTCTGGTCGGGTTCTCGTGGTAACAGGTCGGGCAGCTGATTTTCGGTGCCGGGGACATGCTCTACCTCAAAATCAAACGATTGGAGAAACAAGGCCCACCGAATCAGTTTGCCCTTCCTGCCCTGCATTGTGTGTAGCCACGTCAGGCATCGGTTATCTGTCCGAAGTGTAAAGGTCTTTCCCTCGAGGTGTGGCCGGTACTTTTTCATGGCCCAGACTACGGCTAAACACTCCTGCTCGTTGCTGTGATATCGGCGCTCTGCCAAGCCGAGCTTTGCGCTAGCGTAGTCTGTGACCTCACGCTCGCCGTCCGGGCCTACGTGGTATAGTACCGCGCCCACCCCGAGGTTACTCGCGTCCGTCTGCAGGTAGAGGTGACGTTCTGGGTTTACACGCGTGAGCGTGTGACACTGTGTAGGCGAGTTTGACCTCTTCGAATGCGCTCTGGGCGTGGTCGTTCCACCGGTAATGTGACTGGGGTGACAGGAGGTCCGTCAGGGGGGCTATTGTCCTCGAGAAGTTAGGGACGTAGCACCGGAGCCAGTTGATCAGGCCGATGAAGCGCTGTAACTGTTTCCGCGTTCGCGGTACCTCGGCTTCCGCGATCTTCGTGAGGTGGCTCGCTTGTGGCCGGTTACCCGCGGCGCTCACGACATGCCCCAGAAACTCGACTTCCTGCGTCCCTTAGTGGCACTTGTGGTGCATGACGGTCAAGTGGTGGGTAGCGAGGCGTTCTAGTACCAGTGTAAGGTGTCGGATGTGTTCCTCCCAGGTCTCCGAGAATACGATTATGTCGTCGAGGTACGCTAGTGCGAAGCGATCGACGTAGCCCTCAAGTACGCGCGTCATCATCCCCTGGAACGTCGCAGGGGCGCATTTCAGTCCGAATGGCATCGCTCGAAATTGGAATTTGCGGCCGTCGGGGATGGTGAACGCGGTCTTCTCGCGGTCTTCGGTCCGAATGGGAACCTGCCAGTACCCTGATTTAAGGTCGAGGGTACTGAACACCGTTGCTCGTCCTAGTCCTGCTACCGCGTTCTCCACGCTGATCTGGGGTGGCGGGGTGCTAACTGTGATAGTGTTCAGTGGCCGGAAGTCTACGCAGAACCGCAGTGATCCGTCCTTCTTCGGCGCGAGTACTATGCAGGCGTTGTAGCGACTATTCGACGGTTCAATAACACCATCCCGGAGCATCTCCGCGACCTGTTCCCGTATGGCACGTTGCTCCCGGAAACCGTATCCTCTGGGGGGCTCGTACACCGGGTTGTTGTGGTTGGTCGGGATGTGGTGCTCGGTGACCGTGGTTTGTCTGAGGGGGTCGGACACCGTGAATATTTCCTGTCGCTCTGCTAGTACCCGGTCTACGGCGGCGCGGTACTCGGGTAGGACGTCGTGACGTACCTGGTGAAGTGTGACGGTTTCATGAGCCCGTGTGGATAGGGACCCGACGGCATAAACTACTAGCCGCTCTTGCGTGCCGATGTGTACCCGAGTGGCCTTGGTCTCGATTACGGCGTCCTGCTCTGCTAGCCAGGGCTGCCCCAGGACTATCTCCTCGCGGAGGTCCTCGACGACGAGGGCGGTCAAGGTGGTGGTGTAGCCCCTTATCCTAACCTGGAGTGTCGCTCGCCCAACGGTCAGGCCTGGTCGGGTGTTCGTGGCTAATTGCAATTCTGTCTGTTGAGGTTGGAGTTTCCCGGGCGGTACCAGGTGGGGGGCCACGAATACGTGACTCGCCCCCGTGTCGACTAGAGCAGCCGCGGCTCGCCCATCAACCTCTACGGGGATGCGCAGGAGGCTGTCCCGCGGGTGGGTCAGCTGGTACAGTTGGGGGGGTCTTTCCCTTCTCGTGACAACCGGGAGCGTTGTTCCTAATGCTCTGCCCCCGGGTTGGCGTTTCCCGGCGGTTTGTTCGCGCGAGGAGGTGGTAATGGGCAATCCTTGTGCCAGTGGCGTGTACCGTCTGGGCAACCTCGCTGGCACAGTGGTAGTCCCGGGACGTCCTGTGTTGCCGACCTGGTGGGTGTGGCGTTGGTTTGGGGCGTGTTTTCGATGGCTCGTCGCCGGGTCGGGGGCTGGGTATCAGCTCCCCCCTGTTGTGATGCCTGACTGAGGCGTCCCCGACTCGTGCCCGGTGTGCCCCGTTGCCAGAGGTCGCGCAGATTCTGTTCGATGGCCGCTGCTTGTTGCACGTATTCCTCTACCAACTCTGGGCGACAACAACGCATGAAAGGCTGGAGGCCGGTGTGGAGTAACGCTGTGACAGTGGGTAGCGCTGTCGTAGGTCGAGCGTGCGGGTTGACGCGCGCGAAGAGACGTAGTTTCCGTGCTACGAATTGTTCGGCCGTCTCGCCGTCCTTCTGCCGCTCGCCATAGAACTGTGAGGTGCAGTCGACTAATGCCTGTTCAGTGTCGAATCGGCGGGTTAGTGCGCCGGCGAACTCCGTCCACGGCATGCCGAACCGTCCCCATATGTCCCACCATTTGTGGGCTGTGCCTCGCAGTTGTCCGCTGGCCTGTCCCAACCACTCGTCTACTGGTATACCTGCTCGGGTCAATCGCACTTCACAGTTTTTTACGAAAGTCCGTGGGTCCTCATGTGTGAGGCCACCGAATTCAGGTAGTGTGAACTTGCCCTGATAACCTTGGGGGCGGTTGTACGTAACGAGGTTTGGGTCGGCGGGTGGCGTTGGCTGTTGCGCATGGTGTTCCTCTTTCGCGGCGTGTGTGCATGTCGTGCAGGTGGTCGGGCGGGTGCTCACCACGGTGGTGTTAGTTACTGTTTCCGTCTTTACGGTTGGTGCTTGGTTCTTCCCCGGGAACTGTCCGTCCCACGGCTGTACCCATGAGTGGTCGTGTGGGTCCTGACTGTGGGGGGTGCATTGGCAGGTCATGTACCATGGTCTCGATCCCGTCAGTAGATCTGTCCCCCTGGGCAGCAAGCACTGGGCGCATACAACGTCGGAGTTCCGGGTTTGCATGTTGCGCTAGTTAAGCAGTTAAAAAAGGTTTGAGGTGACTAGCGAAAGTTTTTTTAGAACAAGGCTGTACTCGTAGGAGGTCTGGCATAACAAACTGATTACCCGACAAACAAATATGAAACTAACCTACTGGGAACACAGCAAACAGCTGTAAAATATGCACAAGTCCCTCTAGAATATACAACCCGGTCATATTTACCACAAGGCCTTAAAACTATCTAGCTCCATTATCTCGTAAAACATAACTGTTCAAACAAAAAGTTGCCTATCAAACTCATTTGTTAAAAATATCTGATTATTATTTACAGTAATGCGTGTTAAAAAAAAGAAGTTGCGCTAGAGAGAGAGTGTGTGTGTATATACATATATATATAGGTATATATATATTTGTATTTATATATGTGTGTGTAGGTGTGTGTGTTGTGTGTGTGTTGTGTGTGTGTTGTGTGTGTGTTGTGTGTGTGTTGTGTGTACAATAAAATCGAGTTATTTCACAGGGAGCCTCTCTAATACCACCTGTTGAGAATCGAACAAAAAGAAACACGCTAACTAAAGTTGGCGACCAATTAATCGATTAAAAACATATGGCACTCAAGCGGCTGGTCATACATTTTAACCATTATCTCTGAAAATAAACATTCCCCATCTATATCACAAAGTAAAAGCTGGTCAGAGGAGATAGCACACATGAAAAGCTATTCACCTATAGGGTAAGGACCATGTGTTCGATACCTACCTCAGGCATTGAAGTAACGTTTTTATTTTTCTTGCCTCATGTAGGTTAATAACTTCCAATACACGTGAAGCTAAAAGTATTAACATACAACTAGTCAAAGTACCCAAATTAAACCTCGTTAACCTCAAAGAAAATTAAAAACTCTCAAGGTTAGAGTCAGAGGCTGCCGAACGAGACACCTGCAACTGAACATTGAACCCTCACGCGGGGAGGGAGACTCGCCAGCAGAATGCCATGGCACGAGACACGCAGCTCTACTCACCTAGCTATCACACTATTACGTAAAGAAAAAAAGTCTGAAATCATAATCAAGCTCATGTAACGTACTTTTCGAAATCAGTTCAAAGTAAGAAACGCAGAACCACAGAAAACTAGCCCTTGAATGTATAACTTGCAGAAAAAAAATTTGTGGTGCATATATTAGAGGAATCGAATCCATATACCATACTGTGAAAGTCGACTGTCTGAAAATTATAAGCGGCAAATTTTACATCACGCCACCTGCTAGTATACATTTTTTTTTCATGTGCCTCAATTTTTTGTTAGTAATCGGTTACGAAGAAGTGAGTAACTGGGACGAAGAATAGCTTAGCACGTATTCAGATTCTTACTGATACAGTCCATCCAGTGCACCAGCTTATTTACTAGTTTGATTAGTTGGTTAACATTTCAATTTTTAAATCACCACCGTAGTGCACAACGATATATATCAGGTTATGATTTTAAGGCCAAAAAATTTTCAGAAGTCTATTAGTTTTATTTCGAGGAGTAAGAAATTATTTCTCAGAAATAATAATAAAACAAGTTACTATCAGATTTGCTTTAATGCTACATTATTACCTGTGCCAGCACTTTACCAGCAATAAAAAAAATACCTACAAACGAGACAAAATGTGCATTACAGACCTGACCTAATAACAAATATACATTTCACCTGTGAGTAGTGTAGGATAGCCGATCCGGCGCCAGGCTTCTAGGTTGAGGAGCAAGGAGGGGGTCAATGACCGACCTCTCTGACGTCACGGCGGTCAGCTTGGATGACCTTGAACTTTGACCTTGACCCCAGCGGCCATTTTCGATCCACCATCTTGGCTCTGCCATCTTTAAATCGAGTACCCCGCTCACTAATGCTGTACTTTTCGTTACGCCCGCCATCTTGGACGTGTATGGCATTACAATTTCACTTTTCGTTACGGCCGCCATCTTGGATTATAGAACATTGCAATTTTCGTTACGGTCACCATATTGAATTCTAATAACATGTCCGAAATCTTGGATTTGATTTCCAAGCCATTTTTTTAGATTCTGATATCATGTGCGCCATTTTGTTTTTGTCTGCTGGAGGTTGCCATCTTAGATGACGACACATCCATCATATTCGTTTTTTTCTGTTCTGTCTTGGTTTTAACTGCCACCATCTTGAATACCGACATCTTTGTTTCCTCTGTTTACTCCTAGAGAGCGCCAGCATCGCTTTGTCTCATCACATAAGCTCAATGTTCCATTACCTACCAGAGCTATTATGATCCTTATCGACATATTAAATTTAATTTTTATGCAAAATACATTGGAAGCACTGTGATTTGAACCATCGCAGCTCTGACTTCTAGATTAGAAAACATAGGCCTTTAATTGCTCGGCCATCGGGGCATTTACCAGATCTAGAATTAAATAAGATGTATATAAGTAACACACATATTCGGACTTGTAATTTTTTTAATTTGAAGAATAATAGCATCGCCTGTTCGAGACCGAACCACCATCTTGTTTTCAGTACTCGTTACCAGGAGCGCTAGTTAAATCACATGGCATCCACTAGAGAGTGCTGCCGCCATCTTGTTTTCAATATTTTTACTAGGAGCGCTAGTGTCACATAGTACACATTCCATCTGGTAGAGTGATTGCCATCATATTAGCTTAATTTTTGACTGCAATAGTGCAGTAATTATTTATCATTACTGTGGCATCTTCCATCTTGACATTCGGCAGCCATCTTGAAAAGTTGAAAAATTTTATGCTATAAATTCGGGAAGAATTCCTAAATTCATTAAATAAATTTGCAATTAATTTACTGATTGATTCAATCAGTTCCTGTCATTGGTTAGATTCCTGGGCGATGCAAAAATTGTAATTTTATGTAAAAAATAATATCAATAAAATATAGCGGAGAGCCCTAAAAGAAGCTTAGTTTCCTAACCAACTAGCCTCATATAATCCGATATGACTGCCATCTTGAAAATTCGTAATAATTATTTTAGAAATTCGGGAAAAAGTTGAAAATTCATAAAAAAAAAACCACTCATTGATTTACTGATTGAATTGATGGATTCGTGTCCTTGCATCGATCCTGCTGTATCAGTGATCGAGTCTTGTTCGAGGGGTTCGTGTCCTAGGGGATCTCCGAGTTACCTGCATTCCATTGTATTGGGTTCGTGATGGATATGTGTGTATACCTTACTATTGCATTTTATTATAATCATTATTCCATTTGTTATTATTTTAATTATTACAATTATTACTTGTGTGATACGATTACTCTCTTATCCAGGCATGGGGTTTTCCAAGTGCAATGAGGATTTTTAACCCTTTCGTTCACATTTTATCACTTCCTTAGATATCGTTTTGATTTATTTTCATTTTTAAACTATTTTTGAACATATTTATGCTATAATGTAATTAAACATTAATGTGTGTTTACTAATTTATAATTATTGTCATGTCACAATTTATGGTAAGAAAGTGCAATTACTTTGGTTTTTTCATAACCATAGTGTGCGATTTTTACTTTAATGTGCAATACGACTCTCATCTCCTGCGAGTATCTGAGTGATGTACCTTATCCATTTCATTAGAGGGATACGTCTGAAGGGTTAGGGTAGGATGGGGTAATTCGGGTCTCTCTTATGATATAGTAAAATTATTAAAATAATTGGTAAGGAATGTAAATTATATATTATTGTATTTTAAACATTCTTTGGGCACAAGTATATATACAAATTCGGGAATTTTTTCTGCACTAACTTGATTCAGGGATTTTAACGAACATTAAGTTTATCTACCCGATTTGAACATGCCCAGGGGTAAATCAAATCACTTCTTGGGTAAACTGGGTCACTTGTCCTTTTCAATTTTGGGACAGGCATATTCCACATAAAAATGGTTTACTTCCAAAGCCATTTACACGCCGCTCATGATACAGCCGTTGACAGCACTGACCCTGAATCCAGTCCCCAGCTTCGTGGCTTCTAGTGTCTCTGTAGGGCATCGTAAGAAGCTGCATGCTCGCTTCCCCAGATAGAGACTCTTTCCTATTCCTTTCAGTCTTTTCATGTTTATTTGTTTTAGGGAATTTTGGCATTGTGTGAGGGAATGGACATTAATGGATACCATGATTTGTATCATTTTTATAGTGTAGTATCACCCAAGGGCGTAATCTCATACGACATGCTCTGTAACAGTTGACGATCACTGCAGACAAAACTAGGTGAGGGGAGGGGAAGTGTAGGTGGCTAGAAGGGCATATCATAATTTCTTCCTAGTTTACATACTGTTGCGATTTACTGCGGGTTCGTAAAGGATAGCCCAATTAAAGATTTTTATCATACACAGTTTTATTGATGGCCAATACTTATGTCACTAACAATTAAATCTTATAAAATTGCCAAATAATCAATTGCACTTAAAAATGTTGCTTCACCAGTCACTCGTTTCTCACAATCCTCACACCTCGCTGGGCCGCACCTCTGGCGCAACTCTCGCCGCAGCACCCCTCGTGGATCCCCGCCGTAGGACTCCGTCGCCGCACTCCGCCGCCGCTGTCGCACTTCCCCTTCGCCGAGATCCCACTCGACGCCTCGCTCGGAACTTCGCTTGGAACTCCGCCGCACCCGCGACTCTATCGCCCTGGAACC
This sequence comes from Bacillus rossius redtenbacheri, assembly GCF_032445375.1. Taxonomy (NCBI): domain Eukaryota; kingdom Metazoa; phylum Arthropoda; class Insecta; order Phasmatodea; family Bacillidae; genus Bacillus; species Bacillus rossius. The sequence continues at coordinate 2,921,165 of NC_086335.1, forward strand.
TTCGTCCAGGAACTTCGCCACTCTATCGCCCAGAAACTCCGCCGCGGGAAAACTCCCGACTTCACTCTGAACTCTCTCACTCCCTGCCCTGGAACCTTCGTCCAAGGACTTCGCCACTCTGCCGCACCCGCGGCACTATCGCCACGGAAGCTCCGCTGCGGGAAAGCTACCGCCTGAACTCTCTCCCTTTGAACTCCAACTCCAACTGCTGAGGCCGACGTCCTCTTTTTATATATCAGCCATCATTTCTGGAACTCACGAGTGCGGCGGGGGCCAGTCGCGTCATTCCGCACCGACACGACGGCAGAAATCTCTCGAAACAAGTGTCGGCGGCTCGCGTAACTCCACAGCTGTCAGGTTTCAGTTACGTGTCAAAGGCAGGGCGCCACGCCTGCAGTGGGGGTAAGGAGGGGGGAAAGCGACAATCCTTGTTATCTTCCAGGCGCGCGCGGTGCATATCATATTGCGGCAGCCGCAAGCCAGCTCTGAACCTGCACGTGTCCCGGCCTTGCTCTCGTTCGTAACAATAATATGGAAGATGATTTCTCCCCAAATCCCCTTCTGTATACAATAAATTCGCCCCCTTGCATGCCATAATTATTGTACAATGTACCATCATGTTTGGGCATACAGAAAAAGTGATTTCAGAGGCTAGCTTACCCCTACTTATGTTTCTTTAATTCTCTCTTTAACAGCGTAATATTTTTCCCAATGTAAACAATATTTCTGATTCTCATAAAGCATTTAGATTAAAAGTTGACTTCTAAATTGCCAAATCAAAAATTCCAACACTGAATGACTTTGTTAGTTTAAGAACATTAATATAAGTGTATATATACGTACCGTTTTATTGCATATGTCGATTTACACAAATATGTTTGGAATTAACACCAAATATATTAGCTATAAAACAATATAATCACTTTTCTGAATTTTTTCCGAGCGTATCTGTGGGTGGTTAGCTATTTAGTTTCCCCGTAAAAGTTTAAATAATTTTTTAATAAAATAAAACCACTCTAATCTCTGAAATTTTTGAGCCTTAATTTAATATATAGGACAAACATACATCTAATTATATGCTGTGAAAGTTTTGATGTATGGATGTTTGTAACTTAATCTTGTATTTACCATTGAAACTTATTTGTTGATGTTTAGATCTGATTTAATTAAACTTTAAAGATAGGCAATAACTATCAAAATCAATTAACAATGATAATGCTTGGTGACAAGGAACTTATTAGCGATAGTAACAGTGGCTAAGCTTTAAGCTTTAAGTTCAAATACAGATTTGATTTGCATAATCGGTTAGGTTGTATTTCATTATATAAATGAAGAAATGTAAAATATGTGATTTTATTTTGCCCTATTGATGTACAGCAATAATACTTGTTATTTCACGAGAGATATAAATGAATATAAATGTTTGCGAATCCTCACAAGTTTTGACTAAGAATTTGATCATCGAGAATTTTTGAGTTAAATTTTCTAAAGCTGCACCAGAAATTGATTGTAGTTGGGCTGGATCTTCTATGGTTTCATAAGAAAACAAACAAAATCACTTTAAAGCAAGTGCTTATGCGAAACCATGAACTCGAGGAAATGAGCGCTTGGTACAGATACAGGCAGTCTAGTCTGTGTTGTTGCGAGGGCTGGGGTGATGTTGTCTTCCAGCTGCTGGAGGGTCCGACCAATCGATGGCCCTGTTTGGACAGGGGTGCCCCCCCCCCCCTCGGCGGCAATCAGCCGCTGACAAGCCCGTCCCGGAGAGAGATTGCTGCTGCCTGCCAGCAGAGCACTCCGCCTCTGGCATGCCGCGCCGGCTCTCGCCAGTTCCCTCGACAGTGTAGAGGTGGCGCTACGAGTCAATGACACAGGCCCTAATCATAGTAGACAAGTCAAGTTAGCCAAAAAGAAACCAATGCCTAAAATAAATTCCAAATAAAGGCCTGTGAATGTTTTTTGTCTTTACCAAGTGTACTGAACATCAGTTAAAATGTCTACCCAAAATCTGGCAACAAGAAGTGGTTTATGTTCAAATTTCTGAAGTTAACAATTAAAATCAGAGAAAATCTTGCAGTGTTTTTATTTCTAAGCGTATAAAAATTATCTGTTTATCAAAATTACAATTTTAATGGCCATGGATTTAATTTAAATCAATAAATTTTGCCTATGTGATTTAAATGGTGACCGATAGTGAGTAATAGAGCTAAAATTTATATTGTTATGTCTTTTAGGACCACAGTGACTTCCAGGTATTTATGCAAAACATCACTATTTTTGTAAATGTATGGGTCAAAAACGCATTTTTTTAAATGCTTTTCAATCTAAAAATGTATCACCCTAGCCCAACTTTGCTGTTTACTCCCTACAGATGAGTTAAAAATATTGTACGAAAACTCATGGAAGCAAAATTATGAAAGATCAGCAAACATTGTGGACTACATCAGCCCCCATAATGTCTGACTTCAATTTTGCCATACGGGACTTTAAAGGAAACACGTACACCAAAAGTGAACAGCACAAGAACTCCAGTATTTCGAGAATTAAAAGAAATTATCTGGACATTTAAAAAATGTACGCAAAGATGTCACTACGTTCACCTTTTTCAGCTGACCCCGCATTTAGAAATATATTGGCGAAGGAAGTTGTCAATGTACACGAGTGCGAGTCAGTGGGAATGAGAGTTGTGAATAGTGTGAGTGGACAACATTAGTTTCTCTCGACTTAAGAGGACCGACAAAGAAAATACCCTCAGTAGTTCATCTTTAGTCATAGTTGCGCATGGCATAACCATTGAACTTGGACCACTGTTCCAGCGATTCCTTGTAGTTTCTAGGACAGGGTAACAAGATATCGAGGAGGTAATGATGTATGAACTAAGTGCGTACCCACCATCACTGTTTGAGAACTTGAACATTCTCAGAAAGGCCGATAAACCACTACTAAACCATGCCATTCATGAATACTGTAACAATCAAACATCATCTTATTTAGTTCAGTGTACAGAAATATATGTTACTGATTGAGGCTACATTTTACACAAACTCAAGTGAAAAAATTGAGACACCTATTATGAAATAGCCAGAGTACATGCACATTTTACGATTAGACACTACGGAATGGGAACTTTTGTGTTCGGTGGGTACGTCACAGATACTTCAAAAAAGGATCATGCACTTAACAAAAGACAACGAAAATTGAATCAGCTAATAGTTTACTTTTTCAGTGATACAGAATTTGAAGGAAAACAGGAAGAAATCCTTTGAGTGGATCAAAATAAACGAGACCTTATTCAATTAATCAGTGAGCATATGGTGATAAGATGTTGTATGGTTTTTGAGTGTATGGTGATTCTGACAAAGACATTGAAAAGGCTACAGTGAACAGTACACAGTAATGTTCCACCCTTTACAATAGAAATGATAGTGACCTGTTAATTATTATCCTATACTACACTGAAGCTACTGGCAAATCACTGTAGCTTCGATCGGATAATCAATAAAAAGACACCACAAAACTTACAGTAAGTTATTTGGCATTGAGTTATGTACACAGTTATTATTTATTCATGCATTTACGGAATGTGATTCCACCTGTCGTATTTATAGGATTAGTAAAATATATGTATTCGAAAAACTTTAAACAGTTAATCATGGCCTTTATACCTGAGACACTCTCAATTTAGGCGCTGGAAACCTCTGGAAGAACCTTGTGGGAAAATATTTAATGGGAGAGAACCCTATCATAACTACGTTTACGTTAATCTATTAATTCTCTATCAAAACTAAAATGCAAAATTAATTTATAGATCAAAAATAAAAAGGTGCCAATAATCCCAAATGATTATGTGCTGGACAAAGATTTGATTGAACCATCAACCTCCAGTTTTGCCTCTTCTGCATTTTTGGCGCAGAAAGATCAAGTTCAAGGTCACAGTGTAGTCATGGATTATAGAAAGTTTAACCACAAGATAGAGATATTGCCATCATCAGATTTAAATTCAGCTTGTCATTGGTTTAGCAAAGCCAAAGTTTTTTTATTGTTTATGACCTAGAGTCGACATATCATCAAATACCACTTACACCTGAGCCAAAACACATCACCAGGTTTTGTGTACCACGGAATTTATACCAATACAAGGCAGTTCCATTGGCCTAGCCACAGTCACACAAGTATTAACCCTTGCAAGTATTATGTCAGGACAGTCGTGGAGGGTAACAATGTATGGGAGGATGGTTAGGTGAGAGAAGGGAATTACAGGGTGTTTGGTAATTGGATGGAGGGAAGAAATATTGGTAGGGGTGGTGAAGGTGGTGATACTGGTATTTAAGAAGCAAGGGTTGTGTTAGATGACATTGCTTGTGGGTCTTTTTTTGAGACAAATTTAAAACAATCGTTAAATTCCTATAGGAAACAAAGTAGTTCTATAACACCAGGGTATTCATACAAAAAAAAACCATGCTCTGCTACCATCTCACCAACCTGAAGCTAGATTGGTATAACAGACTGCAAAAAAAAGTCTTGCCACATTATATTTCAGATTTAGAAGAGGCCGCCCAAGTAATCCACCTTGGCTTATCCGAGAGAGAGGTAGTTTCCACAAAAATTGTTTGCATTAACCTAGCAGAGTGCTCACATGCAGTGTTACAGACAAGACCACGAAATTTCACAGAACTTGACCAGCTCTGCATTCACATTACCAATGTTGAGTTCGCAGATTTCCAGCGAAACCAACAACCAATGCCCACTGCTCAACAGAACCCTAAAGCAGGCACAGAAAATAAGGCTAACTGCACTCAATCACAATGTCAAGATTGGCCTAATAATTACTGGCTTGTCTAGTTGACATACAAACATGAGCAAACAATTTATTTTACATAATATCACAGATCAGGCCATACACTGGAAGAATTGCTAAACTGTCGCGAGAAGACAGTGTTAAACTTCCGCGAGAAGACATTGTTAAGCTGTCGCGAGAAGACTGTGTTAAGGTGTCGCAAGAAGGTGGTGTTAAGCTGTGGCAAAATATGGTGGTAAGCTGTCACGAGAAAGACGGTTTTAAAAGCTGTCGCGATAAGATGGAAGACAGTGTTAATATGATAAGAGAAAATGGTGTTAAGGTGTCACGAGAATATTGCATCAGGTGTCGCGAAAATACAGTGTTAAGGTGTAAAAAATGGCTGCGTTAATGTGTCGTTAAAGAAGGAATTAAGCTGTCGAGAAATGATGGCAATAAGCTTTCACGAGAAATCGGTTTTAAAGAGTCGAGTCTAGAGGGTGTTAAGATGTGTCGAAAAGACGGTGTTAGTTGTAACGAAAATATAATGTTAATATGTCGTGTAAAAATGTTAGCTGGTGCGAGAAGATGACATTAGTTTAAGCGAGAAGACAGATTTGAGTTGATAAGAGAAGACAGTGTGAAGTTGTCGTGAGAAGAAGGTTTTAAAGTGTTGCAAAGAGGACAGCTTTAAGCTGACAAAAGTAGACAGTTGAAAGTTGTAGCGAGAAGATGGATTTTTGGTGTCACTAAAAGATGGCATTCGTCTGTCGCGAGAATACAGCCATAAGCTATCGCGTAAATATGGTGTTTACCTATCGAAAGAAGGCGGTGTTAAGGTGTAGGGAGAAGATGGTGTTTAGCTGTCGCAAAAAAAAAGGTGTTAAGATATTGCGAGAAGATGGTGTTAAGCTGTCGCGAGAAGATAGTGTTAGACTGTCGCGAGAAGACGGTGTTATGCTGTTGCGAGAAGACGGTGTTAAGCTATCATTGAAGATGGTGTAAAGCATTCCTGAGAAGATGGCGTTAAGCTGACGAGAGAAGACTGTGTAAATCTGTCACAAGAAAATGGATTTTGGGTGTCGCAAGAAAACCGCATTAATCTGTCAAGAGAAGAATGTGCTAGGCTGTCAAGAGAATACTAAGTTAAGTTGTCTCGAAAAGATATTATTAAACTGTCGAGAGAAGATGTGTTGTGCTGTTGCAGAAAGTTGTTTTTTTAGGTTTTATAGTGTAAAGATATCGCGAGTAGATTGCTTTAAGCTGTCGCGAGAAGATGGTGTAAAGCTGTCAAGATAAGTCAGCTTTAAGCTGCCGCGAGGATGGTATTAAGTTGTCACGAGAATGTGGTTTTAAGTCCATGCGAAAATACAGTGTTGGGCTGTATCTGGAAGATGGTGTTAAGCTGTGGCAGGATTATTGTGTAAAGTTGTCGAAAGAAAACAGCATTAAGATATCGCAAAAAGATGGTATTAATGTGTGGCAAGATGATGGTGTGAATCTGTCGCAAGAAGACAGTGTTAAGATGCCACAAGAAGATGGTGTTAAGTCGTCGTGAGAAGACGGCATTATGGTTTCTCGAGAAGACGGTTTTTAAGACATCGCGAGTAGATGATGTTAATCTGTTGCAGGAAAATGTGTTTAGCTGTCGCAAGATGTTAGTTTTAAGATGACAAGAAAAGTTGGCGGAAGATGTAACGAGATGATGGTGTTAAGCTGTCGCATGAAGATGGCATTTAACTGTCGCGAGAAGATAAGTGTTTTGCTGATGCGAGAAAATAGTGTTAGGCAGTCACGAAGATGGTATTAAACATCTCGCGAGAAGATCTTGTTAAGCTATCACGAAAAGATGGCGTCAAGGTGTCTCGAGAAGACGGCGTTAAACTGTGGTGAGAATACAGTTTAAAACTTCGCGAGAAGATGGTGTTCAGGTGCCGTGATAATATGGCATTAAGCTGTCAAAAGTAGACCCTGTTATGATGTCACGAGAAGGTGGTGCAAACTTTCGAAAGAATACGGTGTTAAGCTGTTTCTAGAAGATGGCTTTACGTTTTCGCGAGAAGGCGGCATTAATCTGTCCTGAGAAAATGGTGTTAAATTGTTGCAAGAACATGGTGCTAAGCGGTCTCAAGATAATTTTTTTTTAAGTTCCGCGAAAATAAAGTGTTAAGCTGTTGCGAGAAGATATTGTTAAGCTGTCGCAAGAAGATGGTGTTAAGATGTTGCGAGAAGATGGTTTAAAGGTGTGGTGATCAGACAGTGTTAAGCTGTCGCTGGAAGAAAGCGTTAAGGGAATTGGTGCACCAGCATCGTATTAAAAAAAACAATATATTTGTTAATTATTCAGCTGCTAGAGAACATTTGAACCATTCTGGTGTAAATTTTATTTTTTTATTTTAATTAAGTTATTGCTGATTTTCGGGAATTATTTTAATTCAAGCTTTATTAATAAACTATAAAGAATTCAGTGGTAAAACTTTCGCAGATAAATTTTCAGACACGGGAGATATGACTGTGACCGTTATTTTATCTGTAATCATTATTAATTTAACGTATTTACAATTTGAATTTTAATAAATGAGCTGCTACGAAAATGCGTGATATTCATTTGCGAATTTAATAACATTCGCGTTTTCATTTGTAATTCAAACGCTAACATATCTGTCGTCTGAATGATTGACTTTATTTTAGTCTTTAGCTTATTGCAGTCGGACCTAAAGTAAAAACGTAGCTGTAGAAGTTTGAGCAGCGTGCAGGCTCGGATACGAGAAATTATGGAGCGCGCTGGACAGTAGTTACACCTTGCGACAGTTTCCCCAACTGTTTGCAGCCAGTGTTTCCTCTCGTTCCCACCCAGCCACAGCTGTCTTCTGTTTACGAAGGGGAGACGGGATTTCGCGCGAAACTGATATGAAGGTCAACGTACTCATTTTCATTAGATAAGAGAACGTGTTTGGTCTAGCTCGGCGTATAATTGAATGGTTATTCTCTGTTATTATTTAGCACAGTGATTTAGCAAGATGTTTTTTGTTGTAAGCGTGAGATTTATTCAGGAATAAAATGCCGAAGAAACCTCCACCAAGCAGAGTACACAAAAGAACAAAACTATCGAAAGCCATTAGAGCGCTTAGAAAAAAGAATAAAGAAAGATAAGAGATTATTTTATTATAGATTTTTTTACCATACATTTATTTTTCAGAGTTGCGTATGTACAACGCGATGGACGCGATGCGACAACAAAAATATGTGTAAAATTGTAAACATGCTTTTTTTCAGCAATGCGTGAACCATTCATAAACTATACTCAACATGTATCCGTATAATTACGTTTGAATTTTTTTTTATGACAGGCATCAATGTTAAGTTTATTAAGCCACAATATACTTTTTTTCAGAAAAATAAGTGTAGCAGAAAACACTCAACATAGTCTCACACAAAATCAGTTTACATGAATGCAGTTTTAAGAAGTAAGCTACGTAAATAATAGTTAAACATTATTTAATATCTGCTGGTAACGTTTCCAAAGTATCAGCTTCACCTTCATTCACGAACAATATTCGTGGCCTTATTTATTTATTTTGCTGGCGTTTCGTTGGTGACTGTTAGGACTGCAAAATTAGTAAACATTTTTCACCCTATCCTGAGTTAAATCTAAGTGTGCGCGGTTAGATGAGGACCTAGATGTGTCTCATGCTTACGCCTTTACACTCTACTCATGCGGGGTATTAACCATGCGCGTAAGGGCGCGTTGCCAATGACCTGTACGATAGTCTCAACAATCCTCTACGGACTCGAAAAATGTCACCTGCTCATTGGCTACTTGACTTGTGACAACTGTTTGTTGTAATGCCTGTGATTCATCGTTGATTTTGTTGAGTTTTCAGTGATTCAGAGCCTCCCATTTAACTGTGGCCGAATTTAAGAAGCAGTACAAATGTTACATGCTTGAATTCATAGCGAATGGAAACCACAAATATTTACCGATGTAGTGGTTGGTAAAAAAAAATATTATTCGTATCGCGTCCATCGCTTCGCGCCATGTTGGCTCCTATATAATATGGATTTACAAAATATAACGATTCATTTACGACACTTAAGATAAGGTGTGTAGGATTTTAAGAATTCACTTGAATTAATATTTAAGAACATATTTCAGGATAACTTGTGAAGACGCTCGTACAGACGGCACCGGTTGTCATGACTCATTGTTAAAAAAAGCAGGTGTACACGAAGTGGCATGTTAAACCTCAACACAACTCGAAAATCAGTATGTGTTACATTGAAATGTGTCCGCTACAAATGTTCAGGAATTATAATTTTGAAATCGAGTAGAAATATTCCTGCAATTAGCATTAGGTATATTTTAATAGACATTGAAAGCGAATCATTAAGTAGCTTCAAAATCCAAATACCAGAATACAGATAGTCTGTAACAATACAGACCTCACCGACTAGATATGGTCCAGATTGTTAATACTAACACACATGAAAAAATTGACTAGTTACTGAATATGTTGAAATTTTGTAAACCTGTTATTTTAGATGATTGGTGATGTAATAATGTCTCTTGGAGACTACATAAGATTTTAATTGCTGTTATTTCTCCATAAATCGCAAATCACCATGGAGGCCATTTTACGATCACGATTTTGTTCTTAAATTTTAAATTAGTTTATTTGTTGAGAGCCTGGAACAATGTGTCTGACCACTAAAGCGATCCGAGCCGCGTAGTGTATACTACTGCGAGGTTGCCGAAGTAGGCTCGGGTCGGGACGAATTTCGCTGTGAAGAAACAAAGGTTTTTAATACATGGAAAATTATCCCAAAGCCGAAAATTTGTACAGTAGTAGAATGAACATGTCTTAGTAACACGTCAAAAGTTTAAGTGCTGCCGCAAACCTTGTGCGTCACACCAAAAACGAGCAGTTAAGTTCAAAATGACAATTTTTTGCAACGATCCACAATAATGGATATTGCAAATGTAGTTTATGGAGTAGACCGTCAGTATGGAACCCAAAATAATCTAGAAACATTGCCCTATCTGAGGATAGTGATAAAAAGCACAAAGTTTAAACATGTTTCTATAAAATAGACCATTTAAATTATTAAAGTTAACGAATTCACTTTCATTCAATTTTAAGGAAATATAGCTAAATACATCTTACATAAACTTAAAGAGCCCAACGTGGAAATCGCTTAGAGTAAACGTTGTTGCATATTTATTCATTTTTAAATTGGTATATTTTTTAAGTGTCTCATACAATTAGTCTGACCACTAAAGCGATCCGAGCCGCGTAGTGTATACTACTGCGAGGTTGTGGAAGTAGGCTCGGGTTGGGACGAATTTCGCTGTTAAGAAACAAAAATTTTTAATACATGGAAAATTATCCCAAAGCAAAAATTTTGTATACTAGTAGAATGAACATTTCTTAGTAACACGTCATAAGTTTACCGATGAAACCTAGTGATCACACCAATAATGAGAAGTTGAGTCCTTAATGATAATTTCTACAATGAACCACAAAAATGTTTCGTAAATTTAATAACTTTAATACTTTTTTAAGTCGGTTCTCATTATGGTACCAAAGTTATATAAAAGAATGTCTTACATGGTAATTGTGATAAACACCTAAAAGTTTAAACGTCCTATTATTAAATTGGTAATTTTAATCATAAAAGGTAGGAAAAAATTTTTTTTTATAGAAATTTCACTACATGTTACATAAATATGTTGAGCGTAGCGTCAAAATCACTTCATAAATATTGTCTGTTTTTTTTTTTCAAGGTTTAAATGTGTATATTTTGAGTGTCTGGTACAATAGTCTGACCACTGATGTATTTCAAGCTGCGTAGTGTGTGTGCAGCAGTGTTAAAGTCGCTCGTGCTGGGACGTTTTTTGCTCCAGAAAACTAAGGTTTTTAATGTATGGTAATTCCAGACTGAATTTTACTCTGAAAGAATAAAAGTTTCCTAACTACAAGTGATTTTTTCTGCAAACGTAGATAAAAATCTTCCAGAATGCGATTTGCTTAGGTAAAAATGTTAGTATGATCGACTCTTTAATTTCTAAATTATAAATAAATAACAACAATAGAACTTCCCGGAAAGTTGTGATAAACTGACGATATTGCGCGAGTCGCAGACCCGTACGTGACTACAGAGAAAGGCTATTTTCCTTGACCGTTAGGATTTCTGGGACGAACACCCTCTCACAGCTAGGTTCATAAAATACGGTCAAACTCTTGCAAAACATCCACCACCGCTCTTTGCCACTAGCAATTCAACGAAGTCAGCTAGGCGCAGCACTCCAATAAATTAACTTAGAAAAAAAAAACTAAATATGTAATTCTATCAATACATTTTACAACACAACTTATGTTTTATTTATTTTCTGGAAAAAATAATATTATCATACGAATTATGTTATAAAAGTGACAAAACTCAATAAGTAATTTACGGTGTATCGTTTTCTTCAATTGTTATGTAGTAAACTAATCTTATACAATTAAAAATATATATTTTTATAATATAGGCTACATTAAAATTTTGCATAGTTCTGATCGAAGATAATATAATGTATTATAAATAAAAAATAATTATATTTTTTGGTATTAAAATAATTTTTAATAATAAAATTTTTTGTAACAAAATACGAACACACATATATAAAACCAGAGGTCCTCTAGAATTTTTATTTACAAGTTCCAAGCAGAAATTGTTTATTGTTAATTTTATTGTATCAAATATCATTCATATAAAGAAAAAGAATATGTATATCTCAATAGATGTAACATGAATACACCCTAACATATGCATTAAATATATTATTTTAAGTAATCCTTAAATAAGACCAAGTTTATTGAGTGTCGCAGTACGCAGCGTGTTTCAAAGCACGCCGGCCGTGAAAGATCAGTACGGCCGCAGTACACTCGGGCAGCTTTAATGAGGCAACTAATTATGCTAGACTCTTTATAAATATACTAACTTAAAGCTAAAAGTATAATTATAAACATTTATTTAGACATTTTTTCGCATTGGGCTCTTCAAATCGGTGTAAATCGTATTTTTATCTGGGTGGCAAAGATAAAAAAAAATATGTCGTGAATTAATCTCTTTATATCATATCTTAAATATTAAAAATTTAATTTTTTCTTACATTAATGGGTGAATTACAGTTTCTCGATTATTTTGGTAAGTTTACGGACAGTCAAAATTAAAAACTGTATAAATGGGTAGCATTTTAATGTTTTTAATTTGCTGTCACCTAGGACTTAAATGCAAATTTTCGGTTATAACGCACAAGGTCTACAGCGGTAAACTTTCGGTATGTTATTAAACACAGTCAACTCTACCAGAGTACAAAAATCTGGAGTAACACGAAAGTCTACGCGGGGAAGGGCGGCTACCTGATCCGAGAATGAAGGATAGGGCGAGATGGGAAGCGAAGATAGGAGCTGGTTATCGCGGTTCACTTGTCTTCAGTGTTGGAGAGAGAGAGAGAGAGAGAGAGTGAGAGAGAGAGAGAGAGAGAAAGGCGATATTGTGGAAGACCTTCGAAAGATTCCCGTTAGATGGCAGGCCTCAGAGCTGCAATCTTCGACAACCTCCCCTCACGGAAGCTCTCTCGCCACTAACTTGCTAAATCTAACCCGCTAGCTTATATACGTGATGGCTGGCCTTACAGTAGTAATAAACAAGCATTTATGAAACACTTAAGCTCATTTCCAACCAATTCTGACGAATGACTGTTTTTTGTCTTGCACCAATCCCCTGTCGCAAATGTTGGTGTAAAGGTGTCATGATAAAATACTGCTAAGCTATCCTGACATGAGTCGAGAGAAGGCGGTGTTATGGTGTCACAAGAAGACTGTGTTAAGGGGTCGATACGATTGTGTGAGCTGTCGATAAAAGATGGCATTAAGCTGTTTCAATAATTATTCGTTAAGGAGTCGCGAGTAGACGGTGTTAAGATTCACGAAAAGTTGGTGTTAGCTGTAACGACAAGATAGTGTTAAGCTGTCGCGAGAAAACTGAGTAATGCTTTCTCAAAATGACGGTGTTAATGTGTAGCGAGAAATTGTCATTCAGCTTTCACGAGAAGACTATGTTAAATTGTTTCGAGAAGACGGTGGTAATCTGTTACAAGATGACCATATTAAGCTGTCACGAGTAGATTCTATTAAGTTGTCGCTAGAAGATGGTGTTAATCTGTCGCTAGAAGACAGTGCAGTTTCGAAAAGATAGGGTAAATATGTTGCGAGAAGTCAGCATTAATCTTTTGTGAGAAGACAGTATTAATCTCTCGCTAGAAGACTGAGTTAAGCTATCGCGAATAGACGTTTTTAAGGTGTCGCGCAAGAAGCTTTCATAAGAAGACCTTGTTAAGCCATCATGAGAAGATGGTATTAAACTGTCGTTAGAAAACGGTGTTAAGGTGTTCGAGGCATCGTGTGTTGTCAGCCAACATATCGCTCCTACAGCTGCATGGCCGGACTACAGAGTGGTTGGACAACAGAGTCGCCCGCTCGGAATCATTGCTTAATGAAGCAACCCCCAGCAGTCATTGCTAGCAGGGGAGTACCCCTAGGCCTGCGAGTAGTCCCAGGTCGCGGAATGTGACCCCTAACCTCCTGTTGGTATGGATAGCACTTTCTTCTCGACCTACGGACAACATGTTTGAAGTAGTTCAGTCGTATAATCAATGTTGGTGGGCATGTGACAAATTACAAATAAATAAATAAATAAATATTAATGTGAGTCATCAAGTACACAACTGATTTGTTTATTTTATTTTACTTAATTGTATAGTTAAATAAAATACATAATGTGTGTTAATTATCTGGGGAGTAATAAATCACCTAATTATTTGCAGTTATGAGGAAGGTCTCGCCTACCCTCTACCCCCGATCACCCTTCGAGCCGGGCCCGCTCATAACTCTTGCGAGGCAGTGGTAGCGTCAATGATTTTTTATGTTTGGCCATGAAAAACTGGCAAAGTGTCTGGTATTGAGCTATATAGGGACATTATTACATGGAAAATAATAAATAAATGTGCCAACAAGTACGTTCATTAACAAGCTTCATATTTTCATCGCTTACAGAAATCTTTTTATCTTTACAGAAACATTTAGTTTATTTATATTTTGATTACAGATATTTTGTAAACAATTTAAATTTACCTAAAAATATCTTACTTTTACTACATCCACAAGTTTGGTTGTTATATACTTGTAATATTTATTTCTCTCTTCCGAGCGAAACCCATCTTTCGTGATATTATAACATCAACAATTAGTATCAGGCACATTACTATATGGCAGTCCCTCACTACAACGTGGAGTACCAGCATGTTTATAGGAACAGGATGGCCAAATAAGTCATGCATCACAAAGCTGAGTTCACTCGAAGGTTTTTGTACGTGTCATTGAGCATTTTTTCAAGTTTTCATGTACACTAGTCCCACTTCCTTTTACTTTTTTCAATTTTAAGAGTGACAATTTAAGACCTTATTTCAAAAAAACACTACTATTAATACAATTGATTGATGTTTTATGTATATTAACTACTGAATACTTTTAATAACACATATTTTAAATCTTGTTTTGAATTCCCACGTATTTTACTTAATAATTGCGTATTGCTATTAGCCAAACTACGCTTTACTGCTTATATATCGATAAACCTTAAGTCTAGAATAAACTTCTACCAAGAAACAGGAAGAAAACATATATGGAAAAGCCGTTATTATTTAGTTGTACGCGGAAAACATCGACAGCTCGACAGAGACATACGAGTCTCTACAATGAAATGTTATTTCTTCTTTTAGCTCCTGCTCCAGCTGTAGCAGTCACTTAGATCACTGGTGACCACTGTTGACCGCTGGCGACCGCTGGTGACAGCTGGTGACAGCTGGTGACCGCTGGTGACCGCTGGCGACAGCTGGTGACAGCTGGTGACCGCTGGTGACGGCTGGCGACCGCTGGTGACGGCTGGCGACCGCTGGTGAAAGCTGGTGACCGCTGGTGACAGCTGGTGACCACTGGTGACGGCTGGTGACCGCTGGTGACAGCTGGTGACCGCTGGTGACCGCTGGTGACGGCTGGTGACAGCTGGTGACAGCTGGTGACAGCTGGTGACCGCTGGTGACCGCTGGTGACCACTGGTGACAGCTGGTGACCGCTGGTGACGGCTGGCGACCGCTGGTGACCACTGGTGACAGCTGGTGACCGCTGGTGACAGCTGGTGACCGCTGGTGACCGCTGGTGACCACTGGTGATAACTGGTGACCGCTGGTGAAGGCTGGTAACCGCTAATGACAGCTGGTGACGGCTGGTGACCGCTGGTGACGGCTGGTGACCGCTGGTGACGGCTGGCGACCGCTGGCGATGGCTGGTGACCGCTGGTGACAGCTGGTGACCGCTGGTGACGGCTGGCGACCGCTGGTGACGGCTGGCGACCGCTGGTAACAGCTGGTGACCGCTGGTGACAGCTGGTGACCGCTGGTGACGGCTGGCGACCGCTGGTGACGGCTGGCGACCGCTGGCGATGGCTGGCGACCGCTGGTGACAGCTGGTGACCGCTGGTGACAGCTGGTGACCACTAGTGACAGCTGGTGACCGCTGGTGACGGCTGGCAACCGCTGGCGACAGCTGGTGACCGCTGGCGACAGATGGTGACAGCTAGTGACCGCTGGTGACGGCTGGCGACCGCTGGTGACGGCTGGCGACCGCTGGCGATGGCTGGCGACCGCTGGTGACAGCCGGTGACCGCTGGTGACAGCCGGTGACCGCTGGTGACAGCTGGTGACCACTGGTGACAGCTGGTGACCGCTGGTGACGGCTGGCGACCGCTGGCGACAGCTGGTGACCGCTGGCGACAGCTGGTGACAGCTGGTGACCGCTGGTGACAGCTGGTGACCGCTGGTGACCGCTGGTGACCACTGGTGACAGCTGGTGACCGCTGGTGACAGCTGGTGACCACTGGTGACGGCTGGTGACCGCTGGTGACGGCTGGTGACAGCTGGTGACCGCTGGTGACAGCTGGTGGCCGCTGGTGACAGCTGGTGACCACTGGTGACAGTTGGTGACCGCTGGTGACGGCTGGTGACAGCTGGTGACCGCTGGTGACAGCTGGTGACCACTGGTGACCGCTAGCGACAGCTGGTGACAGCTGGTGACCGCTGGTGACGGCTGGCGACCGCTGGTGACGGCTGGTGACCGCTGGTGACAGCTGGTGACCACTGGTGACAGCTGGTGACCGCTGGTGACAGCTGGTGACCGCTGGTGACAGCTGGTGACCGCTGGTGACAGCTGGTGACCGCTGGAGACAGCTGGTGACAGCTGGTGACCGCTGGCGACGGCTGGCGACCGCTGGCGATGGCTGGCGACTGCTGGCGATGGCTGGCGACCGCTGGTGACAGCTGGTGACCGCTGGTGACAGCTGGTGACCACTGGTGACAGCTGGTGACCGCTGGTGACGGCTGGCGACCGCTGGCGATGGCTGGCGACCGCTGGTGACAGCTGGTGACCGCTGGCGACAGCTGGCGACCGCTGGCGACGGCTGGCGACCGCTGGCGATAGCTGGTGACCGCTGGTGACAGCTGGTGACCGCTGGTGACAGCTGGTGACCGCTGGTGAAAGCTGGTGACCGCTGGTGACGGCTGGCGACCGCTGGCGACGGCTGGCGACCGCTGGTGACGGCTGGCGACCGCTGGCGATGGCTGGCGACCGCTGGTGACAGCTGGTGACAGCTGGTGACAGCTGGTGACCACTGGTGACAGCTGGTGACCGCTGGTGACGGCTGGCGACCGCTGGCGATGGCTGGCGACCGCTGGCGACAGCTGGCGACCGCTGGTGACAGCTGGTGACAGCTGGCGACAGCTGGTGACCGCTGGCGACAGCTGGTGACCGCTGGTGACGGCTGGCGACCGCTGGTGACGGCTGGTGACCGCTGGTGACAGCTGGTGACCGCTGGTGACAGCTGGTGACCGCTGGTGACAGCTGGTGACCGCTGGTGACAGCTGGCGACCGCTGGTGACGGCTGGCGACCGCTGGTGACAGCTGGCGACCGCTGGTGACGGCTGGCGACCGCTGGCGATGGCTGGCGACCGCTGGTGACAGCTGGTGACCGCTGGTGACAGCTGGTGACCGCTGGTGACAGCTGGTGACCGCTGGTGACGACTGGCGACCGCTGGCGATGGCTGGCGACCGCTGGTGACAGCTGGTGACCGCTGGTGACAGCTGGTGACCGCTGGTGACAGCTGGTGACCGCTGGTGACGGCTGGCGACCGCTGGCGATGGCTGGCGACCGCTGGTGACAGCTGGTGACCGCTGGTGACAGCTGGTGACCGCTGGTGACGGCTGGCGACCGCTGGCGATGGCTGGCTACCGCTAGTGACGGCTGGCGACCGCTGGCGATGGCTGGCGACCGCTGGTGACAGCTGGTGACCGCTGGTGACAGCTGGTGACCGCTGGAGACAGCTGGTGACCACTGGTGACGGCTGGCGACCGCTGGCGATGGCTGGCGACCGCTGGTGACAGCTGGTGACCGCTGGTGACAGCTGGTGACCGCTGGCGACGGCTGGCGACCGCTGGCGATGGCTGGCGACCGCTGGTGACAGCTGGTGACCGCTGGTGACAGCTGGCGACCGCTGGTGACGGCTGGCGACCGCTGGCGATGGCTGGCGACCGCTGGTGACAGCTGGTGACCGCTGGTGACAGCTGGTGACCGCTGGTGACGGCTGGCGACCGCTGGCGATGGATGGCGACCGCTGGTGACAGCTGGTGACCACTGGTGACAGCTGGTGACCGTTGGTGACGGCTGGCGACCGCTGGCGATGGCTGGCGACCGCTGGTGACAGCTGGTGACCGCTGGTGACAGCTGGCGACCGCTGGCGACGGCTGGCGACCGCTGGTGATAGCTGGCGACCGCTGGTGACAGCTGGTGACCGCTGGTGACAGCTGGTGACCGCTGGTGACGGCTGGCGACCGCTGGCGACGGCTGGCTACCGCTGGTGACGGCTGGCGACCGCTGGCGATGGCTGGCGACAGCTGGTGACAGCTGGTGACCGCTGGTGACAGCTGGTGACCGCTGGTGACGGCTGGCGACCGCTGGCGATGGCTGGCGACCGCTGGTGACAGCTGGTGACCGCTGGTGACAGCTGGTGACCGCTGGTGACAGCTGGTGACCGCTGGTGACGGCTGGCGACCGCTGGTGACAGCTGGTGACGGCTGGCGACCGCTGGTGACAGCTGGTGACCGCTGGTGACAGCTGGTGACCGCTGGTGACAGCTGGTGACCGCTGGTGACGACTGGCGACCGCTGGCGATGGCTGGCGACCGCTGGTGACAGCTGGTGACCGCTGGTGACAGCTGGTGACCGCTGGTGACAGCTGGTGACCGCTGGTGACGGCTGGCGACCGCTGGCGATGGCTGGCGACCGCTGGTGACAGCTGGTGACCGCTGGTGACAGCTGGTGACCGCTGGTGACGGCTGGCGACCGCTGGCGATGGCTGGCTACCGCTAGTGACGGCTGGCGACCGCTGGCGATGGCTGGCGACCGCTGGTGACAGCTGGTGACCGCTGGTGACAGCTGGTGACCGCTGGAGACAGCTGGTGACCGCTGGTGACGGCTGGCGACCGCTGGCGATGGCTGGCGACCGCTGGTGACAGCTGGTGACCGCTGGTGACAGCTGGTGACCGCTGGCGACGGCTGGCGACCGCTGGCGATGGCTGGCGACCGCTGGTGACAGCTGGTGACCGCTTGTGACAGCTGGCGACCGCTCGTGACGGCTGGCGACCGCTGGCGATGGCTGGCGACCTCTGGTGACAGCTGGTGACCGCTGGTGACAGCTGGTGACCGCTGGTGACGACTGGCGACCGCTGCCGATGGATGGCGACCGCTGGTGACAGCTGGTGACCACTGGTGACAGCTGGTGACCGCTGGTGACGGCTGGCGACCGCTGGCGATGGCTGGCGACCGCTGGTGACAGCTGGTGACCGCTGGTGACAGCTGGCGACCGCTGGCGACGGCAGGCGACCGCTGGTGATAGCTGGCGACCGCTGGTGACAGCTGGTGACCGCTGGTGACAGCTGGTGACCGCTGGTGACGGCTGGCGACCGCTGGCGACGGCTGGCTACCGCTGGTGACGGCTGGCGACCGCTGGCGATGGCTGGCGACAGCTGGTGACAGCTGGTGACCGCTGGTGACAGCTGGTGACCGCTGGTGACGGCTGGCGACCGCTGGCGATGGCTGGCGACCGCTGGTGACAGCTGGTGACCGCTGGTGACAGCTGGTGACCGCTGGTGACAGCTGGTGACCGTTGGTGACGGCTGGCGACCGCTGGTGACAGCTGGTGACGGCTGGCGACCGCTGGTGACAGCTGGTGACCGCTGATGACAGCTGGTGACCGCTGGTGACGGCTGGCGACCGCTGGTGACGGCTGGCGACCGCTGGTGACAGCTGGTGACCGCTGGTGACAGCTGGTGACCGCTGGTGACGGTTGGCGACCGCTGGTAACGGCTGGCGACCGCTGGTGACAGCTGGTGACCGCTGGTGACAGCTGGTGACCGCTGGTGACGGCTGGCGACCGCTGCGATGGCTGGCGACCGCTGGTGACAGCTGGTGAACGCTGGTGACAGCTGGTGACAGCTGGTGACGGCTGGCGACCGCTGGTGACGGCTGGCGACTGCTGGTGACAGCTGGTGACCGCTGGTGACAGATGGTGACCGCTGGTGACGGCTGGCGACCGCTGGTGACAGCTGGTGACCGCTGGTGACAGCTGGTGACCGCTGGTGACAGCTGGTGACCGCTGGTGACGGCTGGCGACCGCTGGCGATGGCTGGCGACTGCTGGTGACAGCTGGTGTACAAGCGCCTCTCAGCCAACGATAAGCCAGTAGGTCCCGTAGTCTGGCGTCACTCTGCGCTGATTTCAGGAATCTAGCATTTCCTTAAAAACTAACATATCTTCTGTATACATATCTCTGTCCTTGAGATGCAGTTGATCTTGGCTGTGCGGGTTTAATTGCAGAAGAACCTCTCATCCTCTATCATAGTTGGAAGGTTCAGTCCGAGCTAGTTAAAGGACTTTGGGTAATACATTTGGAAACGAAAGCTCAACTAACTACTGGTGCAATTAAATTATCTCTTTTACTTATATAATAGTGTATTTAACATACCAAGTTATTAATATGATCTGTAGTCAAGTTTATTTTAAAATTATTGTACCAGAAGGTTGTTGGAACAGTTGTGCCTGAAACACTCGGTCGGCAAGCAGCCTAGCCTAGCACCATGCCGTGCAAGGGAGACGCACTGCCCTCGGGCCAGTGTCCTCGCCACAGCTACTACCTCCCAGCTAATGGCCTCGTATCCCCCAGCAGTCCCCCCACCCAGCACCATGCCGTGCCGGGGAGACGCACTGCCCTCGGGCCAGTGTCCTCGCCACAGCTACTACCTCCCAGCTAATGGCCTCTAATCCCCCAGGAGTCCCCCCACCTAGCACCATGCCGTGCCGGGGAGACGCACTGCCCTCGGGCCAGTGTCCTCGCCACAGCTACTACCTCCCAGCTAATGGCCTCGTATCCCCCAGGAGTCCCCCCACCTAGCACCATGCCGTGCCGGGGAGACGCACTGCCATCGGGCCAGTGTCCTCGCCACAGCTACTACCTCCCAGCTAATGGCCTCGTATCCCCCAGAAGTCCCCCCACCTAGCACCATGCCGTGCCGGGGAGACGCACTGCCCTCGGGCCAGTGTCCTCGCCACAGCTTCTACCTCCCAGCTATTGGCCTCGTATCCTCCAGCAGTCCCCCTACCTAGCACCATGCCGTGCCGGGGAGACGCACTGCCCTCGGGCCAGTGTCCTCGCCACAGCTACTACCTCCCAGCTAATGGCCTCGTATCCCCCAGGAGTCCCCCCACCTATCACCATGCCGTGCCGGGGAGACGCACTGCCCTCGAGCCAGTGTCCTCGTCACAGATACTACCTCCCAGCTAATGGCCACGTATCCCCAGCAGTCCCCCCACCTAGCACCATGCCGTGCCGGGGAGACGCACTTCCCTCGGGCCAGTGTCTTCGTCACAGCTACTACCTCCCAGCTAATGGCCTCGTATCCCCCAGCAGTCCCCCCACCTAGCACCATGCCGTGCCGGGGAGACGCACTGCCCTCGGGCCACTGTCCTCTCCACAGCTACTACCTCCCAGCTAATGGCCTCGTATCCCCCAGCAGTCCCCCCACCTAGCACCATGCCGTGCCGGGAAGACGCACTGCCCTCGGGCCAGTGTCCTCGCCACAGCTACTACCTCCCAGCTGATGGCCTCGTATCCACCAACAGTCCCCCCACCAAGCACCATGCCGTGCCGGAGAGACGCACTGCCCTCGGGCCAGTGTCCTCGCCACAGCTACTACCTCCCAGCTAATGGCCTCGTATCCCCCAGGAGTCCCCCCACCTAGCACCATGCCATGCCGGGGAGACGCACTGCCCTCGGGCCAGTGTCCTCTCCACAGCTACTACATCCCAGCTAATGGCCTCGTATCCCCCAGCAGTCCCCCCACCTAGCACCATGCCGTGCCGGGGAGACGCACTGCCCTCGGGCCAGTGTCCTAGCCACAGCTACTACCTCCCAGCTAATGGCCTCGTATCCCCCAGCAGTCCCCCCACCTATTACCATGCCGTGCCGGGGAGACGCACTGCCCTCGGGCCAGTGTCCTAGCCACAGCTACTACCTCCCAGCTAATGGCCTCGTATCCCCCAGCAGTCCCCCCACCTAGCACCATGCCGTGCCGGGGAGACTTACTATCCTCGGGCCAGTGTCCTAGCCACAGCTACTACCTCCCAGCTAATGGCCTCGTATCCCCCAGCAGTCCCCCCACCTAGCACCATGCCGTGCCGGGGAGACGCACTGCCCTCGGGCCAGTGTCCTAGCCACAGCTACTACCTCCCAGCTAATGGCCTCGTATCCCCCAGCAGTCCCCCCACCTAGCACAATGCCGTGCCGGGGAGACGCACAGCCCTCGGGCCAGTGTCCTAGCCACAGCTACTACCTCCCAGCTATAGGCCTCGTATCCCCCAGCAGTCCCCCCACCTAGTTCCATGCCGTGCCGGGGAGACGCACTGCCCTCGGGCCAGTGCCCTAGCCACAGCTACTACCTCCCAGCTAATGGCCACGTATCCCCAGCAGTCCCCCCACCTAGCACCATGCCGTGCCGGGGAGACGCACAGCCCTCGGGCCAGTGTCCTAGCCACAGCTACTACCTCCCAGCTAATGGCCTCGTATCCCCCAGCAGTCCCCCCACCTAGCACCATGCCGTGCCGGGGAGACGCACAGCCCTCGGGCCAGTGTCCTAGCCACAGCTACTACCTCCCAGCTAATGGCCTCGTATCCCCCAGCAGTCCCCCCACCTAGTTCCATGCCGTGCCGGGGAGACGCACTGCCCTCGGGCCAGTGTCCTAGCCACAGCTACTACCTCCCAGCTAATGGCCTCGTATCCCCCAGCAGTCCCCCCACCTAGCACCATGCCGTGCCGGGGAGACGCACTGCCCTCGGGCCAGTGTCCTCTCCACAGCTACTACCTCCCAGCTAATGGCCTCGTATCCCCCAGCAGTCCCCCCCCTTAGCACCATGCCGTCCCGGGGAGACGCACTGCCCTCTGGCCAGTGTCCTCGCCACAGCTACTACCTCCCAGCTAATGGCCTCGTATCCCCCAGCAGTCCCCCTGACCTAGCACCATGCCGTGCCGGGGAGACGCACTGCCCTCGGGCCAGTGTCCTCGCCACAGCTACTACCTCCCAGCTAATGGCCTCGTATCCCCCAGCAGTCCCCCCACCTAGCACCATGCCGTGCCGGGGAGACGCACTGCCCTCGGACCAGTGTCCTCGTCACAGCTACTACCTCCCAGCTAATGGCCATGTATCCCCCACAGTCCCCCCACCTAGCACCATGCCGTGCCGGAGAGACGCACTGCCCTCTGGCCAGTGTCCTCGCCACAGCTACTACCTCCCAGCAAATGGCCTCGTATCCCCCAGGAGTCCCCCCACCTAGCACCATGCGTGCCGGGGAGACGCACTGCCCTCGGGCCAGTGTCCTCGCCACAGCTACTACCTCCCAGCTAATGGCCTCGTATCCCCCAGGAGTCCCCCCACCTAGCACCATGCGTGCCGGGGAGACGCACTGCCCTCGGGCCAGTGTCCTTGCCACAGCTACTACCTCCCAGCTAATGGCCTCGTATCCCCCAGCAGTCCCCCCACCCAGCACCATGCCGTGCCGGAGAGACGCACTGCCCTCGGGCCAGTGTCCTCGCCACAGCTACTACCTCCCAGCTAATGGCCTCGTATCCCCCAGCAGTCCCCCCACCTAGCACCATGCGTGCCGGGGAGACGCACTACCTTCGGGCCAGTGTCCTCGTCACAGCTACTACCTCCCAGCTAATGGCCTCGTATTCCCCCAGAGTCCCCCCACCTAGCACCATGCGTGCCGGGGAGACGCACTGCCCTCGGGCCAGTGTCCTCGTCACAGCTACTACCTCCCAGCTAATGGCCTCGTATCCCCCAGCAGTCCCCCCAACTAGCACCATGCCGTGCCGGGGAGACGCACTGCCCTCGGGCCAGTGTCCTCGTCACAGCTACTACCTCCCAGCTAATGGCCACGTATCCCCCAGCAGTCCCCCCACCTAGCACCATGCCGTGCCGGGGAGACGCACTTCCCTCGGGCCAGTGTCCTCGTCACAGCTACTACCTCCCAGCTAATGGCCTCGTATCCCCCAGCAGTCCCCCCACCTAGCACCATGCCGTGCCAGGGAGACGCACTTCCCTCGGGCCAGTGTCCTCGCCACAGCTACTACCTCCCAGCTAATGGCCTTGTATCCCCCACAGTCCCCCCACCTAGCACCATGCCGTGCCGGGGAGACGCACTGCCCTCCAGCCAGTGTCCTCTCCACAGCTACTACCTCCCAGCTAATGGCCTCGTATCCCCCACAGTCCCCCCACCTAGCACCATGCCGTGCCGGGGAGACGCACTGCCCTCGGACCGGTGTCCTCGCCACAGCTACTACCTCCCAGCTAATGGCCTCGTATCCCCCACAGTCCCCCCACCTAGCACCATGCCGTGCCGGGGAGACGCTCTGCCCTCGGGCCAGTGTCCTCTCCACAGCTACTACCTCCCAGCTAAAGGCCTCGTATCACCCAGCAGTCCCCCCACCAAGCACCATGCCGTGCCGGGGAGACGCACTGCCCTCGGGCCAGTGTCCTCGCCACAGCTACTACCTCCCAGCTAATGGCCTCGTATCCCCCAGCAGTCCCCCCACCTTGCACCATGCCGTGCCGGGGAGACGCACTTCCCTCGGGCCAGTGTCCTCGCCACAGCTACTACCTCCCAGCTAATGGCCTCGTATCCCCCAGCAGTCCCCCCACCTAGCACCATGCCGTGCCGGAGAGACGCACTGCCCTCGGGCCAGTGTCCTCGCCACAGCTACTACCTCCCAGCTAATGGCCTCGTATCCCCCAGGAGTCCCCCCACCTAGAACATGCGTGCCGGGGAGACGCACTGCCCTCGGGCCAGTGTCCTCGTCACAAATACTACCTCCCAGCTAATGGCCACGTATCCCCCAGCAGTCCCCCCACCTAGCACCATGCCGTGCCGGGGAGACGCACTTCCCTCGGGCCAGTGTCCTCGTCACAGCTACTACCTCCCAGCTAATGGCCTCGTATCCCCCAGCAGTCCCCCCACCTAGCACCATGCCGTGCCGGGGAGACGCACTGCCCTCGGGCCAGTGTCCTCTCCACAGCTACTACCTCCCAGCTAATGGCCTTGTATCCCCCAGCAGTCCCCCCACCTAGCACTATGCCGTGCCGGGGAGACGCACTGCCCTCGGGCCAGTGTCCTCGCCACAGCTACTAACTCCCAGCTAATGGCCTCGTATCCCCCAGCAGTCCCCCCACATAGCACCATGCCGTGCCGGGGAGACGCACTGCCCTCGGACCAGTGTCCTCGTCACAGCTACTACCTCCCAGCTAATGGCCTTGTATCCCCCACAGTCCCCCCACCTAGCACCATGCCGTGCCGGAGAGACGCACTGCCCTCTGGCCAGTGTCCTCGCCACAGCTACTACCTCCCAGCTAATGGCCTCTTATCCCCCAGGAGTCCCCCCACCTAGCACCATGCGTGCCGGGGAGACGCACTGCCCTCGGGCCAGTGTCCTCGCCACAGCTACTACCTCCCAGCTAATGGCCTCGTATCCCCCAGGAGTCCCCCCACCTAGCACCATGCGTGCCGGGGAGACGCACTGCCCTCGGGCCAGTGTCCTTGCCACAGCTACTACCTCCCAGCTAATGGCCTCGTATCCCCCAGCAGTCCCCCCACCTAGCACCATGCCGTGCCGGAGAGACGCACTACCTTCGGGCCAGTGTCCTCGCCACAGCTACTACCTCCCAATTATGGCCTCGTATCCCCCAGGAGTCACCCCACCTAGCACCATGCGTGCCGGGGAGACGCACTGCCCTCGGGCCAGTGTCCTCGTCACAGCTACTACCTCCCAGCTAATGGCCTCGTATCCCCCAGCAGTCCCCCCACCTAGCACCATGCCGTGCCGGGGAGACGCACTGCCCTCGGGCCATTGTCCTCGTCACAGCTACTACCTCCCAGCTAATGGCTACGTATCCTCCAGCAGTCCCCCCACCTAGCACCATGCCGTGCCGGGGAGACGCACTTCCCTCGGGCCAGTGTCCTCGTCACAGCTACTACCTCCCAGCTAATGGCCTCGTATCCCCCAGCAGTCCCCCCACCTAGCACCATGCCGTGCCGGGGAGACGCACTTCCCTCGGGCCAGTGTCCTCGCCACAGCTACTACCTCCCAGCTAATGGCCTTGTATCCCCCACAGTCCCCCCACCTAGCACCATGCCGTGCCGTGGAGACGCACTGCCCTCGGGCCAGTGTCCTCTCCACAGCTACTACCTCCCAGCTAATGGCCTCGTATCCCCCAGCAGTCCCCCGACCTAGCACCATGCCGTGCCGGGGAGACGCACTTCCCTCGGGCCAGTGTCCTCGCCACAGCTACTACCTCCCAGCTAATGGCCTTGTATCCCCCACAGTCCCCCCACCTAGCACCATGCCGTGCCGGGGAGACGCACTGCCCTCGGGCCAGTGTCCTCTCCACAGCTACTACCTCCCAGCTAATGGTCTCGTATCCCCCAGCAGTCCCCCCACCTAGCACCATGCCGTGCCGGGGAGACGCACTGCCCTTGGGCCAGTGTCCTCGCCACAGCTACTACCTCCTAGCTAATGGCCTCGTATCCCCCAGGAGTCCCCCCACCTAGCACCATGCGAGCCGGGGAGACGCACTGCCCTCGGGCCAGTGTCCTCGTCACAGCTACTACCTCCCAGCTAATGGCCTCGTATCCCCCAGCAGTCCCCCCACCTAGCACCATGCCGTGCCGGGGAGACGCACTGCCCTCGGGCCATTGTCCTCATCACAGCTACTACCTCCCAGCTAATGGCCACGTATCCCCCAGCAGTCCCCCCACCTAGCACCATGCCGTGCCGGGGAGACGCACTTCCCTCGGGCCAGTGTCCTCGTCACAGCTACTACCTCCCAGCTAATGGCCTCGTATCCCCCAGCAGTCCCCCCACCTAGCACCATGCCGTGCCGGGGAGACGCACTTCCCTCGGGCCAGTGTCCTCGCCACAGCTACTACCTCCCAGCTAATGGCCTTGTATCCCCCACAGTCCCCCCACCTAGCACCATGCCGTGCCGGGGAGACGCACTGCCCTCGGGCCAGTGTACTCTCCACAGCTACTACCTCCCAGCTAATGGCCTCGTATCCCCCAGCAGTCCCCCCACCTAGCACCATGCCGTGCCGGGGAGACGCACTTCCCTCGGGCCAGTGTCCTCGCCACAGCTACTACCTCCCAGCTAATGGCCTCGTATCCCCCACAGTCCCCCCACCTAGCACCATGCCGTGCCGGGGAGACGCACTGCCCTCGGACCAGTGTCCTCGCCACAGCTACTACCTCCCAGCTAATGGCCTCGTATCCCCCACAGTCCCCCCACCTAGCACCATGCCGTGCCGGGGAGACGCACTGCCCCAGGGCCAGTGTCCTCTCCACAGCTACTACCTCCCAGCTAACGGCCTCGTATCACCCAGCAGTCCCCCCACCAAGCACCATGCCGTGTCGGGGAGACGCACTGCCCTCGGGCCAGTGTCCTCGCCACAGCTACTACCTCCCAGCTAATGGCCTCGTATCCCCCAGCAGTCCCCCCACCTAGCACCATGCCGTGCCGGGGAGACGCACTTCCCTCGGGCCAGTGTCCTCGCCACAGCTACTACCTCCCAGCTAATGGCCTCGTATCCCCCAGCAGTCCCCCCACCTAGCACCATGCCGTGCCGGAGAGACGCACTGCCCTCGGGCCAGTGTCCTCGCCACAGCTACTACCTCCCAGCTAATGGCCTCGTATCCCCCAGGAGTCCCCCCACCTAGAACATGCGTGCCGGGGAGACGCACTGCCCTCGGGCCAGTGTCCTCGTCACAGCTACTACCTCCCAGCTAATGGCCACGTATCCCCCAGCAGTCCCCCCACCTAGCACCATGCCGTGCCGGGGAGACGCACTTCCCTCGGGCCAGTGTCCTCGTCACAGCTACTACCTCCCAGCTAATGGCCTCGTATCCCCCAGCAGTCCCCCCACCTAGCACCATGCCGTGCCGGGGAGACGCATTGCCCTCGGGCCAGTGTCCTCGCCACAGCTACTACCTCCCAGCTAATGGCCTCGTATCCCCCAGAAGTCCCCCCACCTAGCACCATGCCGTGCCGGGGAGACGCACTGCCCTCGGGCCAGTGTCCTTTCCACAGCTACTACCTCCCAGCTAATGGCCTCGTATCCCCCACAGTCCCCCCACCTAGCACCATGCCGTGCCGGGGAGACGAACTGCCCTCGGAACAGTGTCCTCGCCACAGCTACTACCTCCCAGCTAATGGCCTCGTATCCCCCAGCAGTCCCCCCACCTAGCACCATGCCGTGCCGGGGAGACGCACTGCCCTCGGGCCAGTGTCCTCTCCACAGCTACTACCTCCCAGCTAACGGGCTCGTATCCCCCAGCAGTCCCTCCACCAAGCACTATGCCGTGCCGGGGAGACGCACTGCCCTCGGGCCAGTGTCCTCGCCACAGCTACTACCTCCCAGCTAATGGCCTCGTATCCCCCAGCAGTCCCCCCACCAAGCACCATGCCGTGCCGGGGAGACGCACTTCCCTCGGGCCAGTGTCCTCGCCACAGCTACTACCTCCCAGCTAATGGCCTCGTATCCCCCAGCAGTCCCCCCACCTAGCACTTTGCCGTGCCGGAGAGACGCACTGCCCTCGGGCCAGTGTCCTCGCCACAGTTACTACCTCCCAGCTAATGGCCTCGTATCCCCCAGGAGTCCCCCCACCTAGCACCATGCGTGCCGGGGAGACGCACTGCCCTCGGGCCAGTGTCCTCGCCACAGCTACTACCTCCCAGCTAATGGCCTCGTATCCCCCACAGTCCCCCCACCTAGCACCATGCCGTGCCGGGGAGACGCACTGCCCCAGGGCCAGTGTCCTCTCCACAGCTACTACCTCCCAGCTAACGGCCTCGTATCACCCAGCAGTCCCCCCACCAAGCACCATGCCGTGTCGGGGAGACGCACTGCCCTCGGGCCAGTGTCCTCGCCACAGCTACTACCTCCCAGCTAATGGCCTCGTATCCCCCAGCAGTCCCCCCACCTAGCACCATGCCGTGCCGGGGAGACGCACTTCCCTCGGGCCAGTGTCCTCGCCACAGCTACTACCTCCCAGCTAATGGCCTCGTATCCCCCAGCAGTCCCCCCACCTAGCACCATGCCGTGCCGGAGAGACGCACTGCCCTCGGGCCAGTGTCCTCGCCACAGCTACTACCTCCCAGCTAATGGCCTCGTATCCCCCAGGAGTCCCCCCACCTAGAACATGCGTGCCGGGGAGACGCACTGCCCTCGGGCCAGTGTCCTCGTCACAGCTACTACCTCCCAGCTAATGGCCACGTATCCCCCAGCAGTCCCCCCACCTAGCACCATGCCGTGCCGGGGAGACGCACTTCCCTCGGGCCAGTGTCCTCGTCACAGCTACTACCTCCCAGCTAATGGCCTCGTATCCCCCAGCAGTCCCCCCACCTAGCACCATGCCGTGCCGGGGAGACGCATTGCCCTCGGGCCAGTGTCCTCGCCACAGCTACTACCTCCCAGCTAATGGCCTCGTATCCCCCAGAAGTCCCCCCACCTAGCACCATGCCGTGCCGGGGAGACGCACTGCCCTCGGGCCAGTGTCCTTTCCACAGCTACTACCTCCCAGCTAATGGCCTCGTATCCCCCACAGTCCCCCCACCTAGCACCATGCCGTGCCGGGGAGACGAACTGCCCTCGGAACAGTGTCCTCGCCACAGCTACTACCTCCCAGCTAATGGCCTCGTATCCCCCAGCAGTCCCCCCACCTAGCACCATGCCGTGCCGGGGAGACGCACTGCCCTCGGGCCAGTGTCCTCTCCACAGCTACTACCTCCCAGCTAACGGGCTCGTATCCCCCAGCAGTCCCTCCACCAAGCACTATGCCGTGCCGGGGAGACGCACTGCCCTCGGGCCAGTGTCCTCGCCACAGCTACTACCTCCCAGCTAATGGCCTCGTATCCCCCAGCAGTCCCCCCACCTAGCACCATGCCGTGCCGGGGAGACGCACTTCCCTCGGGCCAGTGTCCTCGCCACAGCTACTACCTCCCAGCTAATGGCCTCGTATCCCCCAGCAGTCCCCCCACCTAGCACTTTGCCGTGCCGGAGAGACGCACTGCCCTCGGGCCAGTGTCCTCGCCACAGTTACTACCTCCCAGCTAATGGCCTCGTATCCCCCAGGAGTCCCCCCACCTAGCACCATGCGTGCCGGGGAGACGCACTGCCCTCGGGCCAGTGTCCTCGTCACAGCTACTACCTCCCAGCTAATGGCCACGTATCCCCCAGCAGTCCCCCCACCTAGCACCATGCCGTGCCGGGGAGACGCACTTCCCTCGGGCCAGTGTCCTCGCCACAGCTACTACCTCCCAGCTAATGGCCTCGTATCCCCCAGCAGTCCCCCCACCTAGCACAATGCCGTGCCGAAGAGACGCACTTCCCTCGGGCCAGTGTCCTCTCCACAGCTACTACCTCCCAGCTAATGGCCTCGTATCCCCCAGCAGTCCCCCCACCTAGCACCATGCCGTGCCGGAGAGACGCACTGCCCTCGGGCCAGTGTCCTCGCCACAGCTACTACCTCCCAGCTAATGGCCTCGTATTCCCCAGGAGTCCCCCCACCTAGCACCATGCGTGCCGGGGAGACGCACTGCCCTCGGGCCAGTGTCCTCGTCACAGCTACTACCTCCCAGCTAATGGCCACGTATCCCCCAGCAGTCCCCCCACCTAGCACCATGCCGTGCCGGGGAGACGCACTTCCCTCGGGCCAGTGTCCTCGTTACAGCTACTACCTCCCAGCTAATGGCCACGTATCCCCCAGCAGTCCCCCCACCTAGCACCATGCCGTGCCGGGGAGACGCACTTCCCTCGGGCCAGTGTCCTCGTCACAGCTACTACCTCCCAGCTAATGGCCTCGTATCCCCCACAGTCCCCCCACCTAGCACCATGCCGTGCCGGGGAGACGCACTGCCCTCGGGCCAGTGTCCTCTCCACAGCTACCACCTCCCAGCTAATGGCCTCGTATCCCCCCCAGTCCCCCCACCTAGCACCATGCCGTGCCGGGGAGACGCACTGCCCTCGGACCAGTGTCCTCGCCACAGCTACTACCTCCCAGCTAATTGCCTCGTATCCCCCACAGTCCCCCCACCTAGCACCATTCCGTGCCGGGGAGACGCACTGAACCCGGGCCAGTGTCCTCTCCACAGCTACTACCTCCCAGCTAACGGCCTCGTATCCCCCAGCAGTTCCCCCACCAAGCACCATGCCGTGACGGGGAGACACACTGCCCTCGGGCCAGTGTCCTCGCCACAGCTACTACATCCCAGCTAATGGCCTCGTATCCCCCAGCAGTCCCCCCACCTAGCACAATGCCGTGCCGAAGAGACGCACTTCCCTCGGGCCAGTGTCCTCTCCACAGCTACTACCTCCCAGCTAATGGCCTCGTATCCCCCAGCAGTCCCCCCACCTAGCACCATGCCGTGCCGGAGAGACGCACTGCCCTCGGGCCAGTGTCCTCGCCACAGCTACTACCTCCCAGCTAATGGCCTCGTATTCCCCAGGAGTCCCCCCACCTAGCACCATGCGTGCCGGGGAGACGCACTGCCCTCGGGCCAGTGTCCTCGTCACAGCTACTACCTCCCAGCTAATGGCCACGTATCCCCCAGCAGTCCCCCCACCTAGCACCATGCCGTGCCGGGGAGACGCACTTCCCTCGGGCCAGTGTCCTCGTTACAGCTACTACCTCCCAGCTAATGGCCACGTATCCCCCAGCAGTCCCCCCACCTAGCACCATGCCGTGCCGGGGAGACGCACTTCCCTCGGGCCAGTGTCCTCGTCACAGCTACTACCTCCCAGCTAATGGCCTCGTATCCCCCAGCAGTCCCCCCACCTAGCACCATGCCGTGCCGGGGAGACGCACTGCCCTCGGGCCAGTGTCCTCGCCACAGCTACTACCTCCCAGCTAATGGCCTCGTATCCCCCACAGTCCCCCCACCCGGCACCATGCCGTGCCGGGGAGACGCACTGCCCTCGGGCCAGTGTCCTCTCCACAGCTACCACCTCCCAGCTAATGGCCTCGTATCCCCCCCAGTCCCCCACTTAGCACCATGCCGTGCCGGGGAGACGCACTGCCCTCGGACCAGTGTCCTCGCCACAGCTACTACCTCCCAGCTAATGGCCTCGTATCCCCCACAGTCCCCCCACCTAGCACCATTCCGTGCCGGGGAGACGCACTGAACCCGGGCCAGTGTCCTCTCCACAGCTACTACCTCCCAGCTAACGGCCTCGTATCCCCCAGCAGTTCCCCCACCAAGCACCATGCCGTGACGGGGAGACACACTGCCCTCGGGCCAGTGTCCTTGCCACAGCTACTACCTCCCAGCTAATGGCTTTGTATCCCCCAGCAGTCCCCTACCTAGCACCATGCCGAGCCGGGGAGACGCACTTCCTTCGGGCCAGTGTCCTCGCCACAGCTACTACCTCCCAGCTAATGGCCTCGTATCCCCCAGGAGTCCACCCACCTAGCACCATGCTGTGCCGGGGAGACGCACTGCCCTCGGGCCAGTGTCCTCGTCACAGCTACTACCTCCCAGCTAATGGCCTTGTATCCCCCAGCAGTCCCCGCACCTAGGACCATGCCGTGCCGGAGAGACGCACTGCCCTCGGGCCAGTGTCCTCGCCACAGCTACTACCTCCCAGCTAATGGCCTCGTATCCCCCAGCAGTCCCCCAACCTAGCACCATGCCGTGCCGGGGAGACGCACTGCCCTCGGGCCAGTGTCCTTGCCACAGCTACTACCACCCATCTAATGGCCTCGTATCCCCCAGCAGTCCCCCCACCTAGCACCATGCCGTGCCGGAGAGACACACTGCCCTCGGGCCAGTGTCCTCGCCACAGCTACTACCTCCCAGCTAATGGCCTCGTATCCCCCAGGAGTCCCCCCACCTAGCACCATGCGTGCCGGGGAGACGCAGTGCGTTCGGGCCAGTGTCCTCGTCACAGCTACTACCTCCCAGCTAATGGCCACGTATCCCCCAGCTGTCCCCCCACCTAGCACCATGCCGTGCCGGGGAGACGCACTTCCCTCGGGCCAGTGTCCTCGTCACAGCTATTACATCCCAGCTAATGGCCTCGTATCCCCCAGCAGTCCCCCCACCTAGCACCATGCCGTGCCGGGGAGACGCAATGCCCTCGGGCCATTGTCCTCGCCACAGCTACTACCTCCCAGCTTATGGCCTTGTATCCCCCACAGTCCCCCCACCTAGCACCATGCCGTGCCGGGGAGACGCACTGCCCTCGGGCCAGTGTCCTCTCCACAGCTACTACCTCCCAGCTAACGGCCTCGTATCCCCCAGCAGTCCCCCCACCAAGCACCATACCGTGCCGGGGAGACGCACTGCCCTCGGGCCAGTGTCCTCGCCACAGCTACTACCTCCCAGCTAATGGCCTCGTATCCCCCAGCTGTCCTCCCACCTAGCACCATGCCGTGCCGGGGAGACGCACTTCCCTCGGGCCAGTGTCCTCGCCACAGCTACTACCTTCCAGCTAATGGCCACGTATCCCCCAGCAGTCCCCCCACCTAGCACCATGCCGTGCCGGGGAGACGCACTTCCCTCGAGCCAGTGTCCTCGTCACAGCTACTACCTCCCAGCTAATGGCCACGTATCCCCCAGCAGTCCCCCCACCTAGCACCATGCCGTGCCGGGGAGACGCACTTCCCTCGAGCCAGTGTCCTCGTCACAGCTACTACCTCCCAGCTAATGGCCTCGTATCCCCCAGCAGTCCCCCCACCTAGCACCATGCCGTGCCGGGGAGACGCACTGCCCTCGGGCCAGTGTCCTAGCCACAGCTACTACCTCCCAGCTGATGGCCTCGTATCCACCAGGAGTCCCCCCATCTAGCACCATGCATGCCGGGGAGACGCACTGCCCTCGGGCCAGTGTCCTCGTCACAGCTACTACCTCCCAGCTAATGGCCACGTATCCCCCAGCAGTCCCCCCACCTAGCACCATGCCGTGCCAGGGAGACGCACTGCCCTCGGGCCAGTGTCCTCGTCACAGCTACTACCTCCCAGCTAATGGCCTCGTATCCCCCAGCAGTCCCCCCACCAAGCACCATGCCGTGCCGGGGAGACGCACTGCCCTCGGGCCAGTGTCCTCTCCACAGCTACTACCTCCCAGCTAATGGCCTCGTATCCCCCAGCAGTCCCCCCACCTAGCACCATGCCGTGCCGGGGAGACGCACTTCCCTCGGGCCAGTGTCCTCGCCACAGCTACTACCTCCCAGCTAATGGCCTCGTATCCCCCAGCAGTCCCCCCACCTAGCACCATGCCGTGCCGGAGAGACGCACTGTCCTCGGGCCAGTGTCCTCTCCACAGCTACTACCTCCCAGCTAATGGCCTCGTATCCACCAGGAGTCCCCCCACCTAGCACCATGCGTGCCGGGGAGACGCACTGCCCTCGGGCCAGTGTCCTCGTCACAGCTACTACCTCCCAGCTAATGGCCACGTATCCCCCAGCAGTCCCCCCACCTAGCACCATGCCGTGCCGGGGAGACGCACTTCCCTCGAGCCAGTGCCTCGTCACAGCTACTACCTCCCAGCTAACGGCCTCGTATCCCCCAGCAGTCCCCCCACCAAGCACCATGCCGTGCCGGGGAGACGCACTGCCCTCGGGCCAGTGTCCTCGTCACAGCTACTACCTCCCAGCTAATGGCCACGTATCCCCCAGCAGTCCCCCCACCTAGCACCATGCCGTGCTGGGGAGACGCACTTCCCTCGAGTTAGTGTCCTCGTCACAGCTACTACCTCCCAGCTAATAGCCCTGGTATCCCCCAGGAGTCCCCCCACCTAGCACCATACCGTGCCTGGGAGACGCACTGCCCTCGGGCCAGTGTCCTTGCCACAGCTACTACCTCCCAGCTAATGGCCTCGTATCCCCCACAGTCCCCCCACCTAGCACCATGCCGTGCCGGGGAGACGCACTGCCCTCGGGCCAGTGTCCTCTCCACAGCTACTACCTCCCAGCTAATGGCCTCGTATCCCCCAGCAGTCCCCCCACCTAGCACCATGCCGTGCCAGGGAGACGCACTGCCCTCGGGCCAGTGTCCTCTCCACAGCTACTACCTCCCAGCTAATGGCCTCGTATCCCCCAGCAGTCCCCCCAAATAGCACCATGCCGTGCCGGGGAGAAGCACTGCCCTCGGGCCAGTGTCCTCGCCACAGCTACTACCTCCCAGCTAATGGCCTCGTATCCCCCAGCAGTCCCCCCACCTAGCACCATGCCATGCCGGGGAGACGCACTGCCCTCGGGCCAGTGTCCTCTCCACAGCTACTACCTCCCAGCTAATGGCCTCGTATCCCCCAGCAGTCCCCGCACCTTTCACCATGCCGTGCCGGGGAGACGCACTGCCCTCGGGCCAGTGTCCTCGCCACAGCTTCTACCTCCCAGCTATTGGCCTCGTATCCTCCAGCAGTCCCCCTACCTAGCACCATGCCGTGCCGGGGAGACGCACTGCCCTCGGGCCAGTGTCCTCGCCACAGCTACTACCTCCCAGCTAATGGCCTCGTATCCCCCAGCAGTCCCCGCACCTTTCACCATGCCGTGCCGGGGAGACGCACTGCCCTCGGGCCAGTGTCCTCGCCACAGCTACTACCTCCCAGCTATTGGCCTCGTATCCCCCAGCAGTCCCCCCACCTAGCACCATGCCGTGCCGGGGAGACGCACTGCCCTCGGGCCAGTGTCCTCGCCACAGCTACTACCTCCCAGCTAATGGCCTCGTATCCCCCAGCAGTCCCCGCACCTTTCACCATGCCGTGCCGGGGAGACGCACTGCCCTCGGGCCAGTGTCCTCGCCACAGCTACTACCTCCCAGCTAATGGCCTCGTATCCCCCAGCAGTCCCCCCACCTAGCACCATGCCGTGCCGGGGAGACGCACTGCCCTCGGGCCAGTGTCCTCGCCACAGCTACTACCTCCCAGCTATTGGCCTCGTATCCCCCAGCAGTCCCCCCACCTAGCACCATGCCGTGCCGGGGAGACGCACTGCCCTCGGGCCAGTGTCCTCGCCACAGCTACTACCTCCCAGCTAATGGCCTCGTATCCCCCAGCAGTCCCCGCGCACGGGAGTAGCGGGAGTAGAGGAAGAGTAAAGCTCAACTGTAATAAACCCGGGCACTAAGGCGAGGTAATGGAACAGTCGGAGCCTTTGGAAACGAGTAAGAAAGCATTAACACGTTTTAACGTATCACGAAGGTCCTTCAAGTTTGCTGCTGATACAGGATGATGTCATAAACAAGGTCGTTCATTCACACCTGGAGACAGCGTGAGGGGAAAGACTTAGGTCAACAGCTTCCCTTGCACCAACCCTACCTCAGGCGCCGTATGCACAGTTCTTTGAATTGTACAAACCTTCTTCCTTGCCTACCCTTCTTCATTAATGACCCTAGCTCCTATCCTCTAGCTAGATCAAGCTGTCATTTTCTTTCTCTCAATTCTCGTTTTCCTGTCCCCCCCCTCCTTTCCCTCTACCTAACTGTTCCTCTTCCTAATGAACCCTTAGTGCAAGCGCGTCCGTAACTCAGTGTGGCCAAGTTATCGCCAGGACACAGGGCAACGTATCTCATTGCCGTTTTCTGCCTGCGTGTGTATTTTCATAATAATTATCTCGTTGATCATTGTCATCATTTTCTTAAATCACGTGCTCAACAGATTCAGATAGTGTAAAAAATACCCATGTTGTATCATCAGCTCATTGCACATTTAATATCAGTTTGTTTTCCTTTACCATTGTATTTAAGTTTTTATTCCAGTCAGTAGTGTTTTTTGTGCTTTCTTCTTGTGTATTTATCAATAGCTTCCGAAAATAGACATAAGGTGATAATCACAGTTTTGACAAAAAAATAATATTTTTTCATGGTGGAAGAAACTTATTGGTTTGGAATGCTGTATAACGTGTTATGTTTTGTATTGTGCCATATGGTAACTACATTGTACCACATCTTGACATCTTGTACCCTTTTTGAATAAAAACAATTCCAAGACCAAAAGCCAAACCTTGATTAAAACCATCAGTATATAAGACAACATTGCTTTGTTTATACCGACAAGAAGCTTTATTTTGTGTTATTTGAAGCTTGATGCGAAGTAACAAACTATAAGTATGAACCATTGCATATCATTTGTCTGTCACAGTAAACCAAGCTTGGCCCAAATTGAAATATTTCACAACATACAAAACACAAAATTATTTTTTTACAAAAATAAATAGTGAACACACGCCGACCAACGAAGAAAAAATAAAACTAACACAGGTAACATTAGAATGAGCAAACACATATGAAATAAAAAAAATAAAAATTGCTAACAGCTTGCAAACAGGGTTGAACTGCACAACAATGACCGCACAGACGAAAAAAGTAGAGGAAAAACCTCGATACATACACAAATGAAGACAACACGGACAACACATTAGGCTTCGTCAATCTGATGTGTTCTGGCGACGAGACACACCACAGTTCCCGAAAGGTCACAGCTGTTGCGCTGTAGGGATGCCTTCTGTTTTCGCCTGTGTTGTTCTTGTTGTGCTATCCTTCTTTCTCAGCATTTATAATGTTTTTGTTATGTAGTTGTTCTGTACTGTCTTTGTTGTATCGTCTATATGTGCCTTGTAATTTGACCTTGTTTTTTCATCCATTCGTTTTGACGTGACGTCTAATAAATCGATGAACGCCGGCTGCACGCATGGGAAAGTGTTCCGTAACGCACATTGTCCCACTACGGATGTCCCACTACGGATGTGTCCTGTTATGCTCATTGTACGCACGCGTGGCATCTCTCTTCCACTCGATTGGAACAACAATCGATTTGACTTTTCAATCATATTTTCGTCGTTTGAATTATTAATATTGTGTAATTTAACGATCGCCCACCGATTTGCAGCCGACAGTATATTTTTAATTTACCGCCTACCACCATAAGAAATAAACATGGCGGACTACATACGATTTTTCTTTTTTTTTCCTAACCTTAATTAATTACTAAGTATGTTTGGGAGGGGTCTGGGTTAGGGAGAGACTCTAAGTGCGTCTCAGGCCGAAGCCTATACGCTCTACACATGCAGGGGGTACCATGCAGAGAGGGGAACATGCATATGTGCTAAGGAGGGGGATTGGCCAGCCATGGCAGCAATTGGCGCCATGACTAACTCCCCTCACTTGGTTATTCTAGACTATAACTAGAGTTAAGTTGGGCCCAGGTAAAAACTCCATAGACAGAGGGAAAACCCTGGGCACTGACATGCGGGATGCAAAATTTCATGCATTATTAGTGCAGGTTGGCTACAGGAACAGAGGATGGTTCAGGAAGAACAGTTGGACGGAGAAAAAAGTATCTACTAAGTAATTTGGGGGCTTGGACATTTCTGTCCGCTTTTTGGGTTGGTGGCACTGGTTTTTAGGGTGACATTATGTCGTTTCCCAAGCTGCCAGTCAGCCAGCCTTAAACTAGAAGAAAGAGAAAAATAATAATGGTGCTAGGTCTAGACCCGGCCTCTAGCTGAGCTACCTTGCTGCCCGGCACTCGGCACCGCCAGCCAGTAGCATTCCACTCGTTGGCCAGGTCTGCTTCAACGGTGTCTATTTGCACTGCCGCAGGGGTTAGAGGCACAACACCTACTCTAGAGTTTAATTATTATTTTTAAGAAACTGCTAAGCATAATATACCACCCTACTGCACCCACCATTGCTGCAGCATTCCACTCGTTGGCATGGTCAGCTTCAACGGTGTTAATTTGCACTGACAGCTGGCAGTCACAGCAGAGTAGCACCTAATTTACTATTATTTAAATTAATCAAGCCCCCCGACTATTTAAATAAATTTTAATTTAAGTTTCGAGCTGCCTTGTGTGGGTTTAAATAATTAAATTATTTAAATAAGCCATGAATTGAAGTGAAACCTCGCAGGTTAAATGCCTATGCGAAAGCAGTAGCCAGTAATTCAAAATCTCATGTATTTCAGAAACACAACCAGCACTGGGGGTGAAGCCATCCATCCAGGCGGGCCATGCCCATCAGTCATAGAGAAGCCCTAACATGTCAGGCAGTGAACTCCCGGGAGCCGAACCATCACCCGCATGCTTCGGACCATTTTGAATTAGCATTCAAACAGGTTGGTCGTGTGTGTTATTGTGTGTTGACTGGTGGGCGCCGTGTAAGCCTAGTGGGAAGGCTCTACTCATAACATGTTCTATGAGCTGCTTGGGTGACGCGGGCTCCGCGCGCGAGGATGCACGCACGGAGCCGGAGAGGTACTGCGCTGCTCCAATTTTTTTAATTAAACAACTGCCCCTCCACGCAGAAGTCAGTTCCACACAACCTGTGAAGGAGTGGGTCCTCAAAATGGGGGTGATTTTACTGGAGGAATTTACGCGTGCCAGGAACAAGCCTACAAACAAAACTGTAAAACTGCCATGTCACGTCCCCCCCCTGGGAGGGAGGGGGAAGTGACAGGCGGCGGCTTGCATCTGAGTGCGAGGGAAGACTGCAGAGGCACTGCCAATTAGTGCCCCTGCAGTCACTAAGGGGTTAGCAAAGTGGGGTGCAACAGGAAACCTGCTGCGCGGAGTTAACGCAACTAGTCTCGCCCGAGGCCCAGAAGGGAAACAGGGAGTGGTGATGGGAAGTGTGCCTGCAGGCGGTTTTGGCAGAAGAGTCTAGCGGCAGCAATGCTACCCTCCTGCAACTGGCAACTGGCAACTGGCTCGTTCCGGGGCCGGCTGCCGCACCGCTCAGGCTCGTTCCGGGGCCGGCGGCACTATCATATATGTTATCTGAAACTACAAATAGTCAAATATGGCCTCGTGGCTGAGCGCTCAGCGGCGCTAACGTCTAATTGTAAGGTTGATGGTTCGAATCCCGGCAGGTACGAATTTTTTTTGTACTTGTAAAAATAAATACGAGCACGTATAATTTCAAAAGTAATAAATATATTTGAATAATGAATGCAAATAAAAGTAAATTTATTAATTAAATTGTAATTTTCAGGTAAGGACATGATAACTAATGGTCAATTAGGTTAGGTTAGCTACATTATAAATACTTTAAAACTATGTGGCCAATTGATTTGGTTAGGATAGTTACATTAAAGATACTTGGAAATCATGTAAACGGTTTCCTAGCGCTGGATAGCTACATATTAAAAAGGTTATTTGCTAAGCAACCATAAAATGATTTTACAGTATTTTTAATGTAGCTATACTTACCTAATATAACCAACCATCCACTAAACAGTCTATGTGGCATTTTTATACTGGAGAGAAAAAACGCGCGCGTAAAAAAAAAACTTCCAGGGGGTAGGCGCTCCCGATCGGCCAACTTCGGAGAGGATCGGCATTTGCAGCCAGTTGCAGGAAGGTAGCATTGCTGCCGCTAGACTCTTGTGTTTTGGCAGCCATTTCGGCCATGGTACGTGGCAGGTACACGCAGATATGACGGTCCGCGGAGCACCGAGGACCTGGAGAGGCCGTATGTTGGCCAGCCTGCTACAAGGCGCGGCAACATACCCGCACAGGACGCAGCGAAGCACACAGCATTTGCTCCAGAAACAGGGCCACAGTCACCTGTTGGTCCTTCGCAAATGCCATGCCAACTCGCCGCGCCCAGCCTCCGCTGCAGCAAAGAATTTATCTTGAGAAAGAATAAAAGACAACACGAGAAGTATGACTGTGTTAAAAATCCACTTCGCAATATGATAAGTTGTGTTCGATGTAGCAAGTAGTTTACGCGGAGAGAGGGCTTAAAAAGACATGGCAGAACTTGTAACGTCAAGCCTGCGTACAAGCTAGAGGACAACGATGAATCTACTAGACTACGGAAGAGTGATCTGCATTACGATAATAATGTTCCTGGCTCTTCCGATCTCGACAAAGGACTTAAATTGAAGGAGGTTGATGATTTATGGAAGAATGAAGACAATGGAAGAATCAATAACGTGAAAAGTGAGACTAAAATCCAGCCGAATTCAAGTAGATCTTTCCTTCTTTGTAAAAATGATGGACTCCTAAAAAGGAAGCATGAAGACGAGGAAGACACTTCGACATCATCAACATCGAATTCTTACGGTAATCTGGGTGAAGACGATGCCTTCTACGGTGATTGTTACAGTGACTCTGAGGCTGTTGACAAAGACATAGACTGTGATGAAGCACCTAAAGCTGCCATGATCGAAGAATGTGTCGGTGTCCTGAGACCGAAACGATGGAAACGTCGTGATATATTAAATAAATCTGATCAAGCTTGTGATGATCACTGTCTCGATAATGAAAGTTACCCTGAGGCTGGTGTTAAAACGGAAGACACCAGAGATCATAATACTTATTATAAACGTACAAGGAAGATGGTGGTAGAAGAGATTGATTACACATCATGGAAAGATCCAAACGTATTGGTTGACCGGCTAAGACTTCTTCTACATGGCTCGCTTTTTGCAGGAAACTATTCGTGCATCAAAGAAATATCCTTCATACTCAAAGAACAGAGGAAAGCTGGCAACATACAATAATGGCATGTTTTACTTGCATTTGTATAATGTAAAGAAATAAAATAAATAATTTCAATTATAAAAATTTAATGTTTTTATTTCTTGTATTCTGATTTCTAACTATGACTTAGTTCTTGTAACTTGTGCTTTCAAATGTGCTTCATTTTTTTATGGAGCTTCCAAATGTGCTTCCTTTTTTTTATGGTGCTTCCAATATGTGCTGCCTTTTCGTTGTCGGTGCTTCCAAATGTGCTGCCTTTTGGTTGTCGGTGCTTCCAAATGTGCTGCCTTTTCGTAGTCGGTGCTTCCAAATGTGCTGCCTTTTCGATGGCGTTGCTGCCTTTTCGTTGTCGGTGCTTCCAAATGTGCTGTCTTTTTGTTGTCGGTGCTTCCAAATGTGCTGTCTTTTCGTTGTCGGTGCTTCTAAATGTGCTGTCTTTTCGTTGTCGGTGCTTCCAAATGTGATGCCTTTTCGTTGTCGGTGCTACCAAATGTGCTGCCTTTTCGTAGTCGGTGCTTCCAAATTTGCTTTCTTTTCGTAGTCGGTGCTTCCAAATGTGCTGCCTTTTCGTTGACGGTGCTTCCAAATGTGCTGCCTTTTCGTTGACGGTGCTTTCAAATGTGCTGCCTTTTCGTAGTCGGTGCTTCCAATTGTGCTGCCTTTTCTATGGCGGTGCTGTCTTTTCGTTGTCGGTGCTTCCAAATGTGCTGCCTTTTCGTTGACGGTGCTTCCTATTGTTTTTCCTTTTTTGAAGGTGCTTCCAAATGTGCTTCCTTTTTTTTGTTGATGGTGCTTCTATTTTTTTAATGTTGTTTTGACTCTAGTATTTTATTAAATTGTTCTTGATTTGACTAGCGTATTATTCTAACCGGTTCATGTATATAAACGAGTCCTTGACAGCAGGACGCTCAGTTTGTTACTGCCGTCGACGGTGTACGGATCACCTAGTTTGTTTCTTCTGGTGCATAAGTCGTGTAATTGCCTGTTCTTGAGACTTCGATGGCATCTTTACCGACTTTAACGTCGAACTCGATGGAGGATGTACCATCGACTACGGGAACCATGACGTCAGCGCCGACGTTGTTGGAGCAGATCCCGTTGGCAACGCCTCTGACCACACTGGAGGAGACTTCGATGTGTGCTGTTCCACCATCAGCTGAAGTTTCATCAGCATTGAATACTTCAATTAATGAAGAGCGTACTTCGCATCAGTGCAAATACTGGGGTGCATCATTTACTATCACCTCAAATGCTCGTAGACATGAAAGAATCGATTGTTCTAATAATGTTCAAAGAATACAATTTCAGTGCAATAAGTGCAATAAACTAATTTCACGTTTCGATAGCTTACATCGTCATTATAAAAAATGCTCCGAGACGTATAATGAACATGGTTATTGATTTGACTCATGTGTTGTACCGGCTAATGAGACTATATAAGTGATATGAACTTCAGTCCGTCTCTGGCTGCGGTGATGAACGGATCGGACAGACATTTAAAGTCATGTAAAAGGCTTAGTCCGTACAATAAGAAGACTGTTTGAATCGAGGAATCCAAAAAGGCTTTAGTAATTTGTCAGTGTTTTTTTGTACTTGTAGTAGTGTATTGAATTTATGTAATAAAATATTTTAAAAGAACTTGCGGTGTTTTTATTTCTCAAACCTGTCACTTTTGTGGTATTTTTCAAAATTAAAGTTGATTTGTATCGACAGGGATCGAACCAAGGACCTTATTCGATCTAATCAATCAGTATATAGATTACAAATTTATTTAATAAATTTTGAACTTTTTCCCGCTTCTCTAGCATTAAAATTACGAATTTCCAATATGGTGGTCTTGATATCTGATAGGATGATGGTAGTAGAGGATTTAAAGTCTCTTTAAGAATGTTGAACATGGTTTATTGAAATTATTATTATTTACATAAATTTAAACATTATTGCATCGATCGGGTATCGAACCGAGGACATGAGCGGATCGAATCAATATGTAAATTAATAAGTGATTTATTTAATGAATTTTGGAATTTTTCCCGAATTTCTAGCTAAATAATTACACGATTACAAGATGGCTGCCGTAACGAAACATGCAACAGTAATAGGATCTAATATGACGGTCATAACATAAAGTGAAACGACGACATCGTACTCAACCAAGATGGCGGACGTAACGAAACATGCTACAATTATATAATCCAAGATGGCGACGATAACGAAAATTGCAACAGTGGTTTTAAGTACTATTTTGTTTAATTTTTATTATTTAATTCGATTAGTTAATTTTTTAATGATTTTTAAAAAAATTCTCGTTTTTCTAACATAAAAATTACAGATTTTTAAGATGGCGGATATGACGTCATACTAGATGGCGATATATATCTTTGAAAAAAAAGTGGAGGGAGTCAGTCTGCCTGCAGCCACCATTGAGGAAGGAGCCTGTCGCCATTTTTAATTCTTTTTTGCACTCGCCGGGTTTGAACCGAGGACTCCAAGCTCCGTGTCGTAAAAGTAAATTTTTTTTTAAATAATTTATAAAAATTTATTAAGTGAATTTTTTTATAAATGTTAAAATTTTTTTCGTTAAAGTCGGATAATAAATAAAAAAATTAAAGATGGCGGCCGTAACGGAAATTGCAACGGTGACGACATAATCCAAGATGGCGGTCATGGTATCCTTATATTCCTAGAAATGGCTTACCGGAGGCTGTAGACATGGATGCTTAAGCCGTTTTTAGGAATTTGGGTTCTTTCTAGGGCAAAACGACTTTTGAGGATTTTCGAAATCCTGATTTTTGAATTGTGGAATTTTTTGATTTTTTTTTGGCGGA
The DNA here is from genome assembly GCF_032445375.1 of Bacillus rossius redtenbacheri. Taxonomy (NCBI): domain Eukaryota; kingdom Metazoa; phylum Arthropoda; class Insecta; order Phasmatodea; family Bacillidae; genus Bacillus; species Bacillus rossius. Next base: position 2,965,004 of record NC_086335.1, read on the forward strand.
TTTTTTTTCCACAGAAATGTAAATTTTGGTGATTTTTGAGGAATTTTGAGCAATTTTTGCCCAATTTTGGCGAATTTTGGCACATTTAGAAGGTCAAATGTCAAGGTCAAACTTGTCCCGTTACGCGGTGTCGTGTTACGCTCATCCAAGATGGCCGCCGTGACGTCACAATCCAAGATGGCCGCCGTACACACAGCTCCACACCCAGAACCCTGGCGCAGGAGCCCCTTTTATATACTACTTTCGTCATTTTATTTAAGAGAACCAACAAAGTGGTAAATTCCCTCGAAACCATTTTTGCCTTACAAAATTTTCTTCGCTAATAAACTACATATAAGTAAGTCAACCTTAAAAAAACCAAATTGCAGAAACTGTGATAACTGGTTTTAAGAAAAAGGTACTGTAGTTGAAGCAAGGAAATCAAAATTAAAAATATATTTGAGCAAATCTTTTAATTTTTTTTGAAAGAAAATATTTTATTCGTTAGAAAACAAACCACGCACTACGTTGCAGGCATATATCTTGCATTTTAAAACATTTGGACAAGCCGCGCATGCGCATTCGACCTCATTCTGTTGCATACTAACATTTCACACACAATGAGGCTAAAAAAGCATAACTTAAAAAACTTTTGCATCTTATTCCTTATTAAGCTTTAAACTTAGTTTGGTTGGATCATCCATGGATGTTTTTGTAGTCAGTATTTTAAACTGTGAGTCAGTACTACTAGTCTTCTTTATTTATATGTGTATCTATATTTATTTTGTTACATCATTATATGACTTACATGAAAATTTTACAAAAATAACTTATAATTATTGTTAATTCTAGGAGATTCAGAATGAATTTAATTGTAATGTTTAATAATATAATACCTTTACTAAAATATATATGAAATAAATTATAGAAAAATAGAAATATCTGCACTAGCTACCATAGAAAGTAAAATCATAGATTAATATTTAAAAAAAAATCCATCATATTTTAATTTACGCAGCTATTGATTTACAAATTTTATTGTATTTTATATTGTTTAAATTTGTTTTTGCAAATAAAAGTGATTTACAATTTTTATCAGTCACCCACGCCATAGACACCACATACTATGGTTTTAATGTCTACCTCCGAAATACATAGTCAATAATAATTGCTAAAATCTTTAACAAAAGGTCTCTGGAAAGTCTGTATTTTCCATGTAACGTGAAGTAAATAAATGTGTTTATTTTCATGTCAGAATCAGAACGTAGATCGCCAGTTAAAAGAATGTCGCAAAAGGCTCAAAACATGCATGTATTCGGGGCGGACAGTCGGAGTGAGGTGTCAGAACAAGAATCCAGGGACTCTGAAGGCAAAAGCATGATTGATGGGAACAGAATCACACCATCTTTGTTTCATAATTTCTTAGGTCATAACTATTTTTGATTGTTTTATGTTTAAACTTGGTTTCGGAAAAGTAAAGGAGGGATATTGTGTGATAATGGTCTGTGACTTGAAAGACAAACGGGGGATAAATTGTTACAGCTGAAATTTACACTTCTTCGGGCTCCATGCTTGTTACATCACGCTCTGTTTCCGAGGACCTTGTTTCCCGGCGACTCAATAAGGAGCCCCGCCTTGTTGCTGCAAATTAGAAATTCGTTTTAATCCGCTCTTTTCCCTCCCGCCTGCCGAGCTCTTAACCGCCGAGTCCAATCCAATCTCTGCTCCCAGAGCCGTTGCCATGGCGACGCAGACTGCTTTGTCTGCAGTCACTTGTTCTCCGGCGAGTTGTATGTGCGCGCATTTAATGCTGCAGATTAAATGACGCACTCCATCTACACCCCTCCCCTCCTGAATGAAGAAACAAGCAGGCAAGCCGAGGGCAAACAGAGAGCTGCGCTGTGTTCGCTATGGTCGCTGCCTCACGTGGCCAGACAGGACAGTCGGAGATACGCATGCCGTGGCATTCGAGTGATGATTCCGACCATGATAACATTCTGATGGCACTCGATGTAGGTACGATAATATAAAAAGAAAATAATTTGAAGTATTTCATTATTTAATAAAGCTTTAGCAGTTGCTTGTTAAGGACGAAAACAAATTTATGGGTAATTTCAGAATAAATACAATTGAGACAACGTTCTCTTGGAATCAAATCTATTGCATTTTCTTGCATATCCTGCTTTCTATATTTTCCCATCAATTTATTCAATAAACAAGTATATTTTTGTAAACTTTCAAAGAACTCCGGCGACACAACAATGAGAAACCAAACTACATAAAAAACAAAAGCCGAAGTTCATCCCAATTCTGCATGCGTCAAGTGAGCGACAGAAGGCAAACTAGTTGAGAAGCAAACACCCGGTGACGTCACCAAGAAGCCAACATAGCGTGTGGCCAGTGACACCTGAGATCAGCTGGCTATGTTTTATTCGCGCAGCTAACACCGCGAATATAGCGAGCACAGCGCTCTGTGTGGCCGAAGCTTTACACGAAGTGTTTTGCCCACGGCGTCCGACAGAGAATGGCAAAAGGCTGTTCATTACGTTATCCGACCCTGAGAGTGCAAGCCGTGAACAACCTGTAAGGGAATTTAATTAGCATGAAAAGGTAAATTACGGGTGCGCGTGCACAGGGCCGCAACTAAGGGGGGGGGGGGGGCAAGCGGGGCATACGCCCCGGGCGCAAAGCTGTGGGGGCGCCGAAATCGCTTGCACTGTAATTCCTTCCTACTACAACTGGTAACTGGTAAAAAGTTTTTTAACTTGCATGCCAGGAATGTCTAATCTGATTTACAATATAACGTCTCAACATATTTATTTTAAAATACTCTTTGAAAAATACTCTGAGAAAAATGTTAAGTTCATCATTAACATAAAAAAAATGTAAAGGGAGAAGTTAGAAAGTTTTAATGCGTCCTCAATACGAATACAGTACAATGTTGTCAGAGAGGGTGGTACCACTGGCTGTGTGAAGCAGTGGCGCACCGCTCTCTCCACCACTCTCTGTCATTTTCACATAGCGAATTATTTCTGTCATTTGATCTTTATGACTGATATCAGGGGTTGAGTCGAAGATACTTCGCATTTCTAACATCATTCAGAATATCTTGTCTTATTTTACTTGCTATAATATATAAGAATTCATTTTGAACTTTCCATGAGAAATAACTTCATTGCTCTTTCTTATGTCTCTATGTGTTCACGCAAATTTGCATTGTAGTGAGATAATAGGTGAATTGTATTCAGAAATTTTCCACTCCTGGGATCACCAAAGTCAAACTGTTCTTGTGATCCCCTTAGAGGGCTTCCCTGTTTTGCTAGAAACATTATAGCATCTACAAATTTGTAGACTACAATATAATATAGTACTTTCATCCAATGACGACAATTTAATGAACAAGTCTAGTGATTATACGGACTACTTTATGGACATAGTGGGTTCATGCATGGAAGTTACAGTGGCACAGAAACTGTTACATGTAGGTATGGAAAATGCTTAAATAGCATCATTTTTCCGTGGGAGGGCCCCCGGACCCCCCCCCCGCTTTATTAGTGTGGTATGTGCAAAAAAAAGGGGGGGGGAGGCGCATGAATCCATTTATGCCCCGGGTGCCAGAGACTCTAGTTGCGGCCCTGCGCGTGCATATCCTTCCTTTGCAGTAGAGCAGCGCGCCTTGGGGCAGAGAGATAATGACTATGAACCTACAACACCACGGACATGCTCTGTAGAAGTAACAGTGTTTGTATGCATGTAAGGTCGAGTTTATATCCTCTACCAGTGTTGTTATGAACCTTATAAACCAAAAAACCCACTTATTTTTTAATTTACAATTTTTTCAAAAATAAACAAAAATCCACACAATTTATTAAAGTACACAGCCCTTTTGTTTCTATTGATGGCTGTGACCGACATTTTTTCTTAGATAGGTACATATCATTTCTTTCTTAAAGTCATACTCATATATAATATTTATGTGTATACTCATACATATGTTATCATATATCAAATTAATCATCTCATCGTTGCGTATGCAATGATTACATTTATTTCAAAATAATAATTATTAATAATTTTTCTTGTAACAAATTTTTGATGCCATTTGTTTTAGAGTCCTTACTCACAAGTAATATTTACATTTATCTATTCTAAACAGGAACATGTTTGCGTATTTTTATTTAAACCTGCATGGAAGCAGATATTTTATAGTTTGTGTATATATTTGCATTTCGCTCTTCTCCGAGTCCAATTTATGTATGATTATCTTGAGGAATGCAGGTTATATATTTAAATAATAATCAGTATGCAGGTCAAATATTAATTACTGAAATGAAGTAAGACTTTTTAAATTCACTTCACATCAAAAAATCTCAAGAGAAGACTATGTATACCAAACAACAACAAAAAATTTATTTACATAAAATAAAAAAAATATTTTTCATAGTCTCCAAAGTATCCATGGGGGAACATGCGGATAAAACCTCGCATATCATGTGCTTGTCCTCCCATGTTATATGTACACTCACTATAGAGTATATGCTGCCTCGAGCATATGGCTCTAACTGCAATCTTCCTTGTATGGTGGTCTTGCAGGGCATCCTGGTAATTGCTAAAGTCAAAGTAGTTTTTTAACACCGTGCTGGATGTCCTTGGCCTTCTTCTCAACGATGCCTCCATACTTGTAGGCATACAATTTATCCCGAAAACCGACAAACTCACTCGTCGCTTTCCCTCTGCACTCATCACTTTCCCCTCGCACTCATCCTTAAACTTTCCAACAACTTTTTTGTTGATGGGTTGTCCATGGCTAGATAATTGTTTTCATGGTATCTGGATTTCATGGTATTGTAGTGTAATTATACATGAGATTCTTTGAAAGGTCAAGTACTGTGAGTTCTGCATATATCGGCTTGTCAAAAACGATGGTCTCATGGTTCAGGTGAACAAGACACAAATTCGGTTCACAAATAGTGCGGTTCTTGAAGGATGGGCAATACACCAGTTTCTTAAAATGCTTATTGGAGCACACCAGCCTCCATCTCCCGTTTTCTTCAATTTCCCGAATGTAGAGTTCCAAATGAGCTTAAATAACTCATTTTCGAACTCGTTGGCTACAGCTTTGTACTTGTTGGTGTTGAGTCGAATATACAGTTCAGTCGCACCTGTGTTTCCGTACCATGTGCGTCTCTGCCTGAGGACGGGAGCAGATAGCAGTTCCCGAAACGTCGCTTGTTTCTGTTTTAGAAAACTGTTGTGTTTGTTTCCTATTTTCGTTTGGTCGTGTTTTTGTCTCGTTTTGACTGTTGTGGTTAATTTTTTTTGGGGTTCAATATTTTTGTTCTGTCATCATTTGTGGGGTTATTTTTCGTTTCTCTTTTGTTTTTTTGTTTTGAGGAAAACTATTGTTTTTTGTTTCGTCTTTTCGTTTTGCTGTGTTTTTGTCTCGTTTCAACTGTTGTGCTGAATTTTCTGGTTTCGGTATTTTTGTGCTGTCATCATTTGTGGGGATTTTTTCGTTCCGTTAGTCCACTTTTCTTTATTTTTCTTTGTTCGGTGACCATATTCCTGTTGTGGAGTATTGTGTGGCGTTAATTCCCGACAACAGCAATTTTTTGTTTAGTTTTTTTTGTCATTTGTGTTTTTTTGAAGTTTTCTTCTACAGACATACATGTGCTAAGCAATGGCGTATGTCCAAAAGCGTACATCAAGTCATGCACTCCCATTGCACAAATCTTTCAAAGATAATATACAGTTGCAACCACGCCGACTAGAGGACAAGATGTATTTTGGTTGCTCTTAACTAATGCGGTATTGACTGCTGTAGGTTTATGTAATGCACAATGCAGTGCTACTTATTGTTCAGGGTCGTCATCAATTTTGATTGCATGGAACAAGGTGGACACTTATTGATGGAGAGAAATGGTAGGTCTTTGTGAAGCTCTGGAAGGTTCTCCACATTACACTCGATAGTGCCGCCTGTAGGAGAATTGTCTGGAACAGACATAACATCAACATCTACATCATCCCATTACAATTAATGACGAATAGAGAGCGGCAGCGACATGGTCGATCCATACAAATTGTTTGCATCAATATACTCCAGATGGTTTGGTTGCAACATATATCTGGCATGTGACTGTTGTTTACTCCACAATGACGTTTAATGCTTAGCGCTACACCATCCCGAATACCTGCTTACACAAACATAATTGGTTAGAAGCTCTAGTTTTACACATGTGGTAAAAGCATGGCACCGAAATCGAACCCAGGACAATAACTGTAGTGAGATGGGTCTAAACTGCATGTCTCCAAGCATAGACTGCGAAATTTCTCAAACAAATCTGACAGGATAAGGTCATGTCTTCAAGTACAAGTCAGCGTAGTCCCTCAAAGTAGTGCCTGAAACTTGCCCCAGACATTTTGTAGGTGTGCATAATCTGCCTCGGAAATCCCAGAATCAATCAAGAATGTTGTAGAACTCATCAATGCATGGAAGACTAGTTTTATCTAATCAACCAAAAGAATCAACAAAATCGTACAGTAATAGATACTCCCTCATAGGTAACCAACTCTAGCAGTACTTATAAACTTGTCTGCAGGCAAAGAATCGGTGAGAGAAGCGAGACCACCGCTCATGAATTGGAATGTATCAACAAACTGGATACTGAACTTAAAGCACAACATCTTGGAAAAGTTATCAGCCTTTCCTCAAAGTTAGGAATGATGATATTATCTTTACTGTCATACCCCAGTTTCCTGATAATGGAGTTTTGGTCATATGCCAGGCTGTAGAAGAATACAATCAACTTCTTAGGTCTGCATCTGAAAAGTTTACAATCATTACATACAGCTCCCAGATATTCGCCAGTGAAGTGATTGTTATCATACACTTTCTTCACAGTCCCTCCAAACTTTCCATCACAGTAGCAAAAACACTTTGCTCGCAGAAAATCAGTGTTCTGTGCACGTGAGAGCGGAGTCATGGGAACAGACACAGAAAATATTTTCCGTACATCCTGTCTAATTTCGACAATGCAGGAAATAAATCTGTCCTCTGTGTTACAAGCTCTATACACTTCAGATCCTGATGGAAGTGAAGAATTAAAGATTTCAGGAATTATGAAGTTATCTGCTTTCATGTAAATGCAATAGCTGTAGGCTTTATGTTTTTGATACTGCAGAGTGTATGGCTCATCAGGATTCAGTTGGCATGCATGTATTTTATCGAGAATAACTTCATAATCACAATAAAAAAAACAATAGGCATCTTATTGGCATGGTGGAAATTTTAGAACTGAAGAATAGGTGACTAAAAATTTTCATCAAGCTGTGGCTATTCCATTCGAACAACTGCATGCTGTTTGCAGAGCTCATGGTGTTTTTCAAAACAATGAAGACCAGTCAGTCCACTAACCCTTTCTAATTCATTATAAATCTTGAAGCATCAATTGCATATACGAATAGCATCATGTTGTGTAGTCAGTTGCAGTTCGCCAAGGTGGAAAATTTATTTATGAAGTTAAGTGAGACGACTTGTTATTGACAATGAGCAGAAGATCGAAATGATGTTATTTTTCTTCTGGAGTGACTCATGCTGGTAAAATTGTCTGGTTCTCTTCTATGCTATAGATGTTTATGGAAACACCAGGATTCTGTTTCTTGAACAGAGGAATCCGACGAAACGGAGTAGGAAATTCGATGCTGCTAAAGTCGAATTTCCCCTCCAAGAACATGTAGTGTTGGTTGACATGATCAGGATTCCATCCCTCCACAAACTTGACCAGAATCGCCCACTTAAAACACATGTGATCATCTAGGTTTTGTGGACTATCACTGCATATTTATCTTTGATGCAGGTAGCTAATTCGATGTGGGAGCTAGCGTGAAGTGGATCAAGTGTACTTTTTCTCAGCTTAAGTCACTTAACAGAAAATCACGTCCATCTGGATCCCTTCCCCTTGTAGTCTTCCTCCTCTTTATAAATCTTAGAGATGGATTCAGTGATGGCATCTTCCACCAAATTAACTGTGTAGAGAGGAACATCATTGTTTTGAAGGCCCTCTTGTCTTTACTTGTATCCATTGGCTTTTTGTAGTCACACTAAATCACAATCTTGTACTTGAGTGGACCACCATTCTTCTCAATCTCATCTACAAGTTGGATTATTAGTTTAGCCTTGATAGAGTCCAAGTATATACATGTGTCATTGGCAGAACTTGTATTATTTTCTACCATGTAAGTATTTTAGTTGCCTCGGAATCCCACTTCTACAATGATGAAGTCATGGGTGTAGGTCAAACTGGTCCAGTTACAACCTTTGTTCGGCTGGTGCTGGGCTTAGTTGTAGCTGCAGGCTCAAGCGTGGCCGTCCTCTGCTTTTAGTTGGAGGTGGAGCAGGTCCCTGTACACATTGGTATACATGCTTTCAAATTGCCACTCCTAGCGCACTTTTTAGTGCAGTTTTCACAAGACTGTACTATTTGGTTAGGGATGAGACCATAAGCCATCTTCTCATGACGTCTAGAATCACAAGCATAGGCAAAGGTTTTGTAGCAGAAGCTACACCAGTTGGTTGTTGCCATGTAGAAAACACCAGTACATGTTATAAGATGATTTTGCAACTTTTCACTGCGTGTGATCATCTTTCCACACATGTGACACCATTGAAGGTCATCCTGTATGTTGTTGGCACACTAATGCTCGTGCCGGTAGCGGTTATTATCTGCCGTATAGTAGCAGAGCAGAAACGACCTTTGTGGATGGTAGATGCCATCATGACAATCGGTAGTCTGGTCTCAACAATGAAACTTGCAAAGGAAGTTTGATGTACAGAGAACTGTAACAAAAGAATTAGGCTAAAAAAACAATTTAGCTACCTGTTACATGAAAAACGTTTGCACACATAAACTCAAAACCTACAAATTAGAAAGTCATTACTCTAAACCTCAAGTTAGTAGTTCCTGCTGGAAATTATTAAAAATCTCTTAAATGCTAGCAAATGTAAAGTCCATTTAAGTTATCAATATGTATAAGCTGAAAAATGATCAAAATCCGGATAGCTAAAGAAAATATTAAAAAAACCTTATAGATGAGAAAAATTTATTACATAACTACAATACTACTTGTCCATGAATAAACATGTGTTAAATATCCCCCCCCCCCGTCTGGTCCTCGGCGGTCGTTGGTGCTGGTTGGGCTCGGCTTGATCTCATGTCTAGGGTGTCAGCCATCATAGCAGGGGACAAAGTGGCCTATGTTTGGAAAGAAAACGTCTGGATTCGCCCCGCTGGGTTAATTGTGATAGCGCATAACAACTTGAACAAGACGTCTTAGAGTCCAGCCCGGCTTGTGTATAGTGTCGGGACATGGCCTGCCACACTTGGGAAGGTGATAGGTGACACACCTGGTCTAGCATTGAATTGGACACACCTGCTAGTAAAAGTTCGTGCCCACAGAAAATAATGTTACATTACACAGGTGTAAGTTCTGCTAGTACCGACAGTAAAATAGCCCTACGAATTACACTGGTATTTACAAACCATTTGTGCCAGAGGCACAGCAATCATACACTAATATACTATTTACACAAATATATATAATGGGTCCCACGTTCATCCAACACAAAAAGAGGACCGCTCTCCACGCTCTCCTAAAAGGTCTCCTAAGGATTCACATGTGTTCCCGTGTACCTGTAGTGCGGCGATGGTATAATGGAGATGACTGAAGGAAAATGATGTGGCATGTATGCTTACTGGGGTCGGCTGTGAGGCTAGCACTACTCGCGAGTGGAGCTCTGGTGGGACACGTCTGTCACCATCCGGAAGCTGCAGACGACTGCCCGGTCTCGGCCCACGCCGATCCCAAGGCAACAATGCGGCGAGCACCGGAAAATCTGATTTCTAACTAATCATGATTTCTTGGACTGCATGTTCAATGTGTGTTTTATGTGTTTATTGTGTGCCCTGTATGTGCATTGAGTGTTCATTGCGAGTCCTGTGTGTCTGCTGGAGTCCATTGACGTAGTGTGTGTTTACTGTGTGTTCATTGTATGAAGTGTGTGTTCATTGTGTGCGCTGTGTGATCACTGCGTGTACAGTGTGTGTACTGTGTGTTCATTGCAACACCTGTGTGTGTACTGTAGGTACAATTTATTGGTTAAAAACCACTTGGTCATGATAAAAATAATTTTTCAGGGATTCTTGGTCGTTTAGTAAGCATATAACATGTTCATTTGGTCTTATTGATTGTAATTGATTTTATCGTTACTTTTAAGTCTGGCAGTTCGGAGACTTTGTCTTGACTGCTTCAAATATTTTATGTTTGTTATCGACGAAGAAGGCCCTGTAATCCGGAAACATTTGGTCTATATGCCTGACATTGTACATGGCATGTGGTCGAGCTCCAAAGACACTTAGTCTATACGCCTAGATCTGGTTGAAAGATATTCCAAGCTACGAAAAATTAGACTTTCACGGCAGGCACAGCGGCAACATATTTATTTCGATGGGCATTTATCTTGTATAGAGTCTTTTTTCGTAGAGAGAACGATAAATAAACTCTGGGAAAGTTAATTGAAAACATAATTAAAATTTATTTCAAGCTTAAGGTTCTCTTACGAGTGGCCGGGAATCAACCCAAGAACGGAAATCCATCGAGTCAATCAGTAAATTAATGAGTGACCTTATGACAATTTTAGGAATATTTCCTAAATTTCTAGGTTTATTGTTACGAATTTTCAAGATGGCGGTAAAAAAGTCATCATTGGCTTACTAGAGGCTGGTAGTAGAAGAATTTAAGCTTCTTTTAGGATTCCACCATATTAATGAAATTAATATTTCTTACATAAAATAAATTTTTGTTTCTATCAATTACGAACCAAGGACGGATCAGAATAATTCAATTAATTAATTTCTGATTTTTCGATGGGTTTTTGGAATTTTTCCCTAATTTCTGGTTTAAAAATGACAGATTTTCAAGATGGCGTCCAATGTGGCAGACATCCTGGCAGTAAAAGATAACTGCACTCTAGCGGATAAAAATTAAAGTAATATGGCAGCAGCATCGTCTAGCAGACTAAAGAAAGATGGTGGCCTCTAGCTGACTAAAACAAGATGGTGGACGTGATGACATACTAGCTGGCGATATACAGGTATGCCTTGGCATTAGTGATGGGAGGTCAGTCTGCTGGTGGCTTCCGTGGAGGAAGGATCGGTCACCCTTTTTATTTTTTCCTGACCAGTTTAGAACCGAGGACACCATATGTAAGTGTGTTTTTTAATTAAATATTTTATTAAAATTTGATTCATTAGTTTTTTATCAATTTTAAAATTATTTTCCAAATTTTTCTTATAATAATTTCGGATTTTAAGAATGATGGCTGTGATGTAATAATCCAAGATAGTGGTATGTTTTTAATTAAAAAAATATTAATTTTTTTTATAAGTTTTAAAATTTTTTTATTTTCTAGCATAAAAAAGGATTTTGAATATGGCGACCTTAACTAAAAGTGCAACAGTTATGTCATGATTCAAAATGGCGGCTATATCTACTTATTGGTTTAGGTAAAATGTCCTCAGAGGTTATTGAAGGCCTGTAGATGAGGACTTTATGCCTCTTTGAGGGCATTTCACTTGTTCACATTTTTTGGGAATAAAAATGGGATATTTTCCTTTAAAACGGGAATTTTTCCTTCAAAATATGGACATTTTTGTTTTTCTGAGTTTTTGAGATTTTTTGGCAGAAAATTTGTCCTAAAAAACTGGGAATTGTAGCAAATTTGAGCGAATTTTTGACAATTTTTGGTAAATTCGGAGTAATGTTTGGAAAATTTTAGGAAAATTTTAAAGGCCAATGTCATCCATAATTGCAGCTGTGATGTCATAATCCAAAATGGCGGTCGACACCACTGCCTCCTCACTCTGGGTACAGATGCCGGACATACATGTACATACCTCTGTGGACACCAAGTTAATGCAACAGTCTGGCAATATTTCATATCTTTGATGAGTCTGAATAATGTCACGTCCTATGCAGTGCACAAAAAACATAAATGGTTCCACGGTGCTAAAAATAATAGACATTTTACCAGGAAAATACATATGTGCAGATGGTGTAGTTCATCTGGCTGTTGGTCAAATTTCATTTAACCAACAGTGGCTTACAACTTCATCGCTCTCTGCCTGAAGTTGTGTATGACTAAAACCAAGTCGTAACAAAATTGTTCTTAGCCTGACAAGCTCTCAAGAACCATGCAACTACACGGAACGACGGTACTACACAAAACATAACAGCAAATAAAGTTAGCAGACACAATAAGTCTAATGTGAAACTGCATGGGTACCTTAACCATGTGGCGGAATTTAGGCATTTCGTCACCCTTTTTTTTATTTTTCTATAATTAAAAAAAAATATATTTTTTGGAAATCTTTTTTTAAAATTATCTGGTTGTTAAAGGGGAATTACTCTCGTTTAGGCCCGTGTACGCCATGTATTTAAACTTTGTGCCAGTGGACCGAAGCCCCTTCCCAGGGGGCCAATCAGATGTTTTGCTGTCTAATGTGGACATGGTCAGCCCGTTTGAAATTTCTCTCGCCTGCAGTCACGTCCCGAGTTTGTAATATTATTTCTCTTCATGACCAAAATTGCATAGAGCAGCTCCTGGGCTGCAAGCTGCTACTTTGTATAAGCCTGCTGAGAATAGCAAGTCTCGTCACGAATGGGGCTCCAGTGGAGCTGTGTTCCCAGCGGAGTGGCGTTTTCTGTCCCGCCCCTTCCTCTCTCTCCACCAGACATTAGTTCTGAGAAATCAAGCTTGGAGCAGTGACCTGACGGGACGATGGCCTAATTCAAGGACCTTCTCCCTGGTCCGACAGAGACGTCCCCGACATCTAGCGGAGGAAAAAGTAACCGCGGGCCTGGTCGCCAGCGTGCAGAGCTCACCCTCATGACACCTGGTGGCAAGTCAGCTCACCGCCTCAGTTAGTTCCCCTTTACGCCGCTAGAGAGCAGCGCCGCGGCGCCCTTAAGCTCTATGCTTCCTTCTCGCGGCCTGTTGAAGTCGATTCTTTGTAGCTTCCTGTTACCGCCGGTAGAGAGTGCGCATGTCGTGTTGTTGTCACGCCCGCCTCGGGCACCTCCGCATGTTTTCGGCCCTGAGCCGAACCTTCCCCCCCTTTTTTCTTAGGGCTGAGCGCCCGATTAAATTAGAAGCTTTGACCGCCATCGCCGGCACTTAGTTCTCCGACCTCGGCTACTGACCACGTCTTCTCGGCGTCCTCTGTGCTAAGAGGCTTTTCGCGGCAACGGCGAATTCGTGTGCACAAGAATGTAGTCAGCTTGCTTTAGGGATGTGATCCCAGTGGTACAGTAAGTAGCCAGTCAGATGTAGTATTTAGAAGAAGTCATGTTTAGTTAAATTTTATTATTTTTTTTACCTTCCTAAAAATTTTAGTTTCTTCCACGCATCCGCGAATTCTCGGTACGTGCCATCCTGATGTCGGCGCGAGACACCTCGCGAGCCCTGATTTCACACCCTGTTTGGTGAGTAATCCAGCCTTTTTTTTCTTCCCCAAATTCCCGTTTGTTGGCCTTTCGCGCCGACGGTGTATGACTGTCTGGACGCAGGTCAAATTCGTTTTGAATTTGACAAGTGTTTCAGACAGGGTCAAAGTTTCCGGGGAGAGAAATTGCTCCCCGCATGATCTTCGGGACCTGCTGCTGATTTCCCCCTTTAGAAGAGTTTTCCTCTCAGTCCGACGTCACCCTGGGAAGACCCGGGTGATATAAGCTATATAAATATATTCCACTTGCATCGAATCAACTAAATTCATTAACAAGATACCAGCAAGCAGGGCTTTAAGAACGTAATCCCAGGAACATGTAAAATCAAGGAAACTCATGTATATGTAATCGTTGGGAGAATCAAATTTTGGTGCAATTTTTAAATTTTTGTTTATGTAATCATTTATTTGTTAAGGTGTAATATGTATTGTTTTTAATAATCCCGGGGCGCCCCCTTAACTTTGTTACTTACTAAGATCTTTATTGTAATGTTGAAATAATGCGAAAACTAAATCTCTTAATAATAAACCAGGAAAACCTATAGACCAAGCTACCGATGTAGTGTATTTATTTATCAAATACCTTCTTCATTTTATCGATCCACGAACTCTCCAAGTTACTAGTGTGCAGGAAGTGTAAATTTTGTCTTGTTCACCGCCTCGTGCCCCCTCTGGTATTTAACTTTAAATTTTCTTAATATTTTGCCCAGCTGTTTCCAAGGACTTTTTATTAAAACAAAATAATTTTATTTTGAGGCATAAGGGGCGTTAAAATTGGTAGCAGGGCGTGGTTTGGTCTATAGGCATACCTAAATCGAGTAGGCATACCTAAAATTAAAAAATATATAGATTAAAAAAAATTAATTAATTTTTGTGACAGCGATTTTGTAATAATAACATTGTGAACTGTTCGCTGGTACACCCTGTAGTTATATTGCTTGTTAAAATTTTTAAAATTTATATTGAGTTTTAACGTCCCGCTGTGACGGTGTTTGCGCCCTTGCTCCGCCCTTGCCCGTGCGACGTCCCGCGCAGGGAACGTGCGTTATTTCATACGTGACTATCTTCCGGTCACCACTATAACCCCCCCCCCTCCCTGCGCACTCCTACCGCCGCTACAGGCGTGACGTCCTTATAACAGGGCATTCACATCCCCGCAGGGGCGTCCAGTCTTAATCTCCCCTGGAACATTATGTTTCCTTGTAGCGCGAGGCGATTGCCCACGACATAATTTTGAGATTTATGTTCAGCAAATCCTGGACGATAGTAAATTTTCACATGAGCTCTCACATTATATTTGCCGACAGCCATATGGGTGCTGTTATGTTTTGTTTTTCCCTCCCTGCTGCCACGTCGAGTGGGCGGTGTCACCCGCTGGAGCCTTATCTTCAAGGTCTGACCAAATTTGACGTCTCTGTAGTGATGTCGTGTTTTGTTTGTATTTTTTGTCTCTCGGCGCCTGCGCACGCCGCCATGTTATCTCTCCACATGACAGGGCCGCCATCCACGTGGAACCCCCTCTCCTCTCCTGTGTGTTCCACCCACGCGCCACATATTTTGTAAACAAACCACCCATGCTTTGTATGTCCTAATAATATACTTTTTATGTCACAAAACAGGCACTGTAAATTGTCTATCCTGCTTTGAATTTAGCAGCAAACTATTTTCTTAATCTAGGGGAGCTTATAAAATATAACATGATAATTTTATATATAACTTATAATAATATTAACTATACAAATAATATGGTAATATAAAATATTTTGTTTTAGCTAATGTTAAGAAACTGCCATTGTTTACATTTTCTAAGTATCTTAAAATTAACGATTAAGTATTTTAATAGTACATAAAATAAATTTATAAAGGGTCCATTAATTACGTAATATAAAATAAGAATATGGTATTAAGTAATATTAACTAGTACTCTAATTCAATTGCATCGTTCACAAGCAACGTGAATATACTTCGACGTACCATTTCATTGTGTCACCATACACATCCATGTGCCTAGCTTTTGTTTAGATGATTTGAGTGATCACCCAACGAGAGGTGCAATCACTCTACCTTAAAGGAAAGGTTACTGAATTAAATTGTTTATATACATGGGTTGAATCCCCAATACTTTTACGCTAGCCATGAGGTGAGGAATTTATTGTAAGATAGATAACTACACTTTTTTAACGTCGAGTTTTCTATAAGCAATTTACCTATTAATCTAAGAATGCAAAGTAAAGGATAAATAATAATTTTGTGATTATGATTTTTGAGTAAACAATTTATTAACTTTTATAATTTTTTTTTGGATCGGTTGCACCGAGCAGCCAGCGCTGCCCGTGCATACGGCCTCCCTCCCCTTCACCCCCCTCCATGCCTTCGCAGTGACTGTCTTTCCCTCCCCTTTTTTCCCCTCTTCCCTTTCCCCTTGGCGGCGGGCGACACCAGCGCCACTTGTTCGTTTGGTATAAAGAAGGCCGCTAGGCTTTCCTCGAGGTGGTCATCGTCGGGACGCGGCTCGAGCAGCTTGGTCTGTTTCCCCCTGAAGGTATGGTTGGCATAGACTGAGACGTCAGTTCGCTTTGGGACGCGGTGGCCGTGCCCTACTCATGTAATTTACCTTTGCCTTTTTTTTTCTTGTTTCTGTTGTTCAAATTTACCGTTTCGGCTGCCACCTCGCAAAATTATGTCTAGACTAAAGTTCGGTTAAATTTTCCGTTTTTCCCTCGCCAACCATGACCCTTGCTCATTTTACTGGTTACGTCTTGTTTTTACCTGGCCTTAGTGCACCTTGTGCTTCACGCGGCGGGTTGTGCGTGTTTTGCCTCGTAAATTTTTAGTTAAATTGCTGGCTGCTGTTCGAAGTTTTCTTTCTCGGCGTCTTTCCGCCCTCCCGGCGACGACAGCTTGTAACCTTAATTTTTTGTGTGCGCACATAAATTTTGTGGTGGAATCAATTGAGCTTTATGAAAATTATTAAATAAATTTGGAGGTTTCATTCTTCGACCTAGCTGTTCCCTGAGCGGGACGTGATTTGACGCTCGACGCCATTTGATTTAACTGTATATCTTTGCTTGTTGTGTGATTTGTCTCATGTATTGGCCCGCTCGTAAATTGAACTGTAAATCTTTCCTGCTGCGGCGACACCGCATAGTTCATTATTATGTAATTGTTATTATATTATATATGTGTACTCGTAAATGGCGGTTGTAAGGTGCCAGTCCTTTGCATTGTTATTTGTTTAAGGGCAAATTCTACTTCGCTTGTATGAACGTTCAAGGTATTAGTTACTTACTCACTTCTGCGTGTTGCGATTTCTTTTGTAACGATATTTGTCTACAGTTGTTCCCAAACCATGTTTGTACAATAATTGTTTATTATTATAAATTTGTAAATAAAACTTAGATGCTCTTACTCCGGCTCTTTACACTCTTGTTAGCCTTGCTACTTAACAGGAACACCTCTCTGGAGGCGATTCCCCTACCAGAAGGGGCTTTGACTGACGCTCCTAGTGGGCCTGGCTTTTTCCGCTCGCTTGGGGGTTGTGCTCATGTTGGGGCTTGTCTCTAAAGTGGGTGCAACTCTGCGCTACTCTGCTCCGTCTCAGAGTGTCAGTGTTTCTGTTTGTTTGTTTTTCATGACCATGGCTACTACCGTCGGAGTGTCATGGATATACCAGCTGCACCGTGAGGACCTGGCTCTTCATATGGAGGAGAACGGGCTCACCGTTGCGCCCGGGGAAACAGTGGTCTCTATGCGGTCCCGTCTGGTACAGTTTGTGCGAGAGTCCAGTGCCTCGCCACCTGGAGACCAGCCACGGCAGTCTCCACCGGACGTGAGTCAGCCTTCGTCCTCATTTAATCAGAAACTGTTCTTTTCTACGCTCAAATCTCTTCCTATCCTGGGTGGGAGCGAGCCTAGATGCGTCCTTGATTTTTTGATCGCCGCTGATAGACTTAATAAACTCAGTCTGGTCCCGCAAGAAGCCTTTATGAAGGCACTCTTAAGTAAGTGTACCGGTATCTTTGTGACCACGCTCACGCAGGCTATTTTGCAGGGATCGGATTTTTCGACTTTTAAGAAGGCTCTAGTCCGCTCCGTGTGTCCGCCTAGGATTCTTGACGCTTGCAAACGTGAGCTGGTGTTTAGATTTCAAAGACCGGGGGAATCCATTGCGCAGTTCGTCACTTCAGTTACTAGTTATGCGGATGCCCTGGAGTTAGGCATTCCGGAGTCTGAATTTGTACAGCTAATTTTGGATAATTTTTCACCTAGAGTATTGCAGCATTGTGCTATGTTAACTCCTCCTACCACTCTAGAAAGCCTACGCGTCTGGGGTGGTGAGGTTGAGAGCCGCCTTAACGCCATAGATAAATATCAGACTGAATTTCCGCAAGTAGGCTTCAAGGAACCTCAGTTTGCCAGGGCCAGGTCGCGTGAGTCGGCTCATGTTTTGTCGGGGGAACCTATTGTTGAGGTGGTAAACAGGATTGACGTGTCGCATGGAAGCGGGGCGGTGATTACGCCCGAGTTACACGAGCCTGGTCTGGATAGACCGATGGGGGTGATTGACGCAACTAGCAGCTCAGACCGCGGTGGACAGCCGCGCGCCTCCGGCGCGCAGTCTAGGGTAACCCAGCTCCGGCAATTTACGCCTATGAATTTGAGAACGCCCAGACAGACAGCTGTTCCGAGCGCACGGGTCGCTGACTCGACCTTGAACTCTCCGGCGCGGCAGGCCAATGCCGGTACCGAGCGGTTAGCGTTGCGATGTGCCAATTGTTGTGCCTTTGGGCATTCTACCGCTCAGTGTGGCGATCCTCGCTTGAACATCGACGATCGTAAATGTTTTCGATGTCAGCTCACCGGTCATTATCGTAGTGACTGCCCGGGAAACGGGCAGTGACGGGCCGTAAGAGAGGGCGACTTCGTCGACTATTCCGTAAATCCTCCCGTCCACAGTATTTACATTTTGTTCCTATCAATGTTCAAAATTATTTCTTTCCTTCCCTTATTGACACAGGCGCTACTCGATCTGTTATCAGCGAGGAGTTGTTCAATTCCCTGGCGGAAAAATTTCCTCATTTGCTGCGACGTGTCACTACTGATGCTGCGGCTGTGTTTTGCGTAGCAAATGGAGAGAGCATGCGCGCAACTAAATCCGTCGTATTACATTTCAAAATTAAGGGTTTTTCGTGGGACTGGGTGTTCAGTGTTGTGCCCGGCCTCGCGCCTAATATTATTTTAGGTTTGGATTTTCTGAGTCATTCACGTTGTGTCGTTGATGTGCATAGGCACGAGTTACGTTTCGCCTTTGCCCCCGACAGCAAGATTTTGTTAAGACACGAGTATCGAGCCCCTATCGTATTGAGATGTGACGACTCAGGGGCGGGTAGCGATCGTGAAAGAGCGGTTGCTGATGTGGTCAAGTTGTTTCCTGATGTACTCACGCGTAAGGTAGGAAATTGCGACGTCCTGCCTTATAGATTCCATCTTAAGGACGAGATTCCGGTATCTAGCAAATACCATAAGGTATCGCCGCCTAAAATGCAAGTCATGCGAGACATCTTACAGAGACTCCTCGCGGAAGAGGTTATCACCCCTTCTCAATCTCCGTACAGTACCCCCACTTTTCTAGTAAGTAAAAAGAATGGCAAAGATTGGCGTTTAGTGCATAATTTTAAACCCTTAAATGACAAAATCATTGACGATGTGTGGCCTCTGCCGACAGTAGAAAGTGCGTTGCAGCACTTAGGCAAAGCCAAAATATTTTCTGTTTTAGACTTAAATCACAGATTCCTATGGGCGTTAGCTTCGGAAGTCAGGCGCTTAGCCGTGTTTTGGAACATGTACTTCGTGACCTAAAATTCAAATACGTGTTTAATTACATAGATGATATTATAATTTATAGCAATTCTTTTGAAGATCATTTGGAACATTTGAAGGCTGTCCTGACCCGCCTTCGAGCTGTTAAATTGACTGTGAATCCTGACAAAATTTCGTTGGGTAAATCTTTTGTGAAGTTTTTGGGTTATATCATATCTGAAGGCAGTTTAATAA
Organism: Bacillus rossius redtenbacheri; assembly: GCF_032445375.1. Taxonomy (NCBI): domain Eukaryota; kingdom Metazoa; phylum Arthropoda; class Insecta; order Phasmatodea; family Bacillidae; genus Bacillus; species Bacillus rossius. The sequence goes on from NC_086335.1 coordinate 2,984,596, forward strand.
TGGATCCTGAGAAAATTGAACCCATTGTGAATTTCCCGCGCCCTAAAAATCTAAAGGGTGTTCAGCGTTTTTTGGGAATGTTAGGCTATTTCTCGAGATTCATTCCAGAATTCGCGAGCCTTAGCGCGCCTTTGAATTCTTTGCGTAAAAAGAACGTACCCTTTGTCTGGGGAGAGGAGCAGGAACTAGCCTTTACCACGCTGAAATCTTGTATGGCCTCTCCTCCTATTTTGACCCTTCCGGACTTTGATCGACGCTTCGCTGTGCAAGTCGACGCCTCTTCCATTGCCCTGGGAGCCGTTCTAGGACATATGGAAGATGGTAAGATTAGACCTATTGCTTACGCGAGTCGAACTTTGCTAGAATCAGAACGACGTCTTGGGACGTATGAAAAAGAAGTCTTAGCTGTTCTTTTTGGTCTGGAAAAATTTGAATCTTACTTAGATTCTTCTCAATTTGATCTTTTTACGGATAACAGGGCGTTATCGTGGTTATGCAATCACCCTAACCAGCTGGGAAAGCTCGGCCGTTGGATACTTAGACTTTCACGCTTCCGTTTTGTGATTCATCACATTAAAGGTACGGACAATGTGGTTGCCGACACCCTGTCGCGTATGTTCTGTTCTGAAGAGTTTGATTGCGATCGGCAGCCTCTTCCTGAACCCGTTGAATTTTTATCAGTATGCAAAGTTTTTCCTGAATCTTATGTAAACATTCAACAGTCGCAACGCGATGACGCGTTTTGTAATCAAATACGTAAAGAATTACGTGGTTCTAAATCAATGCCGTATGTGGAAGAACAGGGCCTTATTTATTTTGTGGGTAACTCGGGTCGAGCCCGTAAGGTTGTTGTGCCTGTTGTTCTTCGAAACATGGTTCTTACCTATTTTCATGCTTCTCTTGTCGGCGGGCATCTCGGCATAGAAAAAACCTATCGCCGGATTGCTGGACATTTGTATTGGCCGGATTTGCGCAAGGATACGCGTGACTTTGTTAAATCCTGTCTGGATTGTCAAATCTCGAAGCCCCCTCAAAACTCTAGAGTCGGGCTCTATAGTGCCGATGCGCCGGTTGCACCCTGGCACGTGGTGCATATCGATATATTTGGTCCGCTTACAAGATCTCGCAAGGGAAACATATGTTTGCTTGTTGTCTTAGACATTTTTACTAAATTTGTTGTTTTGCTGCCACTTAAAAACATGAAATCGGTTTCTATTGTTAAGGCTCTTAAGGAGCATGTGTGGAAAATATTCGGACCTCCTTGTATCCTAGCTTCGGATAACGCAGCCTATTTCAAATCCTCCACATATAAGGATATGTGTTTTGAGTGGGCGATTAGGCCTGTATTCAGTACCCCTTATTTTCCGCAGGGTAACCAATCGGAAAGAGTGAATAAGGTTTTAAAGGCTGTTTTGACTTCCTTTTACCGCACGGATCAAACTGTGTGGGATGAAGACCTAGAATTTATTAATGTGGGATTAAATTCCGCCTTTCATTCTGCGACGGGTTTTCCCCCTTCAGTCCCTTTCCTGGGGAGGGAGCTGTCTCATCCCTTGTTGAACCAGTGGGGACTGCCGCCGCTGGACTGTAGTTTAGATGCTTCTAAACTTGAACGTGTTCTTGAAGACGTCTCTTGTAACTTGACGAAGGCGCGCGATGCGGTGATTGATAGATATAATCAAAACAGAAACCCTCACACTTTTAAGATGGGCGAGTCTGTTCTTTGCAGGTCATTTCTCTTGCCCTCCTTAAAGGACAAAATTAATAGTAAATTTCTTCCGCCCTTTCAAGGGCCGTTTACTATTGTTAAAATATTGTCAAGTAACACGGTCCTCCTCCAGGACGTGAAACGTAAGTCTAGGTTTAGAAAAGCTCATGTTAGTCAAATTAAGAAATTTGTGCCTTAGCTGTCCCGTGTTTGTGTGTCGGCGTTTAGGTATGGTTTTGCCGCCGGTGAAGTTTGTTTTTTCAGCTGTGGACGCGCCGCCCCCTCTCCAAAGGGTCCGCTTCCTTGGCTGTGCACGGGCCTCGCATCGTCGACACCTGCTTCGTCATCGAGATCGTCGCCTCTCATTCGTCTTCGCGCCCCCCGCCCCGCCTTTGACTGCCTGCTCAGAGCCACGACCTTGCCTGCTGAATTCTTCGCTCTTCTCCGTTTGGGCTGCTATGAGTGGTCTCCCGAGGTTTGGCCAGCCTTGGTTGAGACCACTCTCGTCAACGACTCTTGCAATCGACACCACCGTGCTGCTGCTGCCTAGTACGAGCGAGCGTTGCTGACCCGATGGCTGAAACTGTATTTCAGCCTCTCTTCTAAGAACGTCTTCCGCTCGAGCCGGTTTCTCCCTGACCGACACACCCTACTGGAAGGAGGAGACAGCTCGCGATGTCACGCTTCGCAGAGGGGCCATGCCGGCATCCTTCCCGGAGACAATTCATCGTTCCTGTGCTGGACTGTCTGGGCGATCCGACTCCCGCCGTGCTGCGCTGAGGTGCGGGTGGCCGTCCGCCTCATCTCAAGGCGTGGCTGCAGCTCCGCCCTCATCGTCTGTTCCTGCGTCGCGACTTACTCTCCGTGGCTGAAGACAGAAGACCTTTCATCCACTGAGAAGAAGCCCCTTTTTTTGTAAACTGGAAACATGTTCCTTGGCTCTGAGTAACAGCAGGTTAGGGGTGGGGAGTTGCACCGAGCAGCCAGCGCTGCCCGTGCATACGGCCTCCCTCCCCTTCACCCCCCTCCATGCCTTCGCAGTGACTGTCTTTCCCTCCCCTTTTTTCCCCTCTTCCCTTTCCCCTTGGCGGCGGGCGACACCAGCGCCACTTGTTCGTTTGGTATAAAGAAGGCCGCTAGGCTTTCCTCGAGGTGGTCATCGTCGGGACGCGGCTCGAGCAGCTTGGTCTGTTTCCCCCTGAAGGTATGGTTGGCATAGACTGAGACGTCAGTTCGCTTTGGGACGCGGTGGCCGTGCCCTACTCATGTAATTTACCTTTGCCTTTTTTTTTCTTGTTTCTGTTGTTCAAATTTACCGTTTCGGCTGCCACCTCGCAAAATTATGTCTAGACTAAAGTTCGGTTAAATTTTCCGTTTTTCCCTCGCCAACCATGACCCTTGCTCATTTTACTGGTTACGTCTTGTTTTTACCTGGCCTTAGTGCACCTTGTGCTTCACGCGGCGGGTTGTGCGTGTTTTGCCTCGTAAATTTTTAGTTAAATTGCTGGCTGCTGTTCGAAGTTTTCTTTCTCGGTGTCTTTCCGCCCTCCCGGCGACGACAGCTTGTAACCTTAATTTTTTGTGTGCGCACATAAATTTTGTGGTGGAATCAATTGAGCTTTATGAAAATTATTAAATAAATTTGGAGGTTTCATTCTTCGACCTAGCTGTTCCCTGAGCGGGACGTGATTTGACGCTCGACGCCATTTGATTTAACTGTATATCTTTGCTTGTTGTGTGATTTGTCTCATGTATTGGCCCGCTCGTAAATTGAACTGTAAATCTTTCCTGCTGCGGCGACACCGCATAGTTCATTATTATGTAATTGTTATTATATTATATATGTGTACTCGTAAATGGCGGTTGTAAGGTGCCAGTCCGTTGCATTGTTATTTGTTTAAGGGCAAATTCTACTTCGCTTGTATGAACGTTCAAGGTATTAGTTACTTACTCACTTCTGCGTGTTGCGATTTCTTTTGTAACGATATTTGTCTACAGTTGTTCCCAAACCATGTTTGTACAATAATTGTTTATTATTATAAATTTGTAAATAAAACTTAGATGCTCTTACTCCGGCTCTTTACACTCTTGTTAGCCTTGCTACTTAACAGGAACACCTCTCTGGAGGCGATTCCCCTACCAGAAGGGGCTTTGACTGACGCTCCTAGTGGGCCTGGCTTTTTCCGCTCGCTTGGGGGTTGTGCTCATGTTGGGGCTTGTCTCTAAAGTGGGTGCACGGTATCAATTTCTTTTATAAGGTGGTGAACAGCGACGTATTTAAAACTGAGCACAGTAGTTCGTACATCACGGTACACCTAAATTTAATTGTTTTCTTGCTCTCTACCTAAAGTAGTTTGATGTTCATTATTATTTTACAGTGTTTTGCAAATGTGACTTCTAAGGTGGCATTAAGGTTTATTTTTCGTGTATTTCTAAAGTCGAGCTAGGTCAAGCTAGTCACAGAGCAGCACTAAATTCAGGCGTTAAATCGCGAGAGGTCCTCTGAGCCAACGAGCCATGACCTGGTCCTCTAGGTGAAATATTCTATGACCACCGAGTGTCACTGGGTTAGATCCCCAGCACTCACCCTTTGGACGACCTAAGTTCAAACCCCCTCTTAGGCAGTGTGAACTTTTGTGCCCGCCATGGAAGATCTGACAGCGAGATTATAATTAATTTTAAATTAGCTTTTTTTAGGATATAATATAGCATTTTACGATTTTACTTATAGTTGTTTTTATTAAATTTGAGTGCAAGAATTATGATTAATTAAAATTATATAATAACTACAATATTATATCAGTCAATTTCTTATAATCTAAATTTTCATTACAATATCCATTTTTCATCCAAATTCGTTGATCTTTCGGGTTTCGAACCCGAACTAACTCAGGGGTGAAATTCCCTCGTAGGTCTCTCTGATTCAGCCTGATGGTCTGATCAGCCGTCAGAGCTTGAACATATTGAGCCTGTGTGAGTTAATAAATGTAGGTATCCGGGACCGAGGTGTACTTCGCTTTTTAAGCAAGTATTAAATTCATCCATTTCGTCTGATCCATCGTCAGATTGTGCAGAGCTGTGACTCAATGCCATCGACTTCTTATGGACAGAGAAACGTGTACAGGAGTTATATTCCCAATTCAGTTCGTAAGTTACGGGTTACCATACCCATTTACAGGGGTTACAGGTTACAGTCCCCATTCGTCACTGAGTGCTCAAGGATGCATTTCCCTTGTTTCGGCCACAGTGCTTTTCGGCCTCCCTCACAGCGCCCATTTTGTGTTCCTACACGATATCCAGTATCTGAGATCAACAGGATGAATTTCATTTCGTTAATATAGCTACTGCATAAATAGTTGTAAACTTACAGGTACTTTAAATTTAAGCTTTGAATTTAATTTTTTATTTATTAAATGATTTTAAGGATTTATTTTAAATAACTCAAACCAAGTTTAAATGGACCCTATTTAATTATAAACCTGGTGTTGTACTTATAAAGTGTTACAGTCAAAGGTCACGGAAGTAATTCTGCTTTTATTACAAGTAGTAGGGCAACAGGCATCCTTTTTTTATCTTTTCTTTTCGCTCATAAATAATAATAATAAAATAAAGCATATCAAGATACGTTTCCCCCCGAAATTAAGCAGCTACGAGGTGACTAGTCTCATTTTAATATTTAAGGTAATCACCGAGAAGGGTGAAATACTTTCAACCCCCAATGACAGGTCCACTAAATTAATTTGGATATGTTTACTCACCCCGTTTCTAGGCTAGCACAAGCTAGGTAATTTAAGATATTTTAATTTTTAATTTTTATACCCGTAAGTTCTGTCCTTAACAAGCTAATTGACGCAAAGAGTTTTAATTTTTTTTACTTAGTAATACCTCTCTGATGGGTTTGGTTTTTTGAATCTTCATGAAGTTGTTCTACGATTTTAGCTATTTAATTTCTGATTACATTCATTTTTTTAATGATCATAATTTGTAAAGTAAACCAGAATAATGTTTGTAGTTTTTTTATTGATTTTGCGTTAATACTTTTACATGTTTATTCCATTATTTTACTTGTACGTAAATGTGATGTACAGTGACGTACATAGAGTCTGAGCACTGAAGCTGTCACATCTAGCCATTTTTCTTTTTTCTTTTGCATTCTACCCCAAACTTGTATCTCTTTTACATCGTTATCGATGAGATTTTTTTTTTTTTTTAAGTAAGAGCTACGTGACTTTTAGACGGCAAACTGGTTTCTTTTATGTGTTTTTCTAAAATAGGAGCTCGGTCAAGCTAGCCACCGAGCGGCGCAAAAGTAAGGGTCCTCTGAGCCAACAAGCCATGACCCGGTCCTCTAGGTGAAAAATCCTATGACCATTTTCGAGTGTTCTTTGGGTTACATTCCCACCACTCATCTTTGGACGGCCTATGTTCAAACCCCCTCTCAGGCAGTGCGAAGCCTATCAGCAGTCATGGAAGATCTAACCGCTCAATTATAATTTATCCCCTTCTTGATTTATAATTGTTGGTTTATTGCATTTTACATTTCTTTAAATAATTTAAATTAGAGTGCGAAGAGTCGTTAATTTATCGTTTTGTTTGCAGAAATCTTTTAAATAATAAATATTAGTTAATAATAATAAACATCAGAGTGGTATGCGCTGAAATTTCTTAATTTATCGGATATTTAATATTTTTAAATTCATTCATTCCTACGGATTGTTGATCTTTTGGGGTTTTCATCCCCAATAATTTAAAATTCCGCCAAGGGAATACCACCCTTAGGTCCTGTGTCACTCTGGGACTGAGGTTCTGTTTCGCCTTCGGGCAAGCAGCAAATTCGACCTTCTTCTCCATCGCCTGACTGTGCAGGGCTGAGTCCCAATGCCTTCAGCTTCTTATGGAAAGACTATTGTACAGGGGCTTACATTCCCGCTTTCATTATTTTCAGGGGTACACAAATCCCCACCTTTCATAACTGGCACCCGATGGACCAAGTTTAGGTTCCGGCCCAGTGTTTTCGGCCCGCCTCACAGCGCCCATGTTTAGAGTTTTTGTCACGTGACACCATTCCCAACATCTGAGATCAACATTCCTCATTACAACATTCACCGTTAATGGTAATTTAAATAATTATAATATACCTTCGATTTGTTCAATATATTTTATCTGTAAGTAGTAGGATACAGGCGAACCTGGTTACACGCCCAATCAAAGGTTATCATTGTTGCAGTTTTTTTTATATGCTCTGCATTCAAGCGGGGGAGTATGTATATTTCGTCACCCTTTTTGTTTAATTTTTCTATAATTTTAAAATATTTTTTGGAAATATTTTTTTAAAATTATCTGGTTGTTAAAGGGGAATAACTCTTGTTTAGGCCCGTGTACGCCACATATTTAACTTTGTGCCAGTGGACCGAAGCCCCTTCCCAGAGGGCCAATCTGATATTTTGCTGTCTAATGTGGACATGGTCAGCCCGGTTGAAATTTCTCTCGCCTGCAGTCACGTCCCGAGTTTGTAATATTATTTCTCTTCATGACCAAAATTGCATAGAGCAGCTCCTGGGCTGCAAGCTGCTACTTTGTATAAGCCTGCTGAGAATAGCAAGTCTCGTCACGAATGGGGCTCCAGTGGAGCTGTGTTCCCAGCGGAGTGGCGTTTTCTGTCCCGCCCCTTCCTCTCTCTCCACCAGACATTAGTTCTGAGAAATCAAGCTTGGAGCAGTGACCTGACGGGACGATGGCCTAATTCAAGGACCTTCTCCCTGGTCCGACAGAGACGTCCCCGACATCTAGCGGAGGAAAAAGTAACCGCGGGCCTGGTCGCCAGCGTGCAGAGCTCACCCTCATGACACCTGGTGGCAAGTCAGCTCACCGCCTCAGTTAGTTCCCCTTTACGCCGCTAGAGAGCAGCGCCGCGGCGCCCTTAAGCTCTATGCTTCCTTCTCGGGGCCTGTTGAAGTCGATTCTTTGTAGCTTCCTGTTACCGCCGGTAGAGAGTGCGCATGTCGTGTTGTTGTCACGCCCGCCTCGGGCACCTCCGCATGTTTTCGGCCCTGAGCCGAACCTTCCCCCCCTTTTTTCTTAGGGCTGAGCGCCCGATTAAATTAGAAGCTTTGACCGCCATCGCCGGCACTTAGTTCTCCGACCTCGGCTACTGACCACGTCTTCTCGGCGTCCTCTGTGCTAAGAGGCTTTTCGCGGCAACGGCGAATTCGTGTGCACAAGAATGTAGTCAGCTTGCTTTAGGGATGTGATCCCAGTGGTACAGTAAGTAGCCAGTCAGATGTAGTATTTAGAAGAAGTCATGTTTAGTTAAATTTTATTATTTTTTTTTACCTTCCTAAAAATTTTAGTTTCTTCCACGCATCCGCGGTATCTCGGTGCGCGCCATCCTGATATCGGTGCGAGACACCTCGCGAGCCCTGATTTCAGACCCTGTTTGGTGAGTAATCCAGCCTTTTTTTTCTTCCCCAAATTCCCGTTTGTTGGCCTTTCGCACCGACGGTGTATGACTGTCTGGACGCAGGTCAAATTTGTTTTGAATTTGACAAGTGTTTCAGACAGGGTCAAAGCTTCCGGAGAGAGAAATTGCTCCCCGCATGATCTTCGGGACCTGCTGTTGATTTCCCCCTTTAGAAGAGTTTTCCTCTCGGTCCGACGTCACCCTGGGAAGAACCGGGTGATATAAGCTATATTTATATATTCCACTTGCATCGAATCAACTAAATTCATTAACAAGATACCAGCAAGCAGGGCTTTAAGAATGTAATCCCAGGAACATGTAAAATCAAGGAAACTCATGTATATGTAATCGTTGGGAGAATCAAATTTTGGTGCAATTTTTAAATTTTTGTTTATGTAATCATTTATTTGTTAAGGTGTAATATGTATTGTTTTAAATAATCCCGGGGCGCCCCCTTAACTTTGTTACTTACTAAGATCTTTATTGTCATGTTGAAATAATGCGAAAACTAAATCTCTTAATAATAAACCAGGAAAACCTATAGACCAAGCTACCGATGTAGTGTATTTATTTATCAAATACCTTCTTCATTTTATCGATCCACGAACTTCCCAAGTTACTAGTGTGCATGGAGTGTAAATTTTGTCTTGTTCACCGCCTCGAGCCCCCTCTGGTAATTAACTTTAAATTTTCTTAATATTTTGCCCAGCTGTTTCCAAGGACTTTTTATAAAACAAAATAATTTTATTTTGAGGCACGAGTGGGCGTTACAACCAGATGGAGATTCAAAATATTTACAAATAAGAAGCCTTACGTTCATTCTCGCATACTTATTCTTCCAGAAAATTTATGAAATAATTTGCAAACATTCCCAAGTGACTGTATTATTTAAATAATATTTTTTTTTCACACATACAAAAGTGATACAAAATTACTATAATTCATATGTTAAAATATAGCAAGTTTAAATAATAATTTATATAATTTACAATTTATATAAATATTATCCAAAGGAAAAAAGACAGCGCATAAATTATAATACATACTAGATAGAAACCTATAGTTGCATAATATAACTTTTACTTCAAATTTATTTTACCAGTCTAAATATAAAATTTACTCTCTCGCCTATTTTTAACTTTTCTCTTCGTATGCAGTAATTTTTACTCGCAAAACAAAAGTCGTACTCAAATCCAGTTGCAAAAAAAAACTCCGTGGTATTTCGCAAACTTAACAGTATGCATGAGCCTCAGCGAAATTTACATATATGTTGTTACTGTCTCGTAACCGACCTTCTCGTAGTCGAATGGCACTCCACGACGCCCTACATGACATGACTTCGCTTTCAAATTGCCAAACACCAATCTTGATATTGTGTCCGGCGATACTTTCGCAAAGTGATGGTCAAAATTCCTGTCGACAATTTTACTTTGCTTCCAGGATATACTCCACCTGAAGTCGAAACTGTCCATTGGTTCCTTCGATGACGACTTTTTCTAGCCAAAAGTAACTTGAAAGTAGCATACAGTTTGTCTTTGCGCAGCACTGCCAATGTTGACAACTCCTCGATTGTACCGGATAGATCAAGTACACCACAAACGACCATGATACTTCAAGGCATGGTAAATACCCCAGAGGTTACTATGGCCACGAACACTTCCAGTGATACATTTTGCGAAAACCTTCACCGCACACGGACCAATTCTACATCTTGCTTTGCCGCGCCTGGCAGTCAGCTAGACGTGCACTTCTCTGCAAATGTGACGGTCAATTGTTTCTATGTCACACCGCAGTATTGCCATCTATCGAGTTATATAATAACTACTTACGTAGTGGTGCCAACACTAACGTACCACTATCGACACCTCGGCGGCTCACTAACTAAATAGTTCTTACTTCTTTCAACTACACTATTGGCTAAAAACATGCTGAACATAAATTCAAAAAGTATATATAGACATATTAAAAATTAGATTTAAACCCTATACACATATACGCACAAAAATTATTGAGACTGCTATTCACAAAAATAAATTACATTTACCTACCTAAGTTCTGAGCTGTGTAGGTACATAAAATGTATGGTTTCTAAAATGTACTTTATCATAATACTAGAATATAATACCTAAATAATCTAGATATCATAACAAGGGAATATAAATTAATACTAATAAACGCTCGTATTCAAGGCACAGGTCACAATGGGACTCCAGATCTGTACGAATAGTTTTTTCGCAATGAACCTTAAGGCTATTATCACGAGGATTTGCAAGTGTAAAGAAATGCTAGAGCTAAATAAATGAACATTCCCACGATGATATTCCATAAAGTGTCATACATAAAGATTATCATTAAAGCAAAAACATTCTCTCTAATTTCTTCAGTGAACTTGGAGTACGTAGTTGTCAGGGGCGTATGAACCGGGGGGGGGGGGGGGACAGGGGGGACGTGTCCCCCTGAACTTTTTGGGTGGAGGGGACTGTCCCCCCCAACTTTCTATACCGTGATATATATTTTTTTAAATATTATTCCACATTATTGTTATGTTATTTGAATAAATCAATAATCTAAGTAATTTTAAGCGAATCGGATACCATGCATAAAAGGTGCAAGAAATATGTCCAGCATCGAAATTATAACATTCAAAAACAAATAGTAAAGTAACTTTACTTTAAACTGTCAAAACGTACCGATGTTATTTGAAATAGAGTACTTATACCTGCAGGACTACGCTCCTTCCACTTTGCAACCAGACCTAATGTCTGCTGTCATTAGGCAGCTTAGCTCGTGTATCATACACCTATACATATCGTCTGTGAGTGTACTTGCACATTACTTGAATAACCTTAAGTATTTCGCTAATTTGTTGTCGTGTTGGGTGTTAGGAGTAGTGGTGTAGAAACATGTGTTGAGCAGTAGACCAGAGAGTTGTAGATGCAGAGTCAAACTACTTACGTGTGCATTAGCATTTCATTTTATCGACAATGAAAAGACAAAAAAACTGTTTTAGCATATTTTTAAATAGCCAAAAGACAGTGTGAAGATGCTCATGCTGAAAATTCATCGAACGGAAGGAACCAGTAATAAGTGGAACTGAGGTGAGTAACAATCTATCATGAGAAAAATTCTGGCGGTACAACACATTATAAAATTGATTATTAATTATTCTCTTTTTAATAAAGGGGCAAGAACAAGTTTGTGTTTGGGGGGGGGGGGGGGGTAGGAGAAGGCATAAAGAAAATTCAGAAGCTGGAAGACTGTTTGCTCAAGGGAGAAATTTGTGACGAGCTAGCAAGTTATCCAGAAGTGAATTCTCAGTTACTGAAGACTGAAGTTGAACTATTTTTGAAGAAGCATAAGCCAAAATCTGTTAAGGATGTATCAAAAATACTATTGAACTCTGTGCTAGAAGTTAGGCAGCTGTTTTCAAATATAGCAGTGGTATTGAGATTGCTGCTTGTTGTACCCAGCTCTTCTTGTTCAGCTGAAAGAAGTTTCAGCTCTCTACAAAGGCTTAAAACTTATCTCAGGTAGGTATGTTTGATTTTTAGTGAAACCTTAAAAAAATTATTTGGCTTTAATAAATATTGTTTTTGTACTTTAATGTGTCGGAAAGTAATTACCATTAAATTTAATTTTTCAGATCCACTATTACACAGACAAGACTTAACCGTGTAGCTGTACTACATGGTCATCAACATGAGCTGGACGTACTTGATTTAAACATCATCACGTCTCAATTTATAAGTAAGAATGAGAGACGGGGACATGTGTTTGGTAAACGATAACGAGCTACAGGCAGTCGGGCACTAGTACAGCAGAAAGATTTAATACAAAAAAATGTGCAGTGTTATTTAAGGTATCGAATAGTGACGTGTGCTGGAGATTAAATGTGTAGGGCTAATCAGTCAAAGTAGTCGTGACATAAGATGTAGCCTATTATGTGGAAAAAAGGCAAAGTTTATGAGTTATAAACAATTATTTAATGTTTCCAAATGTACATTGTTTTAAAATTTAGATTGAAAATATCGTAAATTAATCAGTTGTAGAAAATAATTTATAAAAATATCATTATGATTGTAAAATAAAACTATTTAATTCCATTAGAGTAAAAAAAAAAAAGAGCTTGTGCCCTCCCTGCCTTCTGCCCAACTTTATTTGTGAATTCTTCACTCATCAAATTTTATCTTAAGGAAACAATAATAATTTTAACATCGATGTATCCAATGGTTAGATACAAAAACTGCTTAAAAAGCGCTATTTTGCACTTTTAAAATCAAAATTTTCCGGTGAAGGACCCCCGGACCCCCCGTCTTAAGCCCTTTTCACAATACCGCGACGCGACGCGATGTGACGTGACGTCATACCAAACCAGCCAATCACAACTACATCGCCCGCGATGCGCGACAGCTCACTTGGCGACGAGGCTTCGGCGATGTCGCTAATGACGTCAGAAATAACAGCCAATCAGAAACAAGATTGTCGTAAAGAAGAAGAAGAACTGAAAACAAAAGGTAAGAAACGATGTATTGATACATCTAAGTAATGTTAGTAAACAACACGTGGATTTTGTTCAACTGAAATGAGTTTTGAAGAGCGTCTGATTGATGAAGTTCAGAAAAATCCGTGTTTGTACGATGTTTCTAGTAGGTAACAAATATTGTAATCAGACGGAGAAAAATAATGCTTGGCTATAAATCGCAAATAGCTTGAATGTCCAATGTCCATTGTGCCATCGTTTATTATTTAGTAATCGGCCTAACAACACAGCTAGTACTCTCCGTCTGTGAATATTACGAGCTTCGCGATTCCTATCCATAATTAAATGCTTCTACCAGTCAGTCAGTGAACAAATATAATAACACCAATCTGAATATTACCGCCAAAAACTTTTGTTCACAACCATGTTGTAAAATATCACCATAGCAGAGTGCAGGCTGGTTCGGTTTTTATTCGCCAGCTGCGTGGCGATCGCGTCGCGCTATTATGAAGTGCACTAGCTGACGACATATAATTCCGTCGCTGCCTTCGCTACATCGCGTCGCCAGATCGCGTCGCATCGCGGAATTGTGAAAAGGCCTTTAGTAGGAGGGGAATGGGTTTGCATGACATCAAAATCATTATTTGTCCCCCCCCCCCCAACTTTATGAACACAGCTACGCCAATGGTAGTTGTTAAACTCTTTCTCTACATTTGGGGTAGTGTAAATGTCTCCCTGGAAACATATTGGGAGACTGTGGATCTTTAGTTTCAAAAGAATAAATAACAAATGCAGGTTCGTCTATAACTGTGCCTCTATTTATTTTTCTATCATAGTTAATTGAACAAAAGTAAACCAAAACATTATCTTAATGATCACAAGTTGGTTTGATAAAATAATTAATTACTTAAATAATATAATTGGACGATTACATTAGGAGTTACAATTTATAATATAGGTTAACACCTTTATAAGTTATAAGAACCAAATTATTAACAGGTGCTTTGCACCATAGTTAAAAATAAAAATAAACAATCCCAGAGTGATAATTATAAGCACATAGTGTTATTAAAATCCTGCACTTCCCACTTTAGCTATTACATATATAGTACAATTAGCTGGCACTTAGTCATTGCGTAGCACTGGCATGCTGTGGAAGTCATGGGGAATGCTGGGGTCGCATAGTTGGAACTTGCTGGTCGGGAGTGATACATCATACTGTAGCCGGGCTGCCAGGTGGCACCTCAGGAGTTTCTGGTTTCCGAAGAAGAGGAAGAGCACTTGGCCACAATGTCGGCGCCGGCTTGGGATACCAATTCTTGGACCCTGTCTGTGAACAAGCCAAATCAAACAGAATCAGACCTGCTTCACAGCCAGTCGTCAAACAGGCAACAATGCCTACAGAAACGGGGATCGTCGGGGAACAGAAAGAGGGTGTTGAGAACTCACCAGAACAGGTTGTTGTCCTTGCGCTGAGGAGGAGTCCCGCCGGGATGCGCGCGAGATCCTGACGGCACAAGCGCGGTGGACGTGGAAACACTCATAATTCAGATTTATTACAATTTAGCAAAAAAAAAATTTTCTATTTTGAAACACAGACTGACTTATAACTACCTAATAACTTAGGGAAAACATACATTGACGAGACGACTACATCCTAGTGACTGCGTCGAAGTTGAATCTTGCTGAGGATTGGCCGAGAAACGAAGTAGTCAGTCTGACATCACGCCAAGAAGTCGCCGGTAGGTCGGTGTGACGCCTAATTAAAAACATGCACTTGATTTAGAAAGAAAAGGAGGGGGGGGGGGGGTTACTTCGGTTCAGGGCCGAAATATTCCGAAGACTTCCAAGTGAGTGGTAGAGAAATACCTGCTTCGATATCTCGACGAAACACTACGCAGCGCCTGTGCATTTTCACACCTGTGCACGGTGCCTAGAGCAGAAACGCATATGGGTATTGGACTTGAACCTGTGTAAAATGCAGTTGCACGATCTGAGTGCATTTAGTTACATTTTCCATCATATAATAAAATATCACTCTCAACTTCCCTAAAGAAGTATAGCATTAAATAATTTGTGACCAAATTTTTTTTTTTTCATTTTATACGTCTTTAGGCTCACTGAGAGTGGAATTTTTATAAGCAATGGAAATTCAATGAAGTGCATCTGCACCAAGTTGAAGTCTAAAGCGCATGCATGTTTCTGCTATATACTTCATAAAGTCTGGGTGATCAGGAACACACGCAGAACTCAATTGGTGAGTTGGGGGGTGGGGATACATCCCCCATTTTGCCTCTGTGTATGCCTTTAAGAGAAACGGCGGATACTTCAGCTTCATTATTGTATTTATTTGCATATGCATGAACTATAAAGTATTATTTTCGGTTAAAATAGTTATGTTATCAAATTTTGATTTTTTTTGTAACTGAATTTCAAAATAGTTAAGTTTTAAATTTAAAAAATTAGAACTTATAATGCGCGTCTATGAGTACACACATATGTTTTTTATTTATAAACTGAAATATTTACTTAAAAATTGACCCCAATGTCTTCCCCGTAGCAGGTGCTGTACACACGCGGCGCCACGCGCAGGGACGGGCAGTCAGAAGGCACTCACCGCAGTCGGAGTCGGTGCGCTCGGTGCGCTCGGTGCGCTCGGAGTGCTCGGAGTGCGGCTGGCGATGGTCGCTGCAGGTGGAGTCCGAGTCTGACTGCCCCCGCTGCGTGTTGGCGTTCAAGTCGCTCGCCTCCTCGGCGCTGCGCAGCTTGTAGTAGCCCTGCTGCCTGCCGGGTCGGCCGCCTGCGGGCACAAGTCGGGCGCACCGCTCGCAATCCCTGCCGTGAACCTTGAAGGTGATGTCACTAATACTTACAACATCTTTGAGAACTGAGTTGCTTGGCTTCTGGGTTGCAGCCGCATCGCCGACATTTCGGTCGACGTCGCAGTCGCCATCATCAGGTAGCAGTTACCTACTGAGGCTATTAGTTAATTATTTTATATTAGACTATAGCCCCTCCACGCTGAAGTCAGTCTCGCACAACCGAAGTGATTGCGAGCCCTGCTAACCAAATAGGGAGTGATTTTAAGGGTGGTTCTTAATACGTGCCAGGCGGAAGGCCTATACGCTTTTCGTAATTCCGTAATTCGCGTGGGAGAGGCCACGGCGACACGCGAGCATCTAGTGCGAGACCTATAAGACTGCAGGGGCGCCGCAATTAACGCCCCGGCAGCCTAGGGAATGTAGCAAATTAGGTTGGCTACAGTAAACCAGCATTGCACTGGAGGAAACCTGAGGCTATTGCAAGTTCTCCTGCCTTTTAATGCTCTCGCCTGATAGGAGAGAATTCCCCGATTGGCTGCAGCTGTGTTCCAATCAGAGCCTTCCTTTCCTCTGGTTGGCCAGTGTGTTTGGCCAATCGGAGCTGAGCTTTTGTGAGCAGTGTGGGTCTTTGTGAGTAAGAAGAATATGGGACCCATTCTTCAGAAATCCTCAAAACCTAGCTCTGCATCCAACAACAGACATATCGCTTCCATTTGGCCAACACACCCAGCCAATCACAGAAGCCCCGATCTGTTTGGCTAAACCAACAGGACAACTAGAGGAAAGAAAAGTTCTGATTGTAACACAGTTGCAACCAATCGGGAAACACTCCCCTCTCAGCGAGAGTATTAAAAGGCAGGTGAACTTGCAATAACCTCAGTATGTAACTGCTCCCTGATGATGGCGACTGCAAGTGAAATTTCAGTGAAATCTTTGACTTCGATGTGGCTACAACTCAGAAGCCAAGCAAGCAAAGAAATGGCCACGAAAAACTGTGATATTTATAAATACTTTGGAAATGTTTTTTCCAATTATGATAGCGACGTCTTCCCATGGAGTTAAGAATTGTCAGAATATGGTTTGCTATGATGTAGTTGAAACCACATTTTTTCATCATCATCACCATATTTTTCTGCTCAAAACTTTTTGAAAATGGTGCTTGACCATGTCTTATGATGGTAGGTAAGTATTCGTCATTAAAAAAGGCATTGAAAACTGTTTTCACAAAACTTTAGCCTTTGGTTTGAGCATCCAACCAATTATCATCTTAAAAGTAATTTTAAAGGTTAAATTTAAACTTATTCTGCTTACTGTACCCTCCCACTTAATCTTTGTTCGGCTGTTTCCTCGAGTCACTCTCAGCTAAGATTTTGCCGATCCTTTGCGAAGCTAGCATCGTCTCACTTTCTTCCCGTCTTGGCGCACATCTGGCTCCTGAAACTCGGCCTGTCATAATGATCAAGACCGCCTGTCCCTGCAGATTCCCAGAGCACCTCGTTTCCCAGAGCCTCACCTAAGGTGAGCACTTCCAGTCAGGATACCGAGTCAGTTTACCTACCCCCCCCCCCCCCCCCAACTAAACGTCACATCTCCAGGATCAGTAGAGCGCATTTCGCACTGCCCCTGGAAATTTCCCCCTCCCCCCTCCTCTATAGACTCAAGGACTGGACACTGGTTTTCGAATGTACCGCCTATGACCTCTAGTGGCGGAGTTGTCACTTACTTCCCTTGGGTGTTCGAGTTCTTGCTAAACTCCACTGCCCTCTAGCGACCCACACACAAATGTTCTCCTGTCGTTCTCTTCCGATCCATCACAGCACTCCACCAGTCTCCTACCAAAACCCACTTGCTTTCGAAGTAATCTTGTTCGAGATGTGGGAATCGACTTCGCACCTGTTTCGGCCACTCCCAAGTAGATGGCGCTGCGATCGGGTACCGACAACAGTGTTGAGCTCTCGAATCCTGTATTTCTCGACCCCTCCCTCTAACACCTTCGGAACTTTACGTCCCTGAAGGCGAAGTATCCCCTCCTTCTTTCAAGGCGAAGCGCCGAATTCAATTAAGCACCACAGGTGCCATACCGGGGACTTCTTGGCGTGACTTCCAACTGACTGCATCTTTCTCGGCCAGCGCTTAGCGAGATTCGCCTCCGACATTTACATTAAGATGTAGTCGCCTCATTAAGGGATGTTCTCCCAAATATTATATTAAGTTAACCTTTTGTAATCATTTAGTTGTTTATAGGTCATAGTTAATTTTTTTTAAAATTATGAGTGCTTCCACATCCGCTGCGCTAGTTTCGTGCCGAGTTTCGTGGGCACCTCATGATTTCAAGGAGCAACTCCCTGTTTTGGTGAGTTGTCGATATCCATTATCTTTCCCGATAATTACCCCTTTTTTAGCGGGTATTTGTGCCTATTTAACGGCTGTCTGTGGACCAGGTATAATTATTTTGGATTTGGCTTGTTTGCAGCCAGGGTCCAAGAACTGGAGCTGAGATTTCGGCCAAATGGTCTTCCTGGCATCATAAGAAATAATCACTCCAGACACACAGGCTACGGATTTTCTACTTGCAAGTTCTCCACGACTACTCAGAACCCCTTATTGTTCCGTGGCACCCATAGCGGGCCATTTCTGAAAGAATTAGGATGGCAGCAAGTCGAGCAAATATGAGAAATTTAAATACCACCACATTTTTATAATTACTTATGTAACAAACTTAAGTGCCAGTGTGTAAGTTCTATGTGTTAACATATTGTATTATGTTTTGTTCTTAAGTATGTCTTAATGCATTTGTTTATGGTTGGTAATATTTTAAGGCTGGTCCTATTATAAATTTAAACCTGTCATAAACTTAAATCAGTGTGATTATTATCAAGTTACTCTGTTATAAAATTAACTTATTATTATTCAGCTAACCATATCATTCAATTATTTAACTATCCAACATTATGACCATTCAGACATATAAAGTAAAATAAATCGAAGCACGTCTATAGACGAAACTGCATTTTTAAATTTATTAATTTAAAGTTACAGATCCACAGTCTCCACAGTTTTTTCAGGGAGGCATTACCTTTCCTTGTTTGGCATTTAGTGTCGCCTCTGAGGTTCCATGTTTTATTAGTCTGTTTCTTTTTAAAATTCCATGTACTTCCAAGGTAAATTATTATTTTTTATAAATATGTAATAGACACCAAGGCCATAACACCAACATGACGCAGACCATTATCTGAAGGAAAAAGAGCTTCAACCGGTTACCCTGTGATCACGCAAACATGACCAATCCCTGCTTATTCCTGCTGTTTGTACATGTAAGTGTAGGGTAAGTAAAGTAGGTTTAATAGCCTGCATTCTGAATTATAACTATAAACAATGTGTATTTAGAATATGCTTGATTAAATTTATTTAAAAAATATCTTAAATTAACTCTACGGCATGCTTTAAATTAACAATAATATCCTTTAAGCAACATTGGCAAAAAAATAAAATATGTGAGTTGTGTAACATATAACCTCGGTGAGAGCAGATTTATGTGTATTCATGTTGACCATTCACTTATAATACGAAACTCGGACACAAAATTAAAGTAGAATTCGTTAAAATTTTATATTAACCTGAATCAATTTAAAACACATATTATAGCAATAATTATATGTATGTGTTTTTTTGCTCAAACAACTGAAGTCAGTCAGTAAATACTTACTAAAAACAACCTCAACATTATTGAGCTGATTCCACATTTAAGATTTAACAGTAAAAATTTTATCACAGCGTCGAACATATGTAGGCTATAAAATTGTTGTGGCTTTACAGTATGATAAACGATGCGCTATCTCTACATTTCAATGTTAACTTAGGGTTGTAAAATTTGTAATGCCAGAATTTTAACATATTTTTATGTATTTATTATTTTTGTTACTATAAATTATAACATAAATCATTAAAGTATAGTTTTACTATTATGAGTTTTATTTTTAATATCTATGCGCAATATAATTTCTGCGATGTTCACGAAAGCAATATAAACGAATGAATCATGCAGGTCCGCCACAGATGGCAGCACCGTGGTTACGCATTTCCATTTATTCGACTTCCGTTCCATTCACGAAATCACTCCCACCAAATGCTGTCTAACGAGAGATAAGATGTTACACGTCAAAATTATAATATATATATTTTTTAAATGGGTAATGCAATTCCAAAATTAAATACTGTTTTTAACATATTTTGTATTTATTGTTACGCGCTGCCAGGTTCGGAGCTGGCATGTTTTCCGGAACATGTCCGGCTTTCCGCACCTCCTCCCTCCCTGTACCTGCACCTCAAAGGTAGAATCAGGGAACAGCTGATAGACATGTTGGAATAGGCCTATCAAAGCTTCAACACAAGCTTGTTGCCTATCTCAAGGATCCGTGTTGCTTGAAAGCACGCCCCTCCACCTGTCCGGCTGAGGCCAGGCAGGTTTCGCAGGTACACGAGGGCATTCTTGGTTGCCCACGTGCACTTACAGATTCTTTAGGCTTATGTTCTAGCCTTCTAAGAAATCCGCATATAGGCCGGGGTGTCACCCGCATTAACTCGGTTAGGGACGGTGAACCACTTCGTCCCAGGTCGTGATATCCACGAGCACCCACCACCGACTGAGGCTCAAATCAATTGGATCAGACTGCAGCAAATGCTGCACCACTGTGCTGGCCGAGATTGTTCCCGAAAGCTTCCACCGGAACATAGGCAATGGTACTGGTCTCTACCACACCTCCCACAGTCTCGTCGGAGGTGGTCCTCCTACCATCCAAAATGTCTCCACCCCTGTGTCCCAGACATCTGGGGAAGATCTCCGCACCCAACCTTTAGGGCCGGTCTGAGTCGTCCCGTACAATCATTGGCGCCTCGAACCAGGGTTAGCATCCCTTCCACTGGACCCCATTCACCTTATGCAACCGTGCTTTCGCCGGCAGGAGGTGAGTTACCCCGCCCACTGCAGCCAGTTTAGCCATCCGGGGGTCTCGGCGTCAGCAGCATTTCTGCCACACTTAGCCGGCGAACCACTTTACGGGCAAACACTCCTACTAAGGCTGCTGTGCTCTTCTGTAGAAGAATTTGAGGCAGTGTCATTTCACCCTCCAGGAGCCCAAACTGGAGGCGCAGTTGTTCACGCGGGTCCTCCATCTTCCCACAGTTGGTCAGAACATGGTGTACGTCATCGTTCTCATGAAAATACAGGCAGAGTGGTGTGTCCACCAGCCCAAACCGGTGCAAACTAGCCCGGAAGTTACCGTGACCAGTTAAGATCTACGCAAGCACATGGGTAACTTGGAGGAACCCAGCCCGCACGCGACTCCACACAGACGGGAACACCGCGTAGGTGTGCCGCCCTCTCTACGATGTGTCCCATATGAACTGCCATGCAGCAAGACTGTGCCTCCACACCAGATCTTCGTTGCAGAAGTAAACTCTTGTTGGACTCTGAGGCGGGCTAACGCCCCATGCTCCAAAAATTCAATATCCAGGGGAGCTACACCAGCCAGGACAGGTAGAGCATCACTAACCAAAGTGGTGTATGCCTTGGTTACCGCAAGAAGGGCTGCCCGCTGAGCAGAGAGCAACTTCCTCTTTACGTGAGCCTGGGTAGCCCTCCGTGACCACACTACTACCCCATATGTCACAACTGGGAGGAAAACACTGCGGTACAACACCATCATTGTTTGGAAGGTCAGACCTCCAGAACTAGGCGATAGTTCCCTCAGGCTCTGGAACACATCTGTCGCTTTCTGTGTTGCAAAGGTTACATGCGGAAGGTACGTCAGACGTTCATCCAGCAAGACCCCCAAGTACCGGATGGTCGTCACAAAACCCAGCCTGTTGCCAGCAAGCTGGATCCGTGGATAATGCGGCCATTTCCCCCTGAATTGGCCACGCAGCATCATGCACTTGGTCTTGGCAAACAAGAAGCGCAACTTTGCAGCTGCTCCTTAATCCTCAATTGCCTGCATAGCTGTACAGGCCTTGTCTTCCAATTCAGCTCTGGATTCGCCAGGAATCAGGACGAGTCCATCATTCGCATACCCGAAGGCTTGGCAGCCTGGGGGCAGCGGGATCCTGAGAAACCCATCAAACAGGATATTCCAGAGCAGGGGACCCAGGACAGAGCCCTGGGGGCACCCCTTGGTGAGCGATTTCTCGACATCACAGGTGTTGAGCCTGAGTACTCATTTACGATTTACAATGTAGTGTGCCAGCAGCCGATGTAAGTTTGCCTGGCATCCAAGTTCACGAAGCCTCTCCAGAATCCCGGGCCACCATGCAGAGTCAAAGGCATCCGAGATGTCAAGGAACACCCCTACCAGGTATTTGCTCTGACACGCTCCCACACAAGACGTGACATCGTAGAGAGCATTGTCAGTACCCAGTCCTTTGCGGAACCCGTACTGGCGGATGTTAATGCCATCAACTATGTCCAGGAAGCCAGTAAGTCGGCGACTGATTAACTTCTCCAGCACTTTTCCAAGTACCGGCAGAAGCGCCAGAGGCCTATACGAACCAGCTTCCCCCTGGTCTTTGCCACCACCTTTGTACAGAACCCGGATCTCCCCAACTTTCCAGCAATCCGGGAACTGACCATCGGCGAGACACTTGTTAGCCAAATCGAGCAGGGAGAGGAAGTAGCTGAGTACTGGCCCGTTTCAGGATCTCAGTTGTGATACCGTCAATGCCCGGGGCCTTTTTGTTTTTCTGACTCCACAGAGCAGCCCGAAACTCATTCATGTCAAAGTCGGCCATGTCAGCTGCACCAGTGGGGAGGCGACAAGACTCCCTCACAGGAACATGCAGAGGGAGATCCTCCCTAGGATCATCTTCTGGCAGGAGCACCTGCAAAGGTTTTACTGGGCTAGTGAGAACATCCAGGTCCACTGTCTCACATTGGTGCAAGCTGCAGAGATGCATAGCTGTTCGATGTTTACCAGCCGCTATCTTGTAGACCAGTCCCCAGGGTTCTGCGTTCCCGGTGACCTCCACAAAATAGCGCCACGAATCAAGCCGGTTAGACCTCACCAAGTTCTTATAGCAATGCGATCGGGTGTTGTACTCCGCCCGTGCCAGCTCCATAGCCGGCTCACGCATACACTTCAGGGCATTCCGCTCACGAATGAGTGATAGCCTGAGGTCCTCCAACTCGTCCGTTCACCACTGACTGGAGGCATGGGAGTACGTTCGTTTTCGCAACACTGTCTCGGTTGTTTCCTGGATTACATCAGTCACCGCCTGAGCCTGCAGATGCACCGATCCACAACTTAAGTCAGCCTCGTGGGTGCGAAACTTATGTCGCAGGACGTTGTCAAAACGTCTCCAATTGGTGACCTTATGGATGTATCGGGACCTGGGGATGGTACGCACCTCCACCTCTTGGCCAGGTACCCCAAGCTGCAGTTTAAACCCGATCTGTCTGTGGTCACTGGAGGATTCCTGCGACACTACCCAGTCCGTTATCTTACCCTGTCCATGACGGGTGCTAAGCGTCACATCAAGGGCTTATTCAGTTCCGTGCACGTCGGAGACATACCTTTTCAAATGCCCTGGATCATTTTGAACGTAGAGGTCATGGGCAAGGAGAAACTGGGTGACAATAACCCCCTTTTTATTTGTCGTGGGGGAGTGCCAAAGTTCAGCCTTTGCGTTCACATCTGCACCAAGTATTACCCAGCGGCTATGCAGGGCCCGAAGGATGCATTCCCACTGAGCCAGATGTTGACCGACATCGTCAGATGGCCTGAAGTATGACGAGGCCACAAAGACTGTGTTATGGCACTCGTCTCTCAATTGCACCACCATGTGGTATGGGGTGGAGAGCCCCATGCATACCATCATGTCCAACTTGTCATTGCACACGACCACGACAACCTGGGGATGTTCACCCAGGAAGGCTTTGCGCCCACTTATTCCAGGGAGCTTACCATGGACTGAGTACAGCTATTGGAGAAGTAGCACATCTGGATTCTGCTGTCGACAGTAGGCCTCCAGTTCGGCCGTGACCACAGACGACCTCTGCATGTTGAGCTGGACACAACCAACCATAATTGATGCGAGAAGCCTCCATTGTTATGGCTTTAGCCAGGACAGGGCAGGTTCGCGAGGAGGCCACATGGCTGTGCTCTTTTATCCCTGCCCGCACGCAATTCGCACAACACTCCTGAGCACCTTTAGGGCACTAAGTTGTGGTGTGCCCCTCAGTCCCACAACGTCCACACTGAGCCTTCAGCTTACAGGCCGCCGAGTGGTGTCCGAAGCGCTGGCAGTTATAACACCGCAGCGGGTTCAGATATTCAATAACCTTACAGGAGGTGTACCCAAGGTACACTCTGTGCGCATCCAGCATCGCATGTCGAGCTTTTGGGGAGCACTGCAGAACGAGATGTGTCTCGTCTTCTGTCCGGCTACCCATCTGGCGCTTGATCCGAAGATCCTTGCAGAACTCTGCCAGTGGGATAACATCCTCCATGAAATTCTTCCCGTGGATGTGCTTGCCGATTTCCGGGGTGGCCAAGTCTCGGGGCACATCGTACAGCAGCACCTCTGGCATGAGGTGCTTGGGTTCATGCACCCTGATCATGTCCGCTTGCGCGGCCAGCTGCATGCGGAGGGCGATCATCGTGGCATCATCGGCTGCCTCCACCACTACACCCACACGTGCCACGGTGCGCATCCCCTTAATTTTTAGTTCGTTTTCCACTCCGGCCAGTCCACACTTAACGACCTGCTTCGTGTCCTTGGACAGGGAAGCCTCGTCTACAGGATAGATCACCATAATTTACATGCTGGCCTGATCTGCACAGGCCCAGCCGCTGCCATGACTTCATTACCCGGGCTACTACTGGCAACACCGGCGTACGACAGTTTCCGGTCGTCCGCCCCGACCTTAGCGGCAGTACTCATTGCACCAGCGAGGAAGATGTTCGCATGGACTAAACGGTCAATTGCATTCTGCATTTGACGCACCCGTGCCCCAATCTCGCGCGCAGCTCCACTGGTGACCCGCTCGCGGTCGGAACGGATGCCGTACAGTTCCGCCACGAGAAGATTCACTTCTAATGCCTCACTACTGAGCGCAGACGGAGTCGTATCCAACTTTCTATGTTTTGCCTTTTCCTGGGCAGGAGCCGTTTCTGGGGCGTGCAAGGCCTGTGTACCATCTGCACTACAGGTTTTTTTTCCCCGGGTTCCATCTGCGGAGGGGCCCGGCAGAGCATCTGTGGCCTGTCCCTGGGTCGACTCCTTGTGCAAGCCTGTTTCCTCTTCTGCACCTCGCTCTGATTCTTTGGGTCGCCTTTCCTTCCTAGATCGTTCTTTTTGGCCTCTTTCCATGGCCGTTCAACCATTTGAACCATCTTCCCGCCGCGAGACCCACTTGGTAGCTCTGAGTCCTCACTGTCTGCTGTCGTCTCGACTTCCGATTCGATAGGGGGCGAGCCGGAGCTTTTTTGTGCTCCCCCCCCTCGTGGCTTACGGAAGACCCCGCGCTCCTCGTCGGGGTTCATCCGGTCCCAGGAGTTTGCAGAGGTGGACGGGTCCACCTCTGCGCATGCGCCTATCCCTTGTCTCTACTTCGCCGTGACAGGGAGTCCTTTATTGGAATTATAGCAATGCAGTTCTGGCAGAGACTGGTCGTCTTATTACCCACCTACATTGACATTCACTACCACATGGAGGTGGAGAGACTTCGCACGTAGCCTGTCCGTACTTTGCAGCACAGGAACACTTGTCGTTGCACACCAAGCTGCAATCACTGAATAACCGCGACACTAGCAACAATAACGAAGTGCTGGAATTCCCTAGGCTTCCGCAAACAGGAGATACCCGAGAAAACCCTTCGGAGCTGACAGACAGCCCTGCACGATCATATGCGGCCTGTTGACATCAGGCATGTCATGCACGCCTGGTCGGATTACAAGGGTCATTGACCCCCGCGCGTTATGCTGCCTCGGCGCTGTTGTCTATCGCTGAGTGGCCTGGGGAATTCCGCGGGCTGCCGCAGCGACTGGACTGTTCGGGCGACGGGTCGGCCCAGGATGACGTGACTCGTCGCAGCTGCTCTCGTCGGTTCTGGAGAGACGACCTACGACTGCTTGAGCCGCGACGGCGTGCCTACGAGACATCTTCCCGCGAGGAGTGCGGCCCAGTGAGGAGTGCAGTCTGTGGAACTTGACAGACACTGTGTGACTTGGGAATAAACATTTTTAAGTGCCAGTGATTGGTGATTAGGCATTTTTAAGTACAATTGTTTGTTGTTAACGTAAATAATAGTAATTAATAAAACTGTGAAATATACCTAATTGGGCTATCCCTTACGAACCCAGTTCTTCCCACAATATAATCAGTTGGCCATTGCGGAAACGACCTCATGGAGACTTTGCAAGAAGTATTAGGCTCTTAAATATGGTACTTCCGATTTCATAAATTAATAACTCCATTCATTTAAATAAATATTCGGACTTTGGCAGTTCTGCTATCGATTGACATCTAATATGTACACATAGCATTCGTTATAAGAAAACGGAGAAAATTGTATGTCAGAATCAGATTTGTTATACAGAATGTCCATAAAATAATGTGTTAGTTTCAGTGGTATATGACGACGTCGTACCTCCTAGGATCACCATGTCCCACCCCCAAGCCGCTCATATCCATCCCCGCTGGCTGCACGCCCCCCCCCCCCCCCAGGGTGTTATAGTATATCAACACTCGTTATTTGTGGGTACCGCCTTCAGCCCTATTTGATGGGAAGAGTTTAAGAATGTAATATTAAGTGGAATAATCCAAGCAAGTGACGAACCATCTTCCGTTTGACCATAGCAGCCAATAATTATTCATAACATGAATAATCACGTAAACCATAAAATCTGTTAAATTAATGTTGAACGCCATTTAATTACAAAGTAATACTGTAAGACAGTCTGTAAGTCTACGTAGGAATAGATAAGTTTTGTTTGCATGTAGTCAGAAGGAAGGGGGGGTGTTCCCTCTACTCCCCCTCCCCACTCCGGCAGTCTGCTTCAAGTCGTGGTCCGCAGCTCACGTGGTTCGTGTCGCGGAGAGCCTTTAGTGTTGCCACTTCGACCGAGTGTTCTGTTCCGTGAGCCACTAAGCTGGAGCTCAACCAGCGGGTAACCCTCCCGCGGGGTTTGCTTACGCACGGCACTGGCCGACTCCCGTCCAGACTGAAGCAAGTCTGGATGGTCAGAGAACATAGGGGAAGGCGACCCGACCTCAGCAGAACACCAGCAGAGCATCGGCGACCAACGGAAGCGCTGCACCGCCGCTACAAAGACCTGCCACCGCCCTGATTGGCCACCGAGAAGAATACTGTTTCTATGCCTGAATGAACTCCGGTATTGGACTTAGGCTCTGCGAAAGGTAAGCTGGACTTAGTTTTCGTCGTAAGTCGGACTTAGCCCAATTCGCGAGGAGCCATGCCAGAGGGCTACGAGATTGTCAGCAAGCAAGAACCAAAGATATTCAACAATGAGCAGAGTGTCGACTGTGTGGGGATCGAGAGACTCGTTGGAGCAATTGTTAAGAAGGGCACTTGGCAATAGCGAGTCCGAGACAGAAAAGGACAAACGAAGTGGGAAACGATACGGGCAAGAGCATGTAGGTGACAGTGTGGTCAGACATAGGCAGTGTGCGACAACTACCGACTTAGACTTGTGCACACCAGTATTCAAGTAGGAGTGTTCACTTGGAAGTAACGAGACACTGGAGTGTGTGCCAGGTGCGGACATCGCGTCAATCGAAGGGGATTCGTAGCGGTCGTCAAGGGAACTGCAGGTTCCTGTACAGCAGCGCACCACCCATGGCGTGGTGAGGGGAGCAGGGCGCTGCCTGCAGTGGCGACTCGGCGAGCGATGCCCGGGACAGGACGACCACCGAGTGTTGAGGCGAGTGCCCAGCTATATTAGACCAGGTAGCACGAGGGGTCTGGTTGTAAGCCACAAGGCAGGCTTGGACTTGAGACTGTAACGCATAATAACATTTTGTAAAATAACTTGTGACAATTATTCTCTGGTAATTTTTCCTTTGTAGAAAGTGATATATATATATATATATATATATATATATATATATATATATATATATATATATATATATATATATATATATGTGTGTGTGTGTGTGTGTATGTGTGTTTGTGTGTGTATCTTAAACGTGCATTCATTGTGACTCGCTATTTTTTCTTAGAGTAAAGTGAGCTTAAGAACGTCAAAAAAAATTCTAAGTCTGTGTAATAATTAAATATGCTGTAATTTTATGTAGTATGGTGATTGTTGACATATGTTTTATTTCTGTGTTGGCAGTCAGCTGGTGTAGGTATTCAAGTGGGACAAGTTCAAGTACGAATATTAGTATTCAAAGACATGAGTGTACCGTATTAACATGTTTATTGTTCTCTCTTGTTATTTCATGTTAATAAAACTTGCTACTCTCACAACACAGTTTTCTTGTGTCGCTCTAACTAACCTACTTGTTTCCCTTACCCGGGGGCAACTAATGCACACACCGAACACGTAATGAACGCGCAATGCACACACCGAACACTCAATGTACACATAGGAACACGCGTTTAACGAAAATGACGCACATTTGGACGAAAATTAGACAAAAAGGAACCACTTTTATGAAAATGACGCACATTTTGAAAGAAATTTTAACAAAAAAGGAAGCACGTTTAAAGAAAAGGACAGACATGTGCTCGGACATCCACATATTTAGGATCTGCCGTCATTTTTATTCGAATGACCTGGCTGGGTT
Organism: Bacillus rossius redtenbacheri; assembly: GCF_032445375.1. Lineage (NCBI taxonomy): Eukaryota > Metazoa > Arthropoda > Insecta > Phasmatodea > Bacillidae > Bacillus > Bacillus rossius. Next base: position 3,012,873 of record NC_086335.1, read on the forward strand.
CGAAAAGAGGACACCATGATATAAGTGTGCGTTTTATTTTAATTATATTAAAAATAATTTAATATTTTTTTTATAAATTTTACATTGTTCCAAATTTTTCTAGTTATAATTACAGATTTTTCAATATGTTGGCTGTAATATCATAATCCAAGATGGCGGAAAGTTTTTATTTCAAATTTATTCATTTATTTATTTTTATAAATTTTAATTTTTTTCCAGATTTTATAGTATAAACATTAAGGATTTTTAAGATGATGGTCATAACGATAATTGCAATAGTTACATCATAATTCAAGATGGCAGTCATGGTATCTTTATTGACAATATCATTACCTGACGGCTTAGAGCGGCTTGTACATATGCAATTTAAGCCGTTTTTGGGAATTTTCAAGCCATTGACATTTTTGAGGACTAAAACGGGAAATTTTCTCTCGAAATGGGAAACTTTCCTTCGAAATAGGAAAAAAATGTAAGGAATTTCGCCAAATTTGGAATCATTTCTGAGGAATTTGTAGGAAATCTGACACCAAAATGGCCTTTACAATCCAAGATAGTGGTCGGCACTAAGCACCACAGCCTGAAGCCTGTCCTCGGGGGAGCATTTACACACTACTGACACGATTTTTTGAAAAGCCCCAAAGAAAAATAAAAAATCGCATGGCTTATGTCACATGAACGTGGAGGCCAGCGAAAAAGAGCTCTGTCGACACGACCATTACGACCAAAAAAAGAATGGTCATGGACTTCGAAGTTCAACCACTATCGCACAAAGAGATATCAACGGGGAGGGACTTCATCCTGTTGCCACACGTCCACCCTCCAAAAATTAGGGAAAAGCAATTATATCGCGCTGCAAGCGAGAAAACAAAAACATTCACATATTTAAAACTAATTGAGTTACTCTTTGAATGTGACCTTGAAACATCACTCTAAAATGCTTACAGTAATGATTTAACTGGGACATTATTTAATGGACACTATATATTGAAGATGGTTTGTCGGAAGAGTGAAACCACAGAACCAGTGCAGCTGTGGCCGAGCTACAGAAGACAGGCCCGAGAATCGCGTTGCGACTGTGGCCGAATCCACCAAAGCCACGCCCGGGTGTCATGGTGACGTAATGGCCAAGCCATCTAAGCCACGCGCTAGATTCGCAGTGCGGCTGTGGTTGAGCTATCGAAGCCAAGCCCGAGAGTTTCGGTTTGGCTGCAGGAGGGTCGGAGTGCTGCTGCGCCCGAGCCATCGGGCAAATACCTTGGGTGGTGGTGTGGCTCTAGCAGAGCACTTGAAGCCACATCCGAGTGTGGCGGTGCGGCTGTGGCCAAGCCATCTAACTGCTGTGGAGAGGGGACCAAGAAGCCTGCATGTCGGAAGGGCTCGTGGGGACCCGCTAGAGAGGCTGAGGTGGACCCTGCCTCCGACGAGTCCAGAGGACCAGAGTGTGGCTGCAGCAGGGACCGTCATGCGCGGCGAGTGAACACCACACATATCCGCAATGTTCACAAGTGTTTCAGGTGGGTGCTTTAGAGGGCAATTCCAAGAATTGATTACGTGAACGTGAAGACATATGCCTACTGATAGGATTCTTGAGTAAACAATTTGCCCGTACATTATTCTTGACATAATATAATTTTTGGTCCACAAAGAGAGTTAATTTAATTTAATATAATTTTTTTTATGTTTCTTGATATTGAGAAGAGATTTTGAACTCTGAAATTCTTAATAATTAAGGATAACTCACTCGTTAATATTTGTAACTATAAAAAGCATCAGTTTGTGTGAATCGAGAGGGAAGTCTTTCAGATCTGTTTCTGTTACCCAGATATTCTTGTGTTGTGTTGATCCATAACTGTTATTGTGGTTGCCACTTGTGTGAAAAGTGATAATTATGCCAGATAGTTAATACATGTTCCTTTTTTATCAGGCTGATGATGCTGCATAGAGGAATTCCGTTATTCTTCGATGCCACCCCTTCATCTCAATAAGGGGAAGACATAATTGCATTTGTATTGTTCCTATCTGTTGAAAAATAATAACGGTATGATGTGGAAATGTGTAGAGCTGTCATCTCACCACCATTATACTTGACATCCTTGCGGATCTACTTCGAGTAGTAGTCCCCAACAATCGCACTATATCCCTTTGCAGGTGCAATGGCACCCATTCATCGCGCAAAATGTCCACCATGACCTTGGCTATGTCGGTCGCATTCTTCGATTCAACAGGTATGGCCCAAGCGAACTTGCTATACACATCAATGACAGTCATAATGTACTTGAAACCATTATTTAATCGGGAATATGGTTTCATCTCAACACGTTCCGCCTAGAATAAATCATCAAGTCCACGAACTAAGACTTTGCGACGAAGGTATTTCTGTCTTGCAAGAGCGTGAAGTTCACCTGCGATTTCGAATCGACTAATGGTATGTAGCCTGCTTCTCTCAGTTCTTCGAGAATGGAGGTTATTTCGTTGGTATGCAAATATTTTCCTGCAATATAACCAGCAGCAGTCTCAGTCAATTGACCAATTCGTACGAGTAGTCTGAATACACATAGTCAAAGTTCTGACCACTTTCTAGCTTTTTAAACCTTCATGTGTAACTCTAGTTCACTGAAAATATTAGCAAGAATGTCGATTTTTTCATGATATTCGACACTATATATACCACTTTCTCGGTCATTGTCACAGAAATGTGCATTAGTTGTTGTAGTTGCATTAGCAGTTGTTTTTACTGTTGCAAATCCTCGTGGGAATAGCATTTAGTTTCACTGCGAAACAGCAATTCGTAGAGACCTGGAGTAACTTGTGTTTTATTATCCTCTACCTATGTTATTTCCTAGCATAAAGTATTTTTCTTTAGCTCCGAGGAACCTTTTAATTTCTTTTCTTTAGACTATGTATGTCGTGTCTTTATTCTGATTCGTGAAAGATTTTAAGTACGGCCAGAGTATTGCATTAACTTTGTGTCTATGTTTCCATATTTTTTTCTGTGCATAAACTCTGTACGCGTTATGTCCTCTTTTTCTGCGGTTGGAACCTCGTGATGGGTGGCTCTTCCTTATTTGAAAGTTTGTCAAGTTTATTGATGAATGTTTTAATTTTCTGTTAAATTTTCCATTTCATGTCAAAGTCTGGCTCTTCTAGAAAGTAAACATTTGCACGAACAGACAGTATAGCACGATGAAGGTCCGTGCTGTCATGGTTCGAATCACATCACTTCCAATTTACTTTGTATAAAAATAATAATTTTACTATGGCTAATAGAGAGTAATAACACGGGTAGGTAATGCAACATCGATCATATAAGAATGAGACAGAGTAATACTAATGCACTCTAGGAACAAACAGCAGAAACAAAAATGGCGGAATCCAGGATGGCGGCTTCCAGAAGAAAAAATATGGTGGCATTAATGTTATACAATATGGCGACATTCAGCAGATGTAAACAAGATAGCGGCTATAACTTCAGATTCGAAGAAAGTGGCTGTGATGTTATAATCCAAGTTGCTAGTCAATATCAATGCCAAAATGCTAAAGATCAAGGTGAAATGTCAAGATCAAAGATTACAGTTCAAGGTTAAAGGTTAAGGTCAAAGTCAATGTCAACCAAGATAGATTCCGTGACATCACAATCAAATTTTGCGGCAGTGACGAATAAATTCAAGTAGGCGCTCTGCGCACACTCCACATTTAGCTCCTGAAGCTGGACGTACACTAGACGCAACATAACTCCGAGCCTGGGTGATGGTTAGAAAATCGTTGTGTGTATGTGAGTCCCGACACTGGAGAAGGCAGACGTGGCGCGGCAGTGAGAGATAATGCGTAACTTGATAACAGGGGCTACACGCTACTGCACAGAGTGAAAACTTAGTCCTTCGGTGAAATCTGACGAATATGTTGGTACTTACTAAACTTTTTCGTTTGCAGTTTGGATCTGAGGTTTGTATGCATGTAGTGTATCACTTTTGTTCAGAGCCAGTGTTAGTAGTGCATTACTTCAGTAAAGTACAACTTTATACATAAAATGCATCCAGTGTTGTCAAAAGTAAAGAGTAAAAAACTGCACTCGCAGGCGCGGGAAATCGTCTATAACGTTCTGCAGTTTATGGAAAATGAAGCGCGATTGCAGGAACCCTCCATTTCACTAGAGAAAGCACAGCTGAGAACAGCTAATGCGACGGGTGTGTCTCGCACGACTGTACAAACAATATGAAAAATGGCTCACCGAGCAATTAATACAAAATATTCCACCAAACAGTGTTGTTGTGATAATGCTCCCTATCACAATGTAAAAATAAATAAAAAGCCTACCTCCAACTCGACAAAAGGAAATGCAGCAGTGGTTAAGTAAGGAGAATATTTCCTTTACTAGCGACATGCTCAAACCAAACTTGTATAACCTCATAAATAAGCACAAACCTTCGCAAGTGCAGTACTCGGCAGACAGATTATTGGTAAATAGTGGCCACACATTACTTCGTCTGCCCCCTTATCATCCGGATTTGAATCCGATAGCATATGGGCTAAAGTTAAAGGAGAAGTCGCTTCAAGAAATGTTACTTGCAATTTGGCAAATGTAAAAAAACTTTGCGAGGAAAAATTTAACCGAATGGGTCCAGAAGATTGGATACCGATTTGCAATCACGTCAAGACACTCGAGAACGAATACTAGGATAAGGATGTGCGTTTTGACATTGAAATTGATAAAGCGATTGTTCAGTTAAGTGATGCAAACAGTGACAGCAGTGACGTTTACACATCAGACTCTTCGGATGGAACAGTCAGTGCGGCGTTGAAGAACTGAGGTAGTGCTTGGAACGTCAGTGGTAAGTGGTCAATGTTTTCTGCTTTTCTCTACCTGCTGTGTAAGGTCGCCGTATCTGCTTATACCCCCTCCTCATCCACCCGACCCCCCACACGTGTTGCAGTCAACACTCCTCATGTGTGACGTAGCTCAAGCTCGGAGTTATATTGTGCCTAGTGTACCAATATATACTACTTGTATTTAATATGGTATTTATTACAGGGATGCCCACAAGGGGGGGGTAACGACGCAGACTGCGTCATTAAAATTTCAGGGGGGGGGGGGGTTTATCAAAAGACGAGAAAAAAAAAATATAATTTACATACTTATAGCTTCTAATGTGAAAATACGTTTCTGGTGCTTTGATAATTGAAAGGGATCTTGTAAATCAAATTGGCAACCCCGCACTTTCCTCAACAAAAGCAGTTTGGCATCCGTCGGTTCAGGATGGTACCTATCCCCGCTTCGACAATAAGCGCCCACACTCAATAGTAAAAAAAAAAAAAAAAAGCTTCGCGCCTGCGCAGACCGAGCAACTGAAAGGAGAATCTGATGCATTCTATCAGGCTTGGAAATTCTATACCTCTGTTCAGCTCATGCCCGCCTGATAGTTGAGACCATATTTCCGATTATTCCCCACTCTTTCTTTACAAGTCAAAAGCTATAGACAGAAAAATCACTTTACACGCACTCCTTCTCATTTCATTGTTTTGCTTGTTATAGCTGGCAGCGACGCCCAGAATTAGCTGGACCACACTGAAGCTATTGTCTGCCATTACTGAATGTATCAGTGCGAAGTCGGGTTGTGCTTGTGCGTTATTCTTACTGTTATCATCCTCGAATTAATTAGTTTTTGAAGTGTAATCGTGATATAATGCTGGTATTGTAGCCATGCCTAAAAAGCAAACGCAATATAAATATAAATGTTTAGAGATTTTGTGTAAAAGGACAGTTAGACATGATAAGTGGGCAGACCATTGCAAGAAGAAGCATTTTTATAAAGTTAAGCACAATTTAGAAATTAGGAAAAAAATAATTGAGGTGAAGTGCAGTGATAGTTCTGCGTGGAAACCTTATGTTGAGGGAACATCGACATCTACTGCTATTTATCAACCAGAACGAGAAAGGTAAGTGTAAAATATAATGAGCAATACAAATGTACATATCGGTATCAGACACTTATTACGGGGCCCGTCTAAATTCCAGAAAATCGCGCTGCAGCGTGTTAGAACACGTTTTTTATACCGAAACTATGTAAATGTGTGTTCACGCCATTTATCTACGAAAAGAACACACATTTCAAACGACTGCCCTTGCTTAAGGCGCTCGCCTACCTAGCAAGTGAACAGTGTTACATAGTGTTTAAAATACACGTTTAAACCAAATACTACAGAAAAATTTAGATATCGGATTCGGTATGAAAAGAACTCAAACTTTAGGCAAGAACTAAAATATATTTTCAAAATTAACTGTACATGAAAAACAATATTTTATTTCCCCTGAACATGGCCAAAAATGGGTTTTTCAGGCTTCTGTATCTTACTAACTATTCACGGGATGTATGTGGCACTAATATAAGGGCATGCACTGGACCTTTCTACAAACTATGCAGAAATAAAATTATTAGGTCACCACATTGTATGCGACGGACGTAGCGTAGGAACAACAAGAAAGGGGGGGGTTGGGGAGAGGGATGGAGAAAGAGAGAGAATTGCACGCGGTATCAATTATCTTTCTTTCCGCCATAAGAGCAGAAGTATTGGAGGTTTGGAAACACCCTATTACGGTTGTGACAATTCTTGGAAGGGGGAAAATGAATGACACTCCCGCCGAGGGAACGCGGCTGCAGCCTAGTTCCAGCACCGACCGCTGTCGCCCGCGAAGGCTGCTTGGATAGCGAGTGAAAGTTCGGGATGCGCTCCCAGGTAGGCGGGTGCCTTAAGTACTTTCAAGACAACACGCATATTAGAAACACCTTTTTTGGGCCACGAGGCGGGCCCCTTCAGGTTATTTTCTAGTGTGTGTAAATTCATTATGCAATTATTACATGTTTTTTAGGCCATTAAAATAGGCATTTCAAAATATTCCCAATTGTGCAAAGAATATATATATATATATTTAGGTATGATGTCACACTAACTGGAGAGGAATATTCAGATATTCTGCAGGGCCAGTCAACAACTTATCCTGATACTTCTGGTTCACCCTCCATCGTTTTTGGTAACACCTACTCTGCTGAGAATCCTCCTGCGACTGATGGTATTCTGTCGATGTCATCCACCACTGACATGCCAAGTGTTTCTGGCCTTCGCATGGATTTAATGCAGATAAGAAATTTATAGATCCTTTCAGCTTGCCCTCTAGCATTCAGCCTGAGTTAACCACAGAAATAATAATGCCGGACACTGAAGTGGCATCTGCTGAATTGATTTCCGACGAGAATAACAGTAATCCTTGTAGACTGAGTGAAATCAAACTGACAGCCAGAGACATAGAATTTGGCTTGAAATTGGAAAATAATGAGTTTGATCCTGAATACGATTATCCATCAGTCAACAACAGAAAATTCTCTATGAAGTGGCGGAAGTACAAACTTCCTGATGGAACGGTAAAATATAGAAGTTGGTTGGTTTACAGTAAACGGAATGATTCTGCGTATTGTTTGCATTGCCTTCTGTTTGCACTACCCAACCATCATTCTACTTGGTCATCTGGTAACGGCTATCAAGGATGGCGCACAGGTAATGCACAAAGAAATATTGAGGTTCACGAAACTTCTAAAAACCACTTAGGTTGCCAAATTGCGAGGGTCCAATGGATTGCAGGAAAACATGTTACCAGTACATTTTGTGAAAAAGAAAATAAGAACATTCGACACCAAAGAGAAGTTCTCTCCGTCATCATTGATTGTTGCAGGTACTTGGCTAAGGAAATGCTAGCATTCAGAAAAAACACTGTAGTTGAAGGAAAGCTGCTGAATTTGTTTAAACTTCTAGCTAAACACAACCCTGATGCCAGAATGTATCTCGAAAAAATTGAAAATCCAAGGATGAACAAACAAAAACTGGGATCAAATTTTCTAAGCTACAGAAATATATCAGACTTGATTTCCATTATGACTGGCATGGTAACCCAAAGTATATTTGACAGTATAAAGGAAAGTAACCAGTTTTCTGTCATTTTGGATTCCACACAAGATGTCGCTAAGAAAGAAGCAACTACGGTCCTTCTGAGATATGTAGAAAATTCAGGAGTGTCTGCAAAACCATACGAGCGACTAATAAATGTATTCACATCTGCTGATGTCACTGGAGCAAATCTGAAGTCAAAGTTGGTAGACACTTTGAAGGAAGTAGGACTCAACCCCTTAAATATTATTGGTCAAAGTATGGATGGTGCTGGCAATATGAGGAGAAATTTCTCAGGACTTAAAACTTTAATTCAAAATGAGTATGACACTGCCTTTAATGTTTGGTGTACTTCGCACAGATTCGCCCTCGTTCTTGAGAAATCAATTGATTTTTGCCCCCAGATTCGAGAATTGTTTTCAGTGCTGGAAGAATTATATCGCTTGTTTAACTCTGGGCATAAAAGGCATGATGTTTTTGTTGAGAAAATGGATTTGAGAACAAAGTTGAGCGACAAGAGGAAACGACTGAAGAGGGTGCAAACAACAAGATGATCAAACAAAGCCGAAGCAATAAAAGTTATAATATTATTCTTCGAGGAGATTACGTCAGCTTTAGATGATTTGCAGGACAGCAAAAAATTTGACAGAGAAACCGTGACTCTTGCGAAAGGGCTATTGAGCAAGCTAAACTATTTTAATGTAATCACTGCTCTTCATGTCGCCCAGTCTGTATTCACTGTAATGAATCCTGTGACAGTTAGTCTTCAAGGTATAGTTATATATTATGGGACTATTCAAACAATCATTAACAGTGTTAAGACTAAAATCAAGAACCTCCGAAGTGACGAAGGTTGGTCTAAAGTGTTAAAAAAATCGGAAGATTTTGCGAAAAAAACATGACATTCATCCACTTGTACCAGTACCTGGAAGAATAAGGTTTAGGAAAAGAGCAATGGACGAGATTGGAGTTGACGAGCCCATAATAGACCTAAATCGTAGACTTAAAATTGAAATGTATTTTAAGCTCTTAGATTCTCTGCATCGTCAGCTCGAGGATAGATTTTCCTATCATTCCTTAAAAATGGTTATGCAAATGAGCCACTTTTCTCACACAGGAGTTCTTAATGCAGAGAAAGATAATGTTAAATCAGAAGACATCAAGGAGTTGTGTGATTTATACAAGTGGGATTGTGACTCAGTGGCTGAAGAACTGAACAGCTTCAGTGATCTATACCTTGCCACACATCCAAATATCTCACTATCCGATGTGGTAAAAGAAAGCCCAAGAACATCAAGAAAGGAAGATGAAGAGACTGACGTGGCTAATGAAAACCTAGTAGATACAGAAGAAATCGATGGTGATGAAGAGGAAAAGGAAGATGAGGGAGATGAAAAGAAAAATGTTTTGTGGGTAACCCAAGGGTTTCTGAAACCTTGTCGATGCCTCAATAACTTTTCTGGGTTTAAAGCTATTAAAGTTGTTTATGCAACTTTACTTTCATTGGCAGTAACAAGTTGTTCCGCAGAAAGAGCAATGAGTAAGTAATGTATAGTGAAAAACAGGCTGAGATCGTGCATGGGTGACAGATGCTAGCTGTCAAATCGAATGGTTCTGTGTTCGGAAAAATATGTGCTTGCATCCATTTAAAATTATGAAATCGTTGAGAACTTCTCTCGATCTACATCTTCAAGGAAGAAGCTTTTGTCAAGGATATAGATCAGCGTTAATTTTTAATCATGCAATTTTTTTTGCTAGTGAAAGTTATTGCAAGGAGACACAAATTAAATTTGAGCTAGATTTTCAAACAGGCGTTTATCTGTATTACTTTTGTTTTTTATGCTAAGATGAATATATATTATATCTCAATGTTAACTGTTTTTAATATATGTCTAATTCAGAATTTTTAAAATTTTCCATTGTAATCAATGAACTATTGTGAGTGATGCTGCAATACTATTTCATCTCATTTTTAAGCTATTAAGGTATCAAGCAAGGATTGAAAAGAACATTTTCACATGTCATAGTATGCTTAAATTATAATATTAAATATTACCTGATATGACCAAAATTATTATTAGAAAATCAGTTTTAATTAATGCCAAATTTGACAAAATATAATACTAAAAAAGTATAATATTATAAAATCTTTGAGTAAATCATTGAGAAAATGGCACAAAATATTTCGGTGAGTGGGGGGGGGGGGGCCATCATTAGGTTAGGGGGGGTGAGTCATAGTGCTGTGGGGGGGGGGGGTGGGCACCTCTGTTTATTATAAAAATTTATGCCTATAGTTTTTATGATTGTTATACGTTCTCAGTTAACCACCATTTATATTTCTGTGATGTGTAATGTTTAATGAAATACTATGTGGTTTTGTGTGATTTATAAATAATGTTGCTAATATTTTAGATTTTCATTGCAACTCTAGTAAAAAACCGCATACGCTCTGCCTTATTTTCTGTTTGGATCTCTACTGTTAGTTTGTTTTGCTCGACACCGCAGATATGGATGGGAATACGATTAAGATTATGTACCGAAACAGACATTTATTATCAATTAAATCCGTCGCCTAGCGAGTATTGGGGAGAACCCACAACGACAACCAGCATATTGGCAGTTTGTTCAACAAATTATGTTCAACCAATCTCCCCCATTGCAACAACCATTCAAAGAACTTTTAGCTTTTAAGGGGGTGCCTCCCATTTCAGGTCATGATTTTATATTTATATTAATCAGTGATCAATTTGTAGACTTTTTCAATTGTTTAACTTTCACGAAATGAATAATATGTACACCGCATACTTTTTGCATAATTAGCTGCCAAAGTTACATTTTCAACGTTTTTGGGTTGTATAAATAAGGAGAATTTAATTTATTGCAGAACGGAAACTTTTTAGATTTAACTGCAATGCCACTGGCTACTTCATGATATGGTTTGCATTTCTTCCACAAAAACTCATTTCATGTTTCTTGGCTGTCAAAATCGTAACAAACTTGAGTATTTTGAAATGCCAGGTAAAATAAATTAATATTTTCTGAAATAAATTCAAACCATTTCTTGGAGTAACCAATGTCATTGCAGTTAAAACTAAAAAGTTTCAGTTCTTCAATAAATTAAAGTCTCCTTATTTGTACAACCCAAAAACGTAAAAAAATTAACTTTGGCAGCTTATTATGCAAAAAGTATGCGCTGTGTAGATTTTTTTCATTTCGTGAAAAGTTAAACAATTGAAAAAGTCTACAAGTCTATCTGTGATTACTGTAAATATAAAATATTGACATGAAATGGGAGGCACCCCCTTAAGATGGGAACATCGTTTTGTGAAATTGTAAAATTCTGCATTAAAACTTGCCTGCCTTTATTTAATTGCTCTCAAAGTTATTTTTAAGAATATTTTCTGTAGTCGCCCAGGAAGTGTGTCTCGGGGGAGGATATCCCTACTTCCTGCGGCGGGAAGAGCGGCGGAGAGGAGGGATACGAGCTGCTCGATATCCGGCAGGTAATATCCGGTCGCGCGGGCTGGAGTCTGCGCGACCGCAGCGCTCCTCGTCGACTGCAGTCAGCCGTCTGCCGTCTGCCGTCTGCCGTCTGCCGTCTGCCGTCTGCCGTCTGCCGTCCGCCGTCTGCCGTCCGCCGTCCGCCGTCTGCCGTCCGCCGTCCGCCGTCCGCCGTCCGCCGTCCGCCGTCCGCGTGGGTGGAGAGATGGCGGGAAGATCGCACGCATTGCATGTGAATAATTATTTACAGTTCAAAAATTCCTTACAACTTCATAAACCTGAACACTATAAAAAAGGGGGTTGTCTGTTAAGTCGGTTTACGGACGAAAATTTCACGTGATAACGTCATAAGAAAACATTGATGAAAAATTGCATACTTTTTTTATTTTCAAATATTATTTACAGTTTTTGCAAATTTAATTTAAATATTTTGTTTAAATATAATCACGAACAATTATTAGTTAAAAAGCCCGGCTTAACCTGTTTGATATTATACAAGATTTTCTCGCACGGTGGTTGGCAGGTTCTTACACGCACGGCTCAGGCGGAACGTGACAATGAGTCATGCTTTTTCGTGCATGCAGCCAGCGTTCTTCGATTTATAAGACGTTAAAACGTCAAAAATTTATAGCGAGACATGTTCATTTATCTTTATGCACTTACATTCGTGGGTCTGTTTTGCGCTCTATACACAGGAACTAGGAAGCAATAAGGGAGCTTCAAGGCTAAGTTCTGCTTACACGACAGTACCTGGCGAGCAGCCTAAAAGCATTTTGCATGATGGACGAGTACCGTCGCACCTGCAAACGGATTTTGGCAAAGAATTCTACAATGCGTCATTCAATGCTTTGATGAAGAACTTCTCTAAATTTAGTAATGTCAGAGCCTCTGTTGCCCGGAAGGTTTAACAGAACTTTGCGCACCAATGTGTGAAAATTGTTTACGGCTAACGGAAATTACATGTGGCTGGATTTCTTACCGAAACTAATAAACGAATACAATTCGACGGTACAGTTACCATGAAAATGAGGCCTAAAGCAGGGGCGTATCTTGACAAATTTGGTAACGCATGCAATATAGAATACATCTAACCCCCCCCCCCCCTCACGGAAGAAGGGGGGTCCGGGGGCCCTCTCCCGGAAAATTTTGGTTTTCAGGGAGCAAAATGGTGCTGTTTAGGCAGTTTTTTAAAAAAATAACTAAACATAAAACTGGTAACAACATTAAATTTTTTGTGATAAACTTAGAGAGAAGAATTAACAAAGATATCAAATTGTCACTCACCATGTATTTACTTATAATGGAACTCGGCTCTGCGGTTTTTCCTGCAGAACTGCTCCGTGACTTCGTCGAAAAACGAGTTGCGGGATTTCATCTGCACCAACTGATCTTTTTCTATGGACATGATGGAGAGTGCAGACAAACGACTTTGTCCTTGCGCATTTCTTGTGAATGATTTTATTCGTCTTAGTGCAGAAAACGAACGTTCTACGGATGACGATGTAGCAGGAAAAGTTGAAACCATTACACACAGTTTATAGAGTTCTGGAAGTCCACTTTGGAGTTCATTTTGATACAGGAAATGGTGCATTTCTTGCACTGTCTTTCCCTCAAAATGTTTAGATGTAAACATAGCACTCAATTCAGATTTCAGCCTAACAATATCAAAAAAATTTCCATAGAGTGTCCTTAATTTTTGAAATGCCTCCTCGGGGAAAACATGTGAAAATTTTTTTGAATCAAACATTTCAATGAACTTAAAATCATGCAACGATTGAAACCGAATATTCAGCTGCATGATTACTGTGTCCAAAATCTCAAGGTACATCCTCCTAAAATCGTCCTTTACAGTGGCTTCTGAGCAGTTTCCTTTTCTTTTCTTCCTTGCAGGCTCACAGTCAGATACGGTTTCAGTTTTCAACCATATTTGATCAAAACCGCAATTTCTCTTTGTGTTTAGCTTATCCTTCAGAGCTTCAACTTCTTTGCTGCAAAATGTAATGTCCAAGTATTTTGACTGCACAATGTTAAATGTAACATCTGTCAACGAAAATAACTCTCCAAATACACACAACAAGAAGTTAAAATGAAAATCCCTTAAAATCATAAGAAATCCGCGAGGTTCGTTAATAGCAGTTGTGTCCCAGTCTTCCGGATTTTCTAAAATGTGCTCGTACAGTTCTTCAAGTTCTACTTTATGATCAGCGACAGTCTGAACTAAGCGACTTGAATAACTCCATCTTGTCGGTGCAAGTTTAGGAAATCTCTTCTGCACTTTAGTGTCTAATAAATTGGTTCTTTTTGAGGAATGGACAAAAAAACTGACAAAGCCGCTAAGGTTAGCAAAAAACACTCTACATGCACTTATACATGAAACTGCTTGCGATAACACCAAATTCAACTTGTGGGCGTAACAATGTACAAATACAGCATGAGGAATCACTTCTCTAACTTTTGCCTGCACACCATTCAAATGTCCGGCCATGACCGCCGCACCATCATACGTCTGCGCGACCAGTTTGTCCTTACATTGAAATACTTCAAGAGTGTCTATTGCAAGTTTTTGCTAGTGCCTCTGCTGACCTGTCTCCACTGACATCATGAAAGCCTACGAACCTTTCGTATACTTGCCCCTTGTACACATATCTTAACACTGTTGATAGCTGTGAAAAATTTGTTACATCACATGTTTCGTCAAGCAAAATAGCAGCAAACGTTGCTTCTTTAATCTCATTTTTTATTTCCGAAATCATTACATCATTGATACTTTGAATTAAATCATTTTGAATTATTGGTGATAATCCAGTGAATACAGAGCTTGTAGACAAGTGGACTCTCAATTTGTCGTCAAACTCAGCCAACAAATGAACTAGCTCTACATAATTGCCTCGATTGTTAAAATCACTGTTTTCCCTGTGTCCTCGAAATGACAGTTCCTGTTGCCCTAAAAAGCACGTAGCTGCAGTCAGTCTCTTCAGTATTTCCCGATTCTGTTTTACAGTTTCATTGTGTTTTAAAATGCTTGCACGTTTCTGTGAATCCAGTTGCAAGTCAACCCTACTTTTGCCGAATGTACCGAGCGATATCCACGCATGTATATGAGAGACTGACTTTTCATGCCTTGAAATTTCCGTGTGCAAATTATTAAATCTGAATAACCCCGGTCTTTACTGTTCCAGGGTGATTTTTCATTTGCAAGCAACAAACATGGCCAACAGAAGAGTTTTGTTAATGTTTCACTGCCACATAACCACACAATTTTGTTATAAAGCTCAGGATTAAATGTCCGTACAAAATTTTTAGTTTTGTTATCTGTTTTTAGATTGCTAAGCGCTGGCGTCGGGCGCCCGTTTTTAACGATTTCTAACTTTTCATCAAATGAACATGATTGAAAAGGTTTATTAAAAATAGTCTCTACGACGTCATTTTTACTGTGTTACTGATCAGTGAATGCAGAAGCAACTAGTGCATGCATGCGACCCCGTCTTCGCGAGAGTTGGTAGTGACGTCACATCTGGAGAGTGGCTGTTGAGAACACCACAGCGCCGTACCGCGAAAATCTGAGGAACTATTACAAGTATCGTTCACGCTGTATTCAATAGGTAGCGCTAATGCATTTGTTTGCCACACGTTGCACAAATCGTGAACGGAACGAGATTAGCTATAAAGAAAAGGGAATAACTTAAGCAGAAAACAATTTCAGAACTAAACAGCGAGATAGTGATCAATGCCACAATGCCCATAAAATATTAGTTTCATTTAGAGCATGCACTGCATGCATTGCATTCATGAAGAATACGCCCCTGGCCTAAAGACGTAACAGAAGTTCACTTGCTTCGAACAGTGTTTTCCAACACGAAGAAGAAAGACTCACGAAAGTTTAAAGCTAACGTCGGTGACATCGTGCGAATCTTCAAGCAGAAACGCATCTTCGAGAAAGGTTTCACTGCGAATTGGAGTCCTGAATTTATACATGTGACACATGATCGTGAATCGGAGGCTAGGACCTACTTGGACCACAAGCCTATTCGTGACGGCTTGTATGCCAAAGAGATTCAGCCTACGATGTATCCTGATAGGTATATACTTGGTGGAGAAGATTTTAAAACAAAGAAAAGGACGATCCTACGTCAAGAAATGGTAGTAATTTCATTGTTTTTGTACTTCTAGAAATTATGTAATAAATTTTTTATTTATAAAAATTGTTTTTTAACATTTTCACTTTTTAAGTAATTTTAATTAAATAAATATTTACCTAAATTTAATTTTTTTGCATTGATCAAATATCAAAACAAGGTGATCGAATCAATTATTATTTTAAAAAGCGAATGTTTTTCAGAATGTTTTTTTTTAATTCCTAGCTTAATAATTCAAGATATTCAAGATAGTGGCCAAATTCCACGATGGTGGATGCCACAGTAATAAATGAATATACTGCACTCTAGTAGGTAAAAATTAAACTAATGTGATGGCAGTGCCATCCAGCAGACGAAAACAATATGGCCTCCATTACATAGTATTGACTGACGTAATATCTGCTTTGGAATTAGTGATGGGAGGTCAATATGCCAGTGCTTCCATGGAGGAACGATGGTCCGCCATTATTAATTGAATTGCCTCGCCGAGCTTGAACCCAGTACCGTTTTGTAAATTGTATTATTAAAATATTATTAAGTGATTTTTATAATGATTTTTGAAACTTTTGCGAATTTCTAGCTTAATTATTAAAGATTTTCAAGATGGTCGACAGTTTTTCAAAATGGCAGTATTTCTTGTTATTAAAATGTCTAATAACTTAATTTTTATAATTCTTATTTTTTTACATTTAAAGTTGATGAAAATTATAGATTTTCATGATGGTGGCCATAGCGAAAAGTTCAACATTAGAGAGTGGGACATTCGATTCCAAGATGGCTGAAAATTCTATAATTCAAAAGATCGGATAAAAAACGGTGAATCCAATATGGCCGCTAGGGTCAGGGTCAAGGTCAAAAGTCAAGTTCATCCAAGATGGCCGCCGTGACGTCAGAATCCAAGATGGCGGTCGACTCCTCGCGCTGCTCGACCAGGAACCAGCCACAGGACCGCCATTCTGATGCTTCATTTAATACAATTCATTCTAGTGAAACTAGAGTTGCAAACTTTTATTGCAAACAGCAGTTGCAAACAGTAGTTTCAAATAAATGTTTGCAATTTTTATTTCATGGTTTTATTTCCATGTTTCATGAAAATGTTTGAAACACTTTCGACCTTGATTATGACTCGCTTTCTGGTTCCTGGGATCAGTCCTTCACAGGATGTCAAGTGTCGAGGATGCCATTTTAGCCGCGGCGGTGTGTGTCGTGTTGTCAAAGCAACGTAGGCCGAGACGATACTGGGTGAGGCCGTCTCTGCATTCCAGAGCTACGTACAGTGGAAACGACCTGTTGGACGATTTAAATAGAGATGATGTTGACCCTCTATCAGGTGAACTGAGAACGGACGGAAGTTTTAAAAACTTTGTAAGAATGACCAGTGAGGATTTTGAATATCTAACTTTAATGATTGGTCACAAAATTTCGAAAATGGATACGAATTACCGAAAGGCTATTTCTGTAACGGAAAAACTAGCCGTAACCTTGCGCTTTTTAGCTACCGGAGATTCATACACAAGCTTGAGTTACCTGTTCAAGATATCAAAATCAACAATATCTTTGTTTGTACCTGAGGTGTGCGAGGCTTTGATAGATCTTCTGAAGGATAACATAAAGGTACGACGTTATAAGTAGACTACACATCCTTACTAATATTATAAATGCGAAAGTAACTCTGTCTGTCTGTCTGTCTGTTTGTTACCTTTTCCCGGCTGAACGGCTGAACAGATCGAAATGAAATTTGGCAAGGAGATAGATTATATCCTGGGGATGGACATAGGCTATCTTTTGTCTAAAAAAATAAATTTTAAACGTGTTAAAAATATATATCTTAATTTTATGTAATGTGTGTCATAGATACACAAACTGTTAGTGTCATTCCTCTATGTCTGCCGAGCAATAGCTTTCAAGCCATTACGTTACGTTTTGCTATTGTAAGGAACTAAGTAGAGAGTAAGAAAAAAATAAATATCTTGACAGTTTGTAGTGTCGCCATATTTGTTTCAATTTTCAATACCGTTTTTTAAATTGCAGAAAAAAATCATGTTTCATACACAAAAATAGTGAGTGTGTGTCATTTCTCTATGTCCACGAGGTCTCGCCGCGTCAATTTTCTCCTTGGGGCGAACCCGTCCGCTTAATTAAATAAACAGGTTTTATCGTTGAATGATTTCATGATATATTTCATGAAAATCTGCTCTCATAAAAAAGTTAGTTTTATAGACATTCAATAGGTGTCTCTCTCTCTCTCTCTCTCTCTCTCTCTCTCTCTCTCTCTCTCTCTGAAGATCAATCTATGAATCGTTACAAATTTATTTCCTTTATTTTTTTAGTTTGATTTGATACAATATGATTTCACTAAAAATCAATTTCTACCCCTTCCTATTTTCATTTCCACATTACGAAGTTTCACTTCTTCCGCGCGGAGGGACTCCACGCAATATTTTTGCATGCAATTAAAAACTATTTTTTAATGATGCCAAAGAAGTATAATTTCTCATGCGCGTACCTAAGTACGCGCACCCATTTTTTTATTTAATTTCTTCTATATATATATTTTTTCTCCCTACCTAGGACACTCGTAATTCTTTTAAATTTCACGTGTATGTTTAAAATGTCATTCGAGTTGTACAATTTTTTTTGTCAAATTGGTCATTATTTATACTTTGTTTCATTGTAGGAAACATACGTATTTTAGGTATTATGACAAATAAAAAAAATAGTTTTACTAACATTCTTAGGTTTTTATTGTGTTGATAGTTTCAAGTTTAATATTATGTAGGTACATAAATTCTTAAACTTATAAATTTCTTCGAAATATATTCATAGGTTGGTAGGGCCTACTAATATTTTCTTTTTGTCAATATTGTTATTTTTTTTACAGTGCCTACTTATTTGCAAGGAGTTTGGTTTAGTGTTTATAATTTATCTGCTGAGCGTCAAGAGTCTTAGGGCTGCTGAGACATTCAAAGATTTGTGGTGTGTACAGGGAGTGATATCTCTATTAATTTCTATACTCCTTTGGATAAGCGGAATATTGCCACCACAGTTTTACATATAAACAAATCCTACAAATGTTTTAAGTAAACATTATGACAAATAAAAAATAGTTTCACAAACATCCTTAGGTTTTTTTTTGGTGTGTATAGTTTGAAGTTTAATATTATGTATGTACGTAAATTCTTAAACATACAGTTATTTATTAATTTATTTAGATAATTATTCATAGGTAGGTAATAAGCTTTCTATTTGTCAATATTGTTATTATGGTAGATAGGAGTATACAGTAAATGCCTACATTCTTTAATTCCTTTATATCTCTTTCGATTTGGAGTGTTTCCGAGCCATTCGGGGTCCTCAACATCACCCCCCCCCCCAGGTGCTTAAAACCCAAAAATTTCGAAAGTTTAAAAATTTTTAAAAATCTATCTCTTTCAATTTTAAGTGTTTTCGAGCCATTCAGGGTCCTCGAACCCCCCGCCCCCCTCTGGGAACAAAGCCCCAAAATTTCGAAAATTTCAGGAATTTCAAATATCTATTCTTTCGAGATGGAGTGTTCCAAACCATTCGAGGTCCTGAACATCCACTTTCCGCAAAAGTGAAAGCCCTAAAATTTCGAAATATAAGAATATATATAATTGGATGTTGGCATGTACGACGTCGATAAACTCTTACACCGTTTGACCGATCGCCATGAAAGTTGGCACATCGAAGTGTTTTTATCATGGAGAAGGTTTATATGCTAACCATTTTTTTGTAACTCGCCGCTAGATGGCGCTGTAGCGTATCAACTTCTAAACCTTTTAACCGATCGCCATGGGTAAACAAAAAACCATAGGTCACAGATACACAAACAGTAATTATGTGTCATTTCTTAATGTCCACCACACTGGACATATCGCTACCCATTGTGCTGTAACCTGCGGACAATATACCACCCGGTGTTCAGTCCGGGCAAAGCCGGGTACTGCAGCTAGTAGCCTATATTTGTTATTTTGACAGCCATTTTTAAATAATATAATATAAAATATTGTAGAGTCAGAACCTGTTTAGGAATCCCCCTCTCTCACCCCTAAAAGGTCCTAGGGTATTTTATGGCAAATATATTTTTATAATTTTAAGCAATAAAATCTACTACTGGTATTTCTTTATTTGTACCAGAAGTGTGTGCTGCTCTGATAGATTTGTTGGGAGACAACGTAAAGGTAATTAGGGATATTGAGTTTTTAAATAATAACTCATATTACTAATCATTAAAAATATCTTTATTATCGTTAACATTTATTTAATACATTACAGGTTACATAACCACAAGTCCAATATTAGGGTCTATCAAACATTTAGAAATGAATGTAGGCCTATTTGGCTACACTTAAAGTTAAAGTTTAAATAAAAAAAAGTATAACATAGGTCAATAAACAAAAACTGAAAAAGGGCCAAAAACAACAAACAAAATTACTGTAATTCTGTATAGGTTTTTTTTACGGAGTCATCACCATTGTCCAGATTGCTGACGACTGCGAGCGCGTCGGCTATTGGTGTAAACTGATGGTCCAGACCAGCGCTTGAAGGCCTAGAAGATCCATTTGATGGCGTGTTAGAATAAATGTCGAATTGAGACATACCCATTTCGAACAAAACTTGATTTATTCTATGTTTTGCTATCATTTGGGATCGAATATCGGTGATTTGACGCAGCTGACAAGCAACATTTTCAGCGAATACATCGCAGTCATCTTTTTGTTTCATCTGTGATTGAAGTTTTTTTCATAACTTCATATGCTTCGTGGGCCTCAGGGTTCCTTTTACGTTTGCAGTGCTTACGGTTATTACTAATGGAGGGGCTTATTTCAGACGAAATTGTCTCACACGAGGAAATATTTCCACCACTTGTTTGGGGAATATCACTGGTTTCAAAAGGAGCTGGTTCGTCTACTTCTGTTCCATCCTGGAAAAAAAAGAGGGTATCTAAATAGTATGATAAAAAATTTATTTGTATATGCATTACAAATTATTGCGTGATGTCCTAATAGCACAAAAACATGCATTTAAACGCTTTAATCCGGCTAAAACGTTAGTGAAAAATGTGGCACAGCATTACGCTATTCAAGCTTATTTGGTTAAACTAGAAATTAAAATTAAAATTTTGATTTTATTTTTAAAGCAGGAGGATATTACTTTGAGAGGGGTGGCATGTGTGCATTTGCACAATTTTCTACGACGAGAAAATGTAGCAAATATAGGCTATAAATATAAATAATATACTAGGCTATATAAATAGGCTATACTATACTGGCTGTACTAGATAATTAATTTCTTCCATCTGATTGCAGCTTCCCTCTACAAAAGATGAGTGGCTACATCACGCTGAAGAGTATAACCGACAATGGAACTTCCCTCACTGTATTGGCAGCATGGATGGGAAACATGTAATGCTACAAGCACCATTCAACACTGGCAGTGACTACTTCAACTATAAAGGATTCTTTAGCATTGTCTTGCTTGCAGTTGTAGATGCAAACTATTATTTCACTTATGTTTCGGTTGGATGCCAAGGACGCATTTCTGATGGTGGTGTATTTGCTCACAGCAAAATCAAGAAACTTTGGGATGAATCTGATTTGAACCGTCCAAGCCCCAAAATGTTGCGAGGGAGGACCTATCCAGTACCTTACGTCCTGCTTGCAGACGATGCATTCCCTCTGCAACCAAACATCATGAAACCATTTCCAGGCCTCCACGATAAAGAAAGTCTTGAACGAACCTTTAACTATCGCCAATGCCGTGCGCGTAGAGTCGTCGAAAATGTGTTTGGAATTGTATCGGTAGTGTTTAGAGTACTCAGAAAACCACTTCTTCTTGAACCAGAAAACGCTGAAAGAATTGTATTAACATGCGCGCATCTGCACAACTTTTTAAGGAGGAGCGAGTCGTCAAGTGCATCGTACAATCCCTCAGGGATGTACGATAGTGAAGATGCAAGTGGAACTCTTGTACCTGGCCAGTGGAGGGTGGATGGAATGCCCCAGGGGACACTTCTCCGTCTAAAGCGGATTCCTAGGAAACCCTCAGAGCTAGCAAAGGAGATCCGAAAAGAGTTTGCAGAATATTTTAAGAGTCCTCAAGGATCAGTCTCCTGGCAGGATAAGCATTAGGTTAAGGCAATGTGAAATCGTAGTGTAATCCTGATTTAACATTAGCACAAACTTACATTAGTGTTTTTTTAATTGTAAAAATGTTTATTGTAAATTGTAACTTTTTTTCAGTAAAAATATACGTAATTAATAAAAAAGCTTACCTGTGGGCCTACTGCTTCTTGCTCCCCCGCTGTCTCTCGAGTTTGCCTGGGGATCGTTTTGTCCTTCAGGAACATCATTGGTTGAAAAAACTTCCACTTGGTTTTCCCATCGTCGGCCCCCGATCCAGACTTATTCCCCTTTTTAGCTTCTCTATTGAATTGAATAATGAGGTTCCTCATTTTATTTTGTACCTCTGCCTTGCTTAAATTCATTTCACGTGAAATGTCATTCCATGCGTAGGTTTTCATGTTTTTATTTTTGTAATCGGGAATAGTTTGGTTCCACAGGACTTGCTTGAGTGAGAGTGGAGGTGGAAGCGAAGGGGATGGCGGGGAAATGTTTCTGTTTCGTGTTTCAACGGCACATAGTGACTGAAACCAGTGTTGCAAACAAAAGTTTGCAACTCCCTTTGATCTTTACCGACTTCAAGTGGAAACAAAAATTTATGTTGCAAACAGTGAAAAACTGTTTGCAACAGCGAAATGTTTCGTCTAAAAATGCGCGTTTTTAGAGATGTTTGCAATTTCTGTTTGCAACTCGTGTTTCAAACTCCGGTGTAAACGCGCCTTTAAATATGCACCGATTTAAAATAAAGATGTTCGTCAACGACATTCTGGTGTATTCTATTTTAAACCAAAATAATCTAACGTTACGGAAATGTAAAACACATCTGATTGGTAGGTATAGTATGTTTTTAATACTTTGCTTACGTATTTTAATATTACAAATACAAAGACAACTATTATGTAACTTGTATGAAATTGTAAAGGTTGGTTACATGAAATTACGTAGTAGTTTAATGTTTAATATATAGTATGAAATGAACATAGCGGATTGGCCGGATCTCTGCGCCACGAGGGTCGGGACTAGGGTGTCTGTGTCGACACTGGAGCCGGACCTGCAACAACTGGCTATTATCTCAGCACGGCCGTACGTCAAGATAAGTGAGGCATTTACCCATTCTCCTTCAGTGTTTACATTCTTGGTTTCTACACTTTACTCGCACACAAGTTATTTTTTCCAAACATATTTTAACCTTACGTATATAATAAACTAAGCTAATAAATGTTTGCAATAAATATAGTAACACTGCAGTCACGTCTCACATCGTGATTGACGTTCGAATATAGTATTATTTTATTTAAAACCGTTTAAAACAGGCTATAGGTTAACAACGACCGAATTGTATGTAGCTAGCGATAGTTTTATGTTTATTGTAAACAATGAAAATGTTTACATTTATTTCCCACCGTATTTTATTATCATAACTATTATTTAAGATCAATCTACGTTTTGAGATAATGATGTATAGCAAGCAGATAACACCACATTTTCATTGCAACTTGAGTGACATGTCCGGCAACTTGGTGTCGGCGTCAGTGTCCTAAATAAGTTTGTGACGTAACGGCAGCCATCTTGGATGACCTCAACCTTTAACTTGACCTTCAAAATTTGCCAACAAATTGCCCAAAATGACTGTGAATTCCTCAAAATTTGCCAAAACTTCGTAAAAAACCAAAACTTCTAGATTTTAGAGGAAAATCTCAAAAAATATTTTAAAACTCTCCCTTTTTCGAGAAAAAATTCTCGTTTTGATGGAAATTTCCCGTTTAAATCCTCAAAAACTCCAGTGGCTTGAAATGTCCTAAAAGTGGCTTAATAGTCCTAAATGCAAACCTGCCTTAGCCACTTAAGTCATAACCTTGAAAATTAGGATGTATGGTTGCCATTTTGAATTGTGTTGTCACAGTTGCACTTTTTTTTACGGCCGCCATCTTCAAAATCCGAAATTATGTTACAATTTTTATTGGAAAAATTTTAAATTTAAAAAATAATAATAAATATTTAAATGAAAAGCATTCTGCTATTTTTTTAATTATGACGTCATGGACACCATATTGAAAATCCGTAGTTATTATCCAAAAAATTAAATAAATACTTTTAAAATAAAGATTTTAATCAAAAGTTTCACTTACATCACGCAGTCCTCGGTTTGAACTCGGAATTGTGGAGAACATATATAATTCATATATAATTTAATTCACATTAATATATTCTAGAAAGTTCCAGAAGTATTTAGAACGTACCAGAAGAAATTGTTATTTCGAAATATATCGGCACATGTAGGCTGCGACAGAAGAATATTTTTTCAGGTACCGTACTGCTCTGCTTTTTCTGTAAAATGCCCAATAATTGCAAAAGCGCATCCACGCATAATAAAATCATTAAATTCACATACAATTACTGTTTGGATTGCACTTTTTTAACACTTAGCCATGCAAGGAGTATTCCCATAGCTTCAATGTTATTTAGTATCCACTTTTCTCAAAATGTTAATCCAAAAATCCTCCAGGTATTCAGTGCATTATAAATATTTGTTAGAAAATTATATAATGATAAATTTCCTAATCGTTTCTTAGAGTACACATTGCAGTTAACAAGAGTAACACGAAATAAAATAAATTTTAGATGAAGTTTTTAAATGTTCTTAATTTTGTTTATTTTTTTATTCTGAAAGTAATATTTAACAGTTTCATATTTTAAGTTACTTTATCTTAACCCTGAATGTTTTACAATTTTGATTATGTACTGAAATAGAAATACTACAAATGCATAATGCATGAAATTTATAAATTCTAATAAATGTTTAATGGCGCACTCTTCACTACAAATAGAGATCACTTACTGGCATAGAAGCAAAGAAATATAAGTACAGTAGTCTGTCATTTTTATGACAGATAATGTTAAATGTTAGTGTTTGAAAGTCACATATTTATTGAAAAATGGCCCTTAGCCGAACTGTACGTGGGTAAATAAAATGAAATAAATAATGTGATGAGGGAATAATATACTGGAATGATTCTAACTGTTGTGTTGTGTGCTTATGTAGCTTCGACTTATGTGCTGCATGTGTGCAACTGTGCTGTTTATACGCTGTTAACGTGCTATCGCGAATGTATACTAAGCTTTAAATGTTTTAATGCACACAATTGTAGAAATATATGTAAAATAGAAACTTCCACTTCGTCTATGAAACGTTAAAATTCTAGGACTTCTGTGGATTATGGACATTTGTAAAAGCTTTAGATAATATTCTATGCATAATGTTACTGTATCGTGTCAATCTGATTAGAACCTGTATTTTTGTAGTCCCAAAAGGTACCTTAACATTAGTCTACAAGTCAATTAGTAATTATTTCGTAACTTGTGCCGTAATAGTGCTGTCATCTGTGAACAGTCACGGCAACCAACTGTACCTTAGCTAAGTGATATGTGTTCATAGTGTTACGAACGTGAGCAAGGCCGCGACACGTGCAGGTGCACAGCTGGCTGACATCACGTGGCCGCGCAACATGAGACGTTCCGCGCGCACCTGGGTCGCCGCTCCCCTCCCTCCAGCCCTCAGTTCCCCGCGCGGCGCTGTTAGCTGACATCCGAAACCTGATGGCTGCGGAGTTACGCGAGCCGCCGACACGTGTTTCGAGAGATTTCTGCCGTCGGGTCGGCGCGGAATGACGCGACTGGCCCCAGCCACACTCGTGATTTCTGGAAAGCGCCTGGGCTGATATATAAGACGAGAACGCCGGCCTCAGCAGTGGAGAGTCAGAGAGTCAGAGTTCAGTCGGGTGTTCTCCCGCGGCGGAGTTTCCGGTGCGATAGTGCCGCGGGTGCGGTAGAGTGGCGAAGTCCCTGGACGAAGGTTCCAGGGCAGAGAGTTCAGTTCCGGGCGATAGTGTCGCAGGCGCGGCAGAGCGGCGAAGTCCCTGGACGAAGGTTCCAGGGCAGAGAGTTCAGTTCCGGGCGATAGTGTCGCAGGCGCGGCGGAGTCCCGAGTGAAGTTCCGAGTGAGGCGTCGAGTGGGATCCTCGGCGAAGGAAAGTGCGTCGGCGGCGGCGGAGTGCGGTGATGGAAGACCACGAGGGGTGCTGCGGCGAGAGTTGCGTCAGAGGTGAGGCCCAGCGAGGTGTGCGGTGTGTAAGAACCGAGTGACTGGCGAATAAACATTATTTTTAAGTACAATTGATTAATTGGCATTTTTAGATTATTTGCTAGTAATGTAAATAGTGGCAATAAATAAGACTGTGTAATAAAATATTTAATTGGGCTATCCTTTACGAACCCGGTAAATCATAACAATAGCTACTGTAAATAGATTTTAAAAAAGTTTATCCGTATAAAATTATATCACAGTACAATTAATTAGTTCGAGACTTGCTATTATTAACTACAATCAAAAATTATTTATATCACTCAGAATTAATTATATGTTTTATTAAAAAAACGATTCATACTGCGGGTCGAGCGTTGGTCTTCCGCCCGACGTGAGTGCTGATTGGCTGAGCGCAAATGTGTGTCTCGCTTCACGCGAGTTCGAGTCCCTCCCGCGACCCCGAGCCACACTTGAGAAGTAACCCAGTACTAGATATCCACACATAACCTCCACTCCACAACAAGAGGCAGTGCCTGGGCTCTGGCGCACGGACCACGAGCCCCGCAGTGGCTGTGGTGACGAGACACACTGTGTCGCAGTGCAGGCAGTCTGAGCAGTGTGCCCCTGTACCCCTGAGACACGCTGCACGACTGCACTGGTGCACACACCCCCATGTCCACCACCTACTCTGCTGCAGCCCGCTCGGCGCCCAGCACCGAGGCAGACAGCGGTGCAGGCAGTCTGAGCAGTGTGCCCCTGTACCCCTGAGACACGCTGCACGACTGCACAGGTGCACACACCCCCATGTCCACCACCTACTCTGCTGCAGCCCGCTCGGCGCCCAGCACCGAGGCAGACAGCGGTGCAGGCAGTCTGAGCAGTGTGCCCCTGTACCCCTGAGACACGCTGCACGACTGCACAGGTGCACACACCCCCATGTCCACCACCTACTCTGCTGCAGCCCGCTCGGCGCCCAGCACCGAGGCAGACAGCGGTGCAGGCAGTCTGAGCAGTGTGCCCCTGTACCGCTGAGACACGCTGCACGACTGCACTGGTGCACACACCCCCATGTCCACCACCTACTCTGCTGCAGCCCGCTCGGCGCCCAGCACCGAGGCAGACAGCGGTGCAGGCAGTCTGAGCAGTGTGCCCCTGTACCCCTGAGACACGCTGCACGACTGCACTGGTGCACACACCCCCATGTCCACCACCTACTCTGCTGCAGCCCGCTCGGCGCCCAGCACCGAGGCAGACAGCGGTGCAGGCAGTCTGAGCAGTGTGCCCCTGTACCCCTGAGACACGCTGCACGACTGCACTGGTGCACACACCCCCATGTCCACCACCTACTCTGCTGCAAACCGCTCGGCGCCCAGCACCGAGGCAGACAGCGGTGCAGGCAGTCTGAGCAGTGTGCCCCTGTACCCCTGAGACACGCTGCACGACTGCACTGGTGCACACACCCCCATGTCCACCACCTACTCTGCTGCAGCCCGACGGCGCCCAGCACCGAGGCAGACAGCGGTGCAGGCAGTCTGAGCAGTGTGCCCCTGTACCCCTAAGACACGCTGCACGACTGCACAGGTGCACACACCCCCATGTCCACCACCTACTCTGCTGCAGCCCGACGGCGCCCAGCACCGAGGCAGACAGCGGTGCAGGCAGTCTGAGCAGTGTGCCCCTGTACCCCTGAGACACGCTGCACGACTGCACTGCTGCACACACCCCCCATGTCCACCACCTACTCTGCTGCAGCCCGACGGCGCCCAGCACCGAGGCAGACAGCGGTGCAGGCAGTCTGAGCAGTGTGCCCCTGTACCCCTGAGACACGCTGCACGACTGCACTGGTGCACACACCCCCATGTCCACCACCTACTCTGCTGCAGCCCGCTCGGCGCCCAGCACCGAGGCAGACAGCGGTGCAGGCAGTCTGAGCAGTGTGCCCCTGTACCCCTGAGACACGCTGCACGACTGCACTGGTGCACACACCCCCATGTCCACCACCTACTCTGCTGCAGCCCGCTCGGCGCCCAGCACCGAGGCAGACAGCGGTGCAGGCAGTCTGAGCAGTGTGCCCCTGTACCCCTGAGACACGATGCACGACTGCACTGGTGCACACACCCCCATGTCCACCACCTACTCTGCTGCAGCCCGCTCGGCGCCCAGCACCGAGGCAGACAGCGGTGCAGGCAGTCTGAGCAGTGTGCCCCTGTACCCCTGAGACACGCTGCACGACTGCACTGGTGCACACACCCCCATGTCCACCACCTACTCTGCTGCAGCCCTCTCGGCGCCCAGCACCGAGGCAGACAGCGGTGCAGGCAGTCTGAGCAGTGTGCCCCTGTACCCCTGAGACACGCTGCACGACTGCACAGGTGCACACACCCCCATGTCCACCACCTACTCTGCTGCAGCCCGCTCGGCGCCCAGCACCGAGGCAGACAGCGGTGCAGGCAGTCTGAGCAGTGTGCCCCTGTACCCCTGAGACACGCTGCACGACTGCACTGGTGCACACACCCCCATGTCCACCACCTACTCTGCTGCAGCCCGCTCGGCGCCCAGCACCGAGGCAGACAGCGGTGCAGGCAGTCTGAGCAGTGTGCCCCTGTACCCCTGAGACACGCTGCACGACTGCACTGGTGCACACACCCCCATGTCCACCACCTACTCTGCTGCAGCCCGCTCGGCGCCCAGCACCGAGGCAGACAGCGGTGCAGGCAGTCTGAGCAGTGTGCCCCTGTACCCCTGAGACACGCTGCACGACTGCACTGGTGCACACACCCCCATGTCCACCACCTACTCTGCTGCAGCCCGCTCGGCGCCCAGCACCGAGGCAGACAGCGGTGCAGGCAGTCTGAGCAGTGTGCCCCTGTACCCCTGGAACACGCTGCACGACTGCACAGGTGCACACACCCCCATGTCCACCACCTACTCTGCTGCAGCCCGACGGCGCCCAGCACCGAGGCAGACAGCGGTGCAGGCAGTCTGAGCAGTGTGCCCCTGTACGCCTGAGACACGCTGCACGACTGCACTGGTGCACACACCCCCATGTCCACCACCTACTCTGCTGCAGCCCGCTCGGCGCCCAGCACCGAGGCAGACAGCGGTGCAGGCAGTCTGAGCAGTGTGCCCCTGTACCCCTGAGACACGCTGCACGACTGCACTGGTGCACAAACCCCCCATGTCCACCACCTTCTCTGCTGCAGCCCGCTCGGCGCCCAGCACCGAGGCAGACAGCGGTGCAGGCAGTCTGAGCAGTGTGCCCCTGTACCCCTGAGACACGCTGCACGACTGCACTGGTGCACACACCCCCATGTCCACCACCTACTCTGCTGCAGCCCGCTCGGCGCCCAGCACCGAGGCAGACAGCGGTGCAGGCAGTCTGAGCAGTGTGCCCCTGTACCCCTGGAACACGCTGCACGACTGCACAGGTGCACACACCCCCATGTCCACCACCTACTCTGCTGCAGCCCGACGGCGCCCAGCACCGAGGCAGACAGCGGTGCAGGCAGTCTGAGCAGTGTGCCCCTGTACCCCTGAGACACGCTGCACGACTGCTCAGGTGCACACACCCCCATGTCCACCACCTACTCTGCTGCAGCCCGACGGCGCCCAGCACCGAGGCAGACAGCGGTGCAGGCAGTCTGAGCAGTGTGCCCCTGTACCCCTGAGACACGCTGCACGACTGCACTGGTGCACACACCCCCATGTCCACCACCTACTCTGCTGCAGCCCGACGGCGCCCAGCACCGAGGCAGACAGCGGTGCAGGCAGTCTGAGCAGTGTGCCCCTGTACCCCTGAGACACGCTGCACGACTGCTCAGGTGCACACACCCCCATGTCCAACACCTACTCTGCTGCAGCCCGACGGCGCCCAGCACCGAGGCAGACAGCGGTGCAGGCAGTCTGAGCAGTGTGCCCCTGTACCCCTGAGACACGCTGCACGACTGCACAGGTGCACACACCCCCATGTCCACCACCTACTCTGCTGCAGCCCGACGGCGCCCAGCACCGAGGCAGACAGCGGTGCAGGCAGTCTGAGCAGTGTGCCCCTGTACCCCTGAGACACGCTGCACGACTGCACTGGTGCACACACCCCCATGTCCACCACCTACTCTGCTGCAGCCCGACGGCGCCCAGCACCGAGGCAGACAGCGGTGCAGGCAGTCTGAGCAGTGTGCCCCTGTACCCCTGAGACACGCTGCACGACTGCTCAGGTGCACACACCCCCATGTCCACCACCTACTCTGCTGCAGCCCGACGGCGCCCAGCACCGAGGCAGACAGCGGTGCAGGCAGTCTGAGCAGTGTGCCCCTGTACCCCTGAGACACGCTGCACGACTGCACAGGTGCACACACCCCCATGTCCACCACCTACTCTGCTGCAGCCCGACGGCGCCCAGCACCGAGGCAGACAGCGGTGCAGGCAGTCTGAGCAGTGTGCCCCTGTACCCCTGAGACACGCTGCACGACTGCACTGGTGCACACACCCCCATGTCCACCACCTACTCTGCTGCAGCCCTCTCGGCGCCCAGCACCGAGGCAGACAGCGGTGCAGGCAGTCTGAGCAGTGTGCCCCTGTACCCCTGAGACACGCTGCACGACTGCACTGGTGCACACACCCCCATGTCCACCACCTACTCTGCTGCAGCCCTCTCGGCGCCCAGCACCGAGGCAGACAGCGGTGCAGGCAGTCTGAGCAGTGTGCCCCTGTACCCCTGAGACACGCTGCACGACTGCACTGGTGCACACACCCCCATGTCCACCACCTACTCTGCTGCAGCCTGACGGCGCCCAGCACCGAGGCAGACAGCGGTGCAGGCAGTCTGAGCAGTGTGCCCCTGTACCCCTGAGACACGCTGCACGACTGCACTGGTGCACACACCCCCATGTCCACCACCTACTCTGCTGCAGCCCTCTCGGCGCCCAGCACCGAGGCAGACAGCGGTGCAGGCAGTCTGAGCAGTGTGCCCCTGTACCCCTGAGACACGCTGCACGACTGCTCAGGTGCACACACCCCCATGTCCACCACCTACTCTGCTGCAGCCCGCTCGGCGCCCAGCACCGAGGCAGACAGCGGTGCAGGCAGTCTGAGCAGTGTGCCCCTGTACCCCTGAGACACGCTGCACGACTGCACAGGTACACACACCCCCATGTCCACCACCTACTCTGCTGCAGCCCGACGGCGCCCAGCACCGAGGCAGACAGCGGTGCAGGCAGTCTGAGCAGTGTTCCCCTGTACCCCTGAGACACGCTGCACGACTGCACTGGTGCAAACACCCCCATGTCCACCACCTACTCTGCTGCAGCCCAACGGCGCCCAGCACCGAGGCAGACAGCGGTGCAGGCAGTCTGAGCATTGTGCCCTTGTACCCCAGAGACACGCTGCACGACTGCACAGGTGCACACACCCCCATGTCCACCACCTACTCTGCTGCAGCCCGACGGCGCCCAGCACCGAGGCAGACAGCGGTGCAGGCAGTCTGAGCAGTGTGCCCCTGTACCCCTGAGACACGCTGCACGACTGCACTGGTGCACACACCCCCCATGTCCACCACCTACTCTGCTGCAGCCCGACGGCGCCCAGCACCGAGGCAGACAGCGGTGCAGGCAGTCTGAGCAGTGTGCCCCTGTACCCCTGAGACACGCTGCACGACTGCACAAGTGCACACACCCCCATGTCCACCACCTACTCTGCTGCAGCCCGCTCGGCGCCTAGCACCGAGGCAGACAGCGGTGCAGGCAGTCTGAGCAGTGTGCCCCTGTACCCCTGAGACACGCTGCACGACTGCACAGGTGCACACACCACCATGTCCACCACCTACTCTGCTGCAGCCCGCTCGGCGCCCAGCACCGAGGCAGACAGCGGTGCAGGCAGTCTGAGCAGTGTGCCCCTGTACCCCTGAGACACGCTGCACGACTGCACAGGTGCACACACCCCCATGTCCACCACCTACTCTGCTGCAGCCCGCTCGGCGCCCAGCACCGAG
Source organism: Bacillus rossius redtenbacheri (assembly GCF_032445375.1). Lineage (NCBI taxonomy): Eukaryota > Metazoa > Arthropoda > Insecta > Phasmatodea > Bacillidae > Bacillus > Bacillus rossius. The sequence continues at coordinate 3,044,658 of NC_086335.1, forward strand.
GCAGACAGCGGTGCAGGCAGTCTGAGCAGTGTGCCCCTGTACCCCTGAGACACGCTGCTCGACTGCACTGGTGCACACACCCCCATGTCCACCACCTACTCTGCTGCAGCCCGCTCGGCGCCCAGCACCGAGGCAGACAGCGGTGCAGGCAGTCTGAGCAGTGTGCCCCTGTACCCCTGAGACACGCTGCACGACTGCACAGGTGCACACACCCCCATGTCCACCACCTACTCTGCTGCAGCCCGCTCGGCGCCCAGCACCGAGGCAGACAGCGGTGCAGGCAGTCTGAGCAGTGTGCCCCTGTACCCCTGAGACACGCTGCACGACTGCACTGGTGCACACACCCCCATGTCCACCACCTACTCTGCTGCAGCCCTCTCGGCGCCCAGCACCGAGGCAGACAGCGGTGCAGGCAGTCTGAGCAGTGTGCCCCTGTACCCCTGAGACACGCTGCACGACTGCACTGGTGCACACACCCCCCATGTCCACCACCTACTCTGCTGCAGCCCGACGGAGCCCAGCACCGAGGCAGACAGCAGTGCAGGCAGTCTGAGCAGTGTGCCCCTGTACCCCTGAGACACGCTGCACGACTGCACTGGTGCACACACCACCATGTCCACCACCTACTCTGCTGCAGCCCGACGGCGCCCAGCACCGAGGCAGACAGCGGTGCAGGCAGTCTGAGCAGTGTGCCCCTGTACCCCTGAGACACGCTGCACGACTGCACTGGTGCACACACCCCCATGTCCACCACCTACTCTGCTGCAGCCCGCTCGGCGCCCAGCACCGAGGCAGACAGCGGTGCAGGCAGTCTGAGCAGTGTGCCCCTGTACCCCTGAGACACGCTGCACGACTGCACAGGTGCACACACCCCCATGTCCACCACCTACTCTGCTGCAGCCCGCTCGGCGCCCAGCACCGAGGCAGACAGCGGTGCAGGCAGTCTGAGCAGTGTGCCCCTGTACCCCTGAGACACGCTGCACGACTGCACTGGTGCACACACCCCCATGTCCACCACCTACTCTGCTGCAGCCCTCTCGGCGCCCAGCACCGAGGCAGACAGCGGTGCAGGCAGTCTGAGCAGTGTGCCCCTGTACCCCTGAGACACGCTGCACGACTGCACTGGTGCACACACCCCCATGTCCACCACCTACTCTGCTGCAGCCCGCTCGGCGCCCAGCACCGAGGCAGACAGCGGTGCAGGCAGTCTGAGCAGTGTGCCCCTGTACCCCTGAGACACGCTGCACGACTGCACAGGTGCACACACCCCCATGTCCACCACCTACTCTGCTGCAGCCCTCTCGGCGCCCAGCACCGAGGCAGACAGCGGTGCAGGCAGTCTGAGCTGTGTGCCCCTGTACCCCTGAGACACGCTGCACGACTGCACAGGTGCACACACCCCCATGTCCACCACCTACTCTGCTGCAGCCCTCTCGGCGCCCAGCACCGAGGCAGACAGCGGTGCAGGCAGTCTGAGCAGTGTGCCCCTGTACCCCTGAGACACGCTGCACGACTGCACTGGTGCACACACCCCTATGTCCACCACCTACTCTGCTGCAGCCCGCTCGGCGCCCAGCACCGAGGCAGACAGCGGTGCAGGCAGTCTGAGCAGTGTGCCCCTGTACCCCTGAGACACGCTGCACGACTGCACAGGTGCACACACCCCCATGTCCACCACCTACTCTGCTGCAGCCCTCTCGGCGCCCAGCACCGAGGCAGACAGCGGTGCAGGCAGTCTGAGCAGTGTGCCCCTGTACCCCTGAGACACGCTGCACGACTGCACAGGTGCACACACCCCCATGTCCACCACCTACTCTGCTGCAGCCCTCTCGGCGCCCAGCACCGAGGCAGACAGCGGTGCAGGCAGTCTGAGCAGTGTGCCCCTGTACCCCTGAGACACGCTGCACGACTGCACTGGTGCACACACCCCCATGTCCACCACCTACTCTGCTGCAGCCCGCTCGGCGCCCAGCACCGAGGCAGACAGCGGTGCAGGCAGTCTGAGCAGTGTGCCCCTGTACCCCTGAGACACGCTGCACGACTGCACTGGTGCACACACCCCCATGTCCACCACCTACTCTGCTGCAGCCCGCTCGGCGCCCAGCACCGAGGCAGACAGCGGTGCAGGCAGTCTGAGCAGTGTGCCCCTGTACCCCTGAGACACGCTGCACGACTGCACAGGTGCACACACCCCCATGTCCACCACCTACTCTGCTGCAGCCCGCTCGGCGCCCAGCACCGAGGCAGACAGCGGTGCAGGCAGTCTGAGCAGTGTGCCCCTGTACCCCTGAGACACGCTGCACGACTGCACAGGTGCACACACCCCCATGTCCACCACCTACTCTGCTGCAGCCCGCTCGGCGCCCAGCACCGAGGCAGACAGCGGTGCAGGCAGTCTGAGCAGTGTGCCCCTGTACCCCTGAGACACGCTGCACGACTGCACTGGTGCACACACCCCCATGTCCACCACCTACTCTGCTGCAGCCCGCTCGGCGCCCAGCACCGAGGCAGACAGCGGTGCAGGCAGTCTGAGCAGTGTGCCCCTGTACCCCTGAGACACGCTGCACGACTGCACAGGTGCACACACCCCCATGTCCACCACCTACTCTGCTGCAGCCCGCTCGGCGCCCAGCACCGAGGCAGACAGCGGTGCAGGCAGTCTGAGCAGTGTGCCCCTGTACCCCTGAGACACGCTGCACGACTGCACTGGTGCACACACCCCCATGTCCACCACCTACTCTGCTGCAGCCCGCTCGGCGCCCAGCACCGAGGCAGACAGCGGTGCAGGCAGTCTGAGCAGTGTGCCCCTGTACCCCTGAGACACGCTGCACGACTGCACAGGTGCACACACCCCCATGTCCACCACCTACTCTGCTGCAGCCCGCTCGGCGCCCAGCACCGAGGCAGACAGCGGTGCAGGCAGTCTGAGCAGTGTGCCCCTGTACCCCTGAGACACGCTGCACGACTGCACAGGTGCACACACCCCCATGTCCACCACCTACTCTGCTGCAGCCCGACGGCGCCCAGCACCGAGGCAGACAGCGGAGCAGGCAGTCTGAGCAGTGTGCCCCTGTACCCCTGAGACACGCTGCACGACTGCACTGGTGCACACACCCCCATGTCCACCACCTACTCTGCTGCAGCCCTCTCGGCGGTGTATGCAGTCCCGACATTAAGGCATTTATTTTTCATCAGCCATATAGTATATATTTTTGTTTGTCTTTGCCACTTTTTTGGGTTTGTTTTGTGTTTTTATTACTCTTTAATGATTTAGTTTCAGTATAATCCCCACAGGGGAACGTATAAACTGTCACCCTGAAGTCAGCCTCTAATTTCTAATCTATGGAACTGCATGGTTAATGTGCAGCGAGGTCTCAATTTCCCACTTTCTTCCCGCCCAGCTACGTCTTTGATCTCGTCTCCGCATTTCCAGGAGACGTGCGGCAGTCTACTGCGCTTTGCCTGTCAGCCTCACTGCGAGTCTCCCTCCAGAACATGGCCGCTACACCGCGGCTAGGTCTTCACAGACTAGTGTACATGCAAAACCATTTTGGCTTCAGTTTTATGGAAGCTATTTTTCTTTAAAGCATCGAAACTAAGTAGATATCTCATCAAATTAATGACTTATGGTCTAAGGATGTTAAAATGTAAATTAAATTACGTTTCAAAAAACTCGTCATGAATCTGTTTCAGTCTACTTGTTTTGATATGAAAGTCCAATCAAGTACATTTTGTACAATTAATTAAATGTTATTGATGGTTTTAATGATTCCCTATTTAACACAAAAGGTATTCATGTCATTGTACCATCTAATTTAAATTATTATTATTTTTTCCCAAATATAATAATCATTTAAATTTATAGAGAAACCTGGAGTAACTCTATTTTATTTACTCTGTTATTTTTACATTTACGATCCACTATAAATATTTTTAAAGCTCTTTCATGCTGATCACGCTTTCCAAATAAACAGCCGCAATTGAAATAAATGTTTCAGAACGGAAACATTTATGAGAAGAATGCTTGCTCTACTCACTAGAATAAACAAAAGTATTTCCTCTCACACTAGACGGGCGAGCGCTCAAACAAAGAACACAAACATTACGCAGAACAGGAGTTGTGGGAACAACGGGAGCGCCTGCCGAATGGAAAAACAACAAGAAAGGCGCAATCAGCGCTTGGCGAAACAGGACAACAGCACAGAAGAACTCAGCAGGCTGCACGGAGCAGGCGTGTACCTGCGCGCTGAGCCTGAGCCCGGTGGCTCCTGAGCCGAGAGGCTGCAGTCCCCGCGACGCGCTCAGCCGTGAAGCAGCAGGTATCGATCCCCGCGCAGCCCCCCCCCCCCCCCCCCCAGTAGAACATCCCCCTGCTCGACACTCCGGTGGCCCTCGCCATCCAGGATGTATCACGAGTCACAGGTAACTGATGAAAAATGTACCACGAATTTAAACGAATATAAACATTACAAAACCCAGCGTTACTTCAATGTTAATGTAAAAATTTTCGCATACTTTTTCGTGTATACCTTTAAATAAGGTGTAAAACCAAAAAATAATTATTTCGTTTATCGAAACATTTATTTAAATAAAATATTTCAATGTATATCTATTCCAACCAACTCATCAAGAAGAGAAAATTTATTTGTATTGACACTTACAAACCAAAATTAATAACAAAATGAAATACAGTACATTGGAAGCCGTCACACTGAGCTGTTAACCATACTATATGAATAAAATATGCGGAAGAATGTAGGAAGCTTGCCTAGTGCATTGTGGGCCACCTCAGAATAGGGCAGTTTCCGCGGGGGTGGCCGCTAAGGGCCAATCAGCAGACGTCATGAGGCCAGCAAGTAATGGAGCGAATCAACACACTTTCCAGCTGACGGTGATCGGTATGGCAAGCAGGTAGGCTGGTCGAACACAGCAACAAGAAGCTTGGCTTCTAGGCGGTGATGGCGAGGGGCACTTCTGGAGCTTCGACTCGCTAGGAGAGTAGCAGTTCCGGAGCCACCACTCGCTCAGCGAGTGGCACTCGTGCCATGCGACAACAGTTCCATAGAAGCATGACAGGCGCAGCCCCACATATTTCAGCGAAGATCTCGATCGATTGGCAACTGTGTAACTCGCCGGGGGAGATGGGATTGGATGGAATATGTTTGAGTGACGCGGGAGTAAACGTAAGACGATTAGTTAACATGTTTTGTCCCACTGCATAGCAGGTGAGAGCATCGGGGCATTTGGATTTATCCCCTGTCACCGAGTAACCCCTGGAGTTGCGTACCTCTTGCAATTAGCCAAGGTGGGCTTAGACTCAGGAAATTAAAATTTAATTTATATTGTTTTTTGATCTGAATTAAATACCACTTTAATCAAGTAACCAGTTATGAACTTAAGATAGGGATTTCTATAAGGGGGCAGTTAATACCCAGAGAGAGAGAGAGTAAACAGTAACAAAAGTTTTGCAATTGTTTGCCCTACAAACGGCTAGCACATTCGATAGATTTAAATAAGTTCCTGTGAGCTGTAATACCGTTATGGTGTTTGCAGCCGTAAATGGCTAGCTTCATATATGTTAGGTACTGCGTCGTCAGTCGCAGAGGGAAGGAAAGGTATCAGTTGAGTATTGTGTCTCTGAGATGTCATGTTTTACCATCTCGTAATATAAACCTGTTAATATCCTAAGTTGTAAAGTTATCGTGTGCATATGCTTTACTACTTAAGTTTTTTGTTATTGCACAAACGAGGTTAAAGAATAATTGGCTGTATTGACCCTGATACATAAGAGTAGTCTAACATATAGGTTCCTAGCGCAGATTTCATGTATCAGCATGGATAACAAGTTGCCGGTCAGCAATATCCGTAAATTCTCTAGAATATTCCACTATGGTCACCATCTTTGACTTGTGACCTCATGGCAGCCATATTGAATTGCTTTGACCTTTGAATTTGACCCCATCACCATATTTGATGACATTATAATTTTATCTTGACCAAATAGCTATTCGGCATAACGTTGACTTAAGTCACCCTCTTGGATGACCTTGACATCTGGTATAATTTGTTATAACTTGACAGCAGCCCTCATATTGGATAGGCCCTATTGCAACCACGGTATTAGATTACATATAATTCAATACACTGCTTGGATTATGCCAAATTGAGATTGCATATTAAATTTAATGAAATAGTATATATAAATTAAAACAATATAAAAAATCGGTCAACAAAGCATACATAAATGATTTCGTTACTTGGTACGAACCTGACAAGTTCGAAAACTGAATATTAAATTTTAAAAAAATAACAAAGTTGTATAGTTATAAAAAAAACTTAAAAGTTATTATTTCAATTCATTTAAAAAGTCAAAGATTTCGTATAGTGTCGGTTCAATCAAAAATTGATGAAATTTATCCCTGCTTCTTCACAGACACTAGTGACATTTGATATCAAAAGCATCATAATTGTCTTGATGAAAAATGTATTTTTTTCAACATCTTAGTTTTAAGGCCCTAAATTAAATATTCTGTAATAACTTACAAAATACAATAATTACTATAAAAAATTTAAATGTCATAAATGTTCTAAACTCGATTTTGTTTTCAAATGTTATGAATAGTTCGTTGAAGAATTGGAACTATTGTATGTATATATTTGTAATAAAATATTTTTTTAACTCATTTAGTTAAAGAATTTCATTAAGTTTATATTTATTGGTTTTTAAACGTATTAACAATAACTAATTATAATTTCTATTCACGTGGTTAAGAAACACGCTTTGGCCTCCTGTGTTCCTTAGAGAATAGATGCACTCTTGGGTGTTTACAAACAGCCTGGAAAGCGTGCTGGTAAATACTAAGTAAAAGGCAATAGACCAGAGAAGGAACACGGTGAGAGAACATACAACTTTAGATTTTACACCCACACCACAAGTGTGTAAATTACGAATCGTTAAAGGGAAACGTAAAATGAAATAACAACACCGGTACCCTTATTATCATATAAAATTTTTAATGTGGAATACATATTTTTGTTTGTACGTCGACAGTTTTATCACAGTTAAAGAAATTACTTTGATTGGCATAACTAGGTGATTTCTGGGAAAAACTTACATGGTTGAGTTTATACACTTTTGGAATCAGTCAACAAAATTGTAATACGATAATAAACATAACAACAATAAGTCACAAGGTACCCGAGGTTATTTTTAAGTGTTACTAATGACCATGCTTTAAGTTTATCTGAACACAAACCATTATATGACTGATGAGATTACATAATATTATAATTTATAAACATTATAATTTTTTTATTAATTGTTCCATGATACGAAGCAATCTGCATGTATTCTGGACTTAAAAATAAAATTAAAAATAGGTCCGTAAGATGAATATTAAATGACGTCTTTCATTACTCAGTTTCATGTCCCGACACTTAGCTGCACGCGAGGCAGAGCATGTTGAAGTCAAGGTGCATTGAAAAATGAATGAGGAAGAGGGGGGGGTGGTTGAACCCATCTTGGGCCGTGCAGTGCTCAGCCCTTCGCTGAAGTATAGAGGCATACCGGAATGAGGTACAGCGCCATAAGGGAAGAGTCTGCAGTATTGCTCACCAGAGAGTGGTGGGTCAGGGGGAGAAGTTAAACAATCGTGAGAACCTTATGTGGGTACGGAAACGACCATAATAGTAACCAGCAATAACTCACCCCCTTAAATAGTGACTGCATGCATTACAGCTCGCGAGTTCCGCAAAAGCTCCCACATAATCTGGCGGTGACTATACACGTGAGCACGAGGATGCACTAGACTCCCCAGGGGGATGGCAGGGTCACTATGTTAAAAGCCCGATGGGACCTAAAACAAGGGTAGGGGGAATATAAATAAAGGTGTGTGGCTAGTAGCGATGAGGGAGAATGACGAGTAGCCCGAGTGGTGTAGGGGCGTCCAAAACACTCAGGAAAAGAGTGGACCACGCCGAACTATAGTTCTACGGACCGCCGCTAGATCGCACAGTCAGGGGCATAGAGCTCGGGGAGGTGTCGCTCCCTGGCGGGACAAACAGGAGTTAATCCGAGTCCAGTGAGGACGTGGCCTGTCTCCTCAGGTAGAGGGGATATGGTACTGCCGACACAGGAGCAGCCAGGATGCGGTAGTCATGGAGGATAGACAACATGCCGGGTCAAGCAGGGAGGCGGAGATGCTGGTATGGACGTGGTTTGTCTCCTGAGGTAGAGGGGAGATGGTACTGCCGACACAGAAGCAGCCAGGGTGCGGTGGTCACGGAGGATAGACAACATGCTGGGTCAAGCAGGGAGGCGGAGATGCTTGTATTGACGTGGCCTGTCTTCTGAGGGCGAGGGGAAATGGTACTGCCGACACAGGAGCAGCCAGGGTGTGGTAGTCAATGAGGATGGACAACATGCCAGATCAAACAGGGAGGCGGCGATGCTGGTATGGACTTGACCTGTCTCCTGAGGTAGAGGGTAAATGGTACTGCTAACACAAGAGCAGCCAGCATGCGGTAGTCACGGAGGATGGACAACATGCCGGGTCAAGCAGGGAGGCTGTTTTACTGGTATTCACATGGCCTTTCTCCTGAGGGAGGGGAAAGATGGTACTGCTGAAACAAAAGAAGCCAGGGTGCGGTAGTCACGGAGGATGGACAACATGCCGGTCAAGCAGGGAGGCGGAGATGCTGGTATGGACGTGGCCTGTCTCCTGAGGGCGAGGGGAAATGGTACTGCCGACACAAGAGCAGCCAGGGTGCGGTAGTCACGGAGGATAGACATCATGCCGGGTCAAGCAGGGAGGCGGAGATGCTTGTATGGAAATGGCCTCTCTCCTGAGGGCGAGGGGAAATGGTACTGCCATCACAGGAGCAGCCAGGGTGTGGTAGTCAATAAGGATGGACAACATGCCATATCAAATTTGGAGGCGGAGATGCTGGTATGGACGTGTCCTGTCTCCTGAGGTAGAGGGTAAATGGTACTGATGACACAAGAGCAGCCAGGGTGCGGTAGTCACAAAGTATAGACAACATGCCACGTCAAGCAGGGAGGCGGAGATGCTGGTATTTACGTGGCCTGTTTTCTGAGGTAGAAGGGAGATGGTAATGCCGACACAGGAGCAGCTAGCATGCGGTAGTCACGGAGGATGGACAACATGCCGGGTAAGGCAGGGAGGCAGAGATGCTGGTATGGATGTGGTTAGTCTCCTGAGGTAGAGGGGAGATGGTACTGCCGACACAGGAGCAGCCAGGGTGCGGTTGTCACGGAGGATGGACAACATGCCGGTTCAAGCAGGGAGGCGGAGATGCTGGTATGGACGTGGCCTGTCTCCTGAGAGCGATGGGAAATGATACTGCTGACACAGGAGCAGCCAGGGTGCGGGCGTCACGGAGGAAGGACAACATGCAGTGTCAAGCAGGGAGGCGTAGATGCTGGTATGGACGTGGCCTGTCTCCTGATGGCGAGGAGAAATGATACTGCCGACACAGGAGCAGCCAGGGAGCGGTAGTCACGGAGGATAGACAACATGCCGGGTCAAGCAGGGAGGGGAGATGCTGGTATGGATGTTGTTTATCTCCTGAGGTAGAGGACAGATGGTACTGCCGACACAGGAGCAGCCAGGGTGCGGTAGTCTTGGAGGATAGACAACATGCCGGGTCAAGCAGGGAGGCGGAGGTGCTGGTATTGACGTGGCCTGTCTTCTGAGGTAGAGGGGTAGATGGTACTGGCGACACAGGAGTAGCCAGAGTGCGGTAGTCATGGAGAATAGACAACATGCCTCATCAGGCAGGGAGGCGGTGATGCTGGTATGGACGTTGTCTGTATCCAGAGCTAGAGGGGACATGGTACTGCCGACACAGGAGAAGCCAGGGTGCGGTAGTCATGTAGGATAAACAACATGCCGGGTCAAGACAGGAGGCAGTGATGCTGGTATTGACAAAGACTGTCTCCTGAAAAGAGGGGGGAGATGGTTCTGCCGACACAGGAGCAGCCAGGGTGCGGTAGTCACGGAGGAAGGACAACATGCCGGTTCGAGCAGGGAGGCGCAGATGCTGGTATGGAAGTGGTTTGTCTCCTGAGGTAGAGGGGAGATGGTACTGCCGACACAGGAGCAACCAGGTTGCGGTAGTCATGAAGGATAGACAACATGCCGGGTCAAGCAGGGAGGCGGCAATGCTGGTATTGTCGTGGTTTGTCTCCTGAAAGCCAGGGAAAATGGTACTGCCGACACAGGAGCAGCATGGGTGCGGTAGTCAATGAGGATGGACAACATGCCAGATCAAACAGGGAGGCGGAGATGCTGGTATGGACGTGGTTTGTCTCCTGAGGTAGAGGGGAGATGGTACTGCCGACACAGGAGCAGCCAGGGTGCGGTGGTCACGGAGGATAGACAACATGCGGGGTCAAGCAGGGAGGCGGAGATGCTTGTATTGACGTGGCCTGTCTTCTGAGGGCGAGGGGAAATGGTACTGCCGACACAGGAGCCGCCAGGGTGCGGTAGTCAATGAGGATGGACAACATGCCAGATCAAACAGGGAGGCGGAGATGCTGGTATGGACTTGACCTGTCTCCTGAGGTAGAGGGTAAATGGTACTGCCAACACAAGAGCAGCCAGCATGCGGTAGTCACGGAGGATGGACATCATGCCGGGTCAAGCAGGGAGGCTGTTTTACTGGTATTCACATGGCCTGTCCCCTGAGGGAGGGGGAAGATGGTACTGCCGATACAAAAGAAGCCAGGGTGCGGTAGTCACGGAGGATGGACAACATGCCGTCAAGCAGGGAGGGGGAGATGCTGGTATGGACGTGGCCTGTCTCCTGAGGGCGAGGAGAAATGGTACTGCCGACACAAGAGCAGCCAGGGTGCGGTAGTCACGGAGGATAGACATCATGCCGGGTCAAGCAGGGAGGGGGAGATGCTGGTATGGAAATGGCCTCTCTCCTGAGGGCGAGGGGAAATGGTACTGCCATCACAGGAGCAGCCAGGGTGTGGTAGTCAATAAGGATGGACAACATGCCATATCAAATTTGGAGGCGGAGATGCTGGTATGGACGTGTCCTGTCTCCTGAGGTAGAGGGTAAATGGTACTGATGACACAAGAGCAGCCAGGGTGCGGTAGTCACAAAGGATAGACAACATGCCACGTCAAGCAGGGAGGCGGAGATGCTGGTATTTACGTGGCCTGTCTTCTGAGGTAGAGGGGAGATGGTAATGCCGACACAGGAGCAGCCAGCATGCGGTAGTCACGGAGGATGGACAACTTGCCAGATCAAACAGGGAGGCGGAGATGCTGGTATGGACGTGGCCTGTTTCCTCAGGGCGAGGGGAAATGATACTGTCGTCACAGGAGCAGCCATGGTGTGGTAGTCAATGAGGATGGACAACATGCCAGATCAAACAGGGAGGCGGAGATGCTGGTATGGACGTGGCCTGTCTCCTGAGGGCGATGGGAAATGATACTGCTGACACAGGAGCAGCCAGGGTGCGGGCGTCACGGGGGAAGGACAACATGCCGTGTCAAGCAGGGAGGCGGAGATGCTGGTATGGACGTGGCCTGTCTCCTGATGGCGAGGGGAAATGATACTGCCGACACAGGAGCAGCCAGGGTGCGGTAGTCACGGAGGATAGACATCATGCCGGGTCAAGCAGGGAGGCAGACATGCTGGTATGGACGTGGCCTGTCTCATGAGGGCGAGGGGAAATGATACTGCCGACACAGGAGCATCCAGTGTGCGGTAGTCACGGAGGAAGGACAACATGCCGGGTCAAGCAGGGAGGCGGAGATGCTGGTATGGATGTGGTTAGTCTCCTGAGGTAGAGGGGAGATGGTACTGCCGACACAGGAGCAGCCAGGGTGCGGTTGTCACGGAGGATGGACAACATGCCGGGTCAAGCAGGGAGGCGGAGATGCTGGTATGGACGTGGCCTGTCTCCTGAGGGCGAGGGGAAATGGTACTGTCGTCACAGGAGCAGCCAGGGTGTGGTAGTCAATGAGGATGGTCAACATGCCAGATCAATTAGGGAGGCGGAGATGCTGGTATGGATGTTGTTAGTCTCCTGAGGTAGAGGGGAGATGGTACTGCCGACACAGGAGCAGCCAGGGTGTGGTAGTCAATGAGGATGGACAACATGCCAGATCAAACAGGGAGGCGGAGATGCTGGTATGGACATGGCCTGTCTCCTGAGTGCGAGGGGAAATGATACTGCTGACACAGGAGCAGCCAGGGTGTGGTAGTCACGGAGGATAGACATCATGCCGGGTCAAGCAGCGAGGCGGAGATGCTGGTATGGACGTGGCCTGTCTCCTGAGGGCGAGGGGAAATGGTACTGTCGTCACAGGAGCAGCCAGGGTGTGGTAGTCAATGAGGATGGTGAACATGCCAGATCAAAATGGAGGCGGAGATGCTGGTATGGACGTGGCCTGTCTCCTGAGGGCGAGGGGAAATGATACTGCTGACACAGGAGCAGCCAGGGTGTGGTAGTCACGGAGGAAGGACAACATGCCGGGTCAAGCAGGGAGGCGGAGATGCTGGTATGGACGTGTCCTGTCTCCTGAGGTAGAGGGTAAATGGTACTGCCGATACAGGAGCAGCCAGGGTGCGGTAGTCACGGAGGATAGACATCATGCCGGGTCAAGCAGGGAGGCGGAGATGCTGGTATGGACGTGGCCTGTCTTCGGAAGAGATGGGGGAGATGGTACTGCCGACACAGGAGCAGCTAGGGTGTGGTAGTCAATGAGGATGGACAACATGCCAGATCAAACAGGGAGGCGGAGATGCTGGTATGGACGTGGCCTGTCTCCTGAGTGCGAGGGGAAATGATACTGCTGACACAGGAGCAGCCAGGGTGTGGTAGTCACGGAGGATAGACATCATGCCGGGTCAAGCAGGGAGGCGGAGATGCTGGTATGGACGTGGCCTGTCTCCTGAGGGCGAGGGGAAATGGTACTGTCGTCACAGGAGCAGCCAGGGTGTGGTAGTCAATGAGGATGGTCAACATGCCAGATCAAAATGGAGGCGGAGATGCTGGTATGGACGTGGCCTGTCTCCTGAGGGCGAGGGGAAATGATACTGCTGACACAGGAGCAGCCAGGGTGTGGTAGTCACGGAGGAAGGACAACATGCCGGGTCAAGCAGGGAGGCGGAGATGCTGGTATGGACGTGTCCTGTCTCCTGAGGTAGAGGGTAAATGGTACTGCCGATACAGGAGCAGCCAGGGTGCGGTAGTCACGGAGGATAGACATCATGCCGGGTCAAGCAGGGAGGCGGAGATGCTGGTATGGACGTGGCCTGTCTTCGGAAGAGATGGGGGAGATGGTACTGCCGACACAGGAGCAGCCAGGGTGTGGTAGTCAATGAGGATGGACAACATGCCAGATCAAACAGGGAGGCGGAGATGCTGGTATGGACGTGGCCTGTCTTCTGAGGTAGAGGGGAGATGGTACTGCCGACACAGGAGCAGCCAGGTTACGGTCGTCACGGAGGATAGACAACATGCCGGGTCAAGCAGGGAGGCGGAGATGCTGGTATGGACGTGGCCTGTCTCCTGAAGGGAGGGGGGAGATGGTACTGCCTACATAGAAGCAGCCAGGGTGCGGTAGTCAAGGAGGATAGACAACATGATGGGTCAAGCAGGGAACCCTTTGGGCCAAGTGTACCTTATAAGAGGCTCATAAATTACTGCGGGAAAAAAAAAATTAATTAACTATCTCTGACATAAGAGTCCAAAATGTAAGCTATAAAATTACACATAGTAAATGTAACAATGTACCGATGAGACAGTGAAGTGGCACAACGCCATTAATGAAAAATTTCGAAATAATTTGCAGAAATTGCATTGCATAAAATAATTAAGAGAAACAATTTTGTATTCTTGCAAATCTTCGTGAAAATATGTTCCTGGTGAAACAGTATTTCATAAAAATATATTATTATTCCTGGTACATATTTAATTTGTTCTGAGGGGGAGGTTCGTGAAATATGTCAATTATGGTGAACTATCACATTAACATGGTTTCCACGTTTGCAATGGTTTTTCCTGAGCATAAACACGGTTTTCATCGATTCCTCTTTTTTCTCGTGGTAGTTCATATGTCTTCTTCATTGCAGTTGGTACCTTTTCATCAACTTCTCTCGTGATATTTAGAGTCAGTTCTTTCTTTTACAGTTCTACAGGATGACTAGAGATTGGTTTAAATCAATCTTCATTTTCCATTTCACCTCGAAGTCTAGCTCCTCTAGCAAGTAAATATTTTGCAAAAAAAATAAGTTATCACAGTGCGATGAAGGTTCATAACTAAGTCTGCCATCTTAGTGGCTAAAAACAGGTTGAAAGACTTCCTTTTATATTTTTTATTCAACTAAAGAATTTTTTTGATTTCTTCTATACATTGATATGTTATTTTCTAGCTTTGTTTAGCAAGATAGTCTGAAAGTGAAACTTTTAGGCTATCTTGAAAGGCCCTCAAATCATCACATCTTTGTGTATTCGGCACTTCTAGCATGACATGAATTCGAGAATTAGATACAGACCTCTACATGCTGAATGATGGCCACAACATACTCTGGTAATTGGTTTTTCGCACTTTATACTTTTTGACGAAGTAGAGAAATTAATTTGCAGATTTGGGTGTCGTGAGTCCATATGGAGTTATTTTTCTGTACTCGAAGCCTGAATACTACGACTAATTTCGAAATGCTATGACTCATGTTCGGCGATAATTTAATCGAAACCTTGCCTTTACCTACCCTTATATCGAGGCCCTTCCTTGATAATAGCTAGGAATCCCAGTATCAGGATCAGGTTTTTGAATTCCTGAAACATCATGTTAATGTTTAAGCATGCCATAAATTAATTAAATAATTTATATTGCCATGCAGTAAGTGTGTCAGTATTCTGATGTTGATTTGACAAAATTAAATGCAGTCTACTTTTGTATGTCTTCCCACGGAATAATTTTCTTGAATTTTGCATTACATCTCGCACAAAGTAACGTCAAAAACAAACATGGAATCAGTCTTCGCTTCACTTGGAGACACCATAACTACACTTTCAGTAAATTTAAATTATTCCAGGCCTTCCACCGATCACAGAATTTGTGCCAAGCGCTGGTTTTTGGCTGTAGCAGTAACTTGAAATGCAGGTACAAATCCTCGAACCAAATACCGTTTGGTTTCTCCAGCACACTCTGTAGAACATGTGTTTTGCCACAATTGGAGAGGTTTACGATTATGCATCGTATGGTAGAAGGCAAAAGTACGCCATGTCGCAATTTTAGTGCAACTGACTGTCGGCCTGCATAATGCACATGGGCAAAGAAACTTCCTGCTGTTTGATCTCACATGATAATGGAAAAATTCTATAAAATCAAACACTTTTATACTTGTAGCTCATTAGAGCTTAATGTCTACACGAATTTTCACCAAAGGTTCCACCAGAATATAAACTAGTTGAAGTACTGCAAAGGATCATTTACATTTCAGTTGTCGTCATAGTCTGAATCGTTGACCAGCGAGGATGCTTGGTGAATTTCAGAAATTGAAGCCAATAGCATAAATTTTGTGAGACCTGGCAGATATAAAATAAATCACATTATTTGCAGAAGACCAGTTCGCTGCCAGATATGGGTGCATTAAAACTTATCAGAGTAAATTTTATTTTCAGCATACGACAGATGTTTAAAAAATATGACATAATGCTCAACTTATATGACCAAGTGATTTTTGATGAAAGCATTACGAAAATGAACTACAGACTTTCCAGCTTAGACTGTATGCACTGCTACCTGAAGTATGCATCACTGTACAGCACCATAATAGCACCTTTCCTTCGTAGTCATTTTTATTTATAAGAAGCATGCTGACAAAGTCAGATGGAGGCCACCCGACAAGGAAGAAAATATCTTGCAATTGTATTCTACACTTTATCGTTTGCATTACATGTGTACTCAATGGTATTTGTAATAGTAGAGAAATACATAGATCGCCAGGAGGAAGTTGTGTAGCTAAGGTTGGCAAGAAAGGACAGTGAAAAGATGGAAGCCAACAAGGAAGTGCGTGTTTTCTATGATAGTATTTTATATCCAGTGTAATCGTAATAAAGAAGTAGTGAACAAAGAATATGAGGTCTCTGTTTAATTACTATAAATAGGAAGTACAAGTGTAATCATAACATGGCGCAGTCGGAGAAGAGTCAACGTGTCACGAACGGCAAATAGACACCACACGGTAACGATAAGGTATTGCAGAGCAGTCGTGGCCGAGCAACGCAGTCAACATCACAATGAATAATTTGAAACTGCCTAATCCATTGCAATTTACGGAAAATGCAGCGGAAAATTTTCGGAGGTTCAAGCAGCAGTATGAATTGTATATGCTAGCGTCGGGGTCCACGAAGCAAACGGCGGAGGTGCAAACGGCGATTTTACTGACAATAATTGGTGAAGAAGGTTTGGAGCTTTACAATACATTTGAACTGACCGAGGCAGAAAAAAATGACCCAGTCAAAGTCTTAAGTGCTTTTGAGAACTATTGTGTTCCGCGAAACAATGTCAGTGTAGAACGGCACGTATTTTTCAACAGGGACCAGAAGGAAGGGGAAAATATTGATATGTATGTAACAGACCTGAAGAAACTAATCCGGAATTGTAGGTTTGGGGATATGAGGGACAGCCTGATAAAAGACCGAATTATTGGTGGTCCGCAAGACAGGGAAATTAAAACCAAACTGTTAAACACAGACGACTTAACCTTAAACAAGTGTGTCCAGATATGCAAAAATGCAGAACTAACACAACTCCAGTTACAAACCGTATCCCGAGGGGAAAATGTGGCAAGTGTGTGCAAAATCAAACAAGCCAATATGTCTCAGCAAGCACAACCTTCAAGATCGGCGTATCAAAAACAATCCAGGTATTCGGGGCCTCCACAATCAAGATCAACAGAACTTTACAGAGATGGAGAGGAGAGCAGCAAGCAGATGCCACAACGGTAAGGAGGAAGAAATTGGAACCAGGTCGAGGGCAATGCTTTTAGCTGTTCGCGATGTGGTAAGAAGCATCCACCTATGAAGTGTCCAGCATATGGAAAGGTGTGCAAGGTATGTAACAGACTAGGGCATTTTGGAATAGTGTGCAGATCAAACGTCAATTCCGTACATCAAGTGAATCAGCAAAGCGGGACAGTTGGGGTAAACAAAATAAGTGATCAGGACAGGGAATTTAATGGACAACAGAAATGGGATGGGAGTCAAGTACATGAGCAAGTATTGTTATTAGGTCAAGTTTCATGTGTACAGAGTGAAAGTGCAAACAGTAAGGAGGAATGGGTTGAAAAAGTGTTAATTAGGAATAGGTATGTCAAATTTAAATTAGACACTGGAGCACAGGTAAACATAATCACAACTGAGGAGGCAAGGCACCTAAAAATAAAAATGGTGCCCCCAACAGTAAAATTGGAGAATTATAGTGGTCTACCCATACATGTAGTAGGAAAGTGTTTCTGTTATTGTAGATTTAAAGGAGGTAAGGAAGGTGTGGTGGAGTTTCAAGTTGTAGAAGGTAACAAGAACGCTCCACCAGTGATCCGCCTACCCACTATAAAACAATATGATCTGGTGAGGAGAGTACTAACGGTAGGTACAGTTGAAAACAATGGGGCACAGAAATGTTCTAAACAGGGCACCATGGAAAGAGGTACAGGTAGCTCAGGGTTCATAGATAGTTTAGATAGAAATGCATTGATTGACAGCGTTAGTGAAGTGTTACAGGAGTATAAGGAATTGTTCGAAGGAATTGGGGTATTTAACTATACATACAAAATAAAGGTAAGGGATGGAGCAGAACCACTCGTTGCAAAACCTGGAAAAATACCATTTCACTTGCTAGATACACTGAAACAGAAACTAGATAAAAAGGAGCAGTTAGGAATAGTCAAACCAGTGACAAAACCGACACAATGGGTTAACTCCCTCGTGGTGATCAGGAAACCGGATAATAGTCTCAGAATTTGTATAGATCCATTTAAATTAAATAAGGAAATAGAAAGAGAATACTTTCAATTGCCCACATTCGAAGAGTTAGCCTCACGAATGCCGGAAGCGAAGGTGTTCACAACATTGGATGGTTTCAAGGGTTTCTGGCATATCAAATTAGATGAGGAAAGTCAGGATGTAACAACATTTAATACACCATTTGGGAGATACCAATTCACTAGGCTTCCATATGGGTTAAGATCGGCCCCAGAAGTATTTCACAAATGCTTTACAACCATTTTTGCAGGCATATCAGGGGTGGAAATTTACATAGATGATGTACGGTTACATGGTACCGCGTACAGCAACATAAGACCACTTATTAATTGTTTTATTATCATATATGTATGTCTTTATTATTAATAATACTATGATGTTGTTTAACACTTTTATATAATAGATCTGACCTAAAAACTACGGAACTGTCATGCTACAGCTTAGAATTCATAAACATTGAACTGACTATACTACCATCGAACCTAACCTGATTTAATATTTAACTCATTGTTGTAACTTCACTTCTGTTATGTATATTGTATTTTTTGTCTCACCACAGATATGTTATATTTAATAGTGTTTCCACTTTGTTTTGATGTGATTAGTAATCACGTATATCAGATTACCTGTTCCTGGCTGCAGTGTTTACAGCCGCAGGCTATCCTGTATAAAAGCATACCGCCGTGGGCGGAAGTGCGTCCGTGAATTATGATAGAAGGAAAAAGTACGAAAAGGCGTCTCTTTGTCTGGGTCTATCCCGACGCCGGCCTTATGTAAATTGATATAATAAACATAATCTTGTAAAATAATATAACTTCTGTGATTATAAAATAATTTGTGTTGTAGTGACTAAGACCGTGAGTATTTACAACGGGATCCGATGGCAAATAGATAAATTATTATCTGCAAATTAGTTAGAGGTTTAGAGCTGCCGTCGTCCGGGGTCTCGGGCTCGAGTCCAGGTGCGGTTCCTAGCGGGAGTGGCTGTTGCAAATGTAATGAGTCCAGGTGGGCGCCAGACTAGCTCTGGTGCTAGTCGGTAGTTGGGTCGTGGGGTCGAATGCCCTGCGTGGCCCACTAGGACCGTCGGCGATGTTGCGTGGGTTTAAGGAATTCCCTACTCGGCGGTGATTGGGGATGGCAGGTTTAAAGAAGCATACGCTGAAATGAGGTAATAAATTACGGGCGTCATTTATTCAGGCGACGGTGGTTCTGGTGTAACTTTGTTGGTTACACGCCACGTCGTACAACAGGTGACGTCACAAGATACAAAAAATACACAATTACACGCAACTAAGTCTGAAAGTTACTAAATTAACGTGGCACAAGTTTACAAAAGGAATGTTACACGAGGTTGCGTTACACAAGTTTACGAATGTTACGTGGAGAGATGCGTCGCACAAGTTTACAAAAGAAATGCTACACGAGGTTGCGTTGCACAAGTTTACAAAAGAAAATGTTACACGAGGGTGCATTGCACAAGTTTACAAAGAAATGTTACAAAGTCACTAATTATTCCGTATTATCGTGTCCCTAGGCGTTTCTGAGCCTGGCTGCTCAACGAGGGGTGAGGGTGATTGGAGGCGGCCAATCCCGTAAATCTGCGTATCGAGGCGGTGTTCACGTCCATGGCAGTGGAGCGCGGACCGCAGCTAAATTCGCTCAAAAGTTCCCTTACGGGGAGTGTCAGTGCCGGAGCGACTGAGTTTAACCAAAGTTCTGTCCTCGGGAGACGGCCCGTACCGGATACTGAACCTACCCCGCGGACCAAGTGTGGTGCAGGGGGGGTTTTTAGATTTATGCGGCCGGATTAGGTCCTGGACCGAAAAACTGGACCGGGTACACACGGAGAGATTATTAAAAAGGGGTTTTAAGAATGACTATATTTACCAGAAGTGAACTCGGTGTGGACAAAGGATGATGTCTCTCCGTGGGACGTGCGTCCGCCCCGGTCCACGAGTCGCGCTGTACTGGCGTCATGTCATGGCGTCCGGCCGAGGCTCGGTGGCCCTCGCTCCAGGGTTGACCTCATTACGTTAGTTTCTGATATGATATGTTAATAATAGAATTTAAGGGCGTTAAATTCTTACGTTAATTATCAAAGCTGAATCAAGGTCATTTGTCCCTTCTACAAATGAAAGTTATTATATTTAAGAATTATTATGTTTGAATTTTTACGTCACACCAGCGACTGTTCGTCTCTTGTCAGATTGCTCTGGTGGGGTTAATGACGCAACACAAAGTTTGAATAATTATGTCATAAGGTCTGATTGACTGATTCAGGCAGAAGGCCGCCAGGGGAACACTCACACGCGTATTGCTGTAGTTACACACGTGAGTGCCCGGGCACTCCTACGTCGCACTTTCGTTGACCAACTTCAAATAAATACGTAACACTGTTTAATAATCTATGTTTGTTTTATAACGTGGTTGGTTTTAATGACGGTCTGTTTATTTTGGGGGGGCCGGGTTCTACTTTGGTTGCTGGTGGCTCGCCTGACTCGGGTGGGCCATGGCTAGGGGCGCGTTTCGTTAGCGGGGTTGCATACTGGCGGTTGCAGGTCGGGCTTTAGGGTGGCCTTCGGCCGGACGACGTCAAACGCCACCCCCCCCCCTCGAGAAACCCGACCTTGCGCCACTAGTGAACCCGCTACGTGGGGGCGCCCCTAGCTTCGGCAGCAGCTCCAGCCAGGTGGTGCTCGCGGCGGCCGCAGCTGGTAGGGCCTGCATGCTGTGTCCAGGTCGTCCCACGTCGAACAGCCAGGAGTCGGTTCGTCGACGTGGTCCGGCAGCTGGTAGGGCCCGCGCTCTGGACCTGGGTGGTCCCGCGTAGGATGTCTGGGGTGGGCCGGCAGCTGGTAGGGCCCGCGTTCTGGACCTGGGGCGTCCCGCGTCGAGTGTCCGAGGTGGTCCGGCAGCTGGTAGGGCCCGCGCTCTGGACCTGGGTGGTCCCGCATCGAGAGTCCGGGTGGTGGGACGTTGGAGGAGGCCCGTGGCGCCTTCCCCCGTACGTAGTCGTCCAGGTACCTGGGTGGTCGGCGATTCCTTGGGGGGCTGTTCCCTGGGGCGTCTCTCGGGCCCGGGGGCTCGTGGGGCGATGTGGTGGTGTCTGGCCGTAGGTCGTCCGGGGCTGAACGCGGCGTAGTGTGGTACGGGTGTCTCTCCCGCTCTGGGATGCCAGGCGGTCCCAGGCCAGTGGCCTCGTCGTCTGGTTCCGTCACCACGGGGATGGTCTCAGTCTCGCCGTCCTCTGTCGGGGTGCTGAGGGGGTCCGAGAGCTCGGTGATCGAGAGAGTCTCGACGCCGTCCTCTGGCGGTCTCGGTGTAGTCGTGGGTTCGTCAGTGTCCGGAGGCCACTCGATGAGGGGTCCTTGGGGCTCGTCTTCGAGGGTAGGTGTCCCGCTGGGCTCGTCGGCTACCTCTGGTGCCGGTGTGGCCGTCGTGTCCTCGTACACGAGCGTCTGTGGTCGGCCCTGACCAGTTGGTCTTCATGCCGGGGTGGTCTGGGCGGGCGTGTCCCTCTCAGGCGCTCCCTCGGTGTCCGGTGTGGGTGCTACCTCCTTGTCGGGGGGGTTCTCCCCGGGTAGGTGGGCCAGCCGCAGATCGTCGCGGTGTACCTTCCTGTCCCGTCTCCCGCTGGTGCGTATCAGGAAAGTGGTCCTCCCGAGCTGTCGGCGTACGGGGTGGGGACCGCTCCACCTTGGGGCGAGTCCAGCGCAATAGTTGCGGGGCGCGTTGGAGAGGGGGTGCACGGGAACAAACACCTGGTCGCCTACCCGCACCGCGGGCGGGGTGTGTTCGGTCGTGGGTGTTATTTCCTGGGCGTATCGTCTCTGACGTTGTCGAGCCTCCTCTTGTTCGGCGGTGGCCGTTGATCGCGGTCGGCTGTGTCTTCCGCCGGGTGGGGTGGTCCGTGTGTGGTCCATTCCCCTGGCAGTGGCAGGTTGTGCCCCTGCACCATCTCTGCCGGTGTGCGGCCGGTGGCGGCGTTGGTGCGTCTCCGGATGCAGAACAGTGAGTCTGGCACGTGGGTATCCCACTGAGTGTGGTCCGCCCCCAGTCGTATGCGCAGTTGCGCCTTCAGCTCCTGGTTCCGTCGTTCGGTGGGGTTTGCCCTCGGGTGGTAGGCTGGCGTCGAGTGGTGTTCGACCTCGTGGTCGGTGCACCAGGCCTTCCACTGACGGCCCAGGAACTGGCTGGCGTTGTCTGTTAATATGGACTGGGGGTAGCCCCAACGTGACATAAACTCGTTGGTCAGGATGTGAAGTAGAGTGGTGGTCCTGATGTTGCTGCACGGGTACGCTTCGGTCCACCGCGTGAACAAGTTAGTCACGACAAGCAGGAAGCGTTTCCCGCGAGGCGTGCGGGGGTAGGGGCCCATCACGTCCAGTGCAATGGTCTGGAAGGCGGTGGTGGGCTCCCTGGGCCGTTGTTGCTCCTCCCTGTCCCGTCGGCGTGCCTTTCGTCTCTGGCAGACCTCGCACTCGCGTACGTACTCACGGACGTCGTGGGTCAGACCTGGCCAGTGGTAGTGTCGGCCCACTTCGCGGCGGGTCTGGTCCATCCCGGGGTGCCCCGCGAGGTCGTGGTCGTGGTGGAACCGCAACGTGGCCTCCGTGTTCGGCCGCGGGGATCTGTCGACGCTGGCGGTCGGCGTCGGGTGACGTCTCCTGGGCCTGGCATACGCGTCGATACAGGTCGGCGGCAGTGTTAGGCGGTCCTTCCTCGCCCTGGGCTTCGGCCGTGAGGCGGCTACACATAGTGTCGCCGTGTTCGGGTGGGTTTGGCGTGACTGGGGGTAACATGGCATCCCAGTCGTCGTCGTCCCGCAGTTCGGTGTTCTGGTCGGGTTCTCGTGATAACAGGTCGGCAGCTGATTTTCGGTGCCGGGGACATGCTCTACCTCAAGATCAAATGATTGGAGAAACAAGGCCCACCGAATCAGCTTGCCCTTCCTGCCCTGCATTGTGTGCAGCCACGTCAGGCATCGGTTATCCGTCCTAAGTGTGAAATTCTTTCCCTCGAGGTGTGGCCGGTACTTTTTCATGGCCCAGACTACGGCTAGGCACTCCTGCTCGTTGCTGTGATATCGGCGCTCCGCCGAACCGAGCTTTGCGCTAGCATAGTCTGTGACCTCACGCTCACCGTCCGGGTCTACGTGGTATAGTACCGCGCCCACCCCGAGGTTACTCGCGTCCGTCTGTAGGTAGAGGCGACGTTCTGGGTTTACCCGCGTGAGCGTGTGACACTGTGTGAAGGCGAGTTTAACCTCTTCGAATGCGCGCTGGGCTTGGTCGTTCCACCGGTACCGTGACTGGAGTGACAGGAGGTCCGTCAGGGGGGCTATTGTCCTCGAGAAGTTAGGGACGTAGCACCGGAGCCAGTTGATCAGGCCGATGAAGCGTTGTAGCTGTTTCCGCGTTCGCGGTACCTCGGCTTCAGCGATCTTCGTGAGGTGGCTCGCTTGCGGCCGGTTACCCGCGGCGCTCACGACATGCCCCAGAAACTCGACCTCCTGCGTCCCGATGTGGCACTTGTGGTGCGCGACGGTCAAGTGGTGGGTAGCGAGGCGTTCGAGGACTAGTGTAAGGTGCCGGATGTGTTCCTCCCAGGTCTCCGAGAATACGATTACGTCGTCGAGGTACGCTAGTGCGAAGCGATCGACGTAGCCCTCTATTACGCGCGTCATCATCCCCTGGAACGTCGCGGGGGCGCATTTCAGTCCGAATGGCATCGCTCGAAATTGGAATTTGCGGCCGTCGGGGATGGTGAACCGGTCTTCTCGCGGTCCTCGGTCCGTATGGGGACCTGCCAGTACCCTGATTTAAGATCGAGGGTACTGAACACCGTTGCTCGTCCTAGTCCTGCTACCGCGTTCTCCACGCTGATCTGGGGTGGCGGGGCGCTAACTGTGATAGTGTTCAGTGGCCGGAAGTCCACGCAGAACCGCAGTGATCCATCCTTCTTCGGCGCGAGTACAATGCAGGCGTTGTAGCGACTATTCGACGGTTCAATAACACCATCCCAGAGCATCTCCGCGACCTGTTCCCGGATGGCACGTTGCTCCCGGAAATCGTATCCTCTGGGGGGCTCGTACACCGGTTTGTTGTGGTTGGTCGGCATGTGGTGCTCGGTGACCGTAGTTCATCTGAGGGGGTCGGACACCGTGAATATTTCCTGCTGCTCTGCTAGTACCCGGTCTACGGCGGCGCGGTACTCGGGTGGGACATCGTGACGTACCTGGTGGAGTGTGACGGTTTCATGAGCCCGTGCAGGTAGTGCCCCGACGGCATAGACAACCAGCCGCTCTTGTGTGCCGATGTGTACCAGAGTGGTCTTGGTCTCGATTACGGCATCCTGCTCCGCTAGCCAGGGCTGCCCCAGGACTATCTCCTCGCGGAGGTCCTTGACTACGAGGGCGGTCACGGTGGTGGTGTAGCCCCTTATGCTAACCTGGAGTGTCGCTCGCCCTACGGTCAGGCCTGGCCGGGTGTTCGTGGCTAATTGCAATTCCGTCTGTTGTGGTAGAAGTTTCCCGGGCGGTACCAGGTGGGGGGCTACGAATACGTGACTCACCCCTGTGTCGACTAGAGCAGCCGCGGCTCGCCCGTCAACCTCCACGGGGATGCGCAGGAGGCTGTCCCGCGGGCAGGTCAGCTGTTACAGTTGGGGGGGTCTTCCCCCTCCCGTGGCAACCGGGAGCGGTGTCTCTAATGCTCCGCCCCCGGGCTGGCGTTTCCCGGCGGTTTGTTCGCGCGAGGAGGTGGTAATGGGCAGTCCTTGTGCCAGTGGCGCGTACCATCTGGGCAACCTCGCTGGCACAGTGGTAGCCCCGGGACGTCCTGTGTTGCCGACCTGGTGGGTGTGGCGTTGGTTTGGGGCGTGTTTTCGATGGCTCGTCGCCGGGTCGGTGGCTGGGTATCAGCTCCCCCCTGTTGTGATGCCTGACTGAGGCATCCCCGACTCGTGCCCGGTGTGCCCCGTTGCCAGAGGTCGCGCAGGTTCTGTTCGATGGCCGCTGCTTGTTGCACGTATTCCTCTACCGACTCTGGGCGACAACAACGCATGAAAGCCTGGAGGCCGGTGTGGAGTAACCTTGTAACAGTGGGTAGCGCTGTCGTGGGTCGAGCGTGCGGGATGACGCGCGCGAAGAGACGTAGTTTCCGTGCTACGAATTGTTCGGCCGTCTCGCCGTCCTTCTGCCACTCGCCATAGAACTGTGAGGTGCAGTCGACTAATGCCTGTTCCGTGTCGAATCGGCGGGTTAGTGCGCCGGCGAACTCCGTCCACGGCATGCCGAACCGTCCCCATATGTCCCACCATTCGTGGGCTGTGCCTCGCAGTTGTCCGCTGGCCTGTCTAGACCACTCGTCTACGGGTATACCTGCTCGTGTCAATCATGCTTCACATTTTTCTACGAAACTTCGTGGGTCCTCATGTGTGAGGCCACCGAATTCAGGTAGTGTGAACTTTCCCTGATAACCTTGGGGGCGGTTGTGCGTAACGAGGTTTGGGTTGGCGAGTGGCGTTGGCTGTTGCGCATGGTGTCCCTCTTTCGCGGCGTGTGTGCATGTCGTGCAGGTGCTCGGGCGAGTGCTCACCACGGTGGTGTTAGTTACTGTTTCCGTCTTAACGGTTGGTGCTTGGTTCTTCCCCGGGAACTGTCCGTCCCACGGCTGCAGCCATGAGTGGTCGTGTGGGTCCTGACTGTGGGAGGTGCATTGGCAGGTCATGTACCATGGTCTCGATCCCGTCAGTAGATCTGTTCCCCTGGGCAGTAAGCACTGGGCGCATACAACGTCGGAGTTCCGGGTTTGCATATTGCTCTAGTTATGGTGCGTGTTTAGCGGTGTTGGTCTGTGCTTCTCGCTCGCGGCTCTGTGTGCGCGGTGCAGGCCTGCGCGCGGGGTCGCACTCGCCGGCTGCGCAGGTGCCCGGACAGCCGCACAAAACGGAGGCCGAGAATGGCCGCGGCGGAGGTGGTGCGCAGATCGTCGTGCGCAGCGACGGCCGAGAGCGCCCGGACAGCCGCACAAAGCGGAGGTCGAGAACTGTCCGCGTTGGGGAGGGGGTACGGATGAGCGTGCGAGGCAACGGGCGAGGGCGCCCGGACACTCGCACAAAGCAGAGGCCGATGATGGCCGCTGCGGAGGGGGGGGGGGGGTCGGGCTGTGACGTAGGCTTCTGCGTCGCGGATGGCGCTGGAGTGCCGAGCGGAGTGGGGGGGGGGTTGGAGCCCCTTTGTCCGCTTGCTTCGTCGCGCCGGCCTGTCTGACCTTAATTACTTTTGCCTGTGCAAAATGGCCGTCCCGTGTCCGTGCTGTGGCTTGGCGTGGCAGGAATAAAAATTTATGATTTAATAATGGCTCAAATTTTCCGTGTTTTCATGAGAGTTCTTGTAATTTTGTGTGGAGAAAATCTTGATTTTTCTATCTTCGCCCCACGCAGCGGGCGCCAAATGCCGTCGTCCGGGGTCTCGGGCTCGAGTCCCGGTGCGGTTCCTAGCGGGAGTGGCTGTTGCAAATGTAATGAGTCTGGGTGGGCGCCAGACTAGCTCTGGTGCTAGTCGGTAGTTGGGTCGTGGGGTCGATTGCCCTGCGTGGCCCACTAGGACCGTCGGCGATGTTGCGTGGGTTTAAGGAATTCCCTACTCGGCGGTGATTGGGGATAGCAGGTTTAAAGAAGCATACGCTGAAATGAGGTAATAAATGACGGGCGTCATTTATTCAGGCGACGGTGGTTCTGGTGTAACTTTGTTGGTTACACGCCACGTCGTACAACAGGTGACGTCACAAGATACAAAAACTACACAATTACACGCAACTAAGTCTGAAAGTTACTAAATTAACGTGGCACAAGTTTACAAAAGGAATGTTACACGAGGTTGCGTTACACAAGTTTACGAATGTTACGTGGAGAGATGCGTCGCACAAGTTTACAAAAGAAATGTTACACGAGGTTGCGTTGCACAAGTTTACTAAAGAAAATGTTACACGAGGGTGCATTGCACAAGTTTACAAAGAAATGTTACAAAGTCACTAATATTTCCGTATTATCGTGTCCCTAGGCGTTTCTGAGCCTGGCTGTTCAACGAGGGGTGAGGGTGATTGGAGGCGGCCAATCCCGTAAATCTGCGTATCGAGGCGGTGTTCGCGTCCACGGCAGTGGAGCGCGGACCGCAGCTAAATTCGCTCAAAAGTTCCCTTACGGGGAGTGTCAGTGCCGGAGCGACTGAGTTTAACCAAAGTTCTGTCCTCGGGAGACGGCCCGTACCGGATACTGAACCTACCCCGCGGACCAAGTGTGGTGCAGGGGGGGTTTTTAGATTTATGCGGCCGGATTAGGTCCTGGACCGAAAAACTGGACCGGGTACACACGGAGAGATTATTAAAAAGGGGTTTTAAGAATGACTATATTTACCAGAAGTGAACTCGGTGTGGACAAAGGATGATGTCTCTCCGTGGGATGTGCGTCCGCCCCGGTCCACGAGTCGCGCTGTACTGGCGTCATGTCATGGCGTCCGGCCGAGGCTCGGTGGCCCTCGCGCCAGGGTTGACCTCATTACGTTAGTTTCTGATATGATATGTTAATAATAGAATTTAAGGGTGTTAAATTCTTACGTTAATTATCAAAGCTGAATCAAGGTCATTTGTCCCTTCTACAAATGAAAGTTATTATATTTAAGAATTATTATGTTTGAATTTTTACGTCACACCAGCGACTGTTCGTCTCTTTTCGGATTGCTCTGGTGGGTTTAATGATGCAACACAAGGTTTGAATAATTATGTCATAAGGTCTGATTGACTGATTCAGGCAGAAGGCCGCCAGGGGAACACTCACACGCGTATTGCTGTAGTTACACACGTGAGTGCCCGGGCACTCCTACGTCGCACTTTCGTTGACCAACTTCAAATAAATACGTAACACTGTTTAATAATCTATGTTTGTTTTATAACGTGGTTGGTTTTAATGACGGTCTGTTTATTTTGGGGGGGGGGCCGGGTTCTACCTTGGTTGCTGGTGGCTCGCCTGACTCGGGTGGGCCATGGCTAGGGACGCGTTCCGTTAGCGGGGTTGCATACTGGCGGTTGCAGGTCGGGCTTTAGGGTGGCTTTCGGCCGGATGACGTCAGAGCCTAAGCTAAAAGTTGCCATGTTTTTTGCTGGATAGCGTCACTAGCATGGAATTTTACAAGTTAATACTATTGAACACTATAAATATATTCCAATCAACTAACTTACATATATTTCGGACAATTTTGAACATTATTTTTTTTTTAATTCGTTTGAACTTTATTACAGATTTGAATGTATATTTCTGAATGATTGAAAGTAAATATTCTACTCAGTGGTCTGAAAGCAGAACTAATGCTAACCCTGAGCACTAGCCGAGGTGACAATATTATTTATTGAAGGAATTTCATAATAATTCTTTAGTGTTTGTATATTTTTACTGAAACTGATCGACGTTAAATTACAGAAATTTGGATACATTAACCATTAAACTATTTCTCGTATAAGAACTTGTGACAAATGATAATTTCAACGTAACGAACTTTAGTATTAATCTTTGCCAACGTATCTCCTGCATTTTTAACCAGTCAACCTAACCATGAAAATCACAATTAACCTGATTAATTCAGAAATTTTTCTCACTAATAATCTGCACAATTTATCACTATTCATAACAACACCATTAAATTCCCACTGTGTGGCAATATAAGTGTTAATGTCGTTGTGTTATTGTTTGTCTATAATTAATTTGGTTCAGTGTATTTGTTATAGTTGTTTGCAGGTCTTTTGTCATTAAACTGTGTGTTGTTTACATTGTAATACCCATTCACTCTACACAATTACATTTTTTTTGCTTTTATTATTTTAATTTCATTTGTTTCCATAGTTATTTCACTACGTCCAACATTTATAACGGACACTCACTTAACATAGCAACGGCGCCCAATAAATTATAATAACTTTTAATTAGCTATGTTTTGCCCATTGAATAATTGAAATTATACGAGAAATAGATACATAGAGTCGACAAGTCAGAGGGGTGTTACCATCATCCATATACAAACACAATACATAATAAATATATAGAGTGATAATATATACATAGAGTGGCCCACAACGTGGTGGCTCGAAGAGGAATTTTACTGTAATCACTGAAATATTCGGAAGAAAATGTCTGCTGTTAAAGGGTACGAGCTTCATAACCGAACTGCCAACCAGTCTGCTGCCATGGAGGAAGGTAGGGAGCTGGAGGAGTCAGGAGCCCCTCTATTAGAAAATGAACCTATAGCTGTCCAAGAGCAGGATGATCACAGATATGCTGCCAGCTACAGTAGCAGTACCAATGTACCAAGGGAACAGTTAGAATCTGCTGTTACTCACATTCCTGCCAAGTCACCCAACGACTCAGATGAGGAACAATCTGAGGTGGAGGAATTCCAGGGAGCCGGGACAGCTTAAACCAGCGTGTCAACAGCTGGGACAGCAGCTACCACAGTTCCTGCAGTGAACTCCATGACTACACAGCCCTCTAGAATAACATATATGTCACAGTTGCTGCAACAGCTGAGATTAATCATACAAATCGAAGGACAGCAAACAGCCAACCAGCTGCACAGCATGCAGTCCAACTTAGTCAGTCAGCAGCAAGAGGTGCAGTCTAACCTGAACAACATAGCCAGTCAGCAGCAAGAGATGCAGTCCAACCTGGGCAATTTAGCCAGCCAACAGCAAGACTTGCAGGCTAACCTAACCAGCCAAATAAACAGCCAGAATGTAGAGATGCGTCAACACATTGACAGCAAGATGGATCTGCTCAACTCCAGGTTGCAAGAGAGACTGACTGAATTGGAAGAGAGGATATAGACCAGATTGCAGGACCAGTCTCAATCAATGACCCAACTGTCAGAGCAAGTTCAGACTCAGGCATCCAGAGTTTACAATTTGGAAACTCATACTACCACCTTGGTGAGGGCAGTAGACAGGGCCAGATTGGAACAGCAAGGCCATGCACAGGTATTGAGTGAAAGGTTAGAGGAAGTGGAGACTACAACAGCTCTACTAAAATCAAGATGGGACAGCATGGAAGCAGAGTTCAGAGCTGTGGCAGAGAAGAATACACAGAGTTGTGATGCAGCCATGCAGCTACAGGCCACAAAGTAAATAGGTGGGCTGCCTAGCCAGGTGACTTCTGTCACATCACTCACCACTGCCTTGCCTGCCTCTACGACAGCAACACTACCTGCACCCAGTCACCCTCCACAACAATGTTCATGCCCACCTGCACACTTGGACCAGGTCAAACTAATGCACCACCCTGCCAAACACTGGTCGGAGTCTATTCACACATTCTCTGGCAAGTCTCAAGAAAATCCAATCCGCTTCCTGAAGAAGTTTGAGGATATGCCAAAACTTTTGCCTTGACAGACCTAGAAAAATTAAAGTGTCTGAATTTTGCCCTCAAGAGCACTGCATTCTATTGGTGGGAGCTCCAAAGCACTCAGACTACATCATTTGACCATTTCAAGGACCAGTTTAAGAGCCAGTACTGGAGCTTGAAAATACAAGGCAACCTGCGTGCTCAGCTACATGCTGACCGTTTTGACAGTAAGAGAGGTGGTTCACTGGAGGCACACAAAGCCACCATGTACGAACGCACCAGGTATTTGGACATCGTCATGTCAGACGAAGAGTTCATTGCCACCATGCTAACACAGTTACCTGTCGCCTACCAAATGCAAATGTCTGGCCATGCCTACAAAGATGTCACAGAGTTTCGTGATCACATGTTGGCAGTGGACAAGTTACAACGATTGCAGAAGGGTCAAGCCAGCAAGGAGGAGTCTGAGAAGCTATCTTAGACTGCTTACCAAAAGCAAGGACCAGTTAACACATACTGGCAAGGCAGAAACAAAGACGACAGACAAGCAAATGTGCATGTCATTAATTGTGAGAAGAGTTCTCGATACTCTGAGTCCGAGCCGAGTAACAACAACAGCTTCAAGTATGGGTACAAGAAGGGTAGGAAATCAAACCAAAACAAGCCCTATCCGAAGAAGAAGTGGTAGAGCCAGCGACCCAGGAGTAACAGTGAAGGTGAGGAAGAGGATCAGCGGCAACAGAACAGGAAGGCGATGGAACGGCCTCCCAGGAAG
The DNA here is from genome assembly GCF_032445375.1 of Bacillus rossius redtenbacheri. Lineage (NCBI taxonomy): Eukaryota > Metazoa > Arthropoda > Insecta > Phasmatodea > Bacillidae > Bacillus > Bacillus rossius. The sequence continues at coordinate 3,075,860 of NC_086335.1, forward strand.
TCAAGCTATAGGTATAGAGCTACCGAATCAGATGGAGAAGCTGATTACCGCCCTGCAAACCAGAAGCGCAGCTACCCATCAACAGCTTACTACCAGCATGACTATCGAATGCCACACACCAGAGTCCCGACTGAACAGGAAGATGGCTGCGGAACCAGAAGAAGTACCGGCCCACCTGCCAGTCATCAATTTTCATTTCCCTATCCATCGCCATCACATTATTCACCAAGCCAGCAGAGCATGGGATATTTCCAGCGCAACACTCCCATCAACCCCATTGCTGCTGAGTTCCGGACTGCTGTAGCCACTGCAGCCCATGGCCCATCGAACAGCTGGACAACTCAGAATGGAAACCACCCTGCTACAACATCATGTAGCCACAACCAACGAGACAGCCCGTTATACTAGAGTGGATCCAGGTTAAATCGCCCCGAACCACGACCTCTAATTCAGAGTAAAGCCCTAAGTCTGGATCGGTCGGTGGCGATTAATCCACTCTATTTACCTGAAAGAGATATTGATACAGATATGACGGAATGGCCAACCGGTCAAGAGGTTGAGCACCTCATCAGTAAGCGACTACAAGTAGAAGCTTTAGCCAGGAGGAAACGCAAGAGTTCATCTAGAGTAAAGCAGTTCCAAGTTGGAGACCGGGTGCTTCTAAGAACAGCTCCGGTGAGCAAGAAATGGGAACGAGTGACGAAGAAGCTGTTTCTGCTCTTCGAAGGTCCATATGTGGTAAGCAATATCATACATGGAAATTGATACGAGCTGCAAGACCCTGTTACCAACCAAGTTGTGGGAAGGTATAATCTAACACATTTAAGGGCCTACAACCAGCCTAGTAATCTGTAAAGATGTGTTTGGTCAGAGCTCATTAGAACTCATAATGTATGCTACAGTGGAAGATAGCCTGAATGTACAGTTGTTGTATAGAATACATTGGATGGTCCTATGTAAATAGAGGACAGGATATCCTATAGTGCAAATGTGTGATGTTTCATATGTTTATGCCAGCAATGGTAGTGCCAGCCATGAGATTTTATTTTTGCTGTTATTGTGTTTTGTAGTGTCTATTGATACACTACACTGGCAGCCTACGAGTGTAAGGCCAGTTTGTCTAGTGATGAGGCATGGTGAAATAGTCCACCCACACTAGGATTTTATTGTGTGTAACAGTGTATAGCCAGAGAGCTATTTATACAGCATTGCATGGCGCTAGCACCACAGAGTTGGTGTCAACATTACAACATGTACACACGAGCATGACCAGGTGTCAGCTGTGGAATTAAAAACAACTGTGTATCCTGTATGAATACCCACTGACATGTGTGAGAACAGCTATCATGACCAAGTGTAACAGAATGTGTTAGAATTTGCTGACCAGCTGATTGTCCACATAAGCAAGCATGCACACAGCATATCAAATAAGCCACATATCACTCTTGCAACTACAAAGCCATGCAAACCCTCTAGGAACTAATTACCTTGCTTGCGTTATCCATATGATGAATTATTGTCGCACTTACTGATTTTTAAGCTCACTTCAGAAGAATAAAATAAGATAAAAATTGCCATGAATTTGACTGTGAATATCATTTATGTAAAAAATTGCACAAATTTTTGTTATAATGTGTATTATGTTTGGCATTGTATCTTATATATTTACTAGCTAAACCCGGCCACGCTTTGCTGTGGCACAGTTTAATATTAATTCATTGTTTAATTTAATATTTTACTGTGCATGGCTGTGGAATGTAATAGAAGAAATAAAAATGTGTTTAGCTTAAATATTTTTATTGTAAAGCTAATGGAAGGACTACATTCCTTGTTTTCCCATTTTTTGCATAAACATATAGATCAGATGGTTTACCGACTCTGGAGCACCCGACATATAACTGTCCATGAGAGAAGCATTCATTTTCTAAATTCAAACCGCACACTTGCAAAGATTGTCCTTGTGCTTTATTGATGGTCATAGCGAACGCAAGGCGTATTGGAAATTGAAGTCGTTTGAACTCGAACGCCATATCTGTCGGAATAAGTGGCATTCGTGGAAGTAATACGTCTTCACCTTTATGAAGTCCAATCAAAATTGTTGCTTCAATAAGATTATCCATTAATTTTTTAACTACTAATCGTGTACCATTACATAATTTAGGCTGACAGATATTTCGAAGCAATATAATTGGCACACCAATTTTCAAATTCAAAATATGTGGTGGTAATCCTGGAACATCGAGTGAATTGAGAAATTCCGTTGGAAAGTTCACTGCTTCATTTTGGTGCACTACTGAATCAATAGATTTGTATGTCATTGTTTCACCTTCGATTCTGTTTATAATACTATTGTTCATATCGTGTACGTCAACATTTTCAGCCGCTAGAATGGCTCTTTCGCTCAACCATGCATGATTTTTGAATTTTGTTTCGATGTTTTGGAATACCTTGTCTACTAATTCCTCTTTTGAATCTACGATGTTGCATAAATCAGATGATAAGCTGATTTTTCCTGTTTCTGGATTTGTAGGTACAGTGCCGTTACCAACTTCAATTAATTGTCTTGAAAATATGACTGCTGTTGGATCGTTCTGAAGTTTAACTCGCATATTCGTGGTTAAATGCATTTTTTTTACTGTGCTCCAAAAATTTGAATATTTTTTAATTTAAACGTATTTTTATCAATAGAGTCGAAAGAATATACTTTCAAATTAAATAAAGTTTTTTATTCTTTCTTGAAATATATATATATATATATATATATATATATATATATATATATACATATTTGTGTAAATTATAGTCGTCAAGGCACAATGGTCGAGTAGCCTGATGTGCTTGAACTTCGACAATATGGTACAGCATCGTCGAGCGTGGTCACAACTAAGTTGGGTGACCATGATATTTAGTTATAGAAACTTTTTTTTCCCGACTTTTCCGGTGGATTTTCCCAAACTTTTATTTCATATAAACACTCTTCTGTTAAGATGCAATGTTTTGTAAAAATTTCAATCCAAACCATCGTATACTTTCCGAGTTTTGCGGCCAAATACATACGGAAGCTAAATTTTTATATATATAGATAGTGAGCCATTTAAAAACACTTTGCTTTGAATGAATAAAAACACTTGAATTTAAATTTGAATATTAAGCAGTAGCTTAATTTATTTTAAATTTGCCACTGAAAAGAAATACAACATGGTTGTATATACTTCACACACTAATTTTGTTGTCACACGAAAGTTATAAGCTCTTGAAGTTTCGAAGGACCTACTGGTTGGAGTCTATTCTTCTGGCTGTGATACAGAACATGGAACACTGGTGTCGCGAGCAAGAGGAAATGATTTTCTGTGCTACCCAGTTGTTGCCTGTGGCCAAAGTGTGTAACAAGTGTCAACAAAGTGTGATGAAATCAGTCAGACAAAGATCTTAAAATTATAATTTCACACCAACAGTGAAATGAAAAAGAAACTGATTGAACACTGCAAGATATGTGTTATGTGAAAAAACAGTATGTACTGATGGTACAAAAACATATTAATAGCCTACACTATTATTGTCTGAAAGTCTGCAGCATTTGAATTTAATTAATTATGTTATAAGATGAAATAACATGAAATGAATTTTATGAAATGAACTATTATTATTGTAATAATAAGTCCTTTAATGGTATTGTAACTATTCATGTGGTCATAGTGACATGAAATGTGTAAATGATAATGGTATATGATGTGTTAGAATATTCTTGTATATAATTTCTAAGCCCAAGAGCAAAATGTAAATAAGCCTTTGCTTTAGTAAATTACCATTAGTAACTAAATAGTTTGAGAATTAATCTCAAGTCAATTTGTTATACTTGAGATAAAATAATATCAATTATTATTAAATTTTGGTACAATATGAACTGTAATCACACTATTACTGAAATTAGTTGTAATCAAATTAATTATGTTACCAGAAAATAACTGAAAATAATTGCTATGTCTAAGAACAAATATGTAAACAAAAGAAATATGATCTAATATTTATAGCATGAATCTACTGTATGTTAGTACCGATACAATAACAATGGTACAAGATTACCCTGTGAGTCATGCTAAATTAAATATTAATAGGTTTAAGTTATAAACAAAACACATTAAACCCTCCTAATAATAATATATTTTTTATTGTTGTAATTAAGTATGTTTCCTAGTATTTTAAATGTTTATTTGTGGTCTAATGGTTATGGTCGAGGTGACCCGAGGCTACGACTGGAAAGCACAGATAGGACATTGTTGTTTTGAAGAGGTGAAATTTGAGAGTTAAGCCCAAGCTATAATTAAGGACGCCCGTGTGAGTGCGCCTTGAAAATGTGTTTGAACTAACCGCATACGCAACGACTGTGTAAGGACCCAACTCTGACGTCCCACGCTAGTCGTGGAACGTCCCGATGTCGGACAGGAACACCGTCGTCACCGTCAGCAGGCACTGTCTCGCCGATACGCCGCCTCCCGCCAGCTGGGCTGGGGTGGATTACGCCGGCCTGGTAGCAGTGCAGTAGACAGCTGGGATCTCGCGGCAGGTGGCCGTGAGATGATTCGTCCGTCCCCGCCACCATGTCCCCTCCCCTGGCGCTGTCAAGGTCGCCCCGACTCGTTCCAGGGTGCTGTACAGTAGCGCCTGACGCCGTGCTGTACCTGTACACAACAATACAGGGCTTGCAATTGTTTTTTTTTTTTTCACATTGCATATTTTCGCCGTCTTCACAATCGCAAGTACACTTACCTGTGTCTGTGCTGTGCCCGTACCTCGTAAGCCCTTCCAGACTGCCTTCAACGACGGAGCACCGGAGAAAAACTCGGGAGTTTCGCGGAGCTGCTCGACGCATGTCTTGACTGTACGAATGTTCAGCGAGAAGTGATCGCGCGACCCAGTGCCGTCGCGGATTGGTTGTCGCTTTGGCGCAAAATTTTCCCTCCCTCCACTCCTGCTCCTAGTTCAACCGCCGTGCGCTTGTTTTTTTTTTATCTCACACCTGCTGTTGAGAAAAAAAAAAGAGACGTTTGCTCGTCAACCGCCTAACTATCGCGTGACCAGAATTGAGACTGAAAGAAAGGGTTAAGATGAACTTTTGAAAACCCCCTAGACTTATTAGAAGGATCTTTCACAAAACTTCATCTGGGACAGCATTCTGTACGGTTACATGGTACCGCGTACAGCAACATAAGACTACTTATTAATTGTTTTATTATCATATATGTATGTCTTTATTATTAATAATACTATGATGTTGTTTAACACTTTTATATAATATATCTGACCTTCAAACTACGGAACTGTCATGCTTCAGCTTAGCATTCATAAACATTGAACTGACTATACTACCATCAAACCTAACCTGATTTAATATTTAACTCATTTATGTAACTTCACTTCTGTTATTTATTGTATTTTTTGTCTCACCACAGATATGTTATATTTAATAGTGTTTCCACTTTGTTTTGATGTGATTAGTAATCACGTATATCAGATTACCTGTTCCTGGCTGCAGTGTTTACAGCCGCAGGCTATCCTGTATAAAAGTGACTTGTCCCAGGCAGAGGGGAGGAGTGGGAGCAGTCCCCGAACAGGGGTCGCTGCCCAAGAGCAGGGGAAGGTCGGGCAGAGGGGAGGAGCGGGAGCAGTCCCCGAACAGGGGTCGCTGCCCAAGAGCAGGGGAAGGTCGGGCAGAGGGGAGGAGCGGGAGCAGTCCCCGAACAGGGGTCGCTGCCCAAGAGCAGGGGAAGGTCGGGCAGAGGGGAGGAGCGGGAGCGGTCCCCGAACAGGGGTCGCTGCCCAAGAGCAGGGGAAGGTCGGGCAGAGGGGAGGAGCGGGAGCAGTCCCCGAACAAGGGTCGCTGCCCAAGAGCAGGGGAAGGTCGGGCAGAGGGGAGGAGCGGGAGCAGTCCCCGAACAGGGGTCGCTGCCCAAGAGCAGGGGAAGGTCGGGCAGAGGGGAGGAGCGGGAGCAGTCCCCGAACAAGGGTCGCTGCCCAAGAGCAGGGGAAGGTCGGGCAGAGGGGAGGAGCGGGAGCAGTCCCCGAACAGGGGTCGCTGCCCAAGAGCAGGGGAAGGTCGGGCAGAGGGGAGGAGCGGGAGCAGTCCCCGAACAAGGGTCGCTGCCCAAGAGCAGGGGAAGGTCGGGCAGAGGGGAAGAGCGGGAGCAGTCCCCGAACAGGGGTCGCTGCCCAAGAGCAGGGGAAGGTCGGGCAGAGGGGAGGAGAGGGAGCAGTCCCCGAACAGGGGTCGCTGCCCAAGAGCAGGGGAAGGTCGGGCAGAGGGGAGGAGCGGGAGCGGTCCCCGAACAGGGGTCGCTGCCCAAGAGCAGGGGAAGGTCGGGCAGAGGGGAGGAGCGGGAGCAGTCCCCGAACAAGGGTCGCTGCTTCTCAAGAGCAGGGGAAGGTCGGGCAGAGGGGAGGAGCGGGAGCAGTCCCCGAACAAGGGTCGCTGCCCAAGAGCAGGGGAAGGTCGGGCAGAGGGGAGGAGCGGGAGCAGTCCCCGAACAAGGGTCGCTGCTTCTCAAGAGCAGGGGAAGGTCGGGCAGAGGGGAGGAGCGGGAGCAGTCCCCGAACAAGGGTCGCTGCCCAAGAGCAGGGGAAGGTCGGGCAGAGGGGAGGAGCGGGAGCAGTCCCCGAACAAGGGTCGCTGCTTCTCAAGAGCAGGGGAAGGTCGGGCAGAGGGGAGGAGCGGGAGCAGTCCCCGAACAGGGGTCGCTGCCCAAGAGCAGGGGAAGGTCGGGCAGAGGGGAGGAGCGGGAGCAGTCCCCGAACAAGGGTCGCTGCTTCTCAAGAGCAGGGGAAGGTCGGGCAGAGGGGAGGAGCGGGAGCAGGCCCCGAACAAGGGTCGCTGCCCAAGAGCAGGGGAAGGTCGGGCAGAGGGGAGGAGCGGGAGCAGTCCCCGAACAAGGGTCGCTGCCCAAGAGCAGGGGAAGGTCGGGCAGAGGGGAGGAGCGGGAGCAGTCCCCGAACAGGGGTCGCTGCCCAAGAGCAGGGGAAGGTCGGGCAGAGGGGAGGAGCGGGAGCAGTCCCCGAACAGGGGTCGCTGCCCAAGAGCAGGGGAAGGTCGGGCAGAGGGGAGGAGCGGGAGCAGTCCCCGAACAAGGGTCGCTGCTTCTCAAGAGCAGGGGAAGGTCGGGCAGAGGGGAGGAGCGGGAGCAGTCCCCGAACAAGGGTCGCTGCCCAAGAGCAGGGGAAGGTCGGGCAGAGGGGAGGAGCGGGAGCAGTCCCCGAACAGGGGTCGCTGCCCAAGAGCAGGGGAAGGTCGGGCAGAGGGGAGGAGAGGGAGCAGTCCCCGAACAGGGGTCGCTGCCCAAGAGCAGGGGAAGGTCGGGCAGAGGGGAGGAGCGGGAGCAGTCCCCGAACAAGGGTCGCTGCTTCTCAAGAGCAGGGGAAGGTCGGGCAGAGGGGAGGAGCGGGAGCAGTCCCCGAACAAGGGTCGCTGCCCAAGAGCAGGGGAAGGTCGGGCAGAGGGGAGGAGCGGGAGCAGTCCCCGAACAAGGGTCGCTGCTTCTCAAGAGCAGGGGAAGGTCGGGCAGAGGGGAGGAGCGGGAGCAGTCCCCGAACAAGGGTCGCTGCCCAAGAGCAGGGGAAGGTCGGGCAGAGGGGAGGAGCGGGAGCAGTCCCCGAACAAGGGTCGCTGCCCAAGAGCAGGGGAAGGTCGGGCAGAGGGGAGGAGCGGGAGCAGTCCCCGAACAAGGGTCGCTGCCCAAGAGCAGGGGAAGGTCGGGCAGAGGGGAGGAGCGGGAGCAGTCCCCGAACAGGGGTCGCTGCCCAAGAGCAGGGGAAGGTCGGGCAGAGGGGAGGAGCGGGAGCAGTCCCCGAACAGGGGTCGCTGCCCAAGAGCAGGGGAAGGTCGGGAAGAGGGGAGGAGCGGGAGCAGTCCCCGAACAAGGGTCGCTGCCCAAGAGCAGGGGAAGGTCGGGCAGAGGGGAGGAGCGGGAGCAGTCCCCGAACAGGGGTCGCTGCCCAAGAGCAGGGGAAGGTCGGGCAGAGGGGAGGAGAGGGAGCAGTCCCCGAACAGGGGTCGCTGCCCAAGAGCAGGGGAAGGTCGGGCAGAGGGGAGGAGCGGGAGCGGTCCCCGTACAGGGGTCGCTGCCCAAGAGAAGGGAAAGGTAGGAAGGAGGAGCGGTCCTCCAGAGAGGTCGCTGCCTAAATAATACTGCTTAAGTATTCTGTAACTTTTATTAACCCAGAAAATAATGGGAAGAGCTTTCTGCCTGGGACAAGTCAATTTGGCGCCTAACGTGGGGCCAGTCAGCTTGGATAACCTGAGGACCTCGCCCTGCCTCTACGAGAGCTATCAGCACAGCCGGAGAAAACATCCACTTCCAGGAGTGAAGACAACACCTGGTGGCGCCCAACAGAAATACCGCAATGGAGTCTACACCGTGTGCCACCTCAGATTGCCGTACCCAGGATGGACCCCAAACCCCCTGCGTGTGTTGTAGGACATTATTCCACTTGCAGTGTCTGGGACACAATAATCGAGACATCGATCCCCAAGACTTCATCCACATATGCCAAACCTGCCGAGAACAATTGCGGGACCAGAAGCCAACATCAGTTGTTCCACGCCGATGCTTTGCCCGAGACTGCCCACGGACTGCCCTAGTGCTTACCACCTGCAAGAGCTGCTATCGGGAGTACCATCTATCCTGCTTAGGCTGGGATGACACCCAACTGAACCTCACAGAACTCTCTTTCAAGTGCGGGATATGTAGGAACACCCCAGAAATTCCCAGTGGCGCCGAAACGAAGATGACACCGAGGCCTTTCCGGGGACAAGACCAGGAGGATCCTGTCAAACAGCTCCAGCATTGGGAGCAGGCCCTACAGACCCAGGGGATTCCCCAGGGCGAATGGATTGACCATGTCGGAGGACTACTAATGGGGGAAGCTACTAGATGGTGGAATAACCATGAAGGGCTGTATGACACCTGGGAAGAGTTCACAGGGGGCTTCCTGAACCATTTTGGAAGCCAATCAAGACTGGCAAAGCTTACTGCCCAATTATATGGTACCAAACAAAAGGAAGGAGAGGATGTCGAAAGTTTCTTACTACAGAAAAGGAAACTTTATAAGAGGCTACACCCAGGGAGAGACCCAAATGAATTTCTTCCTACCTTGTTGGAGCTGGTGCGGCCCAACCTACGGCCATTTCTACGGCATCCGCCTCCCGAGAATTTATCCGAACTTATGGTTCGAGCCACTGCGGTGCAGCGAGACTATCTCGAAACTAGGGACACTGTAACAAGTAAACCTTGTTAACCACCAACCCTGGTACAAGAATATGCTACCCCCAAGAAAAGGTTGCCAAAGTGTTGGCACTGCCCTGAACAACACTTTCGCAAAGACTGCCCAGTGCTCCGCTGCAAACAGTCTGAAAGGAACAGCCTCAACACAGTAGACCCCTGGAGGGAAAGAGTGGTGCCAACGAGCCCTACCCCTACACCGAAGGTAGAAGACCTCAACTCCCAAGCTCGGCTCGAAGGTAGACCGACCCCGAGCCTTATGTGCGTACAGCACCACCCACAACAAGAACTGCCAAGAGTCAAGGTGCAACTGGACTCACAGCCCATTCAGGCTCTTATCGACTCAGCCGCCACCACTAATTATGTGCGCGAGAGTGTTGTGCAGATAATAGGGACCCCTATTAATTCCCAACCCCAAATGGCACAGCTTGCCACCCAGGGATCCACCATGACCTTACTGGGCAATGCTGTGGTACAATGCTGCATAGCTGATGTGGAGATGGAGATCCCATGTCTAGTCGCAAAGGACCTTCGAGAAGAACTTGTGCTGGGCCAAGTTTGGCTCACGCAGCAGCAGGCGATATTGGACTTTGAAGATCAAACTATACACTTCGGACGAACGTCCCGCCGGACTCTTGACTGGGGCACCAAAGGAATGGGTGACCTGAATGTCCCTAATCAAAGTGGTGTTAAACCTAAACCTGGAATCTGCACTGAACAACACAGAGACCAACGTATGGTTGTGTTGACGCAAGGGGACCAGAGACCTCAAGAAACTCCTTCCCTTCGCTCTGCCACAACCAAGCTAAGCCAAAATAACTCGGGCAGTCGTTTTCAGTGGTGCCAGAAAGGAGGAACCCCAAAGGGGAAATCGACCATGCAGTCATGGAGACAGCTGCTGAGCGGCGCCCTCTCAAAGGCAAGATGCCACTGGAAGAAAGAGCCTTTTCCAGACCGAGGAATATGGTTTTCCCAGAACAGGATTCACCTGCAGCCATGGAGACGGAAAACAGATCTGTCCAAAAACCCCGAACCTCAGGAACCTACTAGCCCCTCTCCACCAGGACAACTACCTCCAGGACCCTACGACCATGGGAACGGCTGGCAGACCAGCCCGCTACCGACTAACCTCCGCGAAGTGTAGTGGCCAGTGTAGAGGAGCCAGCCCTGGGACTGAAGCCCAGCGTGCTGACTCCTGGCATGTGCAACGATCCCAGACAAGGCCACAGAGGGAGGGGGGGCGAATTGTCATGTCCACCTGTTTGGCCTCGGCTGGTATGATAGCACAAGCCCCAAGTGCGCCACCCATCCTACATAATCTATGGGGAGGAAAGTTAGTTCGCCACCCGCCCCTAGATGGCAGACAAAGGGGAATGTAAATTAAGGAAACTTTGTCTACCTGCCCAGCCTAATTCAGGACAAATATGTAAATACCCAGTGTTGTAAAAAGAAGCCTTTAAATTATACAAGTGAAGGTAAATAGTATTTAATTCGAATATGTATGCACAGGAAGGGTACAGATGTGCCCTCCCTGATGAATATGTACATACATTGTATATTTACTCTGGCTGAGCTAAGCCAGGGAAGAAAGCTCTTCCCAGTATTTTCTGGGTTAATAAAAATGACAGAATACTTGAGCAGTATTATTTAGGCAGCGACCTCTCTGGAGGACCACTCCTCCTTCCTACCTTTCCCTGCTCTTGGGCAGTGACCCCTGCTTGGGGACTGCTCCCGCTCTCCCCCCCCCCCCCCTCTTCCCGATCCCTCCCTGCTCTTGGGCAGCGACCCCTGTTCGGGGACTGCTCCCACTCCTCCCCTCTGCCTGGGACAAGTCAAAAGCATACCGCCGTGGGCGGAAGTGCGTCCGTGAATTATGATAGAAGGAAAAAGTACGAAAAGGCGTCTCTTCGTCTGGGTCTATCCCGACGCCGGCCTTATGTAAATTGATATAATTAACATAATCTTGTAAAATAATATAACTTCTGTGATTATAAAAAAATTTGTGCTGTAGAGACTAAGACCGTGAGTATTTACAACGGGATCCGGCGGCAAATAGATAAATTATCTGCAAATTAGTTAGAGGCCTAGAGCCTAAGCTAAAAGTTGCCATGTTTTTTGCTGGATAGCGTCACTAGCACGGAATTTTACAAGTTAATACTATTGAACACTATAATTATATTCCAATCAACTACATATATTTCGGACAATTTTGAACATTATTTTTTTTTTAATTCGTTTGAACTTTATTACAGATTTGGATGATTATTTCAGAATGATTTAAAGTAAATATTCTACTCAGTGGTCTGAAAGCAAAACTTATGCTAACCCTGAGCACTAGCCGAGGTGACAATATTATTTATTGAAGGAATTTCATAATAATTCTTTAGTGTTTGTATATTTTTACTGAAACTGATCGACGTTAAATTACAGAAATTTGGATACATTAACCATTAAACTCTTTCTCGTATAAGAACTTGTGACAAATGATAATTTTAACGTAACGAACTTTAGTATAAATCTTTGCCTACATATCTCCTGAATTTTTAACCAGTCAATCTAACCATGAAAACCACAATTAACCTGATTAATTCAGAATATTTTTCTCACTAATAATCTGCACAATTTATCACTATTCATAACAACACCATTAAATTCCCACTGTGTGGCAATATAAGTGTTAATGTCGTTGTGTTATTGTTTGTCTAGAATTAATATGGTTCAGTGTATTTGTTATAGTTGTTTGCAGGTCTTTTGTCATTAAACTGTGTGTTTTTTACATTGTAATACCCATTCACTCTACACAATTACATTTTTTTTGCTTTTATTATTTTAATTTCATTTGTTTCCATAGTTATTTCACTACGTCCAACATTTATAACGGACACTCACTTAACATAGCAACGGCGCCCAATAAATTATAATAACTTTTAATTAGCTATGTTTTGCCTATTGAATAATTGAAATTATACGAGAAATAGATACATAGAGTCGACAAGTCAGATCCAAACCATATACAAACACAATACATAATAAATATATAGAGTGATAATATATACATAATGATTTGATTGTATGGGGGGAATATCAAGCAGAACATGACTTGAGGTTACAACAGGTACTACAAAGAGCTAAAGAAAATGGAGTTAAATTCAACAAGTCAAAATGCAGGATCAGTTCTTCAGAGGTAACTTATGTTGGGCACAAAATCAGTTCCAACGGCATTAGCCTTAATGAGTCAAAAGTCGAAGCAATAAGGAACATGCCCACACCTAAAAATAAGAAAGAATTAGCCACTTTTTTTGGGAATGATCACGTATGTATCAAAGTTCATCCCTCAGGTAAATAAAATTAGTCATCCCCTGAGAGAAGTTAATAAACTGCATGCAGCGTGGCAGTGGAATGATCACCATGAGCAGGCATTTAGGGAACTTAAGTGCTAACAAAAAACCCAGTACTACAGTACTATGACAGAAATAAGCCGATAGTTTTATCAGTCGATGCGTCTAGTCATAGCCTAGGAGCAGTTATATTTCAAAAGCAGTTGCCAGTAGTATATGCAAACAAAACACTTAACAAAAGTGAAGAAAATTATGCACAGATTGAAAAAGAGTGTCTTGCAATACTCTATGGTTGTGAGCGCTTTCACCAATATCTGTGTGGAACCAAGTTTGTAGTACAGACAGATCACTTACCTCTCATTTCTATTTTTAAAAAACCCTTAAATGAGTGTCCGTTGCGATTGCAAAGAATGCGCTTGAGGTTACAACCATACGAGTTTACCCTGGAGCATGTCCCGGGTAAAGATCTCATCATCGCAGATGCTTTGTCGAGGCTAGGGGAAAAGAAATCACAGAATAGTGATGTTTGCCAAGAAATAGAAGCACACGTAGGGCTAGTAATAGCTAAGTTGCCAGTCACACAATGTAGACTAGAACAGTTTAAAGTAGAGACAGGTAAGGATCCAGAATTGCAGGCAGTAATACAGCTGGTTAAAAAGGGTTGGCCAAAAGACAAGAAAGAGTGTGCGGATGTCACAAAACCTTACTTCATGGTGCAGGGTGAGTTAAACGTAGTTGATGACTTGTTATTTAAGGGAGAGAAAATTGTAGTTCCTAAGGCCCTACGGAAGGAGATGCTGAATCGGGTGCATTATAATCATTTAGGTATATCTAAGTGTAAACATCGTGCCAGACAACATTTGTACTGGCCTAATATGGGTCAAGAAGTAGAGAATGTGGTGAATAATTGTGTAATTTGTATGAGGAGCCCAAAGAAAAATGTCAAGCAACCAATGTACATGAGAGAGGTACCAGGTGGTCCGTGGCTGGCTGTAGGCACGGATATTTTCGCTCTTTTCCAAAAGAATTATGTGTTGGTGGTGGATTACTTTACTAAGTTTGTGGAAATAGAAGAACTCAGAGATATGTCTAGCGAGGTTACCATAGATAAATTAAAATCAGTTTTTTCTCGGTATGGGATACCGAACATTGTGTATAGTGATAATGGCCCACAGTATGCCAATGCGAAATTCAAACAATTTGCAGAGGAATGGCAGTTTAACCATGTCACCTCCAGTCCACAATATGCACAGTCAAACGGGCTAGCAGAAAGACACATACAGACAGTTAAGCGGATGTTAAAGAAAGTCGGGGTAGAGAACAAGGATGTCAAGTTAGCAATGCTGGAATTAAACAACACTACGCTAGAGGGAAACTGGAAAACGCCAGCAGAAATGATGTTTGGTCGTCAACCAAACACCATGCTGACAGTGGGTAGAGATAGTCTGGAAGTACATCAGGCAGACAAGGCAAAGCTCATTAGCAGACAAAACAAACAACAGGAGTATTACAATAGGGGATCAAGAAGGCTCAAGCCTTTCAAGCCAGGCGATAATGTATTCTATAGCAGACAAGGGGATCAGGAAAGGACCATGGGGGCAGGTACTGGGGTACTCCTCCAAAAGACCACGATCTTATGTGATTATGACCCCTGAGGGCAAGCAGGTTGAAAGAAATAGAGTTCACATACATAAAGGAACTAACAATTTTGAGTTCAGAGTTAAGAACAGGATCGACGAGGGGGAAGGAGGTGAGACAAACAGGCAGGCGAGGGGAAGAAGGGAAAGTATAGACGAGGACTTTAAAGGATGGGATCATGAGAGTAGGGAGTTTAAGGAAACAATACGGTGGGATAAACATAACAATCAGATGTTACACCACGATGACAGTCAGTTAGCCACGGCTCAACCTGCCACCACTCTCACAACACAAAGTGGACGTCATGTACATAGACCTAAGTATTTGGAGGAGTACTGTTAAGAAAGGGAGATGTAATAGTAGAGAAATACATGGATCGCCAGGAGGAAGTTGTGTAGCTAAGGTTGGCAAGAAAGGACAGTGAAAAGATGGAAGCCAACAAGGAAGTGTGTGTTTTCTATAATAGTATTTTATATCCAGTGTAATCGTAATAAAGAAGTAGTGAACAAAGAATATGAGGTCTCTGTTTAATTACTATAAATAGGAAGTACAAGTGTAATCATAACAGTATTGAGGAAGACCAGACAAGAAATGTAGGCATAACATCCATGATGAAAAGATACCTCTCACTCATATCGAATGAACTGTCTGCTGCAAAGGCCGAATGGGACCTCGAGGATAAGTAAAAATACCTGTTTATGCAGAGGGAAAGTTCGATTTATGCATTCCCCTATCAATGCTGCTTGGATATGCAGAAAACTCCAAGCAAATAATCATTAATTCGAATGAAGAGTACTCACTGTTTCCAGGCAACATGCACGTTAATGCAATAGTCTTTGCTGCAGATAATCCGCAGGATGTTTCACTAACACTACAGTCAATCGAGTGGAGGTTGCCAACCATCCAACTCAGAAATATGCTGAAGAAAGTAGGATATGGTAAGAAAATTGGTGTATGATCCCGTTCATGGAGCCCAGAAATGTATCCTGGCTTGCCTCAAAGGCAACGTATCAAGTGGATGGTAAAGTACAGCTTAGCTACGGGAAAATTCAATCCATTATAGTTGGGATTCAGACTGGAAGACAGCTCAGTGCAGGAGTGTACTGCTTCTAGTTCCATACCTGTATCTGGACATGAACATGGACTTTGATAATGCAAGATTTCTTCTTGCATATCAAATGTACGCCAAGTTTCAGCAAGTGTACTATGGTCGCGGACAGTTGCCAGTACTAAATCTATGCCATTTCAAAAGCAAAGTTCCGTTAATGGTGCTTGATGTTTCAAAACAGAATAATTGAATAAATACAAAAATTATCGACTGTAGAATCCCGATATTGTCTGGCGATATGCCAGATACCTAACAATCATCTCATAAATACTGGCATAGTTGCAAATGTAATTTAGTTGCAAACACATATTTGCTAACATCAAGATGTGCTGCAAGATTTTTAGAGTCAAAACGGATTCATGCTCAAGGAGATTGCTGTCACCTACGAATTTTACATTCACTTTCCGTCCTCTGTATCTTTGGCAAAGACTGCATGAACCAAGCCACCAGTACAACGAATGACTAACCAAACATTATTATGGTTTGGAATGGGAGGAAGGAAAATTTTTTTATCACCAAGTGATTACTACTGCAGAATCCACAAGGTATAATTTATCAAACGAACCCGAAAGGAATAAATGGCTGAGCCAGTTATGTGACAGTCCCGATGAAATCGTAAGCTTGCAGACTGACTATGGCTGTCCTTATCTGCGCAAGCTTAGTGCAATGTATGGAAAGCCGCCTAACATTTGCGACAAGATTGGACTTGAATGGAGCTATGCTTGATGCAACTCGCAGCTATTGCGTAAATGGTTGTTCGATTGTGAGTAGACTTGTCTAAACCTGCATAATTCCTGTATAAATAAATATGTGCAACAGTTTGTAACTTCAGTTGTCGTCCAATCTACAAGAGATGTTTTCGTTCCATCATGCCAACAACTGTCCAAAGCAATTATTCATGATGTCGATATATTTTTTACTGTAAGCCATAACTTGTTAAAGTCAATATTTAGTGTCTTTCTATTGCTTGCTTTATATAGTAATGCCTTTGAATATATATACTGTATAGAAGTCGCCAGCCCAGGTTAAAAATTCTAATACGGTTTTGAGGTAGTTGGTTAATTCACCGCCGCAATCGCCACCATCTCTAGGGCATCGACTTGTGGTGGTCCCTAGCGGACAAGTGTCGAACTCTTCAGACACCCCTTCCCCCTCCTGTTGAACGACGTTGAGCTGCAGTGAATGATGGTTGAGGGGTGCGGGGAATGACAGCGGGCGACAGTGCTGCGCTCTAACGTATAAATAACAACTAAGACGATACAGGGCGTTACGGCAGCGCACTGCAGCGGTGAAGTTCCCAAGCTGCTCATTATACGCTTCTGAAAAACGTAGAGTAAATCCTATCCACTTGCGACTTCTATACAGTATATATATTCAAAGGTAATGCCGTGGTTCGTATGTTACAGTGATTACCATGACTAGTTACTGAGGAATCCTTGGTAGCAGACACCTCTGATTTCTTTCATTCTCAGTGTATGAAGTATTCTATGTGTATAACATTTAATCGTCAATAAATGTACTATTGTCTCTAGTCATTCCGCTTTATTTTGCTCACCAGGTCCACGCTTCGTCACAAACATGCATCACTCTGGTAGTAGAGCGAGTGTGTAATGCGCCAATAGTAGTATACGTATTTCCTGGTACAGGCTTCGGCTAGTGGTCCGGTGCCGGTGTTCAAGCTGTGGATCATGATGACATTGACCTTCAAAATTTGTCAAAAATTATTAAAAATGACTCAAAATCTACAATTTCGAGGGAAATCTTCCCGTTTTGAGGGAAAATTTTCCGTTATATTCCTACAAAATTCAAAAATGCAGAATTCCAAGAACCTCAAAAAACTTTTGCCTTAGAAAGAATACAAATTCATAACAATAGCTTAAGATTCCTAAAAGCTGCTGATAACAGGAACTTGATCAATTTAAATAATTTAATTTTTGACCAAATAATTCCCGAAAAAAATTCCAAAAAAAAATTAAAAAAAATTGTCTACTTCAAATGTTTAGTTACTTAAAAAATTGTCTACTTCAAATGTTTAGTTACTTAATCGATTTCGGTCCTTGGTTCGATTTCAGGCTAGGGTAAAAAAGTAATTAATTATTAATATATTTAAAAAAATCTAAATAAAACATTAAAAAATTAATAAAAATGTCTTACATCACACCCACCATCTTCGATTTTGACCTAACTGCTGCAATTATGAATACGACTGCCATCTTGAAAATCCCTCATTTTTGTGCTAGAAATTCGGAAAAACTTTAAAAATTCATAAAAAAATTTAATCAATCAAATTTTAATAAAATATTATTTTAAAAATACAGTTGCCATCATTGTATCTGGAAAACATTGCATATTTCGTTACGCCCGCCAACATGGATGTATATGACGTCATTGTTGCGCATTTCTTTATGGTCTTCATATTGGATTATAGATCGTTGCAATATTCGTTTTGGCCGCCATCTTGGAAATCCATAATTTTTATTCTAGAAAGTCGGAAAAAATTTAAAATATGTAAAAAAATTGAAATTTAAGTAAAAACACTCCGCCATTTTGAATTATGATGTCATGGCCGCCATATTGAAAATCGGTAATTATTATCAGATTTTAATGGGAAATATTTAAAATTTATAAAAAAAATCATTAATCAAATTTTAATAAATTATTATTGAAAAATGCACTTGTATCATAGAGTGCTCGGTTCAATCCTTCTTCCACGAAAGCCACCGACATAATGACCTTCCACCACTTATGCCAAGGTATATATATATATAGCCATCTAGTATGTCGTTACGTCTGCCATCTTGTTTTCGTCTGCTGGAGGCCACCATATTGTTTTCGTCTGCTAGAGTGCACCACAAACTTATTAGTTTTATTTTTACCTGATAGAGTGCAGTAATAATTTATTATTACTGTGGCACCCACCATCTTGAAATTTGGATGCCATCTTGGAAATTCCTAATTATTTAGCTAGAAATGTCTAAAAAATTCCAAAAATCATCCAAAATTCCAGCAATTATTATACTGATAGAATCGATAGATTCCTGTCCTAAGTTCGATCCTTGGTCAATGCAAAAAGAAAATTAATGGTAAATTGACTCTTATTCAATAAATCATGTTGAAAATCCTAAGGAGGCTTAATTTTCTCATATACCAAACTTCAGTAAAACGTTATGATCGTCATCTCGGATATTTGTATTTATTGAACTAGAAATTCGGAAAAAATAAAAAAAGTCATTAAATACATTTGCAATTAATATACTGATTGATACGATCGACTCTTTTCCTCGGTTCGATCCTTTGTCAATTCAAACAAAAATATATTTAATTAAATAATATATCAATGTAACATAAAAGAGTCAGGTTAGAAAAAAAATGATTATATAAATCCTATACTTCTGCAGGAACACTTGCTAAAATTATCAATCTTATAAAACAATTTTTGTGCACTGGCTTGAACTGTCTAATTCTTAGCTCGAATCGGTTTAATGAAGACAGAGACCAGCCAGATCCTTTGCCTACACAGTCTTTTTCTACCCGACAGAGTTTCTGGATATTGTTTTTAACATACTGCTTCACGTCGTTTGAATTGTAAATGGGAGAATTCGCTGTCTTGAATGCACACTTCTTCACTATTTCCTCTAATGGATATGGTTTGTCATATACACAGTCCCACCACAAGTTATATTTTAATGGTCCATATGTAGTTACTTCATTAGTAAGTTGATTGATAATGTTCTGCCTAATATCGTCAAGTAAAGTACAAATGTATTTTGACTCACTAAACGTATTTAAATAATAGTAGTTTTTCAACGCTCTACGAAATGCAGATTTCACCAAGTGTAACCCGTTATAATTTACCTGTAATGCACCGAGAACTGTCTGAGACTTATATTCATGTCCAGGCCTCATCACATTCGGTTGCTGAACATCAGTTTTTGTGTTTGTACCTATACGAGTCTCCAGCCTAAAGCGAGGAGTCGAAATGTCTGCAGGTAGTTCTACAGTAGGCAGACGGACTTCACCTTTACATTTTTTTCGCATGTCTTCACAAACTGTCAATACGTGTAAACCAAACATGGCACTCATCGCAGCGAAACTTCGTACGAGAAGGATTCTTTACACATTTGCTCCTATCATGTCTTCGTGCATCATATAAAAATGCGAACGACATATCACGGTAACTGCAAGGATGTCTATTTGATGAAGCCGAACCTTTCAGACCCGAACCAGATGATGATGTCGCTGCAGTTGTATAAACTCCAAGTGATCTCTTATGCATATCGATGCATCGTTGTTGCAGAGAAACCTTTACTTTCTGCCGTGCAGCACTACTTCAGCATGTCTTAATGTGCTTTTTCATATTATCATGCCTTGCAAATTGCTTGCGACATTGGTATAGCTTAAAATGTTGCGTAAAATAGATTCCTAGCATTTTCTCTCTTCTCGTGTTGCCGAGGATTATTGATGTTTGAGCATTGGCGTAGCTGTGTTCATAAAGTTGGGGGGGACAAATAATGATTTTGATGTCATGTAAACCCATTCCCCTCCCATTAAGACGGGGGGTCCGGGGCTTCTCCACCGGAAATTTTTGATTTTAAAAGTGCAAAATAGCTCTTTTTAAGCAGTTTTGGTATCTAACCATTGGATACATCGATGTTAAAATTATTATTGTTTCCTTAAGATACAATTTTATGAGTGAATAATTTACAAATAAAATTGGGCAGAAGGCAGGGAGGACACAAGCTCTCTTTTTTTTTACTCGAATGGAATTAAATGTATTATTTTAGAATCATATTTATATTTATAAATTATTTTCTACAACTAATTCACTTACGATATTTTCAATCTAAATTAAAAGACATGTACACTTTGAAACATTAAAAAAAATTGTTTACAATTCATAAACTTTGCTTTCTTGTCCACATAATAGGCTACATCTTATGTCACGACTACTTTGACTGATTAGCCCTACACATTTAAAATCTCCACCACACATCACTATTCGATACCTTAAATATCACTGCACATTTTTTTGTATTAAGTCTTTCTGCTGTACTAGTGCCTGACTGCCTGTAGCTCGTTATCGTTTACCAAACACATGTCCCCGTCTCTCATTCTTACTTATAAATTGAGACGTGATGTTGTTTAAATCAAGTACGTCCAGCTCATGTTGATGAGCATGTAGTACAGCTACATGGTTAAGTCTTGCCTGTGTCATAGTTGATCTGAAAAATTAAATTTAATGGTAATTACTTTCCGACACATGAAAGTACAAAAACAATATTTATTAAAGCCAAATAATCTTTTTAAGGTTTCACGAAAAATCAAACATACCTACCAGAGATAAGTTTTAAGCCTTTGTAGAGAGCTGAAACTTCTTTCAGCTGAACAAGAAGAGCTGGGTACAACAAGCAGCAATCTCAAAACCACTTCTATATTTGAAAACAGCTGCCTAACTTCTAGCACAGAGTTCAATAGTATTTTTGATACATCCTTAACAGATTTTGGCTTATGCTTCTTCAAAAATAGTTCAACTTCAGTCTTCAGTAACTGAGAATTCACTTCTGGATAACTTGCTAGCTCGTCACAAATTTCTCCCTTGAGCAAACAGTCCTCCATCTTCTGCATTTTCTTTATGCCTTCTTGGTTGAATCTGGAATGCAGCCCACTAACAGCAGAATCGACCATCATGATGACCATCATCCGTTCGATGAAGTTTCAACATGAGCATCTTCACACTGTCTTTTGGCTATTGAAAAATATGCTAAAACAGTTTTTTGTCTTTTCATTGTCGATAAAATGAAATGCTAATGCACACGTAAGTAGTTTGACTCTACATCTACAACTCTCTGGTCTACTGCTCAACACATGTTTCTACACCACTACTCCTAACACCCAACACGACAACAAATTAGCGAAATACTTAAGGTTATTCAAGGAATGTGCAAGTACACTAACAGACGATATGTATAGGTGTATGATACACGAGGAGGGAGGAGCTAAGCTGCCTAATGACAGCAGACATTAGATCTGGTTGCAAAGTGGAAGGGGCGTAGTCTTGCAGGTATAAGTACTCTATTTCAAATAACATCGGTACGTTTTGACAGTTTAAAGTTAAGTAACTTTACTATTTGTTTTTGAATGTTATAATTTCGATGCAGGACTACGCCGACACGTGTTTGGAGAGATTTCTGCCGTCGGGATGGCTCGAGGACGCTGATCGAGAGTCAGTGGAGTCCCGAGCGAGGCGGCGAGTGGGTCCCGGCGAAGGGCAAGTGCGACGGCGGCGGCGGAGTGCGGCGACGGAGACCCACGAGGGGTGCGGCCCAGCGAGGCGTGTGGATTGTGAGAAACAAGTGACTGGAGGAAGCGACATTTTTTTTAAGTACAATTTATTAATTGGAATTTTTAGATTATTAGCTAGTAATTTAAAGTGGCAATAAATAAAACTGTGTGTGATAAAAACCTTTAATTGGGCTATCCTTTACGAACCCACAGTAAATCGTAACAATATTCTCAAATAACATTAATGCTCGTCGACATGAGAAGAGAGACTGTACTAAAAATCCTCCTCGCAAAATGTTTGGCTGTGAGAAATGCCACAAGCAGTTTGCCAGAAAACATAATATGAAAACGCACTTGAAGACATGAAGAGGTCGTGATGCATGGCAGAAAGTGAAGGTTTCGCTGCAACAACGATACATCGCTGTCCATACGTGTACATTAGAAATTGGTACAACTGTAGTATCATCATCATCTGGTTCGGCTCTGAAAGGTTCGTGTTCATCGACTAGACATCCTTGCGGCTACTTTGATATGTCGTTCGCATTTTCCCATGATGCACGAAGGCACGAGAGAAGTAAATGTACGAAGAATCATTCTCGTATGAAGATTCGCAGTAATGAGTGTCATGTGTGGTTTACTTGTATTCACAGTATAAGATGACACGCAAAAATCTGAAAAGGCGAAATCCATGTGCCTACTGTGGAACTACCTGCACACATTTAGACTCCTCAGTTTAGGTTTAAGTCTCGTATGCATACAAGCACACAAACAGATGTGCTGCAACCGATTGCGATTATATCTGGACATGACACTAAACACATGCCTGTGCTCGGTGCATTACAGGTAAATGATTATGGATTCCACTTGGCGCAATCTACTTTTCGTTGAATTTTGAAAGACTACTATTAACTAAATACACTCAGTGAGTCTAAAGACATTTGTACTTTTCTTGACGATATCAAGCAGAACATTATCAATCAGCTTACTGATGAAGTAGCAACAAACGGACCTTAGAAATATAACTTGTGGTTGGATATATGGTAAACCATATCCGTTTGAGAACAGAGTGAAGAAGTGTGCATTCAAGACAGCGAATACTCCCATTTACAATCATAACGATTTGAAGCAGTCTGTTAAACACAGTATCGAGTTACTCTGCCGGGAAGAAAAAAAACTACGTAGGAAAGTTATCTGGCTGGTATTTGTCTTCAGTTAACCGATTGGAGCTAAGATTTAGTCAGTTCATGCCAATGCAAAACTAAATTTTTATTATATTGTTCCTTAAACAAGTATTCGTGTAGTAGTGTAGGATTTATGTAATAAATGTGTTGTTTTTAATTTAGTTATTTTATTTCTTAAACATGTTATATTTTGATAATTTTATTTAAATTAAATTTTTGCTTTGACGAAAGATTGAAGAAATCACAGTAATCCATTGAATTCATTAGTAAATGAATGAACAATTCTTCTAACGAATTTTGGAAATTTTCCCGAATTTCTAGCTAAATAACACATTTCAAGATGGTGGTCAATATGTAATCATCGGCTTACTTGAGACTAGTATACTAGGAACCTAAGCTGCTTTTAGGATTATTTTCATATTTTATTGAATAAATATTTTTTACCTAAAATTAACTTTTTTTATCGTCCAGTGATCGAAGCGAGGATGGATATGGATCTAATCCATCATTATTTAAATAAGTGATGTTTGATGAATTTGGGGATTTTTGCAGATTTTCTAGCTAAATAAATACAGATTTCCAAGATGGTGGTCAAATGTCAAGATGGCGGGTGCCCTGGCAATAAATAATTACTGCACTATTGCGGGTAAAAATTAAACAACTAACATGGTTTTAGCGCCCTCTAGCAGACGAAAACAATATGTCGGATCCAAGATGGAGACCTCTATCAGACGAAAACAAGATGGTAGACGTGACCTCATACTAGCTGGCGATATATATACCTTGGCATTAGTGGTGTGAGGTCAGTCTGTCTTTGACCTCCGTAGAGGAAGGATCTGTTGCCATTTTAATTTTTTCTTTAACCGGGTTTGAATTGAGGACTCCGTGACATAAGTGTATTTTTTACTAAAAAATGTATTAAAATTTAATTATTTTTTATAAATTTATAATTTTACCCATAAAAATCTGATAACTACGGTTTTTCAAGACGGTGGAAGTGATATAAAAATCCAAAATGGCAGAATTTTTTAATAAAATTTTAATAAAACATTTTTAATTATTTTAAAGTTTTCCCGAATCTAGCTTAATATTCACAGATTTTCAAGATGGCGGACATAACGAAAATGGCAACAATGTCGTCACCAATTTGAAATGGCGGTCATGGAATCCTAATTGTCAAGTTCATGACCTAGGTGGCATATGGAGGCTTGCTTTTAGAACTCTTATGCCGCTTTTAGAACATTTCTTTTTAAGACATTTTTGAGGAATAAAATGGGAAATTTTCCCTCAAAACGTGAATTTTCCCCCTCAAAATATGGGTGAAAACTTCATATTTTTTGGCGGAATGTTTTCCCAAAAACTGGAAATTTTGGTTATTTTGGCGAATTTTTGGCAAATTTCGGGTCATTTTTGGCAATTTTGGTTTTCAAGGTGAAGGTTATCCAAGATGGCGGCTCCACAGCCTGAAGCATGCCGCCGGAAGAACTACCGCTGCTACTTCCACACGCGGCATTACCGTATACAACCTCGCAACTCTGCCTCGGGCTTGCCAGTGACCGTCCAATCACGACAGCTCCTGGTTTCACCGGCAGCGCTCTGTCTGCTTCATGCGCCTTCAGCGGCTATTTGGCGTACCACTCACCACCACATTTTATAAATAAGTCATTGTCCAATTAATAGCGCTAAAAACACAATAAACTTTTTTTTTTGTTTTCTATATTATATTTTAATGGACACATATTGTTATAATGTCTGTTTTGTAAGGGTTTAAGAATCTTTATTATACGTTTAAGATGTAGGGAATGGGAAAATTCATATCTTCATGTAATCCCAATATTCCTAAGCCTAAAAAATATATATATTTATTAAAATGAATGAACTACCAAAAATAAATAATTTTTTGTGAAATCTCTAAATATATATAACTCAAAGGTGACTGACTAACTGACATAGTGATCTATCAACGCACAGCCCAAACCACTGGATGGATCGGAATGAAATTTGGCATCCAGGTAGATGTTATAAATGACGTAGGCATCCGCTAAGAAAGGATTTTGATTAATTCTACCCCCAAGGGGATAAAATACCACTCACTGACTCACTCATCACGAGATCTCTGAAACTATACACCCGATTGGCTTTAAATTTAGCATAGTTACTCATTTTGTGATGTAGACGCTCACTAAGAATGGATTCTGCGGAAATCCGATCCCAAGGGGAGTTTCGGGGGCGTAATATATCAAAATTTCCAATTTTTGGTAGGAAATCACCATGGCAACGGCTGTTGCTTTGTTGATGCTTCATTCGTCTCTATGGCAACGACTATTTCATTGTTAGTGCAGTCCTCATCACCGTTGAAATTTTGGCGGGTACTTTAAATATCAAAAATTGCCCTTTTTTTCAAGTATGTATATTTTACAGACTTGAAACTTCACAGTAATGTACCTTATGTTACGCAGGATGACATTTTCCGAAAATTAGATCCCATGGGTGGTTAAAACCAGGCAACAGTGGGTACTTTGTCTGCATGAGAACAGGATTTTGCATTGTTCATGCCTTCTGCGTCTCCATGGCAACGGGCATCGCGCGGCAGTGGCGTACCCACAAGGAGGGGCATGTATAATGAGCGGCGCAAGAGTGATCTGCCTGTAGACTGCCGTAGCGAAGTACGGGTACATCAGTTGTACGTTGCGTGCACGAGTCTGGAAACCATCGGTTCTATTCATTTTCTCTTCGGTACATTATACAGCATTGTAATAAATTTTCACTGAATTTGTTTTTATTTACCATTACTGTAAATGGGAGATGTGGCTTAATTTTTTTCCATTAGTATAGCCGTGCGAAGCCGGGTCGGGCAGCTAGTCCTAAATAAGTATGGTTTATTAAAAATAATAAACCACATAATCCCAGTCCAGGGTACGTTTAGAAAGAAAATTGTATTTTTGTTTGAAATTATAACAATTACCCGTAGTAATACTACGTATTTCATTTTAATCCATCAAAAACTGTTTTCAGCAAAACAATTCGGTGAAATAACTATCTCTTCAAAGGGATGGCTGTTTAAGAGACATTAAAGCACCTGCGTTGCCCGAGAAATCCGTCTGCACTTGACAGTACTACGCATTACGCGATAAAGACTGGTTTTGAAAATGTAACTAAATGTATCAGTTTCTTTAATGCTTGCTCAAGATTATTTTTGTGAGTGTTAAAATGGTTAAAATGTTTTGAAATAACGCATGCTATGTAAGTATCGTCACTGCACATGGATTCCTGCAGCTGCACACACACCATGCCATTAAGGGTCTCACTAGTTCAGTACCCAGCACATAGAGCTGATGAGACACTTGTTGCACGTGCGTTTATCGCTCTTAACGCCTTATTTTCTTTGATTTTCACGTGTTAGGCTAGCTTCTAAACTCATATAAATGAAATTAAAACTTAATTAATAAAAGTGATTAGGTTAGGCATCTCGTGAACCTCGTGATCAATAGACATGTGAAGGTTGAAGCAGTGAAATGTGGCAGTGATGATATTACTTTATGGGGAAATGGAAGCTCCCTTACAAACCACGTCCACCAAGTTTTCCACTTAAATTATCCAGTAAAATTTTCTTCTTTGGGAAACACGTCCATGAAAATTTCCAGCAAGTTTACGAACAAACTGTGTGATATTATTGCTGAGCACAACTTTGAGACGCGAAAAAAAAAATTAACGCTTTGTTTATTGAGCTATGTAGACTGCTGCATCTACTCGCTGCCGTCATAGCTTCCATTTGCCGTTCATTAGCCGGTTACAAGCTTGCCTGAGAGAGTCGAGACCTGCCATGCTCGCTGTTCCACGGCTACTTTCATAACAACTCTTGCCCAGTTAATATTGTGACGAATTTTTCCAAAATTACTATTTTCGAACACTTCCTGAATTATTGAAGCATATAAAGACTATTCGGTTCACACTAACCCGTCACCAGCCTATCATCCAACATTTAGTCACCTGACCAATTAGCAATCAGAGCTAAATCAATTATATCCAAACACCGGTCAACATTTCACGAACAACATACAATATTGTGTTCAATTTTCAGTAGAGTATACATATTGTTTTTTTTTTATTTTGTACAATTTGTAATGATGTGATATAATTACCATTTCTTAGATGATGGTGTGTGTGTGTGTGTGTGTGTGTGTGTGTGTGGGTGTGTGTGTGTGGGTATGTGGGTGTCCCTGTCTCCCTGTTACCTTTGCTCACAAGACAGAAAATTGCAATCAGAAGTGTGTCTGATATTTGAATTTAAAATAATTATATAAGGAACTTAACTATAGATAAATTTCAATCATCTTCAGTTCTGTTTATTTTGATTATGTTGTGAATTGTTACTCTTATATTGTAAATCCTACTTGGTGAGTCTTATTTCATAATGTCAAAATTAATTTATTTAAGACTGAACAAATTAGAGAATAGCACAGGAATAAATATATCCCTTTTTATAGTGTCTTAAATGTTGGCCCTTATAAAAATGTATGAAACGACGAACTAAATATATTCGTTTAGGACATAGTCATTTCACCGTGAGAGTTTTTATTTTTATTTAAGTTGTCCGATGTAGAGTGGAAAGCGAAACAGTAGCTTCTTCAGGAAATGTAATAGTGATGAAACATTATACCCATAAAATAAACTTCAGCTAACTTTAGCAAACTTCGTGGTCCGTATCCTCTTAAACTACTCAAAAGCTAAACAGTTCAACATCTTTAGTTTTGAAAATACAGATATTGTTGGTCTTTACAAGCATCGCGTTGAGAAGCCATGCTTATTATTTATAATTTGCACGCTGATGAAAGCATTTGTCCTGGGATGTCAGAGGCAGCTGAGCTCGCAAGCGCTGGTGTACCTGCACTGGCCGTGCTGCCGGCCGCCGTGGTGTTGTTGTTGTTGATGACGGCGTGGAAGAAGGACGCGGCTGCGCCCAGGCGCGAGTGCTTCAGGATCCAGAACATGCTCGCCGCAGCAGCCCCCTCCTAATGACCGGCCGGGACCAGCGCGCCGGCAGACTGAGGCCACGCCTCCCGCCCGCCCGCCCGCCCGCCCGCCGCGCGCGCTGCTCTGCGGCGCTGCCTCGCACTAGCACAGCCCGCGCGCTCTTACTCGCGCCTCGAGCAGCGCCTGTTCGCCTTCATCTTCTCATGCACTGTCACTGTGCGATATCAGGTGGCTACAAGAGCAGTGCATAGGGAGGATACATCCCCCCGCAGTTATGCAAGACAGAATGTTACTGTGTGAGGAGCTACGTCACACACGGTTACTAAATAAGACCATGTGTCAAGATGTTAATGTCAATAGTATTGTTATTTTTTTTTTCGAATTCATTCATTTTTTTCAAATATGTTCAAATTTTAAATTTTATCCTTTTTTTAAATCCTCTCTCCACCCCCGATAAAAAAAAAAAAAAGCCTGTATCCGCCCCTGCAGGTGAATGACCAGATATTACAAAGCAGAAATCTTAAAAGCAACCGGAAAGTTTTACATGCTGTTAAATGATGCACTTGTTGATAACTTTTGGAAATTAGTACTTCAATGTCCACCAATTTACTGTCGCTGTGCTAAACTTTTTGATACTTTAAAAGATGCGCCTTAAATTCGCATACAACTATCCATTTTCAGGAACATCTACAAACTCCATCACGCTCTCGGGCTGGGGCACGCAGATGTTTGCAAACATTGTGCCAGTCTCCACTGGAGGCATCCGTGCCTGTTGCAGGAGCATTATAACAACTGTATACATGCATAATCAGTATAAAAGTTGAAACAAAATAAAATGAACAAATATTTAAAAATTGCAAGCTACTGTTCCAACACTCGCCAGTGATGTGTAAATATCTAACCCAGGTAACGAGCAAATTCATGTGTTCTCACGTTGTAAATAAACTTATAATACGAAACTCGGACACCGAATTTAACGTGGAAATATTTAAAATATTGCCGAGCGTGTTAAATATACGAAAAGCATTCATTTTAGAGGAAAGCTGTAAAACTTTTTCCCCATTTTAAAAACTTCCAATAATTTTGTTTAACACGGTGACACCATTGATTTCGCACGGCCGAACAACAGGAGTACCGAAAGCGTCGCATGTAAATGTCTGAAAGCTGAACCTGAGACATTTCTCCCTGACCGGAATCATCATTGCCTGCGTTTTTGGGGGGGAAGGGGGGTGGGTGGGGAGGAAGGGGGTGTTTCTTTAGAGGTGTTGAGATACAAATTTAAGTATGCATCAGTAATGCAATGAGATAAGTACGCAAAACACAGCGGAAATGTAACAGGTTGAAAGTGGATGGGTACGAGAAGCTCGACAGTCCAAAAGTCGACAAAACTACCTGCTTTAAGCCACGCCCTCTGTGCGGCCAATAGGATCTAAGCTGTCCCCTCTTTCTAGAATGGGTTATTGTGTTCGTGTCAGCCTCCTTGTTGTGTCCAATGAATGAATAACATCTGAACCTGTCACTTACTTGTAGACTTTTAATACCGAGAAGAAGAAGCGTACAACGACATCACACGAAAATAAGTTTGTTGGTGGATGTTTCTCCACGGTAAATATGCCCCCATATTATTCGTGCCGCATATAATACAAACATAAAATCGTTGTTGCGAGTCATATCACCTTGAAGTGAATTAATCGTCAACTACTTCCAGTAATTTTATTTTTAATAATTTAATTGTCTTTATAAGGGGCGAAGTTAAGGCTTTTAGTTTCTCTAACACTTTACTTGCATTGTATTAATCTTTTAAAACACTAAAAAATACTAGAGTTACCAAAACTAATTAATAAAAATAAAATTAAAATAATCAAATAAGTGCAAACAATAGACCAAAAATACAAGTAAGCACTCCAATACTACAATTAAGAAATTTTGTGTGATCCGTTAGTAAAAATGCACAATGTTAAGCAGAAAAACACTCTTGGAAACAAATAAAGGCACAGTTACATGACAGTAAGTGTTTAAATTTGTCCGTACGAAACATTTAGACAGTGAAAGCTAATTTAATATTAAGCTTGTGTAAACACATACTCTCAAAACCTGAATCAGTAGTTTTAATCAGTAAAATTAAATTTACTGATAAATTAGTTGACGACTTACTACCTACTGGAAAATCAGTGGACTGCGATGAAAATTTTGTTTATGGTCGGTGTAATTCACTGTAAAAAATATTAACAAAAGTTAAAATAGTGAATATAATTTACTGAAATAATTAGTAACATTTGACTGATTCAAGTGGAAAAGGTTAAACAAATCATCAGTAAGTTTCACTGATGTGGAGCAGTTTTAACTAATTCAAGTGTAGAGTGTAAATATAATATCTACACAGTCTAAAAAAAAGTATAAACTACAAAAGAGCAATATTTTTTTAACTATAAAGAAATGAATAAATTGTTACAGGCGTGAAAAGCGTTTACAGACATGACACTAGCTTCTTCAAAAAATGTTTTTTTTTTTTCATTACCTAAATTAATAAATAAAATTAATTTTTAATTTACATGTGAAAATGTTTAACACTTAATTCAACATTTAAATCACGTTCATAATGCTGAAGGCACAGTAATGCTATTAGCCGAATTTGCTGCTTTGATTGTGTGTACTTTACATTAGTTTAAATAAAGCGTTCCATGCTTTTTTGAATTAACCATTGGATAAAAAAAAATAAGTGACAAGCTTACTTATAATTACCGAAGTTTTGTATGAATTTAATTCAATTTCATTATTTTATACTTTATAGTGCGTGATAAAAGCGTGTTTATAGTTATTTTTATTAAACTATATAATTTATTTTTAATTTTTTCTCCATCATAAGATCTGCTCCGAAATACCAAATTACAGTTTTGTCTTTCGAACTACATATATAGGCTGCATACAATGATTCATTTCGATATGACAATTATAAGTAGGTTAAAATAGACTTCCAGTTTTTTATTACATTCTTTGTTAATTAAAAGTGAAACTCATAAAAGCGTGTTAATAACCCAATTACATTATTAGAGTTAATAAAAAAGTTAATTCCAACTCTCGCATTAGTTAGTTATGCAATAAATAATAATAATATATATATTTTAAATGGTTAACACGTTATTTACTAAAAGGAAATATTTTTTCTGGCATATTTATGTTTTCAAGTAGCACTCGTGGTAAAAAATTCAACTTTGTAATGCTAGAGTTAATTATTTTTATTACCGGAAAACCACATAATTACGGCGCGAAGTGCCTCGTTTCTTTGTCACAGCGAATAATTTTGTTCGGCTTCTATATTATTTTCCCTGGCATTTCACGTTTGTCACATTTTACTCAAATGTAGTTAGTGAAATTGGCGATGTGATTAATGTTTCTATCAAATTCCAATGTTATTATAGATAGCTCGATTAATAGTATGTTTGGATCAGCGATTTATAATAACATTTATTCTTAAGTAACCGACTAAACAAAGTTTCGAGGAAAGGTTAATTCTAAGATCAAATTGATTTTCACCGTAAAAAAAATTGCTAGAAAATATATTTTAAACCCATTTTATGAAATGGCATTCAGAAGAACCCTACATTTGAAAATTTTTAATACAAGAATGTCTCGAATACAGGCCATTAAGATGTATTTTTTGAGGTAAACTTACAATGCGCAATAAATAAACCTTGGTTAGTGTTGTAGATCCAACGGAAAACACCGTAAAAATAATGTTTACTTATAAATATCCATTGTAAAATGTTGGCTATCAGTCCAAGAAACAAAGACCTAAAGAGGCACAAACCTGTGAAAAATTTGTCCAAAGCTGAATTTTTGCACATTGATAGAGTCAACTATACTTAATAACATACCGAAAGTTTACCGCTGTAGACCCTGTGAGTATCACCGAAAACGTGCATTTTATTCCTAGATGGCTGCGACTTACAGCAGTCCATTAAAATGATTCGCATTTACGCAGTTATTAACAAGATTCACCGTAAACGCATCAAAATAATCTAGAAACACCATTTCAAACACTTATGTTAAAAAAATTTCTAAATGTTAATATTAAAAGTACGATATTAATCGATGAAGTAATAAAAAGTGTTTTTCAATCATAACAAAGGAATTAAAAACACGATTAACATACAAATCAAGGGTCCAATGTGAAAATCTTCTTCATAAAGGTTTTTTCTTACTCATTCAGCTTTAAGGCGGTATAAACATAAAGATTCTAGCACAATTATTTGAATTGCTGGAATATCCTAAGCGTCGGCGTGTGTGCCGTCCTGCGGCGGTGCTCCGGTCGCAGCAAGCCGGCGCGACGAGCGTTGCACGCGACCTTCATGGCCAAGTTTCAAAGTTCCGAAGATTTAGTTTAGGGATTGCTGCAGATATGAGTCGTTTATTCAATTTAACACATTTAAGTTAAATTATCGCAAATAATATAATAATATTACACCTTTTCTTCTGTGATATGACTCCATAAAATTAAATTCAACTTATTTGTTAGAACTTGTCAACAGGAACACCCCAAATTACCAAGTTTAACAATTATGAATATAACTATATAAAAAATTAAGTAAACTTTCCTTCTCATAAAGAACGATTTCAGCTTTTATTTTTAATTTGACTAAATTCTATTTGGAATGGGAAAATGGAATCACTAATGAACTTTTAAGTAATAAATGAGGGATCGAACACTTGACGTCACATTGCAGATGAGGCAGGATATCATTTGAGAGCATGTATTCAGTATGTAAATTTAAAAAAAAATTGCTATAGTGAAGACTAAAAAAGCCAGATTAAGGAAAACTAACTACATAATTTAAAGTTAATACAAATACTTATCAACAAATAAATGTAATATGATAGTTATTGACTTATTCTATCACTTTAATAACGTAGTCAATTTATTACACGCTTTATATTAACTTCACCTGTATGTTTGTTTGTATGTTTGTAACCGACTCCTTTGGGTGCGATTTTGACCCACTAAAAACTGCCAGATTTCATTCAAACTTTGTAGATTTATCGAGGACCCATGACAATACACTAATTTGATAAGATTATCCCATTAAACAATTTGCAAATAGGATTTTTGTCAATTTATATAATTGGTAAAATGAAACAAAGACGTATTTGTAAAGAAAACAATTTCGCTCATGTGCGAACTCTTTTCTTTTATGTTAAAACTCTTGCAACGAGATTAGAAAATTATTTTAGATGGCAATCGTGGAAACAATTTTAAAAATTCAAGAATTCATATACTAATAAACGAAGGCATTGTGTTTTAACAAATAACTTAACTGCAATAGCCCAGCTCGCTGTAATATTATTAAGACAACCATGATCTGAAGAAGCTATAAAAATATATAATATTATTACATTACATAGTAAATTGAAATGCATGATTATTTTATTTTTACGGAGATGTGTATGTATTTAAGTGACCTGTGTTTGAGTATACAGGCATGCATAGAATGTCTGCAGGAATATATGTTGTAATGAATGTTATATAATGTATCAGCTACATGTTTATTTTAAGTCACAAAGACGGTATTCCAAGACATTCGGGTAAGGTAGTGAATAAGCACTGCCTTGTTGCGATACAACCGTAACACTAACTCATGGGCCATATCGCAGAAGGTTTCCAAACTGAATTCCAGTAGGGAACAGATCGGTTGTCGTTTTAATAAACAGTATCCCGCGCGAGGCTAAACACCGTTGCACATCGCGAACAAGCACGCTACTTGACGTGACTCTATACAACATTTGTTTATTTGCGTTTACATAAGAGTAATGGAAGATTACAACAACCAGGGTGTCTGGTTTACACCGAATGGTTTTTTTATTCTTATCGGCATTTGGTAACACAGTTTTTGTAACTGAAAAATATTTCACGGCTTAGAGGAGAATCATTAATTATATATATGCATACATACGTTCATACTTTATTGGTATTGTGTTTATGATTTTAATTTTTATATGAAGTTAAAACAAAGGGCCATAGGCTTATCTTATATGAAAAAACCCAAGCCAATTGACGGGCCAAGACTTTGCTATAGCAATTACACAAACAAATAATATTAATTTATTTTACACGAAATATAGTGTTAGTAGTATAGGAATGTATGTCCGGCGCCTGGCGCTGGCGCGTGGAGCCGGAGCCGGTGTCCGCCATCTTGGATTGTGACGTCACGGCGGCCATCTTGGAAGGTTGTGACCTTGACCTTTGACCTTGACCCCGGTGGCCATCTTGGATCCGCCATCTTGGATACACCATTTTGGATGACGTAATTGTGTGTTCTCGAACATTCCGGCGATGTGTTTTCCGCCATATTGGATGATAACGTCACCGTTGCAATTTCCGTTACGGCCGCCATCTTTAACTTTTTTATTTATTATCCGATTTTAATGAAATTTTTTTTAAAAATTATAAACCAATTAATTTAATAAAATTTTAATAAAATACTTATAAAAAACAAACATTAACGACACGGAGTTTGGAGTCCTCGGTTCGAACCCGGTGAGGACAAAAAAATTAAAAATGGCGGCCGATCCTTCCCCCTAGGTGGACGCATGCAGACTGACCCCCACCACTTCTTACCATGTACATATAATAACTTACACCCCCCCCCTTCCACCCCCACCCCTCCCTTCCTAAAAAAATTATTTTTTTCGCACATGACGACCAACCCCTCCCCCACCACCTCTTTTTTATTTTATTATTTTTTTCATCGTAATAACCACCCTCCTCCACCACTACTCTAGTTTTTTCCACTCCCTCCCCCACTTTACCGTCATTCCCACCCCTACCCTCCTCCTCACCCCTATTCTACCTTTAAAAGTATAAATACCGGCTGCAGGACCCGGGAGCCTTCAGTTTTGCAGTCGCTCCCATCCTGAAGGAAAGACGATGTTTGCTTGTTGTGCGAGCGGAGCAAAGATCTTGTCGGCCATCTTAGCATATGGTAAAGTGCGCACGCTTACGGCACTGGATAAGGAGACGGAGTTACCCTATCTACCAAAGGAGTTTCTCCTGGTATACGCCCCGTACGAGATAAGATACGTGTACAAGTTCCTGCCGGTGTACCTGCAGCTAGACCCAGACATCCAAGACTGTCTACCATGCACCGAGTGCGACAAGGATATGTCGTCCGTGCCCGACACGCCGCACATGAAGTCATGGTGCAAGAAGCGACGAGATGCGTGGCGGCAGCAGCAGCCTAGATCCTGAGCGCCGTGCCACAGTCGGCATCTAGGTACCACTCCAGCATTTCTGCAGAGCCAGCATCTTAGCCACGTCACTCCAGCCTCGTCGTATGCGTAACTGTGAGTAACGACAATATGACACTCTTTCTTGTCAACGTCCAGTGTCTTACGTCCCAAAAGGGGCCTGTAGTGAAGCAACTGTCCGTGACGTCCGTCATTGGCGGTGACGAAGTCAAGACTAGCGAATACATCTTTAAACCGCCGTGTGACTGGACTAAGCTAGACAGATCCTCTCAACGCGAGAACCGCCGTCTGACCTATGAAGTGAACGGACTCTCGTGGAATGAAGGTGATGTGGACTATGAACAACTTACATCTGTGCTACGTGATCTCGTCGAGCTGGAAGACGACGTTGTTTACGTCCGTGGTAATGAACAGAAATGTATTGTGAGTGATTTGTGTAGTGCCAATGTAATTGACCTACGTAAACAAGGCAACTGTCCTGGCTTCAACAAACTGTTAAAGATGTACGGAAACCAAATTGAAAAGTGCGATAAATTTTATAATGGTTTCCACTGTGCACATTGTAATAGTCAGTTACTGAAACGGTGGCTCTATGAGCATCCTTATTACTACAGTGATATTTATTTTTTTTATTCTTTATTGCAATTGTAAATATTGTTTCCAATGTCATCTACTGATGAAATTATGTAAATAAAAAATATATAAACCAATGTAATTGTCTATTTTCATTTCACCTTTATTTCATTTTTTTTCTTTCTGTAAAGTCTATTAATTATACTCTTCCAAAAAAAATTAAAAAATTAAAATCATTTTACATTATTTTTCAGCAATCTAATTTAAAGCATACATTATATAAAAAAAATCAGCAATTTAAAAAACAAGGGTAACAGTAGTATAGAAATAAAACCAAAGGTCAAAAATTTTACAGATATATATTTTCGTTAACATATACAATCAAATATATTCTTATTTTATTTGACATGTGTGAGAGTGTAGATTCGCAGGTCTCTCTCTCTCTTCCCAGCAGACCATTCTCGTCCCGTCGTCTCTCTCTCCATCTCACCAGCTCTCTCTCCTCCTCACGCTGAATCTCTCTCTCCCCATCTCAGCAACTGCTCACCTGCTAAATACTTAAACAGAATATTAGTAATTTAAACAGAAGGCTTGCATCACTGCTCTCTGCGGGTTTTTAACGGGCTGGAGACCGACACCGCTAAACAGGCTGGTCGCGCACAAGCCCCTTGCCTCCATATGCAATATACGTCACATATGTAGTCAAGTACTTATGAACAACATCTCTATTTAGCCGTGGCCCATTACAACGATGCAAGCCTACCAGAAAGAACTAGCATATGATACAATGACACAAAGCACGTGCTTAAATTAGCATATGTCACATACAAACGCTGAAATTGTCCAGTAACAACGAAGTATCAACACTGAAATCTTGCATGTCATTGACTGAGGAACCCAGCGGCGTAACAGTCCAGCGTTGACACACAACGCCGAAATCTTGCATGACAACCACTGTGGAACCCAGCGACGTAACAGTCCAGCGTTGACACACAACGCCGAAATCTTGCATGACAACCACTGTGGAACCCAGCGACGTAACAGTCCAGCGTTGACACACAACGCCGAAATCTTGCATGTCATCGAATGCGGAACCCAGCGGTGTAACAGTCCAGCGTTGACACCAGCATCACGACACCATCGATGTTAGGAGCCCATCGTCTTGACACCAACGTCGTAAGGAGCCCAACGAAGCATAAAAAAAAACGCATCGGTGTAAAAAAAAAGCATCAGTGTAAAACTCATGAGTGTAAAAAAAAAATTCGTATTACACCACAAAACAACGAGGATGCAAAACACCACCACTTCCAACCCAACCAACCAACCAAGAAAAAACGTAGCACTACAAAAACATCGTAGGTGCATAAAACCACCACTTACATCCCAACCAACCAACCAAGAAAATGTAGCACCACAAATCAACGTAGGTGCATAAACCACCACTTCCATCCCAACCAACCAACCAAAAAATGTAGCACCACAAAACAACGAGGATGCAAAACACCACCACTTCCATCCCAACCAACCAACCAAGAAAATGTAGCACCACAAATCAACGCAGGTGCATAAAACCACCACTTCCATCCCAACCAACCAACCAAAAAATGTAGCACCACAAAACAACGAGGATGCAAAACACCACCACGTCCATCCCAACCAACCAACCAAGAAAAACGTAGCACCACAAAAACAACGAGGATGCAAAACACCACCACTTCCATCCCAACCAACCAACCAACCAAAAAACACTGCACCACGAAACAACGTAGGTGCATAAAACCACCACTGCCATCCCAACCAACCAACCAAAAAACGCAGCACCACAAATCAACGAGGATGCAAAACACCACCACTTCCAACCCAACCAACCAACCAAGAGAGCGCAGCATCACAAAAACATCGTAGGTGCATAAAACCACCACAGCCATCCCAACCAACCAACCAAAAAGCGCAGCATCACAAAACGAGGATGCAAAACACCACCACTTCCATCCCAACCAACCAACCAAGAGAGCACAGCACCACAAAACAACGTAGGTGCATAAAACCACCACCTCCATCCCAACCAACCAACCAAAAAATGTAGCACCACAAAACAACGAGGATGCAAAACACCACCACTTCCAACCCAACCAACCAACCAAGAGAGCACAGCACCACAAAACAACGAGGATGCAAAACACCACCACTTCCATCCCAACCAACCAACCAAAAAACGTAGCACCACAAATCAACGCAGGTGCATAAAACCACCACGTCCATCCCAACCAACCAACCAAGAAAAAACGTAGCACCACAAAACAACGTAGGTGCATAAAACCACCACTTCCATCCCAACCAACCAACCAAAAAATGCAGCACCACAAATCAACGAGGATGCAAAACACCACCACTTCCATCCCAACCAACCAACCAAAAAAACGTAGCATCGCAAACAACGAGGATGCAAAACACCACCACTGCCATCCCAACCATCCAACCAAATAAGCACCACGAATATTGTGGGTGCATGAACAAAACAAATCGCACCACGAAACAGTGTGTAGGAGCATGAACAAAACAAATCGCACCACGAAACAGTGTGGGTGCAAAAAATTAAGGTTTAATAGCACCAGAAAACCATAAAAATGTAGGAGCAAAAAAATCAATGAAAAAGATAGCACCACGAAACAACAGTGTGTGTGTGGGTGCATGAACAAAACAAGGAAAAATAGCACCAGAAAACCAAAAATCTAGGTGCAAAAAAATTTAAAAAAAGAGCACCACGAAACAGCGTGGGTGCAACACAATTACAACGAGCGGACTCAGGAAACCAACGATGAAAAATCCAACGGTGAAGGCTATGTACAACATCATCAACAGGTACATGAGTGGCTAGCAAGTGGCAAACACCGGCTCTGTGCTCGCACATTCCGGTTCAGATTCCCGTCAAGGTCTTTTTCTCGGCTACCACAGCAGAAGCCTGGGACCCCGACAGAGAATCCTGTGCGAAACGTACGAGCACAGACGCAAGTTTCAACATTTCATGTTATAAGGTTTTTTATGTGAAAAAAAAAATTCATTAAAAACCATTCAGTCTTTATAGCATTCTCATTCTTCCACGTATGTATATAATTATATTCAGGCCATATATCTGTACGGTAATGTATGAATTCCATCGTCGCATATTATGCGTTTATCGTCGTGCCATGTTAGTGCTAATTTATTTGAGCATTCTGTATATAAGACCATATTATGTGAACGTATGGACCGGACGTTTGCGCGCTTCTCCGTGTGCTGCTCCAGGACCTCGAGGAAATCTTCAAACGATATTTTATTTCTCACCACGCACTTCTGTATACCTTTGGCCCTTTTTGTGATATTACTATTGTATTTGTAGGTGTACAGTTTTGCCCTTAGGCCGACGAACTCCTCCATTGCCACTCCACTGCACTCGTCTTTGAACTTGCCTACTACCTTCTTGTTCGTAGGTGAGTAGCAGGGGTGGTCAATGGGATAGCTGCTGGTGTCAAACTCGTCCAGGAGCGCAGCGTCGTCGGCCAGGTCCTGGTAGAAGTCACGCGTCTTGATCTCGTATATGAAGCTGTCCGTGTCCATGTACGCCAGCGTGATGTCATCCTTATATTTTTCTTTCATTATGTCATAATGGAACCCATACATTAACGTCTTGGACAAGTCCAGGACCGCGAACCCCGCATATATTGGGCGGTCAAGAAAGATGGTTTCTTGTTGTAGTCTCACCAGCATCAGAGACTCATCAAGGATGGTTCGGTCCTGGAACGCTGGCTTGGCAATAACCTTTCGGAGCCTCGCCTCGCTGCATACGAGCTCCATACGCTGCCGCTTGAATTTATTTTCCATGAGCTTGCCAAAGCAGGAGTTGTTGGCAAGCTTGAAGAATTCTTTCTCGAAATCATTTGTAGCTGCCTGTCGTTTCAACGTATTTTTCGTAATAAATGGCTCCATCCAGGCACGCTGCTTGAATTCAAGGACTCTGTGCACCTTCTTGAGTCTCAGTCCGTGCTGGATGGCCTGTTTCAGGTTTCTAAAATGAATTATATAATTTTCTTTGGATTCCAGTGTTGTGATTAATTTAGTTTGACGCGATCCGGGTGGGCACTGGCTGACGGGCAGGAACGGTAGATCTTTGTGGTCCTCGTGGAGGGCAGACGGATACTCCACATCGACTTCAAGGATGTAGCCTGTCTGCCCCTCGTCAGGTATCGACATCACGTCGATATCAGCGCCCACCCACTTGAAGCCGCTGACTGGAAGAGGCAACGACATGGCCCACCCATACAGATTGTTGGCGTCCAGGTACGCAACATGAGTTGATGGTTGGCTGGGATCGTAGGTATGGGGCAGGCAGATGTTGTTCGCCTTGCAGTGTCTCTTTATCACTTGCGCGACCCCACCCCTGATCCCAGCTTCGACGAACATGTACATATCGTAATCTATCATCAACTCAAGTCGTACCCCTGTCTGCCTCAACATTGCGTCGAACGCGAACCCTGGTGCGCTGACGTAATGGCTGCAGTCAAGGCCGTACGTCTGCAGGCACAGCCGACGAAAGTTTTCAAACACGTCAGTCAACAGCAGCACGTCTGTCTTGAGGTAGACGTCGCTGTAGTCGCCCAGGGTCACGCAGCCGAATGTTTCCCACACTGCCTTTGCATGTTCGTAATCATCATTAGTTATGTGCGAGTCATTCAATATATTATAAAAGTTATCTTGTGGTGGCAGTTGTGGCTCGTCCAGTTTCTCCCAGCTGGAAACATAATCGTAGGGGAAAACACCTTTTCTCGTGACGAGGGCCATTTCGTCACGAGTAAAAAATTTCATGGTGTCCGTGAATTGGTCGGCTGGCAGGTACGAGGCAAGGGACGCCAAACTGTGAGCCATGAACCTGAAACTATCGACAAACTGTAAGGAGAATTTGTTGCCCAGACTTTTCGAGAAGGTAATCATTTTTTCCTGCGTGTGGGGGATGATGAATATTTCTTTATTGTCGTAGCCCAGTTTCTTGATGATGAACTTCTCATCATAGGCCAGATTTTGGAAGTAAACCACGAGTTTCTTGGGCCGCCTGCGCAGAAGATTGCAGCTGTTGCAGGCGGCGCCAAGGTACTTCCCACTGAAGTGGTCGTGGTCTCGGACCTTGTAATTACCCATGGTAAATACCGCATTGCAGTAGCAGCACTGATGGGCTGCGGCGAAGCTGGCATACTCCTGTGCCGTCAGCGTCGTCATGGGTATGCTCGTCTCGTATATGTCCTTAACCTTTTTACCAATGTCAACAATGGTCTCCACGAATTTTGCCTCAGCATCGGGACCCCTGTACAGAATCGGCTCTTGCGGCAGCGAGGAAGTGAGCGTGGCTGGGATCACGCTATTGTCGACTTTTACATAGATACAATAGCTGTATGCCTCGTGTTTTTGGTACGCATGAGTGCTTGACTGCTGGGGGTCCTGCTGGCATGTATGTACGGGCACGAGCATGGCCTCAAAGTCTGCGTATGCTACAATGGGCATCTTGGACATGTGGTGATAGTTTTTAAACTCCAGGACTGGGGGCTGGCCGTTCTTGTCTGGCTTAGGCATCTCGACGCGCACGGGATCATGGGATTTGCAGAATTTCTTGTGCGCGTCGAGACACTGCTGCCCTGACAGTCCTGATTCACGTGGCAAATCATGATAATAAGTGAAGCATCTCTTGCAGACATGTATTTTTTCTGTGTGGGCAGTGATCTGAGGCCGGACGAGTCTTGAGAAATTTTTTATAAAGCAGAAATGAGAGTTGTTTTCGCTCGTCATCATGAGGAGGTCGAAATGGTGTTTCTTTTCCTCCTTCCCCACACGCACCGACGCGATCTTGTTGTCTTCGTCAATGCTGTAGACGTTGACGGAAACATCGGGATTGTTCCGTTCGAATACTTTGATTTGGTGGAGGGGGGTGGGGAACTCAAGTCCTGAAAAATCAAATTTTCCCTCCAGGTCGTGGTACCTCTTGTCAACTCGGTTGGCATGTTCCCCCTCCACGTACCGCACCAGTATGGCCCACTTGAAGCACTCGTTGTCTTCCAAGTTCTTGGGGTTTATGCACGCTTCACGGTTCTTGATGGCGGCAGGCAGGTCAATGTATGAAGATACTCGAAGAGGGACAAGCTTGTTGAAGCGGAGCTGGATTCGCTTCACGACAGACAAGGTCCACCCGGATCCCTTGCTGACGTAGTCCTCCTCCTCCTTGCATATTTTCAGGATACTGTCATCAATTGCTTCCTCGATTTCGCTTACCTCATATATGGGAATATTTTTTGTCTTGAATGATCTCTTGTCGACACCTTCATCGAAGGGAGCGGGCTTTGCATAGTCGCACTCGAGCC
This sequence comes from Bacillus rossius redtenbacheri, assembly GCF_032445375.1. Lineage (NCBI taxonomy): Eukaryota > Metazoa > Arthropoda > Insecta > Phasmatodea > Bacillidae > Bacillus > Bacillus rossius. Next base: position 3,117,848 of record NC_086335.1, read on the forward strand.
AGATATTAAATTTTACTGGACCATTTTCATTGACTTCATTGGTTATCTGATTTATTAGGTTATACTTCATTTGGACCATGTAAGTACAAATGTCTTTTGTTGTACCGTTGTTTTCTGCAACATACGTCTTCAGGTTGCGGCGGAACGCAGACTCCGCCTCAACGAACCCGGTACCGCCTGCCTCCAAGTCTACCTGGGCCTGGTCAGGCGCTTGCGCCTCCAAGTCTACTCGAGCCTGGTCGGGCACACTCGCCACGTATTGCGGACGAGTGCTGGGGCCGGGCTGTTGCAGGCCAGAGGTCGCGTCTACGCACCGTCTCTTGGGAGCCACGCCATTACAAGACTTGCTGTGCACAAACAGCGTGTCTTTGGGGGTAAATTCTCCCTGGCATTTCGTGCATTTGAATGTAATGCGGTCGGGATTGAACTGGCACTGGCTCTTTTCGTGGCGTCTGGCATCACGGGTATATTTGAAATGCTGCCCGCAGTGAATGCACCTCGAGCCTGTGCTGTGCTCGACGGTGCCCTAACAAGTTCGCATATGGCGGGCCAAACTGTCCTTGCGGCTAACTATCTTGCCGCAAGTATGGCACTGGTTGTTAACAGTGCGGCCAGGATTAGCTGCACACACTTTCTCGTGCCGTCTGGCATTACGAGAGTAGTTGGAAAAGGGGGGTTTAAGCACAGGCGGAGGAGCCAGGAGCCCGCCATCTTGGATGACGTCATCGGCGGCCATCTTGGATGACGTCATCGGCGGCCATCTTGGATGACATCATCATGACCTTTGACCTTGACCTTTGACCTTGTCAATCTATGCTAATCTATGCTAATCTATGCTAATCCATATGCCAATCTATGCTAATCTATGCCAATCTATGCTAATCTATTCCAATATATGCTAATCCGTATGCTAATCTATGCTAATCTGTATGCTAATCCATGGTAATCTGTATGCCAATCCATGCTAATCCATCCGCCATTTTGTATTTCTAGAAATTTCCACCAACTTCGAATCGTGACGTCACCGTTGCACTTTGTGTCACGGACGCCATCTTGGATTTGAATTTTTTTTTCGAACTTTGAAATTAGATGTAAACATCAACCGCCATCTTGTTTTCGTCTGCTGGTGGCCGCCATCTTGTTTTCGTCTGCTGGTGGCCGCCATCTTGTTTCGTCTGCTGGAGGCAGCCATCTTGCGACGTCATATAGTTCTGTTGGTCGCCACCAGATAGCAGCAGGGATTATTTTATTTTTTTTCTTTAACTAAAATAATTTCAGTGCCGAGGCTGGGATTCGATCCATGGGACGTGAAAACGTCCAGGATGTCGTGGTTACGAGGCGGACACCTTGACCACTAGACCACGAGACCAATTGGGATATGGTGGAATAAATAATCTATATATGCCACGTACTGACGTCAAGTTTTATGATAAAAGGGGGGAGGGTGTCTTTGCCTTCCCAAATGCATGAAATTCAAATTATTATTATACCATCGCCATCTTTAATTCCAGCACAGACTACCAGATGGCGCCAAATTCAAATATTAGTTAGGGAGTCGGCCGGCAGGTGTCGAATGCCGCCATCTTGGTTCTCAAGTTGGCTGGTAGATGTCGCTAGTATCGCGCGCCAAATTCAAAAATTAGTTGCCAGAGACGCCGCCATCTTGGTTCTCAAGTTGGCTGGTAGATGTCGCTAGTATCGCGCGCCAAATTCAAAAATTAGTTGCCAGAGGCGCCGCCATCTTGGTTCTCATGTTGGCTGGTAGATGTCGCTAGTATCGCGCGCCAAATTCAAAAATTAGTTGCCAGAGGCGCCGCCATCTTGGTTCTCAAGTTGGCTGGTAGATGGCGCCACCGTCGCCATATTTTAGTTCATACAATCTATACCAGATGACGCCACCATCGCCATCTTTAGTTCCTAGTGTTGCTACCAGAGTGTGCCACCGTCGCCATCTTTAATTCTTAAAGTTACCGCCGGAGCGCGCCACCATCGCCATCTTTAATTCATAAAGTCGCTACCGGATGGCACCACTGTCGGCCATCTTTAATTCAAGGTATTGTCGCCGGATGGTGCCAAGTTTGAATTTAAAAACCTACAAGTGTTATGCAATGTGTAACCAGTCGAGATAAGTTTGGAACCTGTAGCCATATTATTATTATTATTTATTAATGTATGTTTATTAAATATGATAGAGTATTTATAAAATATTGGTGTTGTGTAGAGTCTCTCTCTCTTCTTCTCGTAGTGGCAGACAGTTGTAGCAATTGTAGTCAGTTTGGAACCACTATACTACATCTCGACACTACTTAGAAATTATGCCTCCACTATTTTACCCGGACTTGGCACCGGGCAAGCATGGAACCAGAAGAGTAATGCAAGGGAATGGCTTTTCATTTGTTTGTAACAAACAAACCATCCATCCGATTACATTATCCCAAGTGCCATGCCTGGCTGTGTTACCCCCCCCCCACGAAGCTGAAAAATGAAAACAATTCCCATAAGAACACAAGGGGAGGGTAAATATGTGCAAACATTGAGGGAAAAATAACCATCGCTGAAACATACTTCCCAGCATTAATTACAACAACAAAAGATGACAGCAAAGAGGACGGGGAAGAGAAGGCCTAAATAAAAAATGTATAAATACATGTGATAAGCCTCCATTACCCAACGTAGCCATGGGGTAGCGTATGTATACCATCATCCTGGATAACTCTTTTGTTATCTGTCCAAGTAAGTGCTAGTTTGTTGGTGCACTCGGAATAGATATCATGGTGGTAGGAGCGTATAGATCGCACTTTTACACGCAATGTAGACTCCTGGTGTAGTGTACGCAGGTAGTCCTCAAAAGTGATTCGGTTTTTAATCACAGACCTTTGCACACCTTTGGCCTTCTTGGTTACAATGTCACTGCACTTTAGGGCGTACAGCTTAGCCCTCAAGCCGATAAATTCTGTCATGGGTCGGCCACAGCACTCATCTTTGAATTTCCCGATTACTTTAGAATTGGTCGCAGAGTGCAGGACATGGTTGGTAGGGTAACCACTCATGTCAAAGTGGTCTAACAGTGCATGGTCAGACTGCAAATCAGAGTAGAAATCATGAGTATCAATCTGATAAATAAAGCTGTCTGTATCCATGTAGGCTAGCTCAAGCCTATCATTATACCTGGGTTTCATCACATCATAATGGAAGTGGTACATCAAAGTCTTGGAGAGGTCAAGAACGGCAAATCCAACATATATTGGCTTGTCGAACATTATTTTCTCGTGCTGAAGGTGCACCAGTGCCAGACTCTGATCATAGACTGTGTAGTCCTTGAAGGTGGGGCGAGCCACAAGCTTGCGGAGGCGCTCTTCACAGCACACCAGCTCCATTGCTTGCCTCTTACGTTTCGCCTCCATCAATTTCCCAAAAGTAGCATTATTAGCTAGTTTGAAAAAGTCTTTCTCAAAGTCGTTCTGTGCGGCTTGTCGTTTTCCAGTGTTCAATGCTATGTATGGCTGCAACCATGCTGACTGACGAAAATGTAGGACTCTATGGACATGAGTTAGGCGGAGACCGTGGGAAATTGCTTGTTTGAGGTTAATGTAATGGATAACGTAGTGGGATTTGTTGGAGAGAGTGGTGAGAAGTTTAGATTGGGTAGAATTGGGAGGACACTCATTCCTAGGAAGGAAGGGTAGATCCCGGTGGGACGGATGTAATTCTACTGGATACTCGACGTCACACTCCACAATGTAGCCAATATCACTATCATCAGGTATGCTGGTAAAATCAATGTTCGTATCATTGCTCCACTGAAAGTCACTGTGTGGTAGAGGGCAAGACATGGCCCAACCGTACAAATTGTTGGCATCTAGGTATGCAAGAGACGATGAAGGTTTGGTGGGGTTGTGTGTCTCAGGTGCATAGGCATTGTTTGCCACGCAGTGCCTTTTCATGCACTGTGCCACCCCACCTCGGATGCCTGACTCAACAAATAAATGCATGTCATAATCTGTGAGCAGGTCCAACCGAACTTGGGTAGTCTTGAGCATGGCATCAAAAGTAAATCCTGGTGCACTGACGTAATGCGCACAATCTAGACCATACGTGTCAAGACAAAGGCTGCGGAAGCTCTCGAAAACATCACATAAGATCAAAACATCTGACTTTAGGTATACATCGCTATACTCCCCCAATGTCGAGCAATGAAAGGCATCCCAGACGGTGTGTGCATGAACATAATCCTCATCGCTAATGGTAGAGTCGGTGAGAATGTTAAAGAAAGCCTCCTTGGGCGGTAGCTGCAGTTCGTCCAGACGTTCCCAGGAATCAATGTGATCATATGGGAATACTCCCTTCCGCATGACGAGCGACACACAGGTGGGATCGAAAAACTTCATGGTGGTGACAAACTGTGCTGGTGGTAGGTTATGTGCTAGTGAAGACAGGGAGCATGCCATGAATCTAAGTGTGTCAATGAACCGGACTGAGAACCTATCACCAAGCTTCTTCGAGAATGTTATCATTTTCTCTTCACTGTGTGGTATGATGAAGATCTCCTTAGTGTCATACCCAAGCTGCTTGACAATAAAGTGCTGGTCGTAGCCGAGATTATGGAAGAAGACTACTAGCTTCTTTGGTCTACGATGCAACATGTTACAGCCATTACAGGAAGGTCCAATGTAATTTCCTGTAAAATGATCATGATCCTTCACCCTATAGTTTGATGCAGTGAAGGGTTTGTGGCAGTAGCAGCATTGTGCTGCATGGTTGAAGGTAATGTACTGGGTCCGTGTCAGAGGTGTCATTGGGATGGAGGTAGCATATATATCCTTCACTTTGTTCCCAATTTCAACTATATCCTCCATGAACCTACTCGCAGCATCCACACCTCGGTATATAATCGGTTCCTGTGGCAGGTTTGCTGTAAGGTGTGTGGGTATACGAGCATTGTCCACCTTGATGTATATACCATAGCTATATGGCTCATGCTTCTGGTACTTCTCTGTGTATGCTATATTGGGGTCATGCTGACATGAGTCCACCTTGGTTAGCATGGCCTCGAAGTCTGCATACACAACTATAGGCAGTTTACCCATGTGGTGGAAGTTGGTGAATTCCAGCCTGGGTGGGTTTCCATCCTTGTCGGGAAGTGGCATTTCAACACGCACAGGTGCATGAGGAACACAGTACCTCCTATGTTGTTCCAGGCACTGTTGTCCCGTCATTCCAGTCACTCGGAGTCGATCATCAAATGATTTGAAGCATCTCTTACATATATATATTCTTTCATTGTGATTGGTTACCTGAGACCGTATCAGCCGTGAAAAGTCCGTTATGAGGCAGTAGTGCTTGTGATCGACATCAGATATTAGCAGAAGATCGAAATGCTGCTGCTTCTCTTCATCAACAACCCGAATTGGGACCACCTTATTCTCTTCACCGAGAGTATAGACATTAACTGACACGGTTGGGTTGTGTCGCTCAAAGACATTGATCTGTTTGACTGGTGTAGGGAAATCAAGTCCGTCAAAGTTAAATTGTGTCTCCAGGTTCAGGTATCGTTGGTCAACTCGACACACATTAAATCCCCCAACAAACTTGGAGATAATGGCCCACTTGAAACATTCTTGGTCTTCGTTCTGGGGATTAAGTACAGCATGTTTGATAGCAATCGATGGTGGCAGAGGCAGATAGGAAGATGCACGCAGTGGGTCGAGCTTGCTGACACGAAGTTGTATGCACTTCACTGACGTCAGCGACCAGCCAGAACCTTTGCTCATGTACTCGTCCTCCTCCTTACAGATGTTCAAAATGCTATTTCGAACAGCTATAGCAACATCATCTACATTGTATAGAGGGATGTTGGGGGTCTTGAAGGCACGCAGGTCTGCACTGTCGTCGAATGGTGCTGGTTTTGCATAATTGCACTCGAGCCACATATTAAATTTTATGGCCCCAGTTGCCTCTACAATCTCAGTTAGCTGCGCAACTATTCTATCCTCCATCGTCTCAAGATATGTACAGATATCCAATGAACGGTCGAAATTGTTCCCGGCTACGAAGGTGCGCAAACTACCACTGAATGCACGAGCCACTTCAACAAAATCATTATTATTATTAATATCTTCTGGCTCAATGGTTGATGTGGCCTGGGATGTTGAGGTATTAGGCAACACCATGGGTTGAACTGCTCTAGAAGTAGAGGCTTGCTGCTCTTCACTCACAAGCATTGTGCACCGAGTCGGAAGAGCTGGAGTCGTCGCCGCAGACCCACGACATACCAAGCGGTGTGCTGCTAAATTGTCGCGCCGGGCAAAAACATTTCCGCACTTATCACAAAGAGCATTAACTGCTCGAGCCTGGTTTCCAGTACAGGAATCCTCATGCCTACAAGCATCGAAGGTCCTCGTAAACTGCCTGTAGCAGTACCGACAATGCTTGCTGCGAGATGTATGTGTGCCGGTACAGATCTTCAAATGGCGCTGTAGGTTACCCCAACGAGCAAATGTAGTGCCGCATTTCTCGCAGAGGTGCATTTCTAGGTTAGGTGCGTCTGCACACTGTCGTTCATGACGTAAGGCATTTTTCCAGGCCGTAAATAACTTCTTGCAAAAGCGACAACTAGGACCCATCGCGCCTACCCCTGAACTAACTGAAATATCAGCAGACGTGGATGATGATGATGATGATGATGCTATATCTCTTGCTATCAGCTCCGGATCCTGCAGAGAAGCCTCGATGCGGTTCGACGGAGAAGTAGATACCTACCAACGAAATACTAGTTAAAATACTATTTCGAAGAATAACCAGCAGTCACTTGCATAAAAACAGATGAAAGTGTATAAGCAGGACCACCAACTTGTTAAAAAATTTTTTATGTATTACTGAGAACTTAACAAAAAAAAATGTGTCAACAGTTTGAAGCTGTAATATTTCCTGTGTAAACATAAGCAGGTCACACTAGCTTTATAATAATTAATTGTACTGGTAGGAAATGTGTGTACTAGCCGACGAGACTCTAACAGACCGTCTACCGCTACGTGATACAGTGCTAGGTATCGTGCGTGAAAAACTTTATTCATTAAGAATATATTTGTAATGAAATACGCAGCAAATGTAAATAACGAGTTAACAAAAATATAAATAATATTTATGATTTAATAAGGTATGGGACTCAGTAATATCGTGCGCGATGTAAGGAAATGGACTCGCAGTGCATATATAATTTCACGTAGCTCTGCGCTGGGTCAGAGCACTAATGGAAACCTTTCAGAAGGTATGTTGAAGCTCCCCCCCCTCCCCCCACCCCCACCTCTCTTACACCACTCTCTTCAGACAGGCGGCGCGCGCTTCATGACAGTCTGAGTCGTGTCCCGACATGTCTCGAGCACCCTATGCTGTCAGGGGAGCATTTACGTATAATGAAAGGAAGTAGCTCTGCTGTTATATTGCTGGAATACTAGACATACTTACACTGATATTTCAAATAAAAACATAATCTATATAAATTAATGTATCGCTGCTCATAGCATAGTGTGCTGCCAACTGTGCGTCCTTTTCCTGTATGTGGCCAGACACTTTAGGATATATGATTTCAGCATAAGTACAACAAGAAAAATATTACTTCCTAATGTGGTCCCTACATTGTTCCCAGGGTATCGTAAATGGTTTCATGGCTACAACTGCATGTGACACTACATAAAATAACAATCACAAGTGTAATACTTTTTACAAGTATGTGTAGGCTTCTGACTGTGGCGGACTGAAGGCTCGTGCCTGCAGTAGGACGTTAACACAGACTACGTATGCATCAGTTGAGACGTGATAAAATTACAGGTTACATCAGCTGAGGCGAGGTCAAAGACTTGTCCGTACCCTATAGCATAGGACCGATGCCTGAGAGCAGCGGTATATATGTAAGCCGCTAGGATATTACAGTACATTATGTAGACGTCAACTACCACTCAAGTCAAAAATGTGTTTAATAAATACGAAAATAACTATTCTATGTGAAAATACACTAGTATGAAAATCCATATTACTCGTGCTAGAGAATAAAACTGTGTAAGGACATGCACAATAAATTATAAAACTAATAATGAGCCTACTAGTGTTACATTGGAAATAATTATTTATAATAAATACATCTTAATTTGTGGCTTGTCAGAATAAATAAAGTCATCGGTCCCCCCGAGCATGTCTGGCATTTGGTTCAGTCAGGGAAAGAGGACTGAGCATGGTTGCTTACGAGATTATGGCTCGCAGACAATAATGCATGCGATACTAGAATTGCACTTGGACGTAACGTATACAGTAAATGTGACTATGAAAGATTTCAATATATAGACATAGTGAACAACTTTTTTTTTTTGTAATAACATAAAACTGGACGAGATGGGTATCGAACCGCGCACTCCAGACTACGGAGCGCCATGTCTACCAGATAGGAGCACAACACTGTAGCTACGAGTTGCAGAGGGGATCAATGTAAACAGTTTACAACTAACCTACAGACGTGTTAGGAATAAAGCATAAGCGTGCACGATTTGTGTTGGATTTCCCCAGTGTGCTTCTACTTATTCTTGAGACGGTAATTCTCCGTAAAGTTTTTTAGATATTAGCCACCACGACACTCGTGATTTGATGTGTGTTGGTATATATCGTAACAAAACTAGTAGATACATGGTTTTTGCAAAAAGAGGAAATTAACTCTCGCTAATGAATTATTTTAGGAAATATGTTTCAATTTTAAAATATCTGAATGCACCTGAATATATAAGCTAATATAGAATGCAGATCGATGCCTATAGTGTTATCGAAAGGTTGTAGATTTTTAGAGCCGAATAATCTGACTCATCGTAATGATTGCTAGACATTCAAAATGTTTTTAATTTTGAGTTAAATTTAAAATCTAGATGTTTGTTGACGCCACAGTACAGACGTTAACAATATAGATTATTTTTAACTACTGCTTTTGCTTCTTGTAAAATAAATAAGTAGTTGCAAACGAATTTAGTTATTACTATAAGCCGTTAATCTTCAGCCGCGAATAGTGTTACTTCACAACTAATGAAATGCACGAATGACAATACTTTAATATTAATGTGACATGGATCTGAACAATGCACTGTTATACTAATATTTCTTTTATAAACGGGGAGGGCATCTTACCTCAGCGGTGAACTGAAGACGTGGACTAGTGGACTGATAGAACTCGATCATGAAGGCACGATACAAATGGTTGGAGTTGCGCTCGCTCGGGTATATAAAGGATTTCTGTGTGTGACGTCAGTGAGGTCATGGACGAGTCACTAGGGTGGGTTCACACCTGAACGTTCATTTGATGTGTTAGCTTAAAAAAAATCGAGTAAATTTATATTGGTTTCCAACACAGGTTCTAAACATGATGACTGTTTATAAATATATATTTTTATAAACATTAATTTTTTTTTATATGTTTAGTGGTTTAATTTTTAGTATTAATGCATACCAGTAGTTTCATACATTATAAACTAATGGTATGCATTATTGAACTTCCTTTAGACATGCGTATTACAAAATTAATTTCGGATTTGTTGGGTCTGTTCATTACGAAGGACCTCGCATGAAACCACCTTAAGACTGACCCGTCTCCCACAGGCAGTCAACAAAATTCCTTACCCCGGAAATACTTTTTCCGTCCGGTCGCTGGCCTGGCATGCTGCTCCGAACCGTTGACCTCAACCTGCGTTTCAAAGCATGCACTATTTGCTTTAGGGATTTTTACACGAATAAATATTAATTTGAAGTTATACACTTTGGGGGTTTACTTAAATTAAAGTCGAGAAATACATTCATTATTTTTATTACAAGAAAGTCGACATATACTCGTGCAACCACAGATTGCAAATAATAATAATATATTTTTAAAAACAAGCCATTTATAAAACTTTTAAAATTAAATTTCTCGAGTTACAAACATTGTAATTTTAAAACAAAAAATATTCCACTTCATGAGTAAACTGCGTATGGCTCAGAGCATACTGGTGGTACGTGGTTCATTGTATACAGTTGGCGCATGAGTCTTATTTAATATTATAATAATTAGTTTCACGATTATGACGCAAAAAATGTCATACAGTTGTACCAACTTTATTGTTGTGCAACACTTTCGTTTTTTTCTTTTCAAAAATGGTTCTCTTGCATGTATTTCATAGATGTCACGTGGTACTAACTACCGGGTTCGTACAGAGGCTTAAAACTATGTAGGTTACATTGCAGGTAGTTGCATGAAGCCCACCATACTTGATTACTTTCTTCCTCAATGGTGTGGTGAATAAGCCCGTCACACTGTTCCGTCCAACTGATAACCGCACCGGTGCTACGCCGCAACTCACACTTCATTGACGCTTGTCCTGGACGCACACGTAACGTTTCGGTTGCTGATGCAGCCTTAAGTATGTCTAAGCTTGTGGGAAATTTACTGTCAGGTCGTATATGATATATAACACAGTTGACCTTACTACATGCTTGATTGCGTACATCTAGGTTGTCCTCGTCACAGTTCGACACCCAGTGATGACCAAAGTTGCAGACCTCCAGCTGGAACTGACCATCAGCTGTCACGAAGAACACACGACGGAATCCAGACGTTACCTCTGCATACTCAGCAGACGGATCAAAAGACATTTTGACCACAGTACACGGGTACTGGATGAGATCTATGATTCAACTAGCTTCTTCAGGATCGTTGTCCTCAAATTTATATCACAGTACAAAATTTCAATATGGCCGCTGGACATGTTATTAATTTGTCAACATTTAATTTTCAAAATATTATTTAACTGTAAAAATTAAATGCAATCATTAAATTAAAGATTTGTCTGTTATCAAAGAAACATGTACAGTATACTTAATGCTCTAAGATGTAGATGTTATATAGAATAAAATAATGTTTAGTTGGATGAAGAATATTTTATAAATTGTATTTTATGATTTAATAAAATTTAAACAGTTGATATTAAGAGGTGTATCTTAATTTTTGTAACTTAGTTCTGTATCGGGTGCAGATGGAGAATGAGTGTTTAATTGAGTGTTGATTTTGAATATGAATGTCGAATTAAGTGTCGATTTTTGAAAAATGAGTGGAGAGTATTTATTTCCATACATTACAACATTTAAAGTATGATTATCGCACAGGAATTGTCTCATGTCATTTATGAAGTTGGGTAGTCTAAATATATTTGGTTATTCAATTGTTCTAGCTCCTGTAGCATACGCCTGTTTTGTCTGCTGCTGGAGTGACGTCTGTGCTTGGGAAGAGGCTTTCACAGCAGCGCGTGTTCGGGCAGGAGGAAACACACAGAGCCACTTAGGGGTGTTTGTGTCGTCAACCATAGGCTGCACCGGGTTTTTGGAATGTGTTGTGCAGGTTATTTCGATCGAGTTCTGGGGCCTCACAGCATCGCTCCGCTAACGTGGTAGTCTGCTTCTAACCACGCTCTCATCATGGCTTCATCCAGCGACAGCGAAATGGATGATAGTAGGGAGCGATCCCGCAGCCCTCTGCATCGAAGGACACTTTCTTCCCTGGACAGAGAGGCTGAAAATGATGCCGCTCGAACTTGGGATAATGTAATCGGATGGATGGTTTGTTTGTTACAAACAAATGAAAAGCCATTCCCTTGCATTACTCTTCTGGTTCCATGCTTGCCCGGTGCCAAGTCCGGGTAAAATAGTGGAGGCATAATTTCTAAGTAGTGTCGAGATGTAGTATAGTGGTTCCAAACTGACTACAATTGCTACAACTGTCTGCCACTACGAGAAGAAGAGAGAGAGACTCTACACAACACCAATATTTTATAAATACTCTATCATATTTAATAAACATACATTAATAAATAATAATAATAATATGGCTACAGGTTCCAAACTTATCTCGACTGGTTACACATTGCATAACACTTGTAGGTTTTTAAATTCAAACTTGGCACCATCCGGCGACAATACCTTGAATTAAAAATGGCCGACAGTGGTGCCATCCGGTAGCGACTTTATGAATTAAAGATAGCGATGGTGGCGCGCTCCGGCGGTAACTTTAAGAATTAAAGATGGCGACGGTGGCACACTCTGGTAGCAACACTAGGAACTAAAGATGGCGATGGTGGCGTCATCTGGTATCGATTGTATGAACTAAAATATGGCGACGGTGGCGCCATCTACCAGCCAACTTGAGAACCAAGATGGCGGCGCCTCTGGCAACTAATTTTTGAATTTGGCGCGCGATACTAGCGACATCTACCAGCCAACATGAGAACCAAGATGGCGGCGCCTCTGGCAACTAATTTTTGAATTTGGCGCGCGATACTAGCGACATCTACCAGCCAACTTGAGAACCAAGATGGCGGCGTCTCTGGCAACTAATTTTTGAATTTGGCGCGCGATACTAGCGACATCTACCAGCCAACTTGAGAACCAAGATGGCGGCATGCGACACCTGCCTGCCGACTCCCTAACTAATATTTGAATTTGGCGCCATCTGGTATCTGTGCTGGAATTAAAGATGGCGATGGTATAATAATAATTTGAATTTCATGCATTTGGGAAGGCAAAGACACCCTCCCCCCTTTTATCATAAAACTTGACGTCAGTACGTGGCATATATAGATTATTTATTCCACCATATCCCAATTGGTCTCGTGGTCTAGTGGTCAAGGTGTCCGCCTCGTAACCACGACTTCCTGGACGTTTTCACGTCCCATGGATCGAATCCCAGCCTCGGCACTGAAATTATTTTAGTTAAAGAAAAAAAATAAAATAATCCCTGCTGCTATCTGGTGGCGACCAACAGAACTATATGACGTCGCAAGATGGCTGCCTCCAGCAGACGAAACAAGATGGCGGCCACCAGCAGACGAAAACAAGATGGCGGCCACCAGCAGACGAAAACAAGATGGCGGTTGATGTTTACATCTAATTTCAAAGTTCGAAAAAAAAATTCAAATCCAAGATGGCGTCCGTGACACAAAGTGCAACGGTGACGTCACGATTCGAAGTTGGTGGAAATTTCTAGAAATACAAAATGGCGGATGGATTAGCATGGATTGGCATACAGATTAGCATGGATTAGCATACAGATTAGCATAGATTAGCATACGGATTAGCATATATTGGCATAGATTGGCATAGATTAGCATAGATTGGCATACGGATTAGCATGGATTAGCATAGATTAGCATAGATTGACAAGGTCAAAGGTCAAGGTCAAAGGTCATGATGACGTCATCCAAGATGGCCGCCGATGACGTCATCCAAGATGGCCGCCGATGACGTCATCCAAGATGGCCGCCGATGACGTCATCCAAGATGGCGGGCTCCTGGCTCCTCCGCCTGTGCTTGAACCCCCCTTTTCCAACTACTTACGAGTAACAGTAAAAACTTTGCCACAGAAAGCACACCCATTCCCTGGTGGTGTTGGTGCACATACCTGTGCTGGCCCCGATGTTGAGGGCTGGAGGGCTCCGGAGGTCGAGGGCTGGAGGGCTGCCACGGGAACACCAGTCGATGTCCTCTTCATGATGAAGTCTGTAACACCAACGTAAAAATTATAGCAACAAGAACATCATAAATATCACACACACATACACACAAATACACACCAAGATGCACACACAATTTCAAGCATAAATGCACATACACACACACACACGCACAAACACACACACACACAAACACACACACACACACACACACGAAAACACATGCGCGCACAAAAACACATGCACACAAACATGTACGAGCATACACACCAACATGTACGAGCATAAATACAACCACACACACACACACGCACAAACACACACACACAAACACACACACGCAAACACATGCGCGCACAAAAACACATGCACACAAACATGTACGAGCATACACACCAACATGTACGAGCATAAATACAACCACACACACACACACACACACGTGCATAAATACAACCACACCTACACACAAACAAAATACACTTGCATAAAGACAGCTACACGCACACACAAAACATCAGAAACAAGTCAAAGTGGAAATTAAAATACAATCAACTCACCAGAAGAACACAGGAACGTCTCTGTGTGTACTGCACGCACGTACAACGAGGAGGGCTGGAACGCCGCACAGCACACAGGAACCTGTAACACAGAAAAGAGACCACCTGGCTTAGTACTCGAATTTTTTTTTTCAAGACAGCGCAAAGACACTGATGTCAATATTTTATGTTTTATGTACTGACCGGAATCGAAGAGGAACGGTGCAGGACTCCAGAGGGCAGACAGGCGTTCTCCAAGCGGATCACACTGGAGAGTAGCTCGACGCAAGGAGAAGCACTGAATACCTGCAACACATACAATAATTTTTTTTTTACGTAATTGTACTACAATAGTAGTTTTACTCGTTTTTTTTTTTTTGTATATTTCTGTAGTTAGTTGTGATTAGATATTCTGTATTTTATTAAGTATAAAAAAAATTCTATTTTTTTATGAAACAAAATATTTTTTTTTCTATTTGATTATGAAACAAATTTATTTTTCTATTTGATTATGAAACAAATTTATTTTTCTATTTGATTATGATAGCAAGTGCGCGTGCATCTGTTATTTTTTTTTTTGAGCCAGGCGAGGGGGGCAGGCAGGACGACTTGAGCGCTCCATGCGGCGGTGCGCGGTAACTAGCCAGACGTAAGCCGCACGGCACGGCGGAAACATCGCTCCGTGCACCACGGGTGGGGGCTGAAGCAGGGAGGGGGGAGGGCACGTTCTGCGCGCGCTGCCCCCGTCGGTAGGACACGGGTGTACACGACATCCATCTTGTCGCAAGCTAAGACGTTCATGCGTGAATAATAACTAACATTTCGTGCCCGAGGGAAAAAAATATTATTAATTCAAGATGTAATATACTGCAACTGATGGCTCTAATAATTTCGACTAGAAGAAAAAATTGTAATAATCACGACTGTAAAATATTAATACTGAACCTAACGCAGACGTAACATCTAAACCAGTTCCACTCGCACACATCATCTAAACAGAACCAATCATAGACGTGAAAAAAAATAAATACACTCGAAAAATTACGAGACGGAAATTGTAATAATTTCTTAAAATTTTTTGGAAAACAGGCGATTACTACTCCTCGTGCGTACGCATTGCTTCTTTCTTTATTATTATTATTTCTACTCTCTCTCTGCCGGCCGGCTGGCCGGGGAGCCGGCGGGCGTCGCGTCAGCCGTGCGCGCTCGCTCGGGTGTTATCACCTCGTCACGTACTAGCTGGCTCAGCAGCGGCCTTCACCCAGTGGCCAGCTGTTAGGCTTGCTGACTGAGTGAAGGACGTAGCGAAGGCGTACACACACGCGAAACCGCAATGTTAAAATAAAAATAAAAAATTCAAAGTTGAAAACGTTCGGAAAAATTTTCAAAGTTGAAAACGTTCGGAAAAATTTTCAAAGTTGAAAACGTTCGGAAAAAAATTTACAAAGTTGAAAACGTTCGGAAAAATTTTTCAAAGTTAAAATTTACGAAAAAATTTCAAAGTTAAAATTTACGTCAAAATTTTCAAAGTTAAAATTTACGGAGAAGTTGTACTTACCAAGCTGCTGGAGTTGAAGAGGTGGAAAGAGTCGCAACGAAGCTCAAACAGGAACATGCGGTGACGGCGGCAAGACCAAAAGTGAAGCCCCCGACGTCTCACACGCCAATTTATAGGTAAATTCCCCCCTTGGTCACAGGCTCAAGCCAATCAGGTCCCGCGAAAACTGCAGCATGGTCAGGTCGATTTTTTTGCAATCAGGGGAAGGGATGAGGGAAGTGGGAGGAGCGAATGTTGCGGGAATCAGGAGGGAGGCTGACAATCCTCGCCTAGGGCCGTCGGCACGGTGGGGATATCCACTGGCCAATCAGATTCACTCAGCTCCTGGCAGCTGGAAGATTCACCACGTGAATCGCCATGCTCCAGACGAAATAATTACCAACTTACTGAAAATTTATATATTATGAAACTTTATAGATTAGGTTATTTTCATCACTTTCATATTTACATAACCGACTGTAAAATATCATTTTTTTTTATTTGTATGATTACCTTTTCAATCCTACATAATTAATTTTTAAACGGAAGACGAAATAAATAAGTAAAACACAATACAATAGTTTTTTGATTTTTTTATTACTTCAAAACATCTAGCAAGGCAGAGAGTACAGAACACAGGGCGGTACGAATGGTTTTTACAGAATCAAATTCGTAACAGTCCGTAGCATTATCACTGTAGATCTGTGGCGTATCGACGCTCAATCCACGTTTCTTGGTGCTGCGGCGCCGAGTTGTCGGTTCGAGTCTGGGAGAGGGCCGACGTCGAGTCCTAGTCTTGAGTTCAGGTCTGGACAGGTCGCTGCGCTTCGTAGCGACGAGTTTGGACAGGTCGCTGCGTCTCGTAGACACGGGTTTGGACTGCTCACTGCAGCCCGGGGTGCCGGGGTCGATACCGCTACAGTCTTCTGGCGTGCGGTCGGATGCGTGTAGAGTTGTACCGAGAATTTCTTCCTTGGTGCATGGAAGAACGGATGTTGGTCTGAGGTTAAACACGACGCACTTTTCCGCCCCGCAACAGTTTATTTGTTGTTGGGATGGCTCATAACTGTGTGGCGAATGAGCCATTAGGAAATGTAATACTCCGCCGTAACATATTTCCTTATATGTGCGTAAATTTTCTTCTTCGTCCAGGAAACTGTATTCAATACAGCTGTAGTCTGGTTTCGCACTCAGGTACTCGGTTTCCGGGTTAAACGTCGTCATCGTGTGCGAACGTCAACTGATTGATAGAGCTCGAGTGTCGAGCTATTTATACCAAAAAAATAAAATTCAGGTGTGCCAATATCTGACAAAAAAAATCGGGTTTGCCAATATTTAAAAAAATAAGTTATTCGCACTGCTGCGCGTGCCATTTCTGCATTAGCTGCGAGTTTGTGCAGGCACAGACATGTTCAAACTTGTCGTTTGGATGCTTGGCTTCGTACATTGCACAGAGTTTGCGCAGGGAAGGACAGCCGTAGTCGGTCTGTATATCTACGATTTCAGCTGCTCCGTCGTCACACAGTTCTCGTAGCCATTTCTTCTGTTCAGGTCCGGCAACGTAGATTATTTCGTTTTGCAGTAGTAAATCTTGAAGTGTGTTTTTCACTTGATGGTACGGAATTTTTCCTTCGTCCCACTCTAGTCCGTGATAATATTTGCATAGCCATTCATTCGACCGTTTACTTTTTTCGTCTAGTAGTTTCCACGGATACGGGGGTCGGAAGCTGCGGGTTCGAGTCCGGCCGTCGTGAGTGACGGCAATTTCCTTGAGCACGAACCCATTTTGGCTCTGGAAACCTTGCAGGTTGCAGTACATTCTGAAACCGACTGATGATGGGATGGTACATGCAGTTGTATTTATATCTAGTTCAATATTTTCACGAGACCTGAAAACGCGTCGTAATTAATTACCCTGTCGTGTAGGATTAGACAGTACGCCGTTGTGAGTGGCGGTACGTCATCTTTCGTGGAAATTTCCAATCGGCAATCAATCATAGAACTGCGAATCGATTCGTCTTGTTTGCTCACGTCAAATACGATTAGCGGAGCTAATGTTTTATAGGTGTCTGGACTCAGGATCGGGTGCGATTCTCGTCCGTGGTACGAAGATTGGAACTGCGTGTACATGTGATACGGCAAGGAAATACCACCATTTTCAAAATCAATGTTCATGTCCACGTACGGGTAACTTTCGCTGTTTAAAAATAATTTTACATTTTCCATAAAACAGTGGTCAAACACCGACCTGTCGGCTTTCAAGTTCATTTGTCTGTCTGTCTGCAAAGCTAATATTATATACCTAGGTTTTTCCGTACTGCTCGACGTCTTGACGACCCAGTGATTGCGTCTATTCTGGGTCAGTAAGGGACACGTTACGAGATTCCAGCTCCTGAACGCAATTTCGACCGTCTTGTATTTTTTGACGTAACTTAAAAGTCTGACTCTTTCCTTCGTGCTGACGGTTATGTGCGGAACAAACCACTCGGTGCTCGTGACGGTGACTGCGACCGGCTGGGGGTCGTTTCCGGGTGCTCCCACGACAGCATTCAGGTGCGATGTCGCTAGAATTAACACGAGTTCTTGGCGGGCTTGAATCAATATTTTCTTGTAATCCTCCGCGAAGCCGAGAAGCATCGAAAGCGGTATGCTAACTTCGAATTTTCCAGATTCGTAGATGGGAATTTTGAAATCGGGTTCCATTCCAAAACCCGCGATTTTGGTCGCGCTCAGGTCGTTCGGTGTTAGAGACAGGTAATTTTTCATCGTGGCGGTAATGCCCAAGTCCCACGATTCATCGATCGCAATATTATTCAATTCGAAAATAACTCGTTCGAATAAATGTAATATTCCGTTTCGTCCGAAATACGCAGTTGTGGGATGTGTTCCGTCCGCCTTTGTCAACGTGCCTCTTATACGAATAAACGACTGGCAGGGTAGAGTATAAACGTCTTGTTTCTGTACCGGGATGCGTATTTCCCTACCGGGCATGTACGGACCTTGGAGGTAGGGTGCGTAGCAGTGGTATTCAAATTTATTTACATCGTCGCTAAACTGAGCTTTTTCTGACACGTTTAAATAATCTTCCATGCTTGTGAACTTTGTAGCCTAAACTGCGGAGATACTTAACGTTAAGAGGTGTTAACGCGCCGCGGCCTCGCAACAGACTGGTCCTGGGTTCGTGTCGCTTCTTTGATTTATAGGTCTTGAAAATCAGTCCCATCGCTTCAAGTGTAAACGTAGTGTAATTTCTTCGTTTCTAAAATTTACTAGTTTATCGTTTTGATCGACAATGTCCACTACCACTTCGTGTACTGTTTTGGCGAGCACAGGGGCGTAAATGATACTTTGCGGTACTTCGACCAGTTTATATCCGGGCGAAACCGTTGGCGAAAACTCGTGTACCATGTTGTTTATTTTTCCGTCGAGGTACGTTCCACTTGCCAAATTACAGTTTATGCGTATTACATTTGTCGACATGATATTTACAGGTCGCGTGGAGACGTGCAAGGTCTTGGCTGCGTATATTTTCGGTTCGAATCCTAGCATTGTACCTATGGAGCTAGGTTTCGTAAAGTCGACATTTTCACTGCAGTAAAGTTCGCACTGTAGCGTGTTTGGATTATCTCGCAATTCGAAAATTGTGTTTGGAGACAGGGCTTGCTTGATGTAATTTGTAATATCGCTCAACTCGTATGCGCCGGTAGGTATGACAACTTCCCGAGCTGTTGTTCCATCACTTTTCAAGAAGCACATTTTGCAGTTTTCTTCGTCAATGTTCGGTATGGCATTATACGTTTGAAAATCTACGAGCCCGATACACCATTCCCCGACTAAATCCAGCGGCGGGTAGAATGTGGCTCGTAGCTGCGAGCTACGACCTGTCAATATGAGTGTTACGGACATGACTGATTGATTTTCGCTACTGTGCGTTTATTTTATATATACTTCATATTTGGTCAGAAATCTCAAGCACAAGTGACCACAGTTTGTTTGATTAGGCCTCTGTTCCGTTTCGTAATTGTAAAACATCGTAGTGGTCCGACCCAGGTACTGTCGCAGTTCGGGCGGAGGACGTAAATTACCAAAACTGTCGTAGTAAGTAGCTTTTTTCCCCGTCTTTACATAGGCCACCCAGTGCGTGCCGCGACCCACCGACGTGTCTAAATTAATTATGGCGCGCTCACGTGTCTTTGGCTTGCTGGGCAAAGTGTCTCGCATAAACACGCCACGGAAGTTTTGTATTTTAAGTTTGCGTGCGTACTTTATTAAATCTACGTTGGTGAGCGGTCGTTTCGGTAGGGAACTTAGGATTTTCTCTTTACACGTTTTTTTTTTCATGCCTCGACCTGCCTTGTGAGGTCGTAAGTAGAGTCCTGCGCCGTTTTTTTTACCGATGGCAATGGCTTCCATGCTTGCATTATGTCGTTGTGCTTCCTTTAATTGATTTTTCTGGTTCTTGCTAGTGTTGACTGCTCTAGCGATATTTGCCGCGGCTGCTGCGATCCCGCCTAGTGCACCTATAGCAGGCACCAGCAGCGGTAAAAACCTGCCCTTTTTCTTATTGGATCTTTGTGTCTTGCGCTTCTTGGTCTTGCGAGACCTGGTCCGGCGACGAGCACCCATTCCTAATTTCGTCTTTGCCTTCATGATTTTAGATACGCCCCACGCTGCGATTTTATCTCCTAGTCCCGCGTCAGGCGATTTGCTTATATCTTCGGCTTCCTGTGCCAGTATCTGATCTGCTCTGTGCCTAGATTCCAGATCCTTGCTTAATGAATATGCGATATCGTGCTGCTTGCACTTTTCGTCGAGAGAATTAATGCCCACGTCACCGCGAGCTAACCTTTTCGCTAGTTTAGTCCCGGGGCCGCAAAATCTGTAGCCGGGAATGTGTAGCTCGAATGGTAGGTTGTTTATCAGCGAGTTTACGAGTCCCGCGCCAATGTGTTGTTTGTTCCTGCCTCTTCGAGACATTACATGCAACTGACCTAAAATCAATAAATACGATTGCTCTTATAGAATTTACGTCAGTAGCGATGGAGGTAGTCAAGCAAGATGTTTGTTTGCCAGTGTGCATTACGCAGGACGATGAAACTATCGGTCGAGAATCACGACATGGTATATTATTACCGTCCACCGTACGTTGCATCATAGCGGGACCGTCAAACTGTGGCAAGACGTGTGTTTTACTGAGTTTACTGGAGGAGCCAAACGGTCTTCGGTTCGAGAACGTTTACTTGTATTCCAAGTCGTTGCAACAGCCAAAGTACCAGCGCTTGGCCGCTGTTCTTCGCTCGGTGGATGGTCTGGAGTATTTTCCGTTTAGCGATAATACCGATGTGGTGTCTACCGACGAAGCAAAGCCTAATTCCGTGTTTGTGTTCGATGATGTGGCTTGTGAGAAACAAGGCATAATACAAGAGTACTTTTTCATGGGCAGACACGCCAAGGTAGACTGCGTATACCTGTGTCAGACGTACGGTAGAATACCCAAACATTTGCTGCGTGATAATGCGAATGTTATAGTTTTGTTTCGCATGGACGAACTTAATTTACGTCATGCTTACGACGATCACGTAAACACCGACATGTCGTTTCAGGAATTTAAAGACATGTGTTCCTTGTGTTGGAAAGACGAACACGGATTCCTAGTCATAGTCAAAGACTGGCCTCTATATAAGGGCAGGTACAGACAGGTTTTCGATCAGTTTATCGTCAAACATGAATCATAGCATTTCGAAATTTGGACGCAGCAGTCGAGCTCCGCGTACCGAACTATGCACCGTGACACACGATGATGAAATACGTAAATACATTTCGCTACTTAGCCAAGAAATAAAACGCGCAAAGGACGAAATAATCGTGTACCTCGTAGCCATAGACCAGCGCGTGGAAGCTTCGGATTCTCGAATTCGCGACATGATCGAAGTTTCGAATGCACAAAGACGCGACGACCTAAAGTCGCTTCTGTCAAAACTTAATTCACGTCTGGTGTCTAAAGGTGCTTCGAGATAAACAGTATGGATGTTAACACCGATTTGGCTAAGCAACTGCACGATGTCATCGAGGCCATACGGACAAAGTACTTGCTCGCCAAGCAACACAGATTAAGCGACGAGGTTCGAAGAGAGGAAAAATTGAAGCCCTTGAGTGCCCGTCTGGATAGTTTCATAGCCAAGCGAGGGAACGTCGAAAACGAGAAACCGACTAAAATCGAGGTAAAAGAGGAGCCGTCAACTACGTCCGCGGGCAAACGAAAGCGAAGTCCACAATTAACAGACGATTCCAACGTATCTACTAGCGAAGACGAAGTTCGTGTCGGTCGAACTCTTAGAAAGAAACCGCGAAATAAAAAAGGATTCGAAGTCGGTCCTCTCGCTAGCGAGTACCTGGCCTCCTCTGTGCCTCGAAACAGCGATGCGACGTATGGCGTGCATAAACGAGGTAGTAAATGGGTCCTTGGTTCGAAGGAGGTTCATTTCGTGTCCGGCGATAATATTGAATGTGGCAAAGAGGTGATAAAACTTACTCGCGGATTATGCGAACTTTTGTTTCGTAAAAAACCGCGACGATATTCAGAGGTGGATTTGCGAAAATATAGAAGATTGCTAGATGCTTCCAACGCCGTTTACGCGAAAAATGATCCGAAAACAGGTCGATTCAAAGATTATGAACATGAGAAATATCCTTTGATAGCTAGTCTTTTCTTAGACATCGAGGGGGCCGGACTTTATAAACTCGACACTGGTAGAAAATTGGACTATGTATATTATGACGAACCGAACGAATTAGTTGATCGTCTTAGACTGCTACAGGCATCTCAGAGCGTGGGAAATAATTCGCATACCAACGAAATCACTTCCATACTTGAGGAATTACGGGAAGCGGGTTATATTGAATAGTGATCATGTCAAAGTTTGCCATTGCGGGCGAGTTGCATAAACCTGCAAGACGTAATTATCCACGTCGAAAAATAAAAATCAAAGGATTGGACGACAATTGGCAGTCTGATCTGCTCGAAATGTGCGAATATTCACGTGTGAACAAGGGCTACAGGTACATTCTCATAGTCATAGACACCTATTCAAAGTTCCTGTGGGCTAGACCCTTAAAACGGAAAACCGCCGTGGAAGTTACGAGTGCCATGGCGGATATTTTGAAACATAAACGAAGACCTTCGTTACTGCAGACTGACGACGGGAAAGAATTCTACAATGCATCATTCAAGGCATTGATGAAAAAGTTTGACATTACGCATTATTCTACGTTTAGCGGTGTCAAAGCGTCAATGGCAGAACGTGTGATTCGTACGATGAAGAATAAACTGTATAGGAATTTTACAGCGAACGGTAATTACAAGTGGCTGAATTTACTTCCTAAACTGGTGCGAGAATACAATTCTACTGTGCATTCTACCACGAAAATGAAGCCAAAGGACGTAAAGGACAATCGACTGCTTCGAACTGTGTACTCCAAGACGAATATACTAGATTCGCGAAAGAAAAAAGCGAATATCGGCGACATTGTGCGGATTTCGAAAAATCGCGGAATTTTTCACAGACCTTACAAGGGGAATTGGACTGGTGAACTATTTCGTGTATGTAGAATAAAAAATACGTATCCGCGTACTTATTTTCTCGAGGATCTGAAAGGAAAACGTATAACAGGGGCGTTTTATGGAGAAGAGATTATGAAAACTAAATTTCCAGATACTTTTCTCGTTGAAAAAGTGTTACGACGTAAGAAGGGTAAGGCCTTAATACGATGGTTGCATCATGGACCAGAGTTTGACTCGTGGATTGATGAAAAGGATATTTTAAAACAACGAGTTTTTTTTTTAAATGAAACTTGTGTGTGTAAAACATATTTTGTGTGTAAATAAATCTTTGTATGTAATAAATTGTATTTTTTTTTATTTCTGTACGTGTATACATGCGCCATGCGGGGAGCGAGCAAGAAGCGCGGCTGCTCCGTTACGCGGTCGGCGGGGCAGTGAGACGGCTTTTACCCCCTCCACAGCGCCCGCGGCGGTGGTGGGGGTCCGGCGCCCCCTGGCCGCGGCGGTGGCGGCGGGGTGGAGGTGGTGAAGATCTTAGTTTGCAAAAATTTCCCTCCTCTCCCCTGGACCGTGCAGGTGCATCTTCCCCCTCCATGTGGCTCGCCGAACCGTGGGACACGGCGCTGGGGGCACAGACCTAACGTCCTCTTCAAGGACTCGTGTGCTGGTCGCCACGTGCTAACAATATATTACAAAAATTATTTTATAAAGAATAACTTTTAATATTTATTCCAAGTATAAAGTTATAAAGAATTTATTTTCTTTACAAGTATAAAGATGTATAATTTTTTTTACAAGTATAAGGATGTATAATTTTTTTTACAAGTATAAGGATGTATAATTTTTTTTTCCAAGTATAAAGATGAATAATTTTTTTTCCAAGTATAAAGCTGAAAAGAATTAATTTTTTTTCCAAGTATAACGATGTATAATTTTTTAAGTATTTTTTTCAAGTATAAACATGAAGAGATATTTTTTTTTTGTTTTTAAAAACAATGTGTGTGTATAGTGACTTGGGGGATTTATTATTACGATAAAACACAAACATTAAAAATTTTTTTTCCATTTTATTTTCTCTGCGTTTCATACATACATATATATACATCGCTCACACATTAGTTTTTGCCCCAATTCCCCCTCCCCCCTACCGAGTACCTTCTTCGTGCCGAGTAGACGTAGATTTTTTTTTATATATATTCATTTGTTTAACAAGTTTTTTTAATACATACTTTAACATCAAAAACATTATAAGAATTTTAATTTAGTTTTGTAGATATACATTTTTAAAAATAATTCTTGATTACAAAGTTTTTTTTTTACAGAGATGCAAAACACAAAATAATTGTAAGAACATGGCTATTTTTTTTCGTTTAGGTTTTGATTAAAAAGATACATCAAAAATAATAATATTTATAAAGTATATGACGGTTGAATTTTGCATTGTCTATGAATATGCATTGTCGCGTTAAAGTTAGCGTCACACAATAGTTTTGATCTGGCCACGGGACACAGTTCACGACAGCAAGGTGTCTCAAACTTTGAACAATAACCTAAATCATCGTGGTACATGTACCTACAATGTTTTAGTCCACCGCACTGTTCACTGTAGTGGTATTTACGATTACCGATTTTCGATGTCTTTAGTTCATCAATCGAACACGGAAAATACGCTTGCGGATGGCATAGTTTGATTACACAATTTGGGTTCGTACAGTCATATGCAATTATAGGTTTCACGGTACCGAAGGGATCCTTGGAATCCCATTTAAGCCTAAAGTGCATGTCGTCACGACACGATTCAAAATACGTAATGTTCGTGGCGAACACGTCGGTAGTGGAACCGTGATAAAACATTTGATATTGAACACACTGCTCTCCTGATCGTACGAAAGAATAGTTTTCTTGGCTGCTGTCGAACAAGGCACACTTTTCAGTCTCGTGAGGGCGTGGGTCCGGACAGAGGTCCCAGAACCACGTGATGACATCTTCGTCATCGTCGTCGTCGTCGTCGTCGACGTGGTCGACGTGGTCGGCGTGGTCGACGAAGTCTGGGTACCTGATAGAAGATGTCCTCTGGGCGAACCACGTTGACGATCTCCGGGGCAGCTGTCGCGTCACGACGGCTGAGACGTCCTCGTTTGGGACGTGCGGCTGCCACGGCCCCTCTGCGAAAGATGTCCAAAACGTGTCGGACGATGGCGACATCGATGGGCTTCGACGATGGCCCTCGTCGACGCTGTCACCCGTCGTCCGACATGTTGATATTGCTGGATTTGTTACGAGGATGCCGCGACGATGGCGCCTCACTCTTCGATGCCGGAGTCTTGTGCGTCTTGCTGCTGCTGCTGCTGCTGTAGCTCTATGGCCGCCTCCACCGTACACAGGATGCGGTGGTGTAGATACAGGATGAATTCCTCGCATCCGGGAAATGCTTCGAGGGTACTTATGATGGTTGCAGTTAGCGACTGGCGAATTTGATCGAACGACATCCCTTCATATCCTGTGATTAGTTCACCGATGAAATCATGCATTTCAGCAAGCGAAACCATGATTATATTTATTACGTGAAAAAAACAAAAATCCGTCTCCACGGCACGAAGTAAGTACTCGGCGTCGACGGACGTCTCCGCGGCACGAAGTAAGTACTCGGTAGCGGAGGAGGAACTGAGGCAAAAAACTGAAGGCTCCCGGGTCCTGCAGCCGGTATTTATACTTTTAAAGGTAGAATAGGGGTGAGGAGGAGGGTAGGGGTGGGAATGACGGTAAAGTGAGGGAGGGAGTGGAAAAAACTAGAGTAGTGGTGGAGGAGGGTGGTTATTACGATGAAAAAAATAATAAAATAAAAAAGAGGTGGTGGGGGAGGGGTTGGTCGTCATGTGCGAAAAAAATAATTTTTTTAGGAACGGAGGGGTGGGGGTGTAAGGGGGGGGGGGGGTGTAAGTTATTATATGTACATGGTAAGAAGTGGTGGGGGTCAGTCTGCATGCGTCCACCTAGAGGGAAGGATCGGCCGCCATTTTTAGTTTTTTTGTCCTCACCGGGTTCGAACCGAGGACTCCAAACTCCGTGTCGTTAATGTTTGTTTTTTATAAGTATTTTATTAAAATTTTATTAAATGAATTTTTTATAATTTTAAAAAAAAATTTCATTAAAATCGGATAATAAATAAAAAAGTTAAAGATGGCGGCCGTAACGGAAATTGCAACGGTGACGTCATCATCCAATATGGCGGAAAACACATCGCCGGAATGTTCGAGAACACACAATTACGTCATCCAAAATGGTGTATCCAAGATGGCGGATCCAAGATGGCCACCGGGGTCAAGGTCAAGGTCAAAGGTCAAGGTCACAACCTTCCAAGATGGCCGCCGTGACGTCACAATCCAAGATGGCGGACACCGGCTCCGGCTCCACGCGCCAGCGCCAGGCGCCGGACATACATTCCTATACTACTAGTGTTTTTAATATTATGTTTTATAGATAACGTAAAAAAATTATCCCTGTCGAATTAACAACTTTTTACCAACCAAACCTGTACCTTGTCTTGTATTTCACCTCTCTGCTACGGAGATAACTACATACAACATAGACGTGTATTCAACATATGTGTATTCAAGACCATTATTCTAATATTCTCAACTACGTTTCAAGCTGTGATAATTTTTTTTATTAGAATGAAAATAAACAAAATGTTTTTTCCAGGATTAAATAGATACGAATTAGTAGCGCCAGACATGGTTCCGTAATCTGGACGAAATCACCAAAACAATTAGCTCTATGAATGAGCAGACGTTTGGGCAACAGATAGATCACGGATAGGACACTAAAATTTGTTTTCAAAAATTAGGGACCGGCTGTGTCTTATCTAAGGGTTCAGGATCGGAAATGGCCACTAGAATATGGCTCGGGTACAGGTGTAGCATATTCAACACCTTAACTCTTATTTTTGTGTCTTTGAATACCGTCCTATATTAATATTAATAGATATATTTTCCACGTTATTCTTACGAAATATGTTACTGATATAAACATTGATAGAATTATGTTGTGGAAGTTTTATGTTCAATAGTTAGTCGTTAGATTGTGAACAAAGTATTTGTTTATTCAGAATAATAATTTCTTATTCAAAAAAAGCACATTAGTAGATACCTGCAAAATTCGCGATTTCAATGACCTATAGGATAGACTCCATAATATTCTATGCTCTCGGGCAAATTACGCCTTCTCATTGGCTACTGACGTAGGTATAAGTCCTGTTAACTGGGATGTTCCGTGATTCGATACTTCTATCGATGAAGGTTTTTCATTGGCTCAGAGTCCTTCAGGTAAACCGTGGCCCAATCACTGAAACAGCAAAAGGTGCAAACGTATTTGGATTCTAGCCTATCGCAAAATGAATTGGCGAATTTTGCAGGTGTCTACACATTAGTCTTGGGTTCTTGCAGGCCTTTTGCCACAGTACATACCGGATTCAAAAACTAAGGCGTTATAATATTTTTTTTTACTTTTTAATATACGAAATAGATCATTTTCACATTTCATTGTAAAGTCTCACTATAAAGGGGAATGTTCGTAAGTCATTTTATTTGTCTCTCTTCTAGAAAAGAAATGGCTTCAACTTCGCATCCTGGAAACACAGAAAAAGAATCTGGCT
This sequence comes from Bacillus rossius redtenbacheri, assembly GCF_032445375.1. Classification (NCBI taxonomy): domain Eukaryota; kingdom Metazoa; phylum Arthropoda; class Insecta; order Phasmatodea; family Bacillidae; genus Bacillus; species Bacillus rossius. The sequence continues at coordinate 3,145,647 of NC_086335.1, forward strand.
ATGATTTACCGCCCACATCACTTGACGATATGGAACAAAGTAAAGAGTATTCAGTGTCTGGCCGTAGACTAGTTGATATTGAGTACTTTTTTGAAGAACATAAGAACATTAGCTCACATGAGCCTTTTGGCTGCACATTAAATAACATGGATATGTCGAGTGAGAAGCGACATGGGCAGATATCCATTTTTACCCTTCGTTGCTACATGTGCAATGTTAGGAAATTAATTCGAACAGATAACCCACTGAAACCGTCTAGAGACATAAACACTGCAACAGTAGCAGGAATAATGTCCATAGGGGCAGGTCATCAGCAGATTGAAGAGTTAACCACAGCCATGGATGTTCCTGCTATGTCAATAAATACTTATTCAAAATATCATGACATAGTGTGTTATGGTTGGGAGTCTACTGCTGTGGAAGAAATGTAAGCATCAGTAAAAAAAGAAGTCAAGTTTGCAGTACAAAAAGGTGAAGTAGATAGTAACGGAATTCCAATCTTAACCGTTGTTGTTGATGGAACATGTGCTAAAATGTCTTACAAGAACAGCAGCTACAGTTAATTATCTGGAGTGGCAGCAATTGTAGGATTTTATACAGGAGAAGTTCTCTTTATTAGAGTAAGAAATAGATATTATTCCATTTGTGCTTATGCTGAAAGAAATGGAAGAGAGATCAGTGACCACGTATGCTACAAAAACTGGAATGGAAGTGCAGGAAGTATGGAAGCCGATATAATCGCTGAAGGATTTCGATCCAGTGTTGAACTTCATGGAGTTATATTTGGTACGTTGATCGCGGATGGTGATTGCAGCATATACAACACACTGATAAAAATGCGACCATATTCTGACAGCACAGTGCAAAAAATAGAATGCCGGAATCAGGTGCTTCGTAATTATAGTAATAAGTTGAAGGTAATCGCAACCAATGGCAAACTCGGTCACATCGTGTTCCGGAAAAAAGTTAGCTGCTAATATTTTAAGGATGCGAACATCGATTGTCTCTTCAGCGAGGCACTGGAAAAGCCAAAAAAATATAAGTGAACACTAGCAGTTACACAATTTCAAAGCAGATGCTTTGAATGCTCCACACCATATTTTTGGGGATCATTCTCAGTGCCAAAAATATTTTGGTACAAGAAAAGAGAAAGAAAATTTGGTACCAGATTTAAGAAATAGTGGAATTTTGTCCATGGTCGAAGAAGTTCAAAAGCATTGCATTTTGAACAATGCAAGAAGTCTATTGAATGATGTCGATAGCAATTCGGCCCAGCAAATTTAATAACATTGTTGCTAAATTTGTGGGTGGCAAGAGGGTTAATTTTTGCCTACGAAGAAGCTATCGGGGCAGGAGCCATGCCGCTGTAGTGACATACAACACAAAAACACCACTTTACAAATTACACAGAAAAAATGTACAAATGCAGCCCAGGAAAGGACACCAAAAAACTTGAAAGCAGAAGAATATTCTTGAAAAGTAAGATCAGGCGCAAACAGTATGTGCGCAAAAGTGCCGTTGTTGCAAATACTCCAAGCTTCCTGCAGAGAGTGACCATGGTCCCCAATCTCAAAAACCAGATATGACTCGCGATGATTTTGAGATGACGAAGGAAACCTTTCTAAAATCTTTACCAACAACACCAAAAGAGCGCAAAGACTTGAAAAGTGGAACAGTCCGACAAAGAGACAGTAAGTAACCTATGGAAACAAACACGCAGGAAAATGTTGACAGCTTCAAATTTTGGCACTGTGTGTAGGCGTAAACCACACACATCGTGCCAGAAATTGGTTTCTACTCTACTTTATAGTGACTTCGACACAGATGCAATTATATGGGGTAGAGATCACGTAAAGGAAGCTATAAAAAATCTGGAAGAGTTACATAACGTTAAAGTAAAGGCATGCGGACTCTTTATTGATAAAGAGATATCGTTTCTTGGAGCCAGCCCAGATGGACTCATCGGGACAGATGGCACAGTGGAAGAAAAATGTCCAGCGTCAGGAGTAAAGCCAGTACAAATAAGTCCTGATGAGTTAATTCGCAAGAGGAAATGCACATTTTGGAATGTTTCTCGTGACAAAACAACTGTCACTGAAATTAATAAAAACCATCATTATTTTTATCAGATTCAAGGGCAACTCCACGTAACCGGACGTGAGTATTGCCTTTTGGGACTTTTGACTCCATGCGACATGAAAATAACACAGATAGAGAGAGACAATTTCTGAAAGAATTAAATGGAGGAACAGTTGTCGAAATTTTATTTAAACTGTATGTTACCTGAACTAATCGACCCACGCCGAACTCGTTCGATGCCCATACGAGATCCCGACTACATAGTTAAAGCTATGACTGAATTTTCTCTAAGGAACTGTAAAAAACTTGATAAAGAAGAATATGACCGTTCTAATACAATGATGTACAAACATTTTTCAGCAAGGATGAACCTACATCAAAAAAGCCAAAACGAAAATTGTGTTTATGAATTTGAATCTCTGAATAATCCTCAATGAGACTTTTTTATGTTACGGTGTGAGCTAACTGACGCGTAGAGAATTCAGATTTCAATATTCAAATCCATGTAGGCTATATATTTATGACTTTATGAGTAATCTTTCAATATTTATTTGGTCTATTTTATTAATATATTTATTCTCTGTGACGTAGTGAAATTCAGAGAATTAAGTGGATTACTTTGAAAAAGAATGTTTGGATTTGTGTATATGTCAAGGCGTAATTTTCATGTTTCTTTGAATAATTTTATGATACTTTATCATTTTTCTAGTATATGTTGTCCTATAAGAATGTTTATGTTTTAAGTGTTCTGTGATTTTATTTGTATCGTGGTAATGGGTACGACCGGAGTAGAACTGATCGTTGTTTATATTGCTTAATTTGTCTTATGAAAATAATAAAATAAGACTTGTCCCTTCTGAAAGGCTAAGTAAGGCCACGGTTTAAGTTTTGCTGAAATTATCTTCTAAATACGGCGTTAATCCTAGCCGTTGGAAAATATTTTAACATATTATATAGATTCTATAAGAGATTTTATCTACAGTTAAATATTTGAGATTGGCATTTAAAAC